>NC_140587.1:166432767-167032767 GCF_964204655.1 Triturus cristatus
TCGTCTCCCATACCCCTGGATCATCAATTATAGGCGCAGCCTTTCTGTCCAGGTATTTCGCGTCTGGTTGTGATGCTGAAAATGTACCTTGGTTGGAGGAAGCATCGATTTCAAAGACTCGAAGCGTTGGTTCCGATACGAGTGAACGGTGAAGCCTTCATTGACGAACCCCTTTACGATGCAGGCACTGCATCATCATCGAGCCACACTGTCTGTCATCGTTCAGCTGCACAGTCCGTTGAAGTGATGTCGTTGATCGGCTCCTGCAGCGGCATCAAAGGCCAATGCGTCAGTTTCGATCAGTGTAAAGTCGTCACTCCATCGATTTTGATGGTTCTGTACAGCAGAAGCTACCTTTCAAGGGCCCAGGACTGGATTGGCATCACTTAGCAGGGAAGGACTCACAGAAGGCAGAGTCCAGGTGCTGTTGCAGAGTTGTAGGAATTCTTTGAAGGCCCCGAGGAGGCAAGCCAGCATGCCCTTGGAGTCACTCTGGGTTCAAGTGAGATGGGTCTAGTCCTTGTACTCACCAGCGCAGAGATCAGCAGGCAGCAGGGTAGCAAAGCAGTCTAGCAGAGTGGCAATCCTTGTAGCAAAGCAGTCTTTCCTCCTGTCAGAGTTCTTCACAGGTCCAGTATCTGCTCCTGGCACGTACGTAGGTTTGAAAATCTGCTACAACAAAACGAAATCATGGAATTTCTCCAAAATTATTACAGAATACTGATGCAGGAAACGTGGTGTCTAGAACCAACATACATTACTGGATACACAGGCTATCATTAATTGGCAGTGAAGACGTCAAAAGTTGGTCATCCTAAAGGAGGTCTTGCACTTTTCTGTTTGACAAATTTTAACTGGCAAATAGAACACTTGGAATTTGGGATAAATTAGATCCAGGGATAATAATAGTAAGTCAGAAGGACAGCTGGGTGTAGACGGCAATCGTATTAATAAATGTTTATATCCACCCAAGAAAAGAGTCAAAAGAGGAGCATATGAAAATCTTACGTGAAATACTCAAAACAATTCGTAGACAATATAAACAGGCTCTTTTTATGATCAGAGGAGACTTTAGCACTGATCTATGTAAATAAAAGAAGATGAAGAACCAGCATCCAAGCGGGAACATTTATGGAACCGATTTGGAAAACTTGGACAAAGGCTTCTGAATGAGAATACAAAAGAAGGACACACCGGCTTCTATCACCTTTCTGAGTGGAAATAAGTGTTCAACATTAGACCACACGTTAGTAAGTGAATTTGCAATGCATCAGGTATGCCACTTTCAAATAAGCACTCGTACGGAGAGCGACCACTTTCCTCAACATTCGAATACATTACAAGTTTGAGTGGAATCAATTAACAAAAGAGCTAATTTCGACTCCTGTAACATTTAATTTAAAAATGTTAAAATGGCGGGGAAAGGGGATAGATAAGCTGATGAGGGAGGTGTACAACATGCTAGATCAATTGACACAATAAAAAACAAACACACCAATTGGGACGATGAGCAATTAAAAGAAGGAGAACAACAGAAGGCATGGGAACAGTTAAAAAACACGCTATTGTAAAAATTCCCAACAAAAAACAGATATGTAAGAACAATTCAAAAGGAAAACACAACGGGGGAACTGGAAAGCAACCTTGGCATAGTGGGAAGCTTTGTAATGAAAAAATGCGAATACTGCAAGAATGCAGAAAAATCACAAAACAGTTAAAGCAAGGAATAAGACCTGATAAAAGCAGATGACGTAAACCAAGAACCCAGTATAAGAAAAGTTGTTGGGAAAAAAAACAAGATATTAAGTCGATCTGTGGAACAGACTTCTTGTCTCAAGTAAACAACAGAATAGTAAAACAATTCTGGCAGATGATAAATGGCTTGTCTTTCTGACAGACATGACATCAAAACGTAGGGATAAATGCAGCCGCGAGGGCAACACACGTGCCTGAAATGAACACCGAACCAGAACCCAAAGGAAAGTGGGACCAAATGGAAGGAGACTCTAAAATGAGCACAAGTCAAGCCTTAATAAGACAGACTGAATATGTTACCGACAAAAGGGACAATGTGAATACAATTCACAGTAAGGAAAATCTGTCACCGGCTGAGGACAAAGAACAACTAGAACAAATCACAAAGAAATTAAAATCAGAAGGGGCAGCTTGACTGAACGGAATACCCAATACTCTTTTTAAAGGAAATATAACTTACTGGGCCCAGTATTTCACACTTTTCTTTAATGAGCTACATCATACGGACAACATCCCCGATTCTTGTAAAGGAAGTATTTTCCAGACAATATTTAAAAGTGGAAACCCGTCAATACCAACAAGTTATAGTCTAATAGCATTAATAGACATGGAGGCAAAGCTCTACGCAGCCTGTGTAGTAGAGCATCTTAAATCTTGGCTAGAACCATTAAGCATTTACCTCGAATGTAAACAGGGTTTAGGGCTGGCATGGGGACACTAACAAACCTAACTACATTGACATTATTAGCAGAAAAGGCCAAAAAAGGAAACCTCAGCTTCTTGCCTGCTTTGTAGACCTTAAGTCTGCACTTGACCGAGTGCCACGGGGGCACTTATGGCAAAAAATGGCCTCATGGAGCATACCAAATAGCCTATTGAAGGCAATCACAGCTTTATACAGGAACTTGGGCCCAGGTTGAAATTGGAGACGGTACGCGTGTCACTAACTAAATTGATACAAAAAATGGTCTAAAACAGGGGTGCGTTTTAGCAACATGTTTGTTTACTATATATCTGACAGATACCACAGAAGTACTCCAGAACATCAACTACCATCCGCCAATTTTGGCTCAAGAGGAAATAGGATCTCTTCAGTATGCAGATGACATTGCCCTATGAAGCCAAACGTCAATAGGATTGCAACGAAGCATGAAGGCCCTCAAAAGTTATATGGACACCCAAGGGTTAGAGTTAAACCTGAAAAAACACAAACGTAGTACGACTGGTAGACTCAACAAACAAGAAGCACTCTTGGTTCCAAGAAGGGAAGAAAGTCGAGTAAGTCAATGCATATAATTATCTGGGATTTAACGTGGAACACCAAATGAAAGGTAAGCAACATATAGAAACAATGCAAGCGAAAGCCCAATCACTAACCTATGACTTCAAAGTGTTAAAAAAGAAATTGAGCTGTCCTTCATTAGGCCATCTGCTAACAGTAATGTGCACCCAGTTAATGCCAACAGTGACATATGGCATGAAAACGCTAAAAGGTCGAGAAGTAGTTATCTTAAACAAAATACAAACAAGAGTATATAAAACCGTGTTTAACATTCAGAAATCAGCATCCGCAGCCCAAGTGCGCTTAGAGTTTGGATTGTTGAACCAAAAACATCAATGTACAGGTGCGTTTATAAAATGATGCTGGAGACTTCACGCATCTGACAGAGGATCCATCAATAATTTGTGCTGGCAGGAAATTGAGGAGCAAAAACAGAATAATAAAACAGGATCCTGGGGTCAACATCTAAACCAGGATATCAAGGAATTAGGAGTACAAGAAGCCTGGAGTGCGAGCATTTGGAAACAGACTTTTTACAAAGTAATACAGGCTACAATCAAGCAACTGTCGCATTTAACAGACAAGAACACCTTTAAGCTAAGACGACATGCCTGGACAGTGATCAATTTATATTAAAAACTGTTGCCCCAGGAGTATCTCACAGCACACTTCTCATTGTCAATAAAGCACCAGTTTATGCAGTTCCGATTTGGTATGTGAGAAAGAAAAGATCTAATCCCAACCTGGAAGGACCAGTCCCAAAACCAAGGAGGTCGACTGTGGAAATATAAGGAAGAAACTTTGGTTCACATCTTCTGCGTTTGCCCGAAGTTCTTGAAAAAAAGCAAAAAAATGCTGAAAGGAATTTTTTGAAATTTGAAAATTTGATCCTGCAGGCAAGCGGTAATTACGTAGCTTGGTGGCTCCTATATACCCCTAATTTGGGGTATAACATTTGTAAAAGCAAATACCAAAGTAATGGAACAACTATCATAAAGTACTGTGAAGAATTGGAGCAGTGCACTACCAGACGTGTCTATACCCAATGACAGAAACTAGTCAGTTCCTTCGTATAAATCAATTCTTTATTTCAGATTTCCAGAAGAAATATATGAGACCCAGCCAACGCGTTTTGTTCAACAGATTGAACTTCGTCAGGGCATAAAAATATAATGGGAGCTATTAGAGATCCGTAGCGAATGGTTACCCCAAATTCATTATACACGGTAATAAGTATCCGAAATATCAGTTCTCAAACTGTGAATCACTATTCTGTGTGGGGCTCCTTGATAATTCGTTTTGCATCCTGGAGTGAGGAAGGAGCCTTCTCGACCGCTGGCACACACTGGGCCCTTATCAAGGAGGCCCAATCAGAATATTGATTCACAGTTTGAGACGTGATATTTCAGATACTTATTACCGTCTACAATGATAAACGCGTTGGCTGGAGCTCATGTGTTTTTTCCTGGAAATCTGAAATAAAGAATTGATTTATACGAAGGAACTGACTAGTTTCTGTCATTGGTAAAGACACGTCTAGTAGAGCACAGCTCCAATTCTTCACAGTATCCCAACTGCTTGGCAGTTTGCACCTTGCAGGAGGAGCGGTTTGTGCACACCACCACGACCAACTACTATTGTCAACACTTACAAAGGGAACGAAGCAGAGAGGTGCAGCTAGTGAGGTCCGCCCTTGGTTCTGTGACATTGTTAACACTATCATAAGGTACTTTAGTTGCACTTTTATAAAGAAGTAATATTGGGTTATGATAATTGGAGAACATGTAATAACAAAGTAACATTGACTAATTTACACAAGAATCTTGCACTTTAAATCCTAGGACTATATTAGTCATTAAGGAAAAACTGTTATCACTCCGTTAAGAAATTTAAAGAACAAGCAAATGAAAGAACAAGCATTGAAGGCTGACCTTTGTGGGAGATAATTATTATAAAATCCTGCATGATGGTCCCTACTCCAGGACAAACTTTGGTCTAGGTGTACCACAGATGAGAGATGATCGATGCTGCATCCATTTCCACTCTTACACATCTAGTCAAATCAGCTTTCCATCTAGTCCGATTCGGATGTAGAAATGATCTCCACTTCACAGAATATTTATTATTTTGCCATGATCAGTGCTAAGTCTATGATGTTTCTGCTGAATGTACCCACTTTTGGCCCCAGCATTAGCCCCAGTAAGCGCTCTTTAGGGACTTCCAGATTTCCCAGTGTCCCTATGGCATACCGCAAACCTCCTTAGTGTGTTGAGGAGGGCAGCTAATCCCATCCTCTTCGTCGGTGTGAGGGAAGACTACATCTGCAGCTATACCTCCGTTTCAAAGGTTTAGAAACAAGGGAGTTGAGTGATGGACCCTGCATGCCTTCCTGGCATGACTTTTTGACTGGAAGAAATATCTAGGTCCTTGAGTCGTTGCTCCTCTATTCATCAGGCCTCGGACGGAGCCACCACATGTATTGGGGGGAATCCTCTTATCTCTTCCACTTTATCGCCAGAGCTCTAATCCTCTTGGTTGAGCCACTCCAGGCCTTCATCACTTGAGGGATTTGGAGACTGAAGCCTTGCAGCCAGAAAGCACAGGCCTCTATGGGATTGCTCCATTAAAGCCTTTCACAAAACCAGCACAGAAGAGGTGTCCTCAATGGATGGCAATAGCTCTGCCGAGAATAAGGAAAAGAACAAAATAAAGGTTGAAAACTTGATGGAAGGTGCCCTAACCACTAGAAAGAAGTTACAGACCAAGGCGAGCCGTCACTCGTGTGTTCATTAAGCCTGCCAATTTAGACAAAGTAAAAGTGCCAACTCGCAAGGAACCATAATGCCACTGAACATCACTGGCTAAGCGGAGCAAAGTAAAGTAGTGTATCAGATATTTCTTGATATTCGGAACGTTTAGGCATTAAACCAGGGGCCCATTGTCTAAACTTTGAGGCAACGCGGCGCAGCAAGAAAGGTTGCTGCGCTGCTTTGCTTGAAAGGGAGAGAGCCGAAATGTTCCATGTTTACAAAGTTAGGGAGCATTTCTGCTCTCTACTTGCACTGGTACACTGTGTGCAGCCTAGCGCAAATGCAGGCATGCTTGCACAATAGTTGGGAAAGCATAGCATTTTGATGCATTTGCATATTTTCAAGTTTCTCTAAATCTGGGAATGCACCAAAATCCATGGTTAGATGCAAAGACTTAAAAAACATGGGCCCAGATTTGTTGGGGGCTACCACAAGCCCAGCAGAATGACATAGACAGAGTCAGTCAACATTATAGCAGATGTAGGCATGAGGGGAGGGTCATCTTGCGGGGCAGAAGAGATAAAAAATGACTAAGTGTTGCTGGTAGCTGATGGGTTTGTCAGTGGAGAATGAAAAAAGGGAAGTGAAAAGACATTGAAAAAGTGAGCAAAGCATCTGTTGGGAAAATACTGGTCGATGGGAAAAATGCTAAAGAGCTAAAGATAAAGAGAGAGCTACTCAGAGTAAAAGAGGGGGTGTGAGGGAGCATGAGAGACAGCAGAATGAAGAAAAAGAAGGGAGAATAGATGTACGCATACATGGGTATGTTGCATAGTCCTAGTTAAGAAGCGGCCAAGGGCTGATCCAAACAGGTGCAAGCTCAAAGGTGCAGTTTGGGGACATTACAGTGAAATAGGTGATAGGTGTGGTCCTATTATTTGGACGGCTAACGTACCTTGAAGAGGTAAGCGTTCAGTTACCTTCTGACTTTCAGAATGGTTGGCAAAAAGGTAAACTGGCAAGAAAGTGAGAGAGACAGAAAACAGGACAAAGCGCTACACAGAGTGAGAAGAGGTAAATACAGCTGCGAAATAAGAAGACAAAAGGGAGAGAGCCTCATAGCTAACACAGAGTAAACAGGGTGTAAAAGAAAGTGAGGGGAGCAGATAGGTCAGGGAAGAAAATTGTGAGAAATTTGGGTTGTGGGTTAAGGCGGGGAGAAACCCTCCTCAGGCAACTGCCACAATCCTTGTCAGGGTGAACCACAAAAAGACACCAAATTAACCGGTGTTTAACCCTCTGGTAGCTTGGCACAAAAGCAGTTAGGCTTAACATAGAGGCAATGTGTACAGTATTTATGCAGCACTTAAATAGTAAAATTCCCACACCAATTTAGATAAATAGAGTAAATATTAATAAATTATTTGACAACAAAATTGAAAATTCCAATCAGTAGAACTAGAGATATGAATTTTTAAAGTTTAGAGTGAAAAATGGCACCTAAAATATCAAATCACCAACTGCAGACATCTAATCACACTAGATCAAGGCAAAATCGAAAGTTATGGTAGACGGCGCTAGACTACGGGTCAGATGAACGAGTCACTTACCTTCGGTAACGCTTTTTCTGGTGGATACAATATCTGCCTGTGGATTTCTCACCTTGTGAATATCCCCTGCGCCAGCATTCCACGGAACTTTTCTTTCCCAGCACTCCACGTCGACGTGGGCGACGTCATAATGCATCGGCTCCGCTCGCGACTCCGTACGACGTCACCAGAGCCATAAGCAGCCCACGTCGGCGTGATGACGTCAGTTCCACCCATTTTTTCCGAGCCTTCGAGGCGAACAGGTGAACCAACGACAACTCCAAGTATACACAGTATACAATATACAATCAAATATACACAGTACATAAACAAAAGGAAAGCTAAATAAAACAAGCATTTCCTATCAATGTACCAGAAAGCATAACAACATCTCAAGCAAGACATCTTTTAAGGTATACAAAGGTGGACAACGGGGAGGCGGGTGGGCCAGTGAGGAATCCACAGGCAGATACTGTACCCACCAGAAAAAGCGTTACCGAAGGTAAGTAACTTGTTCTTCTGATGGATACATCTGCCAGTGGATTCCTCACCTTGTGAATAGATTCCACACAGCAGTCCCCACTCCCGGAGGAGGGTGTCCACCTTCCTATACCATAAAGTCTTGCAAAACAGAGCGCGCAAAGTGTCCCTCCCTCCTCATCTCAGAGTCCAAGCAATAATGCTTTACGAAAGTATGGAGGGAGGCCCAAGTCACGGCTTTACAAATATCTGCCACAGGAACACCCCGGGCCAAAGCAGACGTAGATGACTTAGCTCTAGTCGAATGAGCTCTAATGCCCTCAGGAGGAGTCTTACCAGCCAGGGCGAAGCAGATCTTGATGGCAAGGATGATCCATCTCGACAGCGTATGCTTGTGCACCGCCTTACCCTTCGAATGACCAACGTAGCCAATGAAGAGTTGATCATCTAGACGAAAGTTCTGTCCAGATAAAAACTCACAGCCCTCTTCGGGTCCAGGTGATGGAGTCTTTCCTCCTCTGTGGAAGGATGAGGAGGTGGATAAAAAACAGGGAGAGTATTGGACTGCCCCAAATGAAACGGAGTAACAACTTTCGGCAGGAAGGCAGCCCTGGTCCTGAGAACCATCCGTTCAGCATATAAGGTAAGAAAAGGAGGTTTGGAACTTAGAGCTTGAAGCTCACTCACCCTCCTTGCCGAGGTTATGGCTACAAGAAAGACCACCTTAAAGGACAACAGCCTCAAAGGACAGCTATGCAGAGGCTCAAATGGAGAACCCATTAGAAAGGTTAAAACAAGATTAAGGCCCCACTGAGGCATTACAAAGGGAGTGGGAGGAAACCTGTTCGTAAGGCCCTTGATAAACCTCAGAACAACCGGAGATTTAAACAGTGACGGTTTATCTGGAAGGCATAGAAAAGCCGATAAGGCCGAAAGATAGCCCTTAACCGTGGCCACAGCACAGCCCTGCTGAACCAAGGAAAGAGCAAACTGAAGCACATCAGAAAGATGAGATTTTAAAGGGTCAATGGACCTCTCTCCACACCATTTTACAAATTTAGACCACCTATAGGAGTAAATGGACTTGGTGGAGTGTCGCCTGGCCGATAAAATAACATCCACCACATCAGGCGGGAGAGAGAATGAACTCAGGTTGCCCCGTTCAATCTCCAGGCATGAAGGTGTAAGCTCTGGAGGTGGGGGTGTAGAACCTGCCCCTCCGACTGCGAGAGGAGGTCTGCCCTCAGAGGGAGACGGAGCGGCGGGCGCGAGGAGAGGTGGAGAAGATCTGTATACCACACCCTTCTTGGCCAATCCGGGGCAACCAAAATAACTTGGGCCCGGTCTTGGCGAATCCTCCACAGAACCCGAGGAATCAAGGGTATGGGAGGAAACGCGTAAAGGAGTTGTGAGCCCCAACTCAACTGAAACGCGTCCCCCAACGCCCCCTGCATCGGAAACTGGAGACTGCAGAATGACGGGCAGTGCGCGTTCTCGAAAGTGGCAAACAGGTCCACCCTAGGGGTTCCCCACGTCCGAAAGACGTAACGAACCACCTCCGGATGGAGCCTCCACTCGTGATCGGCGGAGAACTGCCGACTGAGACTGTCCGCACGCACGTTCAGCACCCCGGCCAAATGATTTGCCATCAGACAAATCCGATGGTCCGGAGCCCAGGACCATAGACGCAGGGCCTCTCTGCAGAGACAAAGAGACCCCACTCCTCCCTGCTTGTTGACATACCACATCGCGGTAGTGTTGTCCGTCAGGACTTGAACCGACTGACCGCGAAGGGAAGGGAGGAAGGCCTTGAGCGCCAAACGAATCGCCCGCAATTCCAGAAGGTTGATGTGAAGCAACCTCTCCTCTGGAGACCAAAGACCCTTGATCTCCAGATCCCCCAGATGAGCACCCCACCCTAGGGTGGATGCATCCGTTATCACTGTGGCCACCGATGGAGGAAGATGGAAGGGCTTTCCTTGGGACAGATTGCCCTCCACGCTCCACCAAGATAGATCCGCTGCAGCTTCTCCGGAGATCCTGATCGACTCCCTGAGATCTCCACTGTGCTGATACCACTGCCTGCGGAGGCACCACTGGAGCGCCCTCATGTGCCAGCGTGCATGGTTGACCAACAGAATGCAGGAGGCGAACAGACCGAGCAGGCGAAGGACCTTCAGAACTGGAACAACCGCTCCATTGTGGAATAAAGGGACCATTTCCTGAATGTCGAGAATCCTTTGAGGAGGAGGGAATGCTCGACACACAGTAGTGTCCAGTACCGCCCCTATGAACAGGCCGCGTTGAGAGGGCACCAGGTGAGATTTGGGCACATTTATCGAAAAACCCAAGTCGAATAACAGCTGAGATTTTACCTGCAGATGACGCTGCACCATCTCTGGGGACTCTGCCTTCAGAAGCCAGTCGTCCAGGTAGGGGAAAACCGGAATCCCCGACCTCCTGGTATGAGCAGCCACCACTGCCATCACCTTCGTGAAGACTCGAGGTGCGGTAGTAAGACCAAACGGGAGGACCGCAAACTGGTAGTGTTGCGACCCAACCGTAAAACGGAGATACTTCCTGTGCGACTTCAGGATTGGGACATTAAAGTACGCGTCCTGCAAGTCGAGCGACACCATCCAGTCTCCTTGCTGCAACGCTTGAAGAACCTGCGCAAGGGTCAGCATCTTGAATTTCTCCTGTTTCAGGTAAAAGTTCAAGATTCTGAGGTCTAGTATCGGATGCAATCTGCCGTCCTTTTTGGGAATCAGGAAATACCGGGAGTAGCACCCCTGACCCCTTTCCTGCTCCACCTCTATTGCACCCTTCTGAAGCAAGGCTAGAACCTCCTTCTGCAGGAGAAGCAGATGGTCTTCTGAGCAATAACCTTGGCAAGGAGGGTAAGGGGGAGGAAACTCCCGAAAGGGATGGGCGTACCCAGTCTCTACGAGGTTCAAAACCCAAAGGTCTGTTGTAATAGATTTCCAACCCCGTAGAAAGTAGGACACCCGACCTCCCACAGGACTTACATGATCCGGGATGGGGGATCAAGGGCTGCTTCCCTGAAGCCTCATTGGGAGCAGAGGACGACGACGAAGAAGAGGGGTTGGGACCAGAACCTCTATAGGACCTATAGAGGGGATTCTGTTGTTGCTGCTGCTGCTGCTGAGGCTGTCGGAAGGAGCGAAAGGATGATCTTCCGAAACCCCTAAACTTTCGAAAAGCTAGACCCAAGGACTTTGCCGTCAATCTGCTGTCCTTAAATCATTGTAGGGCAGAGTCTGCCTTTTCCCCAAACAGTTTCTGTCCGTCGAATGGCAAATCCACCAATGTGGCCTGAACATCCGCAGAGAATCCAGAGGAACGGAGCCACGCCTGTCTTCTCGCGGCTATAGATGAACCCATAATTCTTGCCACCGAGTCCGCTGTATCCAGCCCTGACTGGATCACCTGTCTGGCAGCCGCCTGAGTGTCCGCAACTACCTCCAAGAAGGACGTCTTATCACCCTCAGGCAATTTAGGGGCTAAAGATTTTATAGAGTCCATCAAGGCATGAACATAGCGTCCCAGCAGACACGTGGCATTAGATGACTTCAGAGCCATACTTCCTGAAGAGAAAGACTTTTTAGCCACCTGATCGATTTTCTTGGACTCCCTATCCGCTGGAGACTGAGGGAAAGGACCCGAAGCATGTTTCAAACAAGAAGCCTGCACAACTAGGCTCTCAGGAGATGGATGTGTTGACAAAAAATCAGGATCCCCAGGTGCCACCCTGTACCTTCTTGCCACCTGTCTGGAAACCGCCGGAGAAGAAAGAGGTTTCCTCCACACCTCCAAAACCGGCTCCAAGATGGCCTCATTGAAAGGCAACAAAGGCTCCGAAGTTGATGTCGGAGAATGCAACACCTCCGTAAGCAAGTTAGACTTGTACTCCACAGAGGGCAGCTGCAAATCTAACAGATCTGCAGCCTTCTTAATTACCACATGGTAGGGTGCCAATTCCTGTGGTGGAGAAGATCTTGCAGAAGTATGTTCCCACTCTGGGGTCGTATCCAAACCACTTGCTTCTTCTATTCCTTCAAATTCATCCGAAGAAGTGTCGACTTCACCTTCCTCCACCTCTACTCTATACCTTCCTTCCTCCAATACCCTCTGGGCCTCCCTCCTTGATCGAATCCAGGGAGCCGGCGTCGTCGACGTCGTACGCGGCGTCGGTGGAGCCAGAGGTACCGGAGTGGGCGGAGCCACAGGAGTCGGTGGCGCCGGACGCGGCGCCAACGGCGTCGGCAACGGCGTCGAAGAAGGCTCCGAAACAAGATGATCCATCCGAAGCCTTGACGGATCTCCAATCGGCGCCGGAAACTGCCACGAATGCGCCATCGGCATAAAGGGCAGAAAGGGGGCCTGAGCATAATGCTGCGGCACCCCTAGCGTATATGCCATAGGACCCACGGGACCAGTTGGTGCTCCGGATGGGAAGGCCGCCCTATTAAATATACCATACACATGGCATTAAGAAATTGCGTTGAATCGGTACCTGGAGCCGGGAATTGTGGATAAGGAACAGACCCTGTATCCCTTTGTGGAGTATTCGGCATCGGCTCCGCAGCGTCTTCTACCGGAGCCGCAGATTCATCAGGCACCGGAGCAGGCTCTTCCTGTTCCTGCTCATCAATAGAGACCTCCGACTCCACTGGAACCGGAGACGACGCCTTCGACGGAGCCGGTGACTGCGCCGGGGACTGCGCCGATGAACGCGCTGGAGCCCGCTTCGGCGAAGGAGATCCTCTCGGAGACTTCGAAGGAGAAGGTGACAAGTCCTTGCTTCGACGCCGACGGGGCGAAGTCGACCTCGATTTCCTGCTCTTCGAGGAACGACGTTGAGAAGAATGCTTTCTTTTTTTATGATGCTTCTTCGACTTCGACGACCTCGAAGTCGACGACTCCCGCCTCGACTTCTCCTTCTTCCTCCCTCTCTTCTCCTCACCGATCTTTTTCATAAAGAGTTTAGTCTTTCTCTCCTTCAGCGCTTTAGGATTCCTCCTCCTACAGCACGCACAATCTTCCACATCGTGGTCCGAAGAAAGGCACCACAAGCAGTCTTGATGCGGATCAGTCATGGACATTAGACCTCCACATTCCCTACAGGGCTTAAAGCCCGACTTCCTCGTCAAAGACATGCCAGATTTTCAACAGTAACACAGCAACACTACAAAGTAGCTAGAGAGCACTGGGAAAAACCGTTGCGCGTCGACGGCGCGGAAAAAAGGGAACTGACGTCATCACGCCGACGTGGGCTTCTTATGGCTGCGGTGACGTCGTACGGAGTCGCGAGCGGAGCCGATGCATTATGATGTCGCCCACGTCGACGTGGAGTGCTGGGAAAGAAAAGTTCAGTGGAGTGCTGGCGCAGGGGATATTCACAAGGTGAGGAATCCACTGGCAGATGTATCCATCAGAAATATTAAATGTATTGGGCCCAGTCTCTGACTACCTCGGACTTGGAATACATTTTGGAAGAAAATGTCTGAAAAGGTCAAGTTCAGCAGCGTAAGACAGCTGGCAGTGACCGAGGAAGCGGCGTCGTCATCAGGGAGTGTTGGAGGAAGTCGCGGTGAAGATTCCAGTGCTCAGACTCAGTCTCTTTTTTGGACGTCAAAAATCTCCAGCGGGACCAAGCTGAAAGCTGTAGCTGACAAAGACTTCATGAGGCTGGAGACCACTTTTGCAAGCAGCCGTTGAACAGGATTTGTTGCTGTGGAGAAGAACATAGCATGGGCTGCTGCAGAGTCAGGCGACTGGTGATGCACCTTGGGCGGATCAACAAGCAGGTAGGTCTCGGTCTCCTCTCGATTCTCACAGCACTTTTTGCAAATTATTTTTTCTAAGTCCCAAGTTTTGGATTTGAGCTATCTGGGCACCTTAAGCCCGACACCCAAAGGCCCAGGACTGGAGAGGCACCACTTGGAGGGTCAGGATGCACTCTGGAATTGTCCAGATGTGGGTTCAAGATGGTTGGAAGCTTTTCTATCGCTGAGGCTCTGATCAGGAGGCCAGCCAACTAGCCCTTGGAGTCCCTTTGGAAGTTCTTGGTTCAAAGAAAAGAACAGGGCTCAAGTAGCAAGTTAGACCTCTGGGGCTCAGAACAGGCACAGGCAGCAGAGCCGTCCTTCTTGGTGCAGCAAACAGTTCTTCTGAAGTGCACAGTGGGCCACAGCATCAGGCTGTCCTCTGAGAGTACTTCAGCTGTTCCAGGAGTGAGCTCAATAGTGGGTCTGGGGGTCCTGTTGTATATCATGTGCATCCTTTGAAGAGAGAGACATTTCTGGAGACTTCACCTCACAGTGGTGTCTGGAATTACCTGCCTCCCAGCCCTGGTCCCAGTCTGCCTGCCTGCACAGTAGGCTAGTGTGAAGTTCTTTGTGTGAGAGCAGGGCACAGTCTATTGAAATGCAAGTGGGGATGTGCCCCCCTCCTGCCTGAAATGGCCCATCCTGGCACACCTAGTTCCTCTATCAGTTGGCTGTCTGGGAGGAATACACAAAGGCCAACTTCCAACCACACTCAGTCATGTGACTCAGGACCAAGCTGCAAGCATCAAATGGGTTGAACAAGAAGATGCCAATTTTCTGAAAATGGCATTTTCAGAACTGTGATTTAAAATCCGGCCTTACCATTGAAGAGGATTTTTTATTACAACTTTTTAGACATCAATCATGACTTTTCTACTTGCTTCCATTCAAACGGTAGCATTTATTAAATGTAATAGGGTAACCCAATGTTATTCTATGGGAGAGGTAGGGTTCACAGTAGTGAAAAATGAATTTGAGATTTTTTCGCTAACAGGACATGTAAAACTTAAAAGTGCATGCCCAACATTTGAATTAAAATACGCCCTGCCCTATTTGCTGTCTCAGTTGTACTGTAATAAAAAAATAAGTTTTAGGAATGGCAAGAGGGTTATTTTGTCAAGTCGAATTAGCAGTTTAAAACTGCATTCAGGCTGCAGTGGCAGGCGTAGATATGTTTAAGGGGCCTCTTAAGTGGGTGACACAATAACTGCTGTAGTACTACCAGCAGCATTTACATTACCAGCCCTTTGTATCTAGTTTACCACTTTACTAGGGTATCATAAGTAAATTAAATATGCCAGTCAGGTGTCATTCAATGGTACCACGTTTTAGGGAGAGAGCACAAGCACTTTAGTACTAGTTAGAAGAGGTAACGTGCAGAGCCCTAAGGCTAATAAAATCGAATTCAGAAAAATAGGAGGGGTGAAGGCAGAATGTTTTGGGAAAATGTTAAGAAAGATGTACAGAAATCAACAGCAAAATATAAAACAAAAATGTATACCTAGTGAGAAGAGGGAGAGGAGAATGTGAAAAGGAAAGAGAGGAGGGCACTGAATATGAGAGGAAACAAAGATGCAAAGTTACATTCAGTGAGGAACATGTCACTTGCCAGCCAGTGCCAAGCAATACTCTACCCTTGATTGGTCGCCCATGTGCCAGGCTGAGTAGAGGAATCTGAGCTTTGCCCAGGTAACAGCCTGGCTCTGTATCCTCATCATCAAAAACATACACCCACAGTGAATTGAACCGCAGGTAGTCGTCCAAGTCGGAGGTCACCGGAAGAGGGAAAGTGATATTGTCGCCAAAGTAGGGGTTGTTGCTGTATGGCACGATAGGGGTGTCATGGTCAGGGAAGTCAAAGAAACGGTAGATTGCATATGGGCTGGGCTGTGAGCCAAGCCAGCGGCTCCGCACACCACTGCAGCACTCCAGGCATACCACCAGCTCGTTCTTCTGTCCCCCAGAACCAGGGGCTCCCCAAGCCTGAAACATAAGTAAAGGATTTAAAAAACACGAATGACCCGTGACTTTCATTACTTCTACCTGGGATGCATATCTAAGGAGGAAATTAGGCAGATAAATTGTGGTCTTTATGCTGTATAAGTTTTAATATCTGTTTGTTTGATAAATGTGGGACAGGGGCTGGTGAGGTGGGACAGGGGCTGGTGAGGTGAGCCCAGGGGATGTGCTTGAGCTTATGTCATGTATCAGCAGCTGAAGAGGTAAGCGCTATAGGTGTATTCTATGAAAGTCCCAGGACATGTTTCCTACAGTGTGTAAATATATGTTACGGGTTTCATGAGGTGTGTCCCAGATTGTGTTAAGTGGCAATCTCAGAATCAATTTCCTATTGTATGGGTTGCGTTCCTGGGTTGTATTATATCCTAGACTCTGTTTCCCACACTATATAAAGATGGTACAGGTCTCACTCCGTGCTCTATGGGGGCCTTTATTATTACATGATGAGGTGAGTTTCAGTGTTGTATTCTATGGAGGTTCCAGCACCTGTCTCCTACAGAATGAGTTGAAGTCCCGGGCTGTATTCTATGACTAACCTAACATCTGTTTCCTAAAGGTGCAAAGGTGGTACAGGGGCTCTGAAGTGAGTCTCACATCATGCACAATGGGGTCCCAGACCCTTTTTTCTCCATTCTGTGGAAGTTCTAGGGTTGTATCCGAGGAGGTTCCATGCACTGTTTCCTATAGTATGCAAATATGTTACAGGGGTGCTGAGGTGAGTCCTAAGGTTGTATGCGATTGAGATCAAAACTTTGTTTTCTAAATAGCTGATACATGGCTTATGCTGGGGGATCCTTGGAGGTGATTCTGTGCATATGTCGGTGATTCATGGCGTGTTGAGAGGAGTCTGTGTGCATTCAATGGAGATCCTGGGAATTATCTCAGAGATAATGTTGGAACAGGGATTAGTGCAGTGAGTGCCAGGTCACATTCAGGCAGGGCCAGACTGGGAACTGAAAGCAGCCCTTGCAAATTTTGCCAGAGCAGCCCCCATCCGGCGCATAGCGAGCGAGCGCAGTGAGCTAGCCCAACCACTACTAAGGGGGGTTTGGGGAGGTCTCCCCCCAAGAATTTTTTTTTTAAACAGACCAAAATGGTGCATTTTACAGCACATTTTTCATTACAAATTAAATTTTATTAACTTTTAACTAACAGTAAATAGTACATGATGACCTTAAAGAGCACCAGGTTATCCAGTCATTATGCCTACAATAAAGGCAGGTCAGGTGCCTCAGTGCCTGAATGGTCACGAGGGGTGGTGGTGGTGGTAGACCGTGGGTGTGGCGCTGAAAGCAAGTGTACGTGGGCTGCGGCCTGCAAGCAACTGCTGCACGGCACACTGTCCCTGCGCATGCACAGTGCAGTAGCTGGGTCTGGTATGGTAACTTGGGTTACATTTATTAGTGTGTGTGTGAGGCACAAGGACTACTAAATTCAACCCAACTACTGCACCGCAGCATCTCTGTCTGTCTGTGCGGGTAAAAAGCACCACTGCCATTCGTGAGCGAGAGGCCCCCTCACCAATAACACTTGTGCTCTTTCTCTGCAGAGCAGAGGCAGGAGTGCACACTGCACTGTGCATAGCTGCCAAGGCAGGAGTGCACACTGCACTGTGCACAGCTGCCAAGGCAGGAGTGCACACTGCACTGTGCACAGCTGCCAAGGCAGGAGTGCACACTGCACTGTGCATAGCTGCCAAGGCAGGAGTGCACACTGCACTGTGCACAGCTGCCAAGGCAGGAGTGCACACTGCACTGTGCATAGCTGCCAAGGCAGGAGTGCACACTGCACTGTGCATAGCTGCCAAGGTTTCAGATTGCTGTCTGTCCATTTTCATAAGTTCAGGGTAATTATGAGTGATAGTCAATGACTATGAGTGACACTTTCTCGCGAGCAAAAATCAAGCAATGACCATGAGGGAAACATATAGGTATCAGAAATTACAGTACCCCTCGATGAGCACAGTTTTCAAAGTCACTGTCAGTACCTGTCCTCAATACCCCTCAGTGAACACAGTCTTCAATGCTCACTCGGTCAGTACCTGCCCTCAATACTCCACAGTGAACACAGCCTTCAGGGTCACTTGGCCAGTACCTGTCTTCTGTACCCCTCACTCAACAAAGTCTTCAATGTTCAATTAGTCCGCATCAGTCCTGAGATACCCTCAGTGAGTACCTATTCTCAGTGCCTATCCTTAGTACCCCTCCCTAATTTGCCAGTCGTCCGTGCTTCTCGCTCAATGCCAGTCTCAGTTCCCCTCAGTGCCAGTCCTCAGTGACCTTCACAAATACTAGTCCTCGGACCTCCTATCCCCTCCCCTCATTAATAGTAGTATTCAGTACTTCTTGTTCAGGGTCAGTCCTCTTTAAGCACTAGTCCTCAGTACTGCTCGCTCAGTAACAGTCCTCTATGGCCCTGCGTGAATACCAATCTTCAGTGCCCTTTCCTCAGTGCCAGTCCGCATAATCCCTCTCCAGTGACGGTCCTCAGTGTCCCTCTGTTAGTCCTCAGTGCCAGTCTTCAGTACACTGTGCAAAGTACCAGTCCTCAGTGCCCTTCTGTGAGTACCAATCCTCAAGACAGTCAGTGAGTACCAATCCTCGGTGCCAGTTTTCAGTGCTCTTCACTATCATTCAATCAGTGCCAGTCCTCAGTGCCTCTCCGTGGGTAGTACCCCTCAGCACCTCTCGCTCAGTGACAGTCCTCAGTACCGCTCGCTCAGTCACAGCCCTCAGTATCTCTCCCTCAGTGCCATTTTCTAGTCAGTGTGCCTGGGTCACTGCGCCCTATACTCACTGTTTCTGTGCCCAGGGCTTGCTCCTCAGTGGACTCCGCAGCAGCTCCCAAATCCTGCTCCCTGGTGCCCGTGCTCCTCTGTCAGTCTCCTGGCTTGAACCCTGAAATCTCCGGGCTCATGGTCCTTTATTTTGGGGCTCCCGGTCTTTGCCTGTGCTCCTGGGCAGTGCCGGCTCACACGGTGTCCTTGCTCTCGCGTCACCGGCGGTGGCGCCCCTTCCCTCTTGCATGGATCATTGAACTCTCTGTCCTCCTGCCCTTCTCATCCCACATGCCGGCACTCCCACCTTCACCAGGCAGCTCTCGCTTCTCCCATGGCGCCTTCCGCTTACCCTGGGGCGCTCCCTGCTTCCTCCTTCTACCTTTCACTTCTTCTCCTGCGCACCTTTCTTATCCCCGCAGCCTCGGTGTTTGGCAACTCTCTTCCAGGAGGTCTCCTTCCGGATCCTAAACTACCCCTCGTGCATGGCTCCTCCCTCGGACCCTCACATGTCACTGTCGTGCGCCTCTCCTCCCGGCAAGTACATATTATTTAGACTGTGTGTGTATTTTTGCATTTGGACACTTCAGGGTCGGATTCCTGCTGAGAACCCATGCTGCCACAGGCCTGGAAGCAGGACGGTCTTCTGATTTTGTTGCTGGGGGACGATTTTTCAAAAATCGGCAGCCCCAGTAACAAAACCGGCCCCCTGTAAAGAAGACGGCCCCCACCCCTTCCGGCCTCCGGGGGGGATTGCCCAGTGCCCGGTATTACCAGTCCGGCCCTGCATTCAGGGTTGTAACGCAGGCTCCTGCAGCCCCGCAGTACAGGGGAACTCCAACCCTCCACAGGACCCCCGATTTTTCAAGGGGGGATCCATTTTGCCCAAGGCCAATAAAATTCTACGAGATATGGAAGACTCGAGGGCCCCTCATCTAGTTCTGCAGGGGGGCCTCATCTTTTTGCGTTAGGCCACTGGTCTCATTCACTCCGTAAGGGTATTACAGAGATCAGCAGGCGAGTCCCAGGGTGTATTCTATGGAGATCGCAGAAAGTGTCCTAAACTTCGGATGCTTAAGGGAAAGTGATGTCAGTCCCTCACCTCTTGTTTCTTGTATAAAAGGTGGGGTAGGGGCTGATGAAATGAGACTCTGTGGCCCAATGTATGGACATCTCAGGCAATGTTTCTCATATTAAGGAAGTAGGTCGGCACCCAGTGCGGCTGCACCAGTTGCACTGCCCTAAAGCCGACCCTGCAGGAACGAATGACACAATACCTAAGTGACCATTGTAAGAAAATCCCAGATCCTGTTTCATGCATTAAGGACCCCAGGATGGTGAATGCGTTAGAGCTCAAGGTAAAGACTGGCTCCTTCTATGTACATACCGTGCCAGGCTTATGCTGCCGGCGTGGTGGGCCCCAGTGACTTTGTACATTGGCGGACATGTAGCCCAGGGCCTTCGTCCTCTCCTGCTGCAGCCGAAGTGTTTGTGGGATTGGAAACCGCAGCCTCACCCAGTACTCCAACATCCCATAGGCCTCTCCGTTTGGACCTGGTCACAGGACAGTGGAAAAAGAATGAGTTAATTATCAACTTTGCGATGTAGACAAATGAAATACACCTAAACACAAACATCTTGTTCTGTCCTGGGCCAGGGATCGAGTAGCTGGGTTGAAAGGAAGGCTGAGGCTCATTCTTTCAAATATATGATGTTACAACGCAAACAATTATAACAATTATAACGCATGTTTTTACAATGCGGTTTTTACATCACAACTACCATTACATTGCATGATTTTACAACGCATGCCATCACAACGCATTTTTTAAAAACTACCATTAGAACACATTCCATTACAATGCATACCATTACAACGCATACCATTATAACGCATAATACTTTTAGGGCAACAGTGTTGGATAGTGTAGGGGTGAAAATGACTATTCCCACTCCAGTGAGTGCAACAGTAGGGAAAGTGTTGGATAGTGTAGGGGTAGAAATTACTATTCCCATCTACCCCAAAACCCATACCCACCCTAAAACTAAAAAATCTCTATGCGTTGTAATGGCATGTGTTGTAGTGACGTGCGTTGTAATGGCATGCGTTGCAATGGCATGCAATGTAAAGGCAGTTGCGTTGTAACATCTGCGTTGTAAAAGCGGTGTGATGTAATGACTGCGTTGTAATGGATGTTTCCCATCCTTTCATTATGAAGGATGCTTGGCCCTGTCCATGGAGAGAATGTGATATTCATGTGTAAATAACAGCACAGTTCAAGGCATGGGGAGGAAAGGGACAGTTGGCTTTGACAGATTCTGTGAATTAGCCCCCACAGTGCTACCATATTTTCAATTTCTCACCCAACCTGATCACCTTAGTAGTAGCAAAAGACCATTCTGGGAAAATGTTTGTTATAGCCGGATAGCCTTCCATAGGGACGAGCAGAAGGCGTGGGCTTAAACAAGGGAACAGTACCTTAAGGCCAGCTGCGGAGGGCTATAAAGCTATTAGAACATTCTGCCACTAGAGTGCATAATGTTCGTACACATAAAACAAAGGCCTCAGGGAGCCCGAGGGGATTTCAATCCCCCCGGGCTCCGTGAGGCCTCTTGTTCACAGCAACAGCTGTGAACGACAGCATTGGAATGTTGGAGGTCCGAGCTTCTACCGGCCATTAGAAACCCCGGAGCACTACATTGTTTTCAATGGAGCTCTAACATTCTAATGTTCTAATATGATTTACAGTGATATTAAATGTGTGTGCATATTCAAGGAAGGAGACAGTGGGGGGTGAAAATAAGAAAGCTTTCCCTTACTGACTGTTGTAGACATCTGATATCTGGATGGTTCAGTGCATCATATTGTTGCCAAAGGATTGGTCTGGGGGGGATGTACTTTAAGGACCCAAACACAACATTCAAAGACACTTGTGTGAAGTTACAGCTCAGTAACACCCAGGCTGGGACATGGGATGATATTCTCCTCTTGGGACACCCATTACCTAACACACGCCTACATATCCCGAAAATGCACTAACAGACCCACCCAGTGGGGTAAAAGGGTCATCCCCTTTGGATGCTATTATCGTTGGGCTTGAGATGACGTTCAGCTTGCTTCATGTTCCAAGTAGAGGGTCTGACTAAACCTGAGACCACAACTGACAACCATGAACCATTGAGAACTAGGGCAATCACAGCTGCCAACAGGACAGTCAGCACTTCCATGTTTCTCCTTCCAGATCTTTGGAGTTCAGTCTAGGACATTTGATGGAGCCTTAGGGACTGACAACGTTTTTGTGGGGTCATTAACCTCGCCAAAGATACAGTGTTAAGTTGCTGTGTATCTGCGTTACATAGTCACTTTCTAATGGATACATTTGTATTTTGTATAGTGTAGTGTACACTCCATAAGAAGCCTTTTGACACTTACTAGCTTAGAAGTCGTAGGCTTGAGGCAAAGATGTGAATTCCAGGACAGCCAAGTTTTTAAGACCCAAAGGTACTGGGTTCCATAGTTTTGCCCCTTGTGTTCCTAATGCCCTGCTGCCCTTCTGACGTATTTACAACGAGGATCTACAAAGTTGGGCTTGTGGCCAGATCTAAGATTTGTTACAGGAACGTATTTCTGTAATATGTCCTGAAATATCAGGGCTATGTCATGGCAGATTTTGTACATCGGACATGCTAGCTTAAAGAGAATGCATGAGAGCTAGTGTAGTTGGCGAATATAGTGTGAGACAGAGTCAAACCTTTTGAGACTGAATATGACTCTACCAAGTACATTTTGGATTATTTGTTAACGGTCTGAAGCTTTGTGACGAAGACCTACATAGGCGGAACTTCCATAATCTAGGCGTGATTAAACAACAGCGTATGCATCCGTTACCTTGTGGGAGAAAGGGAGAAATGTCATAAAGCGTGGCCAGCTGCGAATATCGTGAAAATAGTATTTGGTGACATTGGTGGTCTGTTTTTCCAAGATCAGGTTGGACTAAGGCACTTTGGTTTCAAACAGTGGAAGCTGGGTTGGGGCACTCTCCCAGCTGTGAGGGACACAGGGAAGAATCCAAGAGATTTATTTCATTGAAAACAAGATCTCCATTTTAGTAGGATTAAGTTTAAGGAAGGTGTGAGCCATTCACGATGCAATTGCGTTCAAGGTGGCTACTAGAGTGTGTAGGGTCAATTTTGACTGATGATCTGTGGGTCAAGTGTAAAAAGAGACTTTTACATTAAACTGTGATTAAGTGGAGTGGTAAGTGATTGAATATATATTAAGTGATGGGAAGCACAGATCCTTGAGACACACCCCAGCATAATGGAGTAGAGGTGTAAAAGAAGCCTTGCTCGATTTGTTGGGTTTTAGCAGTGATCAAGTGTGTAATGTCCTCTGGGAATGCTCCGATATGGAAGAGGGCTACAACAGATAAGATAAATAGCTTTGGTTAAGACTGAGAAGTCATGCACTGCCATTGATAAAGTTGGGCCTAGTCTTAGGCATCAGGTCGACTGAGATGCCTGAGCTGTTTTTGATAATGGGAGGTCAAAAGATGAGTGGAAATGTGTCTCGCGGCATCTCCAGAAACACCAAGAAATCTTTCTCAAGGTTGAGGTGAGCAGATAAGATGGTCATTCCCTATTGAAGCATGCATGCTGGTTGAGCATTCTGCCCATCTCGTTTATACCTTTGTAGCGAGTGGCCAGAAGGATTCGTCTGGCTGACCTCAGGTTTCTGGAGGCCAGGTAATGCTGGAGATCTGCATGGGGAACCTGGCCTGTGGTTATGTCGAGCTGTTGAGAAGGCTAGATTTTTAACCTGTGATCTTTCTTTGATCTAGGTCATACTGAAAACATGTTATTGTGGGATGTATTTTAATTTTCTGTGCGCCTCTCTGTAAGTCATAATAGCGTGGTGCGTTAACCTGAGGAAGTAAAGGTGTTAGATCTCATTCTACAGCAGGGCACTGCTAGCACTAGCAAACTGTGAGTGGAAATGAATACATCGACTGCTATGAACGGGAACTGAGGCAGGGAGCTTACACTGGAAGTCACTACTTACTAAAACCCTGGGCCTATGCTAGAGCCTCACTATGTTGAGCATACTCCAGAGATGACCAGGGTCAGGCTCACACCAGTCCTGCATTTACAGATGAGAGCAGGACCCGTCACTGCCACTTTAAGAGCTGCCCTTACAGCCCTGGAGCAGCAGTGTTCTTCTCTAGGTGGCGCAGAGACTGGGAGTGGGGGTCCACAGGTTGCTGCAGCACACCCAAAATAATCATGATGGAGTTCAGAAGGTCAATGAGATATAAAGCCTGTTATCTTCTCATAGTTACTGTGCATTCAAAGACAGATGTCTGGCGCTGTCTGCTGTCAAATTGCTGCTTATTCTTTTAACATGGAAATGGGCGTTTACTCTTCTTTATCTGACTGCAATGTTACAGGACTTGTAAAGTGAACTATGTGACAATCTACCTGGGTATTGGGAGTGTGAAGGAAATGCTGCAGGATGTCAGTTTTTTCCAATGACACAATAACATTTTAAATGCCTGTAAATAAACTATACAAATCATTCAACATGAAATGGCAGAAGAGCACAACTGAAGCACATTCTTCTATAGTCCTCAAGTTTGATGAAAACAAAGAATTTAATACAGCCAAAACGTATCAAGACATTTTACTAGGTGATGTGCAAATGATAAATATTTGTGAAATATAATTTCCACACATTTTTGGTGTATTATATAGTTTAACCAGTAAAACTGCACATCTCTGCCAATTATGGGGCCTATTACGATAGCGGGCGGACAAAGTCCGCCCTCCACCGTAACGGTGAACGGGACCGTCCGCCAGAGGTGTGTCAGTCCCGCTGTGGCCATTAGGATGCCACCGTCACCGTGGCAGTAGCATCCCCCATCCACAACATTGTGGCGGGCGGTGCTAACAGCTTCGCCCGCCACAATGCTGTGGATGCACGTTGTGCATTGGCATGCACAAGGTGACAGGCACCACGCGGTGCCTTCCACCTTGTCCACGCCAATGTAGGTGACACAACGGGCCCCCAAAGGCAGAAACCGCATGCCTTTCCATGGCAGCAATGCCGCCATGGAAAGGCACATCTCCACCATCATCATGATATGGATGACGGTGTCTTGCAGACACCACCACCATATCATGCTTTTTTTCCGCACGGTCGAGGAGTCGACCGGCGGAAAAGTGGCGGACGGTCTTTCTGTCCGCCGCAGACCCCCAGCAATACTATTATGGCGGGGGGTTAATCAGGCAAGGATGGCAGGCGGATCACCCCCGCCGGGCCAGCGGTGGCTTCCGCCGGCCCGGCGGAGGCAATACGCCCGCCATCCTAATGGGCCCCTTAGTGTCTATTTAAATGAAAAATGTGATGTTTCTAAATGCAAGTGTGCAACCACACCATGCTTTAGTAAAATATCTGTGACAGTGTTCTCCAAAATGAGTGGGCGCGGCTCATTTGCCACACTTGTTCTTAGTGTGACAAGCTTGGATTTTTCTCAATTCCTATGACTTCAGTGATGTAACATTGATGGCAGCAACCCCACTCTGAACATTGTTCCAGCACAGTATAGCTCCCTCTGGGAGAAAACACAATATGCACCCATTCACACAGTGTTAGTAGAGACCTTGCACAGACTTTTACCTTCAACCGTCATCTTGGATGTCCATCCTGAACCCCCCTAGTGTTCCTGGGAACAGTCTCACTGACTCACATTCACTCACTAGTTCCTACCGCTCACTTGGAAAAGGCTAGTGCTGCCAGCCTACCATTGAGTTCCGCTGCGCCATGGACACAGTCTCCGCTGTCCAGGACTTGTCCGAACTTCAGCAGACAGGCGGCCAGCATCCTGTGGTCTGCACCCTCGGCCAGGTGTACATCCAGGCAAGCTGATGCGCCCTGCAGGTACTGCAGAAAGGGCTCGTCCAGTTTCACAGCGTACTGGGAGGTGAAACTGAATACCGCCCGCGGGCCGGACACGACAGGCGTGGCGTGTGTCTCAAAGTCGTAGAAGGAATAGGTGCAGAAGATGGCTGGCTGTGGGTCGCCTGCTTGCCTCAGAGCCTCGGGGGTCAGGTGCACCTGATGAATGTGCAGCTCGAAGAGGTTCTCGCCCCGGCGCAAAGGAGGCGTGTCATCAGCCAGGGGATTGTCATCATCTGGTGCTAGTGGGGATCGGAACGGCAGGTGAGAGGTGCCATATGCCAGGTCTTTTAACTGTCCTGAAACATATATGAAGTTAATACCAGTTGTCGAACTAGTTATGAGAATATACATTTCTTGGAATGGATGCTTCTAAACATTCATGCAGATTGGAAAATGTTTATGTCAACAAGATGCTTTAGCCTATGACCAGGAAAAGCCCTCAAATATGTTACGTTTGTATGAGGGCTCAGAGTCCTACGAAGAAGAAGAATGAGGAGATGTTATACATATGCATAAAATCATTGAATAACCCCTTGTATGGATGTATGTCGAAAAAGGCATCTCAAATGTATTCGGTGGACTGCAGAGGAGACCGCTCACATTTAAAAAGGAGCGCCAAAGATAATATGTGTGTGTGTGCGTGTGTCTGTGTGTGTGTGCATAGGAGTGTGTGGTAGCACAAAGGGGAGACTATATCAGCCCACTTGCAAAAATGTGAAAAAATGAAACATATTTTGGAACAGGTGCACCAATAAACATACAGTCACATGTATTACTACAGTGCAAAGGTTAAATTCAATGTTATTAGCATTGTAGAGGCTACCTAATATGAGAAAACGCTTTTTTATTAGCTCTTATATTGCCTGAGCTAATACAATGTCTATTTAAAATGATTTCTTTTGACTGTACAGATTTGCCCCCTTACGTTTTAATTCTTATAACTACTACATGATGAGAACGTAAAATGTAACATACAACTGTGTTTGTAACAACAATTGCAATTTCATGTTATACCTGCTTAAAGCACACAATAGCCTTAGCATTACTGAACATGTACACATATCTTAAATACACTGCCATTTTGTTGGTTTGTGTAGTACATTGCAGCCCAACTGTTCTAGTACCCATAGCCTCATACTAAAGCAATGAAGCAAGAACTGCAGAAATTAGCGAGAAGAGACCGCCGCCTGCTCATGGGCGCCTATCTGACATTTTGTTTTATCATGTCCTCTTTCCTCCATTCAGTTGCATTGGGAAAAACTGGCAATGTATTAAGAGGTCATTGTGATGCATTACATATCGCTCACCTCCTACACAGAGGATCTCACGCTCATTGTAGACTGTAGCTTGTGAAGCTTTGTCACTTCGTGTACGACTCTCCCCCCAGGATACTTTTATGCTGATATATCGTCCTCCTGGCCCTAGAGGCACATTTCTTGACTCGATTAGTTCTCTTTTGGAGGTAGGGCTGTGTGCGAACTCCTTCACTGTCATGGGAGACTTCAACTTCTATTTGGAGGATTCATTTGATTTGGACAATATGAGACTGATGAAATTAATGAGCGGAGGTGGTCTAGGAGAACGGGTAACTGGTCCTACACATGTTGCCGGGCACACCCTGGATGGCATATTTTCCAACAACACCGGTCTTGCCATATCGGAAATGTTGCCACTCCCTTGGTCGCAACATGCGCCCATTATTTTTACGCTTTTACAAACGCCTCTAAACCAGTTTAATCCCAAGCCCAGGGAGAGCATTTCCATACGGGCTAGGAAAAATATAGATAGCACTGACATGGGGAATTTTCCAGCAAATGTAGATGAGGCCGCGGCGCTGTACTCGAGGTGGATGGATACCGCTTGTGACAAATTTGCGCCGGCTAAGTTATACACACCCAAGCGGGCCCAGCCCTCAGCACCTTGGTTTTCTGCTAACTTGCAAAAGCACAAAACAGATTGTAAGAGGCGGGAGACGGCTTGGAGGAAAGGATACAACAGTCAAAATAACGAAAAGTATAAAGAAAGCCTCAGCATTTATATGAAATTACTCTTAGAAACGAAAAAAGCTTACTTCACGGAGCAGATAAAAGAGGCCAAATCCTCGTCCAGAGAACTGTTTAGGACCATCACTATCCTTACGAATCCAACCAAACCTAACTCGCATAGTAGCTCTGCACTGTGTGAATCGCTAGCTCCCATTTTCCTTAATAAGGTGGAAGTTATCTTCTCCTCCTTTTCCAATGCTCAAGGGGAGGTGGGTGATGCGGCAGCTAGCCCAGAGTTGGTGACGTCGGCGTCAGATAGACTAGAGGGTTTTAAACCCCTACAGACCTCGGAGGTCATAAACCTTTTGCTGGCATCTCGGTCAGAGTCTCCTAGGGACCCTTGCCCAGTTCCGGTGTTTAAAAACATTCCTGAGGTCGTTGCAACCACCCTTACACCCTTGTTTAACACCATCATTGACTCAGGCCAATATCCCAGAATCTGGCAATCCGCTTCAATACTTCCCCTGATAAAAAAAACGAATTTGGATAAAAACGATACCAACAATTACAGACCCATGTCCCGACTCCCGTTGCCAGCTAAGATGATAGAGAAGGCCATCAACAGGCAACTCAGCTCTTTCTTTCAGTGTACCAACGCGCTTGACCCCACTCAGTTTGGCTTTCGTGCAGGACACAGCACGGAGCTGGCCCTTATCAAGGCCACGGAGGAGGTTAGAGCAGCAGTTGACCAGGGTGGTGTGGCGGTCCTGATTTTACTGGACCTGTCAGCGGCCTTCGATACTGTCCATCACGATGTTCTGATGGACCGATTATCGAAGGCGGGGATGCAGGGTAGGGCCTGGAGCCTCTTGAAATCTTTCCTGGCTGACAGAATTCAAACAGTAGATTTGGGGCGGGATAAATCTGAACTTTTTGCTCTCCCTTGCAATGTGCCTCAGGGGTCCTCCCTCAGTCCCATGCTTTTTAACATTTATGTCAGTCCGTTGGCGGCACTGATAAGATCCTACGAACTGCAACTAACATCCTATGCAGATGACACACAAATTGTGTTGTCCATACAACGAGGGACTGAAGCGGCTATGGCCTCTAGATGTCATGATTGCCTGAAAGATATCTCTGGCTGGATGGCCTCTAACTGCCTGAAACTGAACGCAGGCAAGACTGAGGTCATTATATTTGGGAACAATCCCAATCTCTGCACACCTGACCTGTGGCCCGAAGTAATGGGCAAGCCACCAGCTCCCACAGTTAAAGCCAAGAACCTGAGAGTGATCATGGATCACAAACTTGATTTTGGAGACCAGGTCAGTGGAGTTGTATCTACTTGCTTTTACCTCCTTAGAATACTGAGGAAAATTACATTTTTCCTTCCAGATAAGTGTTTTGGAACAGCAGTCTCAGCCCTCATTTTGTCGCAGCTGGATTATTACAATAGTCTGTACCTGAACTTGAAAAAAAAACCATCTGTACAGCTAGTACAAAATGCGGCGGCCAGACTGCTAACAGGCAACGTTTGCCTCTGCTCGAGATGGACTTCGGCAACTGCATTGGCTGCCAGTAACAAAAAGAGCACAATTCAAAGCAATGTGCACTATTTTTAAGTCATTGATGGGCAGTGGCCCGGAATTTCTGAGCAGATGCTTTGAATGGTATGTTCCGGGTAGAGCTTTGCGCTCTTCCGAAGGAAAACTAGTATCTGTTCCCCGAATAAAAAAAAAGCTAGCTGGGGTGGCACCAGCTTTTCCTTTTGTGCTGCGAAAGCCTGGAACAGTCTTCCGTGGCATCTTAGGAATGCCTTGGAGCTTCTTTCTTTTAGAAGGGGGCTGAAGACATGGTTATTCGCGGTATAAGACACCCCTCCTTTGGATCCTGTGAGTCAGTGCTTAGCGCCAGGACACCTTTGGGTATAAGTGTGCTTTAAAAGTTTCTATAACATAACATAACAGTGGCACAGCCCACTGGGTGGTTGCTTCATCCCTACCAAGGCAAGGAAATCCTATAGTCTAATGAAGACACCCAAAATTGTCCTGCTTAACTCAGCAATAAGAGGTTTTACCTATCTTAGCTTCTCTCACCAGATTTGCTTTTACTCATTTAGTCACAATTATTTTAGTTGGTATTTGTGGCTTCCAACATATGACATCACATGCTTCTCAAGGCTTTGAAACACCTGCCTTCTCCCAATAATTCCTTTAGATAAAAACATTTCTCTGGGAGTATCCTCATATCATTGACTGCTCTTGAAGAAAGGAATAGAATTGATGGCACTTTTTCTCCAAGCCATTCAATTACAAGGGGTTGATTCCTCAACAGTATGTCAAAATTATGAATTTCTATGATACATCTGCATTCAAAGATTCAACGAAGACTTCAGAGACACCAGTCCAAAAAGGCTGGTCTCATAGACATATGCTTCCAAGTTCAAGCACTTAATCTCTGGTACTCACCTTTACTTAATGTGACACACAGCCAGCCAACACCTCTTCTAGAGGGTCCTAAAATGTGACCAGTCATGCAGTAATCTGAGACTATTCCCATAATTCTGGGAGTTTCATATAGTGCCAAGTGATAGATTCTAATGGGTAGAAGCTTCTCACCTTGAATCTTAAAACATGTATGAAACAATTCGTTCAGAGCATTGAATACTTCAGAGCACTGACTAGTCACCAGTCACTGTGACATTATGTCCCTTTTTTGTTAGGGCATGAATATCAGGCAAAGCTGAAATTGTTAACGCTGAAAGGTTGTCTCAAGCTTCTGAGGGATCAACAGGTCCTAGATTGTTAAATGGAAAGGGATAGGCAAAAAGGGAGAGCATTTGATGCAGCTTCATGTAGGACCTGCAAGTTCTGGCCACCTTGGTGTTAGTTTAGGGTCCACAATATGAAAATGTGAACTGCTGGATCTGAGTTATTAACCTGGACAAAGGTTTGGCAACAGACATATTGAACCGTGGACACAGCATCCTACATGCTCGAGCCTGCTGAGAGCCGATTTTGATAAAAGTGTTAGATAAGCACAATCAAAAAGGGCTCCGCGGATTCAGGATCATAGGTACAGTGACCCAGGATCTCAAAGACAAAGGGCCTTATTTATGAGGCCTTGCGTCAGTTTTGCGCTTCCATTGCGGCACTTTTTGTGACGCATCGGCGTCCTAAAACATGCCTCCTGTTGCGCCCTATTTACATAGTGACGCATCTAAGCAGATGCGTCACTTTGTAAACCCCTGCGCTACATTATACCTGCGTCAGGTATAATGTATGCAGGGGGGGCGTTCCCACGCTTGCCCCATGTGAAGGGACATATTGCTTGAATTGCGTCACTTTTGGGACAAAATTAAGTTAGTATCCTCGGATTGAGGGGACTATGTACACATGATTTCAAAAGTGTGGTATCAATCATTTAATATTTGTGATATTATTACGGCTCATGCGTGGTTATGGGCAGATTATGTGGTTCATTGTGCTCTTTTGGCTCGATTCGAGACGCTTTTGAAATGATGTGAACATAGCCCCCTCATGATATTATATTTGTTATAGGACTAATCCCTGACGAAGGGTAATGGTACCCGAAATGCATTGGATATCATAGTCCATATACTATGATTTATACAAGAATATGAAAAAAAGATTATAAATAATGTATGAATAAAATACATGGATTGAAAATCACCCAGAAATAATCTGCCTATCTTTATAATCAACTAGAAGAGCCATTAAGAAGGACATAAGTGGTGCCCGGGGGACACATTCCTTTCTAGGAAGTGCTGTAATCAATTTTTTCAAGACGTCGAGAATGAAGACGGCGCCCCAGGAGCACACATAAACATTGAAAAATTATATTAATTTTTGGAACTAACGTAGTAGCGCGTATTCAAACCCAAGAATTGTATCCACGTTTCATTCTAGGAATACGCAGCACACCCACCACAACTATGGCATATGAAGAAATTTCAAACATGACGGACTAACGAGCAGAAACATTTGCTTTCAAAGAAGATGAAGTGTCACAAATTTACGCATTAATACATGAGGAAACAACACAAACAACCACCAATCGGAACAAGCAACAGAACATATAACAACTTTTATATCTATCAAAACGTGAAATAAACCACAGACTACATGCCAGCACCTTAATCAAATACCACCGAGCACAACGAATACCACGTGGATTAAGAATACCATTGAAACCATCTCTTTGTAAAAACGCACAAAAGTTTAAGGACTGCTGGTATGTGATCCTTAATAAATGTTCCTTAGATTTAATTTGACTCATTATTGAAGAACTCTCAGTCATATTGGAAGAATTATCAAAGGAAATAGTCACCGTCACTAACGAACTCACAAGCTCGATGTCAGCAGCTGAATGGACAAAAGTACTTGATGATATCAACAAACAATTGACAAAACATTCTCAGGAAATCAACGAAAGAAAGATATGTAAATTTTGTTGCGATACAGTAGACTACAAACTGGGAGAAGTTTACAGCTGGGCAGAAGTCTACGCCAGACGAAGACAGAACAAACCATACTCACAACACACAGATACCTCATCAACTGACAGTGATACCACTAACAGACCACCAAGAACCACTATTCCATCATCAACTGAACCTCCACAAATCCAAACGCAAACAACAATACAAGCACACACATCAGGACAACCTTTTTTAGAGGAAGGTCGTTTAGAAAAAGGAGACCCAGGAGGGGCAAAAGAAAAGGAAACACCAAATACCAGAAGTACTACTGGAGCGAAGAAAGAAAAGGCGAAGAAACAAACAACGACTTGAGTTTGGTCATCAATATACCAAATCAACAGTTTAACGACATTGAACTACAAACATTATAAAAAGGAACTTCATATGTTTACACCACCAACACTAACCACCTGGAACTTGAATTAAGCTTGTTTAAATTTATGCAGAAACTACGACTTCGACATTATTTTAAATCATACTAATGCCTCAAGTCACCACAGAGCCTGACCAACTATGTGGACTATCTCCTCCTAGCACCTATATGGCACCTATCAGCCACAAGACATTAGATACGTTTGAAAGTCTAGCAAAACGAGACTTATTCAAACTGAACCTCACCAAAAAGGGCACAAAAACAAATCTCACAAAAAAAGAGTTTGGCATCATAAAAAACATCGCCCATAATCCTAAAATAACGTGTCAAAAAGCTGACAAGGGAGGAGCCCTAGTCATATTGAACACAGCCGATTATGAAGAGGAAGTAAATAAACATCTTTCAGACGAAACAACGTACATCAAATTGGATACAAACCCCACAGAAACTTTCCACACCACTCTAAAAGATCTCATACATCAAGCCTATGCCAATGGTGTGATCAATGATAGAACAAGAAGATTTTTATTCCAAGAGCATCCAAAGAGCCCAACCATTTACATGGTACCGAAAATACATAAAGACCCCATTCATCCACCGTTCAGACCTATAGTGTCGACTAAAGGTAGTATCCATGAACCGATTGGACAATTAATTGATCAATACCTACAACCAATGGTTTTTAAAATGCAAACATTTGTAAAGGACACCACAGACTTCCTCAATAAATTACAAAACATTACAATTGACACAGATGAGACCATTCTCATGTGCACAATAGACGTGAAGTCACTATCTACTTCAATACCCCACAAATCAGGAATAGAAGCAGTGGAGCATGCACGTTTGCATTCGGATCTGACACACAAGTCTTACTTGTGGAATTATTACAATTCACTTTGTTCCAAAGCTATTTCAAATGGAAGAATCAGTGGTTCCTGCAAATGACATGCACTTCCAGAAGGCAATTGCGCCGCGCCTTCGTACGCCAATTTGTTCATGGATACGTTTGAACAAGACAACATTTTAACTCAGGACCCATGGAATAAACATTTCAAATTATTTTTACGTTACATAGACGACATGTTCGTCTTATGGAATGGTCCAAAATGTACTCTAGCCGAAGCATTGGATAAACTCAATCATGTAAATGATAGAATACAATTCACACATGACATATAAAGAGAGAAAATAACATTCTTGGATGTCCAAATAACTTTATCAAACAGCACATTGGAAACAGACATATACAGGAAACCAACGGATCGGAACAACACACTGCACTACGCTAGTTTCCATCAAGAGTCATTGAAACAACATTTACCCTATTCACAAATGTTGTGAGTAAAGCGTATTGTATCCAACCCACAAACAGCAATAACAAGACTCCATGAAATATCTGAACGCTTTATACAAAGAGGCTACCCAAACAAATTACTAGATGAAGCCAAACAAAGATGCCAACTCAAAAGCAGAATTGAACTATTACAAAAATCAACACATACAAAAATGAATCGTATAGTGATGGTGTCTAAATTTTCCACTGCAAGTCAAAAAATGAAACGTATCATAAAACAACATTGGCCAATGCTAACATTAGAACCAGATATCAATATTCTATTTAAGGAGTTACCTACCTTTGCATACACTAGAAATAAGAACTTGGGGGAAATGCTTAAACACACCACGACAGAGGACAAAAAAATGTACAAAGGAACCACGGCTTGCCACAATTGTTACAACATATGCAACACAATCATAACTGGTACAATCATCACACACCCAAGAAAAGGTCAAAAAATCAAACTCACAGTCACACCTACTTGTGACACCATGAACACAGTTTATCTGCTCAAATGCCCATGTGGCAAAGTCTATGTCGGTAAAACCGAATGGAAAATAAAGACCAGAATTAATGAACATAAATCTAATATACACACCAAGAACCCCAAATCAGTTGTGGCTAATCATTTCCACCAAAACAATCACAACATCAGCCAACTTAAATTCTTGATCCTGGAAGTGGTAGTGAAAAAAGAAGGTCGTGATAACTAAAAATACCTCCTCCAGCGAAAAAACTACTGGATAAAAAAGCTGGACAGCATACATCCATTCGGAAAGAATGAACGTTTAGAACTGGCTTGTTACCTATGATGAACTTTAGTATTTGTTTACCATTTGTATTATTTATTTACCTATTTGTTTATTTTTATTTCAATTGAATCATGCTTTATTACTTCTTTGTATACCTGTGTCATGCTACACTCAAAGATGGCCACCATATTCATAAGACACAAGTCCTTTTTCTATTACCATAATAGTCAGGTTTTAAATTACACTAGTACCGGGAACAAACACACCACACACCCGACGGAACAGCACATGAGATTAGTGAACGAACAGCAAGGTATGTAAATAAATGTCCTGCAAGTATATAATGGCGCAGATAAAATACTCAACTTTTACTCGAGTCGTGTATAAGCTTTAATTCAAGCCGCTTTACTTGTTCCAACTAGGCTACGTGGAGCACGCCAAAAACTCACAAACACTTTGTTGATCCGATTTCGTTCCACCATTTTTTGTTTCTCACAGTATGAAAACGTTCTAACAACATGGTAAAACTGAATACTGGTTTATTTACAAACCGGACTCTTCGCGCTTTATCAGCCGATATGCACCATGTCTTTTCTTTATATTCACGTTTTATTAACGACACCATAGCGCATGCAATTTTATCTTTACCGATATAACGGAAGACATCATATCAGCCTTGTTCTCCATCACCTTTGTACCTCAATCCAACCACATACTCGCTACTAACATATCTTCACGACTCGAGCCAACAGAGCACAATGAACCACATAATCTGGCCATAACCACGCATGAGCCGTAATAATATCACAAATATAAAATGATTGATACCACGCTTTTGAAATCATGTGTACATAGTCCCCTCATGATATTATGTTGGTTATTGGACTAATCCCTGATGAAGGGTAATGGTACCCGAAATGCATTGGATATCATAGTCCATATACTATGATTTATACAAGAATATGAAAAGAAGAATATAAATAATGTATGAATAAAATACATGGGTTGAAAATCACCCAGAAATAATCTGCCTATCTTTATAATCAACCAGAAGAGCCATTAAGAAAGACATAAGTGGTGCCCGGGGGAAACATTCCTTTCTAGGAAGTGCTGTAATCAATTTGTTTCAAGACGTCGAGAATGAAGACGCCACCCCAGGAGCACCAATAAACATTGATAAATTATAATAATTTTTGGAACTATCATAGTAGCGCTTATTCAAACCCAAGAATGCTGACAACTAGACCAGTGACCTGCACACCCCCAGCGAGTACGCCGGTGACGGGTGGCAATGAGGGACCCCCCCCCCCCTCGGAGCGTTAGCGGAGTGGTCTGGGCTGCCGTACGCCGGACCAGCGTAGGGCCTGCAATAATGACTCGTGGGCTCTGGCCGTGATCCAGTCCATGTCCGGACAAGGAGTTAACTGATGCGTGTGTCCCTGTTGTAGTGTCCACGGGACCCGGTACACTAAATGCAATGTCGCAGCCTCTGACTGGCATCCTACACGAACGTCATGGACGCAAGGGAAGGCACTGTCCCCACATTCAACCACACATCCATACCTGAATGATGTAAGACATGACACAGCAGTGCATCACTGGATGTTTATTGCACATCCAGTGCTGTTCTGCAGATGGAGCAGTACAGGGCAATGCCGAGCACACTACACAATATGGGCCCGTGGAGGGCCAGCCAGAGTCCATCCGGGTGACAAGTACTGCGGAAGAGGAAGGGTACAGTCCGCAGTCTGTCCGCCATGTCATTGGTCATCAAACAGGATGTGGCAGTCCATGTCGCTGTCCAAGGTGAGTGCATCGGAGTGTATCGGGGGTCATGAGGCCATGTGCGGGAACAAGCAGAAATAGGCCAGGTGGCGGAAATGAATGCTAGTGCCTCCTTTGGATCACAAACTCGTCCTCGGACGTGTGTCCTGCCCCACCTGTGGGTGCTGCAGTACCAGCTGCGGCACTGTGTGCCACTGACACATCAGGTGCCTGAGTAGATACGCCTGCCGCACTGGGAGGTACTGACACACCAGGGGGTGGAGATGTGGATGGTGTGGGGGCAGCAGCACTCATCAGCGCCACACCTTGTGGCGGCAATGCCATGATGGAGATCTGCAGGGCATGATAGATCCCAGCTACATTTCGATGATGTGCAGCGGTGGCACACGATGTTGCAATGTGGCATGTACCAGGAGTGCGGGCCTGCAGGTACGGGGACATGTAGGAGTGCTAGGATGCTCGGGGTCTTGTCACTTGCATGCCAGGTGTGATGTGAATCAGTCTTGCGGATGCATGAATCGGCTTCCTGGCCTCCTTCGCAGCGCGATCCTAGCCAGCCATGGGCTGGACACCTGTGTCCGCCCTGTTCAGACCATTGGCCTACACCCAAGTGGGTGCACACCTTCGCAGGCCAGCGTCACGGTGTCGTTGGCATGGCGCTGGACATGCACTGACATGCATTAGAATTGTGTCCCGTAGGAGTGTACGTGAAGCAACCGTGCAGCGCACACAAGTGTGGGTGCCCGTTGCAGGGAGGCACAGCTGTGTGGCGATGTGACACACAGTGAGTCCGCCCATGTGCATCATGCTGGGCATGTCATCCATGATTCCCTGGGTCGTAGACGTACCACCACATCCACGACCGGCCTCTGTACCTCCCCTGTATGCATGCAGCCTGTGATGATACTCTAGGGATGAAAGGTCCTTTGTCTGTACTATCGGGTGGTAGCACATCTGCAGCTCCGAACAGGAACTTGCATGTGCGCAGCACCACCTAACAGGTATGATAGCATTTGCTTGCGACTCCCACACTACGCACTGCCCGGTGTGAGACCAATGTATACACATCCCACACGCAGTAGTCTATGGTCCTAGTTTGCGTGCGTGATATGGCCTTCACACATACTCCCACCCCACCCAAGGCCTGCACCCGTTGCACACAGACACTGCTCATTGAAGTGAGCTGTGCAATTTCATCCACAGGACTGTCTCAGGGCAGGCCAGTGCCACTTCAAGCAGGGCCACTGATGCAATGGCAGACCTTCCCGAACACATGGTCTACTCCAGTCACGTGGAGCTGTACCGTGCACGTCTGCTGCATGTACTGGGTGCACTGCCGTTGGCAGTGCTGCGGATCAGTTTCTGGCTGAGCTTCCGCCTTGCGCACGTCACCTGCGTGCAGCCTGTGTTGCATTGTCGCTTGTGCATGTACGAGTGGACCATGGATGTATGCATCGCCAACGTAGCGGTAGGTGACCTGGATTTCGATGTGTGTGTGCGCCCCCTGTGGGCCCACGACCAGGAGTGTCACCAGGATGTTCACTTATGGCATGCATGGATGTTTGGCATGTAGGCTGGAAACTCGACGTGGCAGATTGCACGAGTCGTCGTGTGCAGTGAGCACATTGAGCCTCTACCCAATTGGGCTTTGCTGCACATTGGGTTCTGTGGTTGGAGTCAGCACATCTGTCCGGGTCAGCTGATGGATTATGTCGACGACATGTCAGATGTGGTGGACGACGATCGTTCATGACAGCGAAAATGGCTGCATTGGCCTGGACTCATGATCCAGAGGCGGACAACCAACGCTGGTTGGCACTGACTTGTATTGGTGATGGACTCCCTCGAGGTGGACATGGGCGCTTTCCTACGTTCCTCATTCATGCATGCTGCTGCATTGATCAGCATATTGTGGCACTTCTCTTGGCCGTACTGACTTGCACTTGTTGATAACGTTTCCTCTCTTTCACTTGTCTCCAACTGTGTTGGCTCCCTGCCATCCGTGTATTGCTATACCGTCAGGACTGTGTGTTTGTACTTGTGCATTGCCATTTCCCTGTTTCATGCCTTGCCAGATGCGTATGGCCGTTTACCGGCCACAGGCCGGTGCACTTGTGTCCTGTGTTTGTTTGTGCACAGGTTGGTGTTTGTACCGCATTGTTTTGAATTTTGGTGTGCTCTACTTCCTATGTGTGTGCTGCATTGTGTGTGAGATGTCCCTTCAGCTCTTATTTGGCTCATCCTTTCAGACGGTGTTGTGTTTACTTCTGTGCTTGTTCTGTGGTGTGACATTGCCGGGTTGTGTGACTTATGCTCCTGGTTGGTGTTGTTACTCTTGGGCTTGGTTTGTCTGCATTTGTGCTGTGCTTAGTTGTGCCATTGTGCCCATCTCCCACCGTCCCCCCTGTCCCTGCTGGTTCCTCTCCCTGTTGTGTCTGTTGTTTGGTGCAGTGTCCGGTCCCCGAGTCCTGCTACCGTCTCTAGACTGATGTGGCGGAGACCATTTCTGCCATGTCATCCAGCTCCTGGTGTGGCGCTGGACTCCCACCTCCAGTGTGCATTGCTGCCTTCTTGTTGTTGGCATGTTTCTACTTGTTTGTGCCTTTCGCATCATTGCTGGTGTTCTGGTTTTCTGCCATTGTCCTCCTCCGCTGTCAGGCTGCATTCATCTTGTCCAAGTTGGCCTGCCATGTACAATATTTTGTTGCCAATGGATTTGGTGGGGTTGTCTGCTGGCTTGGCTTGCCTCCATTGTGGTTGGCTGTTGTTTTCGGTTTGGTCTGTCTTACTTTTTCCGGCCTTTGTTGTGCTTATTCCCGCCTGCCGTGTGTTTCGCGGTCCTGGCGGGGCTTGTCCCTGCTTTCCTCATCGTGGATGGGCTCATCGCAGGTTTTCTGTTGTTGTGGTTTGTTTTTTTTTATCTCCGTCGGGGTGGTTGTATCGCGGACATTGTCCACGTTTTCGGCAGACAGCATGGTACCACCGTGTTGTGAATTCCACGATGACACAGGGTTATATTCCCGCAATAGGCTGCGATATTGAAAGTTGCGTTACGCTACTCTTGCGGTAGTCATCACACGTTCTTGTGAATATACCCCACAGTGTGCTTGTCCTAGGAAAACATGCAATAACGCTTGTGTTAAGCAATTTAATGCTAGTATGTTCTTCCAGCAGCTTTCAGTCACTGTTTCAGGTGAAGGAGTGAGGGAGACAAACAGAACAGGAAAAATTATTTTTTTAGAATAAGGTCCTTCAAAAAATGGACCTCATTTGCCCCACTGGTGGCAACTACAGTGAAAGTATACCATTAATGAGGATTAGTTAAGAAGCTCTGACCTGCAGGACACTCATCTCCAATTTTGATTGTGGTTGTGGGTGGGAGCGGAAATCAGCCTGGCAGGTCCTCCTTATAAACTGCAGCAATATGGTTTGTTTTCAGTGGAGGGCTGAGACCGGTTCCTTGAGCAGTGAGAAGGGCTGCGGGGTGTCATGGGCGAGGGACATGCAATTTGCCTCAGACATTATTTTGCAAAGAAAATATCTTTGGACCACTCAAGTAATGTCGCATAAAGTGGTAGTTATCTCCACTATTAAACCCAAAGTCTGGAGTAAGTGACACTGGTGTGTACTACATACGTGTACAGGAGCCTCTTAATAATGAAAATAGTAGCACAGAGGCAGTCCATTAAACATCCTTATTGACATACCTAGTGTATACCTTATATAATTGTGTTGAAGCAAAAAGTGGACCACTTATACTTGTGCTTAGAAGAATTGAGTAATCTTTCTAAACATGTTTGACATGTGACATGTACTATGCATGTGTATATGAGCACTCTGGAACTCTTTTATCTATGTGCACAAGAGCATGGAGAAGGTTGATCATAGTAAGTGGACAGAATTGCTGAGATGACTTCACATGCATATAGAATTGAACCAGTTTCCTACCTTCGAGCCTTTGCATCCTGGCCTCTCGCAAGTCCAACAAGTGGGCAGCCTTTAACTCCTTCTCCTCCTGGACCCTTTTCTCCTGCTCAGCCTTCAACATCACTGCCTCCAGCTCGTCCTGTGAGAACACACAGGAGCAAATCAGACTAACATAGAAAGCAAATCTTTTAGTAGAATATGCACTTGCAACTGTTGAATCCAAAAATAAGAGGAGTGGTCCAGGCCTTTCAGAATTTTAGGAAAGACAAGGACCTGACCTATGAAAGACACAGATACCTTAGCACCACGGTCATCTACATGAGCTCTAAAACCTCTCAGACAATCAGTCTGGCTTTAAAGGACCACACTTCCCTCAACATTATTGATGACTCTTAGAATGTGAAGGAAGAACACGATCTGGTCTACAACTAACAGAATTGTATGAGCTCCATTGCCCTCTGAATGAGGCCATAATCTCAGACACTTCAAAAAGCACACATCAATGAGCTTCGCCACCATCTGCATAATTGTTTGAATCTCAGAGCAGGACTGGTTCACAAGGAGTACCCTTGAAGAGCTTGATGACCATCACCATCGCCTTGAGGCTTCGCATTGTTAGGACCTAAGCCAAGCCAAAAGGCTGCCTGAACCTGGGCTCCTTGATGACCTCAGACAGTCATAATGGGCCGCTTTGTCATCTAAGAGTGGCTCAATCCTCATCAGTAGGTGCCTTCAACATCTTGTGCCAGGTGTGTCAGGTGTTACATTGCCTAAGCTGTCTCCTTGGAAGTGTATGATTAGAACATATTTTAATGCTACTGGTGGTGTTTTGGCTGAACAAAGGAGAAGCCTCTCTGTAGCTTATATAGATCAACGGATACTGGTTCCAAATAAAGAGAGCAACCGAATCATCAGAGTCTGCTTATCAGCTCCGACTCAGAGTATGAGTTCTTTTAAGTGGAAGGTAGGGTGACCTGAGCTGGAGAGTCATGATATCGGCTAGTGGTATTTAACAATTAATAGTAGTGTAGGGCCTGATTTACACTTGGGTAGACCAATGAATGCCCATCAGGGGGTTTCAGCAATTTATTACGTTACCCTGAAGGACATCCCAAAATCTAGAGTTGTCCATCGGCACCATGGACAGCTCTTAACATTGGCAGAAACCGCAGTGTTGGTGTTTCCTGTCAATGTTGTAAAGTGCGACAGACTGCTCCATCAAACAGAATGAGTGTCCATCAAACTTTCACAAAGTATTTCATATTTCAAAAACGTACTCCCAAAGCAGAAGTTTGTTTTTGATAAAAGAAAAACGAATGACTCTCATATTGTGGGAGGTTTCTCCCATGGTGTGGGAGTCATTTTTTTGTTTTACTGTCCCTCACTGTCCTTTGGCAGACAGCAAAAAAGAGTACACAATTGTTACATACTTGCGAGCACACGAGTTGTTCCTCGTGCGGTTGGAGTGTGGTATTTTATTTTTACATGCGAAGGTTGGTAAGTTCAGACACGCGCCCCTCCGGTGTCTTTGTTTGCCTTTGAAAACCCTATGTTGTTGTGGGATCGCGCGGGTTTATCTTTGCGGGTATATAGTGCGATTCGTTATCCCGTTACGGCATTCAACTATACCTGGTGCTTGCATGATCCTGTAGTTATGAAGCCGCTGTGAATAAAAGAACAAATCTTACTTTTACTGCTTCCTGTGTTTCCTGAACTGGGACATGCATTTATCCTCATCTTAACACAGGCGACGAGCGGGGGAACAACGCTATTTTATTTTATTTTATTTTATTTTTTTTGTGTTCTTCTATCATCACGTTATTGGATCTTCAAGAGGAGAGATTTGCTTTCATTGGTCTTTCCGCCCGGCACGTTGCGAAGAATAATTTCTTTCATCTCTCATTGGTTGTTTACCGTCCACATTCAAGCAATTTGTATTCATTACCACAACAAAGAAACTATTGGATTAAAGAAGTTGCTGCATCAAGGAAGTGGAGTGTTTTATTTCTCCGCATTGGCTCACAGAGTTTGCTGTCATCGAGGAAGACGGGCTCTAGGCAAAGTTTTTTTTTAAACTGAAAAAGCGTTTTGGATTAACCCTTTCGGCACCGTGTGAAATTGACACAAGCTATTTCTCTTGTTGTTTTTGCCTGTAGTTTCTCGCAGAGAGTATTGCAATAAGACATTCCTCATTTTATGGTAATATTTTCTTTGTTCGGAATAACTTTGCGGCGCATGTGCATATTTATGCAAGAAGAGGATTTCTGTTCTTGAAAGAGTATTGCTGTCAGTTTAGATGTGTATTCTATCACAGTGATACACACACTATGCATTCCTGTTAAGACAGACAACGGTGACTACTTTTATAATTTTTTTTATTTTTTTTTTCGCTTGGTCTTTTACATCTAATAATCTTAGTATGACACGAATTGTACCACCTCCATCTTTTCTATCGTCTCCCGGTGCACCATCCATGGCTTGGGATAGATGGGAACCTGTGTTTTTGGCGTATGTTGAGGTTCTTGAAGGGGAAGTGTGTGAACCGGAAAGGAAATTGGCGCTTTTGCAAAACTGTTTAGGTGGTATGGATTTAAAATAATTTAAAAACTCCCGGCTCTTGTTAATCCTGGAAACATTAATGTGTATCTTTATGCAGCTAAACAATTAAGTTTGAGGTATGGTAAGAAAACCAACACTGTTATGGAGAGATGTATATTCTTCTCCAGGAAACAGTTGGCAAATGACCATTGACAAGTATGTCTCTGTGCTAAGATCACTTGCTGTCACATGTGATTTTGAACATATTTCATATGAGCAACTACTAAGGGACCAAATATTAATGACGACTAAAAATTAGAGAATAAAGGAAAGGGTATGGACTACTTCTGGTATGTCTCTTAGTGCTGGTATTGATATTACCAAAGCAACTGAACATTCTGAGAAAATTGTACAGTAAATAAGAAGTTCAGAGAAATGTGAAGTACAAGTTGTTTGAAAAGATTTTGATAAAACAAAAAAAATGTACCTTTCAAATTTAGTAATACTCAAACAAATGACAAGTCCAAAGATCTAAGACAAGATAATAAAAGAGGTCCTTATGCATGTTAGTGATGTGGTAGCAGTGGGCATCTAGGGAATTCTAAAAACTGTCCAGCTATTAAAAGATCTTGTTTAAAATGCAGGAAGAAAGGACATTTCAGCAGAGTATGTAGATCAGCTCCCCGGAGAGTAACTTTTGTGCATGGTGATGATGATTTTGACATCTCGGATAATGATGAACATAATGTGAATAGTGTGTTGAACATAGATGGAAGTGGCACCAAATTTCCTTCTTATAATGTCACAATCAATGGTGTGAGCACTCATGTATTGGTAGATTCATGTGCTTGGTATACTATTGTGTCCCATGATGTTGTCAACAAAAACTAGCCCAATGTAAAGTTACATAACTCAGATATCAGTCCTGGTGGATACACTGGTAAGAAAATTGATTTGGTTGGTTTCTTTTGGGCAGATTTAATTTTCTCTGGTCGTTCTACATATGGTAAAGTTTATGTATCCAAGAAGGGTCAATCACTTTTAGGTTGGCCACATCAAGAAGAGATGGGGATCAAATTAGATCCTAATGCTGATCCCCAAGTATTTAATATAGGAAATTCCAATTCTAACAATTGTGATTCTACAAAAGTCATACAAGAATTAAAAGAGGTATTTCCTAGTGTATTTGATGACAAGTTGGGGACTTACCCTGTATTTGAACATTCCATAAAAATCATGGAAGGTGCTATTCCTGTGCGTCATGGAGTGAGAAATGTTCCTCTTTCTTACAGAAACAAACTGAAAGATATGTTGCAGGATTTATGTAGCAAAAACATTATTGAACCTGTAGAATCATCACCATGGGTTTCTCCCATTGTGATTTCGGTCAAACATTCTGGGGAATTGAGATTATGTGTGGACTTGCGCAGTCTAAATATTGCCATTTGTGTAGATGCCCATCCTCTCCCAAAATTACATGAAATGGTCTCAACTCTAGCTGTTGCAAATGTTTTTTCATGTTGAGATCTAGCTAGTGCATATCATCAAGTTGTCTTGGATGATTAATCAAAGACCTATACTTCATTCACTACACCTGATGTATTATTTAGGTTTTGTAGAATGCCATTTGGGTTGACAAGTGGGGCTTAAGTGTTCCAGAGCTTTATGAAGGAAACTTGGAAGGCTTAACTGGAGCGGTTGCATTCCAAGATGATATTCTAGTTTTTGGCAAAGACCACGAGGAACATGATTTCAATCTCAAGAAAGTCCTTTCTGCTTTGTCATCTAAAAGTCTCACGTTACGCGCTGACAAGTGCAGATTTAAAAAATTGGAAATATGTTATGTTATGTTAAAATCTTTCTAAAGCGCTCGAATACCCATGGGTTTCTTGGCGGATTGGATAGCAGTAAGGTGAGAGCAGTGGGTAACTACAGGTTAAAAAGCAAGGTTTTTGTTAGTTTCCTAAAACTCAGAAGTGTGGGAGCTGCTTTAATGTTCATGGGTAGGCTGTTCCATAGAGGCGGGGCTTCAGAGGAGAAACAACTGCTTCCCCATTGGAGTCTCTTCAAACTGGGACGTGACACCGTCAAGGAATTTTTGGAACGTAGGTCTCTTTTGGGTATGTACCAGGAGAGGGATTGTTTGAGGTAGCTAGGACCTAGATCATGCAAGGCTTTATAGGGGAGGCATAATGCCTTGAATTGAATGCGGTTGTTTACCGTGAGCCAGTGAAGTTCCTTAACGGAGGCTGAAACTGGGTGGAACTTGGGAAGTTCAAAAATAAGCCTGGCCGCCGCATTCTGTACGCTTTGGAGTTTTTTCACGTGTTGTTTTTGGAGCTTAACAAAGAGTCCGTAACAGTAGTCTAGCTTTGCGAGAATTAGTAAGGAAACAACTGTTTTCCTAGAGGTGAGGGGAATAAAAGGAAGAATCTTCCTGATGATTCTCAAAGTGTTAAAGCTGGTAGAGACAACATGAGCTGATGTGCTTATGAAAGTTCAGTTTGTCATCTATAATTATGCCTAAGTTTTTTACTTTTTGGACTGGGGTTGAGAGCGTTCCCAACTCTGCTGGCCAGCATACTGGGCTCCAAAATTGTGGTTTATTACCAAAGAGCAGATGACTTAGAGAAGATCCCTGGGGAACCCCACATGGGAGAGAGAAGGAGATGGATGAAAAATTCTCCAACATGACTGAGCGACTTCTGTGAGTCACGCATACCAATTGAATTTCTATAGTCATGCACAGTAACGCATTGTGGCAATACTCCACAAGGGGGAAGGCACACATCCCAGAAACTATTAACAACACTTCCACAGTAAGTTTCAAACAACTGTTTTTAGTGACATGCAGTAGCACAACAGTAGGGAGCTACGAACAACTACAGTTTTTAGCTGAACTCGTACTGAGGGGAGTCACAAACCCAAACGTTATCTGGTACTCGTACAAGCAAGAGTTCTGCAGGTCACCGATAAGGGGGTGAGCACATTCCTGGGTTAATACTTCAGTTAGTAGGGAGTGAGGTTCATCCAACCTCCATGGTTGAGCTTCAACCCTGACACTTTTCTTGCTCTCAGACTTTACCTGGTAGAGCCTGACCACTTGAGGCATCATGTCCCAATTATCAGCAGCCATATGAGGAGATGTCTGGATCACTGTGTTTACACCGCTGCATGGGGAGTTTCATTAACAATGTTCAGGGTCTATCAGGAGTACTCCCACACGGTGGGACTCACTGCAAAATATTAGTACTAAATATCAGATTCCAACATTGACAATTATTTGATTGACCATGAACCGTCCTCTCTTTGCTGTGCTGTTCCTCTTATCTAGTGGTGTGGGTGAAGGTTGCCAGTATCATTAGCAGTTCAGAAGATCTCTGCAAATTAAAAATGGTTGGCACAACTGCACCTCTTGACTGTCCCCTGGCATTGATAAGAAAGCACTGTTTAATTGTAACTGAAAACCTTCTACGGTCTCCCATACCAAGAGAATCATGGGCAATGGCTGCCCTCAGCTTTTCCCTTCTAAGCACTGCAATTTACCTTTAGCAAGCTCAGTGACTCTTACCCACTAGTGTGGTCACTGCACCTCAGGGCCTACACCCAAAGAGGCTGCTTCTACCTCGCCTTTCTCCTGCCTCCCTGATCAGGTTTGAGGCTCATCAACAGGCAGCTTGGAGAAGCTCGCTCTACTTTCAAGGAATTCAACTCATCTGAGGGTCAAGAAGTGACAAATTGGTTGGTTTATAGCTTGGAAGCCAAAAATCCAATTGGTCGCACACTGCTCGTCCTACCAGCGTGTTACCCCAAAGCATTGTGGTCCATGAAGTAAGCATCAGCGAGTGCGCCTCTGCCAGAGTCTTAAGCAAAAATCAATGTCGCGTTGGCCATCCCTGGACACGTGTTTCGAGGTCGTTACCTCTCATCAGCAGGGAATAGGCATGTGTGTAGGGTTGCTGCGTAGGCTGACAAAAAATGTTCTGAGGTCCAGTACCGCTCATGGCACACAGGTGCGTAACCATGAGCTCGTCAGCCCCACCGGCTCAAGGGAACCTGAATATAAACAAAAATCCAATTGGTCGCACACTGATCGTCCTACCAGCGTGTTACCCCAAAGCATTGTGGTCCATGAAGTAAGCATCAGCGAGTGCGCCTCTGCCAGAGTCTTAAGCAAAAATCAATGTCGCGTTGGCCATCCCTGGACACGTGTTTTGAGGTCGTTACCTCTCATCAGCAGGGAATAGGCATGTGTGTAGGGTTGCTGCGTAGGCTGCCAAAACATTTTCTCAGGTCCGGTACCGCTCGTGGCACGCAGGTGCGTAACCATGAGCTCGTCAGCCCCACCGGCTCAAGGGAGCCCGAATATAAACAAAAATCCAATTGGTCGCACACTGCTCGTCCTACCAGCGTGTTACCCCAAAGCATTGTGGTCCATGAAGTAAGCATCAGCGAGTGCGCCTCTGCCAGAGTCTTAAGCAAAAATCAATGTCGCGTTGGCCATCCCTGGACACGTGTTTCGAGGTCGTTACCTCTCATCAGCAGGGAATAGGCATGTGTGTAGGGTTGCTGCGTAGGCTGCCAAAACATTTTCTCAGGTCCGGTACCGCTCGTGGCACGCAGGTGCGTAACCATGAGCTCGTCAGCCCCACCGGCTCAAGGGAGCCTGAATATAAACAAAAATCCAATTGGTCGCACACTGCTCGTCCTACCAGCGTGTTACCCCAAAGTATTGTGGTCCATGAAGTAAGCATCAGCGAGTGCGCCTCTGCCAGAGTCTTAAGCAAAAATCAATGTCGCGTTGGCCATCCCTGGACACGTGTTTCGAGGTACTTACCTATCATCAGCAGGGAATAGGCATGTGTGTAGGGTTGCTGCGTAGGCTGCCAAAAAATGTTCTTAGGTCCGGTACCGCTCGTGGCACGCAGGTGCGTAACCATGAGCTCGTCAGCCCCAACGGCTCAAGGGAGCCTGAATATAAACAAAAATCCAATTGGTCGCACACTGCTCGTCCTACCAGCGTGTTACCCCAAAGCATTGTGGTCCATGAAGTAAGCATCAGCGAGTGCGCCTCTGCCAGAGTCTTAAGCAAAATCAATGTCGCATTGGCCATCCCTGGACACGTGTTTCGAGGTCGTTACCTCTCATCAGCAGGGAATAGGCATGTGTGTAGGGTTGCTGCGTAGGCTGCCAAAAAATGTTCTCCGGTCCGGTACCGCTCGTGGCACGCAGGTGCGTAACCATGAGCTCGTTAGCCCCACCGGCTCAAGGGAGCCTGAATATAAACAAAAATCCAATTGGTCGCACACTGCTCGTCCTACCAGCGTGTTACCCCAAAGCATTGTGGTCCATGAAGTAAGCATCAGCGAGTGCGCCTCTGCCAGAGTCTTAAGCAAAAATCAATGTCGCGTTGGCCATCCCATTTTTGTTTATATTCAGGCTCCTTTGAGCCGGTGGGGCTGACGAGCTCATGGTTACGCACCTGCGTGCCACGAGCGGTACCGGACCTGAGAACATTTTTTGGCAGCCTACGCAGCAACCCTACACACATGCCTATTCCCTGCTGATGAGAGGTAACAACCTCGAAACACGTGTCCAAGGATGGCAAACGCGACATTGATTTTTGCTCAAGACTCTGGCAGAGGCGCACTCGCTGATGCTTACTTCATGGACCACAATGCTTTGGGGTAACACGCTGGTAGGACGAGCAGTCTGCGACCAATTGGATTTTTGTTTATATTCAGGCTCCCTTGAGCCGGTGGGGCTGACGAGCTCATGGTTACGCACCTGCGTGCCACGAGCGGTACCGGACCTGAGAACATTTTTTGGCAGCCTACGCAGCAACCCTACACACATGCCTATTCCCTGCTGATGAGAGGTAACAACCTCGAAACACGTGTCCAGGGATGGCCAACGCGACATTGATTTTTGCTCAAGACTCTGGCAGAGGCGCACTCGCTGATGCTTACTTCATGGACCACAATGCTTTGGGGTAACACGCTGGTAGGACGAGCAGTGTGCGACCAATTGGATTTTTGTTTATATTCAGGCTCCCTTGAGCCGGTGGGGCTGACAAGCTCATGGTTACGCACCTGCGTGCCACGAGCGGTACCGGACCTGAGAACATTTTTTGGCAGCCTACGCAGCAACCCTACACACATGCCTATTCCCTGCTGATGAGAGGTAACAACCTCGAAACACGTGTCCAGGGATGGCCAACGCGACATTGATTTTTGCTCAAGACTCTGGCAGAGGCGCACTCGCTGATGCTTACTTCATGGACCACAATGCTTTGGGGTAACACGCTGGTAGGACGAGCAGTGTGCGACCAATTGGATTTTTATTTTTATAGATTGGAAGCCCGCTGGATCAGCAAAAGCTTTCACCCCCACCTGCCCCCACCATGTCAAAATCGTAGAATCCAGAAGTCTCTGCCTGCCTGGCGAGGATCTGTAAATGCAGAAGTGGGTGCACTGTAAACAAAGCTGAATATGGACCATCTGCCATGTTGTTTTGGCCCATTCAGCATTTATTTTTCTCAAACAAATTTGAAGAGCAGGATTTGTTTGAAAAACCAAAAAACGCAATAGCCCAACATGGAGAGACACTTCTATGTGTTGGGCCATTATTGATTGTTCCTGCCCTTAGGGGACACTGGACGGGAAAACCTGTGACGATGGTCCTGCCCCAATATGGCAGAGTCACCGCCACTGTAACTTGGTGATCCTATGGCTGATGGAATCAGAGATCAACGTTTCTTATCATAAACCTAGCGGTTCCCTCACTTCTAAAGGAGGATGATGAAACAGAGCTTGGTGGGGCAGCACCCCTGTGAGTTCATGACAGAGCTTCTCTCTGCAGACCTTTAAACCACTCCCACGGTAGGCATTGTTACACAAACAAACCACTCCCATGGTGGGTAGTGTCACACAAACAAGCCACTCCCACGGTGGGTAGTGTCACACAAACCACTCCCACGGTGGTTATTGTCACACAAACAAACCACTCCCACGGTGGGTAGTGTCACACAAACAAACCACTCCCATGGTGGGTAATGTCACACAAACAAACCACTTCCACGGTGGGTGGTGTCACACAAACTAACCGCTCCCACGGTAAGTAATGCCACACAAATACACTTGTTTGCTCTATTCTGCATGCTGTTGTAGAATGAATACCTGGTGAAATATTCAATGTGTGTCTTAGCGAAATGAATGGCATCGCCCTCATAGATTTGCCCTTGTCTCTTGTTGCAGGATTGGGGTTCTCAAGGTATAGCAAAAAATAGAAACATTATAGGAAAATGAGGACCCTCCTGCATAAATTAGGTAATGGGATTCTGGCCTCCTAGACTCTACTCCACCTTCAGTGATGTGTTCAAATCAGTTTGCAGCACACCCATACCTCATCCAAGCATCCAGTCAATTTAAAATATACAACCATGGTTTCAGATGATTTGGAAATGTAGAACACGTAGTGGTGCGATTCTAGTCAAAAGCATCCCCAGATCCATGCCCCGAATCTTATGTTTTGAAGGGAGGTCAGACACCTTGCAGTAGGTAGGGAAGGCCCGTTTATTCGGGTGGGGCAGGGAGTTGTAGGGGCAGGGGCAGGGTTTAGGAGCTCCTAGCCCAGTCTACTCGCGGTTTGGCAAATGTCTCTTTTTAGTGGCTCCTTCTCTGTGCCTAATCACTATTTGAATGATATCCAACAGTAACTTTGGAGACTTATAGTGTCTGAGAATAGATGCGAAGCTAACAGTGAAGAAAACGACTGCTTTCCTGTATATTCTACAACCACACAAAGGCAAAAAGGTATCTTGCAGTGCTCTACCTACAAAAATCTAAGCTGGAATTTTGTTTCCCCAAGAAACAAATCTTGCTAATGTATATAAAATTACAACACAAATGGTAGTCAGGGCTTTACGTGGGCTGGGTCCTACCGGTGCTCAGCACCGGCAATTCTAAATAAGCAGGTGCTGAGATGGGTCCCTGCCGGGCTTTCATTTTTCGCTCTCACCTTCAGGATGAAAAAACAATCTTAACTCTGCAGCAGTCCCACCCTTCACTGCCCATGATGTAACTTCAAAGATACTCGGTATAGTTCTTTCACAGGCTCAGCATTTTCAATATTTCATACAACGAAGCCATAGTTGTTGCTTATTTATCTTATGCAACTAACAACCTCTGGCACAGCCAATATTCCTGGCATGTTGTAGGTGTAATGTCACTTGTTGTACTTTATATCTGGATAAAATGACAGAAGCAGCAAATTACCAGTCCTGTGGCACACTGTGCTGAGCACAGCTTTTTAGCTTGCTGTTTAAGCCACGTCCTAATTACATCGGCAAAAGCCCCTGTGAGAGAATCCCCAGTTTTTTCATCCCACTTAAAGCCCTGATGGTAGTAGCTGTTTGAGTGTGGTGTGGTGATACACATGGAAACTAAATAAAAACTAAAACAAAGGAAACGAAAGATGTTGTCTCCTGGCACAAACGAGGAATCCTTTACCAAACATTTTATTGAATGCACATGAAATGTCTGGGTATTTATGTAATCTTGTTGTGCCTAGTGAAGGATCAAGGTGTAATCCCAGCAGGAGCAGTTCAGCCTGAGATGGATTAAATGAGTACGTCTGAGTAGATTTATAGCAATGCTTGTAATTAACAATGCTTAAAATGTGTAACATTTGTTGCAAGTGAACCGACATATTTGTTAAATCACAAAACACAGAGTTCTCAATGGAAATTCAGTTTAGAAAGGAAACACTACACCGCCAAAAAATAAGTGTAAAAGCTACTGTAACACAACAGTTGTGCTTTTTAAAAGAAAAAAAACTATCTTAAAATCCCTTTATCTCTCTGAATAATGCATGGGGTTATGGAGTATGTTGTACAGTATCAGTGATTATTCAGGATGATTCAAGGGGTTTCTGTACTACTGTGTCGTTTTGTTTCCAAAAGTAGCTTAAATTATATATGTTAGTAGTTGTCAGTCGTCTTAGGTTTTGCAGCACACTGCTTAGAATGAATGTACCCTGTTTTGTTCACATGCACAATCACTGGAGCGAATGTACATTTGTTATTATTAGCTAATGAAGCAGGCTTCGAAACAGTAAATTAACACTGGATTGCGCCAGATGTGGTCAGCTGTGCAAATAAAACTCTTCCTCAGGTCATGCTCTTCGTGCATGCCCTGTGCCCAGTATACCTGTATTTCACAGGATCCAATATTTAAAAGTGAAAGTGTCCATGGATCAGGCTGTCCCCTGTACTTTGACTCCCTACCTGAAGTTCTTGCTGGCCATGTCAAGTGGCCAGTGGGCAAAAAGCAAGACCCCAAGCCATGCCTACTGCAGCTCACAGTATTTACTAGCCAACTCTACAGACTACAGGGCGAGTTCGGGGCAAGGTGTGAGGCTGTGCTTTGTGCCCGGTCCCCTTCTCTGGAAGAGTGGCAGTATGAACGTAGTTATTAGGTCCCAGCATAGCGCCAGGGCTATTGTAATGAATCTGGAGAGGGGACAGCTTTTATTAGAATCAATGTTGCTAAAGATGCACACCTTTCTTGTCTCAGACATGCTCAAATTCGGATAGAGTTCCACAGTGTCAAAACCAGCAGATTATGTGAAATTCCTGGCTGATATTTGCCTCCCTCACAGGCGTTGGAAATTGGGGCATGGCGAGAGAAATAGATAAATGCAAAGACAGATAGAGAGAGTGATAGTAAGAGGAAGAAGGTAGTTTGTGAGAGTGGGAACAAAAGGAGGAAAGGAAAGAAAACAAGAAAGGAAAGAAAGGACGCAAGAAAGAAAGAACACAAGATACAAGCAAAACAAAAAAACCTAAGATTTACTAAATGGGAAAAAGAGTTGAGGGAAACTGAAAAGGAATGAAAGGAAGAGAAAAAGAAACATGACAAGTAGGACAGTAAGGGTGAAAGGAAACAGACATGAAGGAAGGAAGAAAAAGAAAGAAGGGTGGAAAGGGAAAAGAAAGAAAGAACAGATGCATAAAAAGAAAGGTAGAAAGGGAGAAAAAAGAATGGATGGAAGGAAACTGAAATAGAAAGAAGGAAATACAACTAGAAAATCGGAAAGAGCAGAAGAAAACATCGAAAGGGAGGGAAAAAGAAGGCATGTAAAAAGTAAGTAAAGTTAGTACAGCTAGTAGAAAATGAAAGAACCACTAAAAGAGAAAGCAAGAATTAAGTAAAGAGAGAAAGAAAGAAAGATAGTAGTAAAACACACAAACAAAATAAAGAAAGATGAAGAAAAAGGAAAAAGAGGTAAAGAAAAGACAACAAAGAAACAAAAAGAAAGCAGTAAAGAATGAAAAATAAAGAAAGGAAGAATGAAGAAAAGAATCGGGGGTGGAAGAACTGTGGTCCATAATTGGTATTTGAATGATCCCCTTGCTCTACATGATTTAGTACATTGTTGTAAGAGGGTACTATTACTATTACTGATTCAACCCATAGCCCCTCTCACTCAACACAACAAAACCACACACCACAGCTGCTGAGTGTTCCTGCATTACCTGGTAGTCCTTGTTGATTTTATGCTGAAGGATCAGCATGTCCCTGGTCTTCTCCAATTCAAGAATGGTTTCTGCATGCTCTGCCTCCATATCCTGGGGCTTCTTTGTCGGGGTCTCCAAGGGGCCCTCCTTCATCTTTTGCCATCTTGTCATTTGGTTCTCTTCCTCTGAGACCTCCAGCTCATTAAGCTTCTTTCCAGAGCTCTCCATATGTGCCATCTCCATCTCATAGAGCTTCTTTCCAGAGGTCTCCATATCTCCCACCTCCGTCTCATGGAGGTTCTTTCTAGAGGTCTCCATATGTCCCATCTCCATCTTGCGCAGCTTTCTTGCTGGGTTGTCAGTCCAAGCACCTTCATCTTTCTCGACCGATATCTTCTCGTCTGCTTTCTTCTTTGCCTCTACCATCTCCTCCCAAGCTGCCTGGGGAATGCCCAGCCTCCGCAATCCATCTGTGATGTGTGACTTACATGAGAGTGGAGAAAGAAAGGAGCTCATGTCAGTAAAGCTGCGGATGAGTAGACTTCATCTACAGACCATCTACAGATTAACAGAAATAATGAATTAGTCATGGTGGCATTTATGAACATGTCAGAGTTTGGAAATGACATACATAACTCTTGCATTAAGACGCCATGCGGCCTTCACGAGTCAGCCATCATCCAGAACTAAGTAAAGTTCTTTTCCCAACACCGTGGGCTGTAAATTTGAATGAGAATCATCTTTAAGAAGCAATCAGCCTTCCCGACCCGACTGCCACACGTTACCTCCATCATACAGATACAGTATCAACTTTCACGTCAAGCACTTGAATCACTTTTTTATCATAGATCTATCATATCTATTAGGTCAAATGGTCAATTCCAGGGTCTGATGGCAGGGTACGACCCGTCATTCAATGGAGGAGAAGGGAACATTTGAAAGTTGCCTAATGTGTCCAAATTCACACACACCAGCCATGATCAGCTCTTACGGCACACGTTTACACATTTATCTCGCTGCCTGGTGTACAAAAAGAACAATAGGTCGGTCATTGACATCTACCCATCTGTGTAATATGACGCACTGATTGCTAACTTAGCTTACCCATATCTATACTCGATAAATGCGCTACTTCTCAAATGGACATTCGTGTTTCTTCAAATAATCGGATATTCTTGTTTCTGATGGGTTCCATCCCTGGTGTAGCACCAAGACAGTAAAACGTTCTGTGGGCAGATGATGACCTCTGGCAGCGCGTACCTGCCCATTGTCCTTGAATTCTTTAGCAGGTTTCGACATGGTCATTCTTGGTGCACCATTGCCTACTCACTCCATGTTAAGAATGTGCCGGAGGATATTCTGAGATGGTTGCCCGTCTTTCTAATTGGGTCGACCTCAGTCAGATGGAAGACTCCATGTCTGCCCCCAGCCTTGCCTTGAGGCCGGGTGCCGCAGGGATGGACTGTGCTTCCTGATGTGTTCACTCTATGAGTGAATATGGCGGGGATCAGTGGGCGCGGACACTCAAGTTTGCCGATGGCACATATCTTCACCTCCAATGCCCAAACGATGAGCCAGGCAGAGCCTAACTACTGTGTAGACCTCCCCTCCGCCTTATTCAGAGTGACCAGTGTTCCCACACCTGTTTTTCATAGGATCCAATCTTTCAAAGGGAACATTTCACCCAGAAACATAGCATGAGGTTTTGGTTGCAGCAGAAGTCAAGCCTAATTTCCTCTCTCTTTCTGGCGGGCCAGTAAAAATGCTCCCTGTGCCAGAACTTCCTTTTCCCTTTCCTCCCAGAGTCCCTAGAACGTTTCTCTCGCACACCCTGAGGCAGAAGTATAGATTTACCATCTAAATAGAGAAGGTGGCATATGTATGGAGTAAAAAACACATTAGGAAATCTGTGCGGTTTCATGATCGATACATCTGGCCTCACGTTCCAAGGGGCTTTACCACATGGTAAGGGTCAATATACCATCTCACTAGTACCGTGCAACTCAGAAGTGAGGCAAAAGTGTCATTTGTGTGTCACGTCGAACCAAACACCTAACAAGCTGTCTCAATCATACAGTGGGTTGATGTCACTGCATTGCCTTGAACTCGACCCTATACAATCCGAGCCTATTCCACCCTCTGCTTTGTCTTCCAGTGCCAGTAATGAGGTGTGGCTTCCCTGGACACCCTCTAACAGGAATCACCATTTCTTGCTCCGTTGTCACCTTCTGCTAAATTATTCAAAGAAACACGTGACATCTTCTTTAATTCTAAAATGTTTAATTTGGGTAATTTACACTAAGCCAAACTATATCTCACCCAAACTGTTCCAGAAGCCCAGTCCAGGCCATAAAGAATTGACGTCAATTTATGCTGCCTGACCCACTACTCCTTTACTGCTCTCCTTTACAGCACCTTAAAAGGCCGTTCTATATACATATGATCATATATCTATCATATTTCTATCATGACAGCGATAAAACAGATCATGTGCCCAGAGCCATGCTAATAATCTGTGCTTTTGGCCTTTTGACATCAACTCCAATAATGCACAACAGTGGTTTCCATGGTTGCATGTTGGCACGTGGTAGTGTTGTTAGGATTTCCATGTCTCTATCAGATTGTCAGCATGGCCTCTCTTGAAACTAGTCATTTCACATAGGATGCAGGAAGCTTTAACAGCTTTTGGATTGTTGGTTGACTGGGGTGTGATCCCTGGTCCAGAATCAGCCACACTCCCTGGCAGCGTGAACTACAAAAAGTCACTAAATTAACCTGCACTTAACCCTAAGTAGCTTTGCACAAAAAGCTGTCAGGCTTAACTTAGAGGCAATGTGTAAAGTATTTATGTGGCACACAAACTGTAATAAAGTGAAAACACAACACAAGAACAACCCCACACCAATTTAGAAAAACTGAGTAAATGTTAATAAATTATTTGACACCCAAATAACAAAAATGTAATCAGTCGAAACGGAGTTATGATTTTGTTTTTAGTAGAAACTAGCATCTAAAAGATCCAAGCGCCAACCGCATCTAGTTGAGTGGAGCCGGGTCAAGTTACAAAAATATGGCCGACAGCGATGGAGCACGGGTCGGATACAAGACGTGGATTGGGCCCAGTTGGTGCTTACCTTCAGATGTAGAAGAATTTTCAAGAAAAATATTCAGAGAAGGTAAAGTTCAGTGGGGCAAGGCTGTAGGTGGTATCCGGGGAAGGAGCACCATTGTTGGGGAACTGCTGGATGAAGTCGCAGTGAAGATTTCTACGTTCAGACCTAGTCACTTTCATGGAAGTCAAAAACGGCTAGCGGAACGAGGTAGGAGGCTGTAGCCAAAGACAATTCCAGGAGGTCGGATACTCCTTTAGGGAAGGACTGCTGAACAGTACTTGCTGCTGCAGAGAAGAACGTAGCAAGGGCTGCTGCAAACAGTGGCGGCTGGTGACATTTGAAAGTGGTGAGTGTAAAACAATTGTCGTACTTCACTGTTGCGAGCGAGCGAAGCGAGCGAGCCTGAACCTCCCACGGGGGGTTCAGGGCAAATTTTGAAAAAAGAGTGGGCAAATGGTGCATTTTCAAGCAACTCCAATATGCACCAACCTCAAATGGGCCCTGAGCCCTAGACTTTGTGAACCCTACAAAACCAGCCTCAGTCTTTTCTATTTTCTGCCTTTGCTACCGTTCCAGAACTCTATATATGACGACTCCCTATTGCAACAGATACCTAGAAGGGATACCTAAATAGGTTTAGGTATATTAAAAAAAAATTATTTCTTCCATGCTGACTAGTACAACATGGAACAAAATATATATATATATATAAAACGGATCCGGATCTGCGCACTTAGTAAAATTTGTAAGTATTAACATGAAGCGCTTTAGAGTGTTTTGCCAGCCCAACTGGTAATTCGGTAGTTTTTAAAAGGTCTAAGGCTAGAACATGCAACAATCTTTGCGCTGTTTTGGGCGCAGTCTCTGGACAATTTTTTTTTTATGAGGGCTCTCTTTTTGTAAATATAATTTACAATTGGTATTTACAAATGGTTTGGTTTGAGTACAGTCTGTGGACTGCCTCTTGTTTTTGTCCTAAGTGTTGATTTGTGGGTTGATTGTGTGTTTGAATGTCTATGGGGTTTGTGGTTTGACACCGGTGGTACTTGTGTGAGTGAGTAGCGATTGCGCTCTTTGTGTAAGAATGGCTAGCCTTAGCACGCTGTGTTGTGTGTTATGAATGTGTGGCCCCCCTTGTTGAAAATGTTTGGAATGAGCTCAATTTGGTTTGTTGTCGTCATTTGTGTTCTGCAGATGCCATTGGGGACATTACACTTTGAAATTTAAAGAATGAAAAATATAGCATTTGGTAGGTAGCTACACGCTACTATTAACAATAAAGTAGTAACAGGGTATAGATGTGTTAACCTTTCATTATTATATCGCTACAGTGGTAAAGCACAAAATTAGAATTAAAATCCAATGGTGGAAAAAGGCCTCACACAAAGAAAGGAAACAAAAAATCAAATTTGTGTGCTTTTCACAACTAGGAGTAAAATATAAAATGTTACAGTTTTCTCCTTAGAAACATTGTATTAGATACTAAAAGGCATTAACATTATTTGAGTAATTAGTTGCTGTAAAATAAAAGTGTTTCTTTCACCATATTACAAAACGATAGATTTTGACAGGCTTGAAATGCCTGAGTGGTTTGTCATCTTTTTGGGGTTTCTGTGAGGACATGAGGATTTAGTAAGGCCTTTTTCTTTTCAAAAGGCATGAGATGTTGACGCCTGCTGGTCAGAGCACAGCTGAGTAAATAACGCATGGCTATTCCTGGCCACAAAGTTACAGATTAAGCCATGGGAAGCATTGTATGAAGGCACGTGCGGTAACAACTACTGGTTTTTAAAAGTTAAGAAGACAGTTTCATTATTTTGGATAACAGAGAAAAGATTAAACGTAGGGATTTTCTTTCTTGTTGCCCATTAATAAGCACATCTGTGGATCTGATGGTAAAATAATGACTGCCCTTTAAAAAGTGGCGCAGGCTATTTCATGTTTCAGTAAAGCTTCTGTGCTTAGTGTTATAAATAAATGCATTTAAAGGCGAAAGGAAAGGAATAAGGCTTGCTTTTCATATGAGGAACGATCAAAAGGAGTTAGTGATCATTATTCAGGAAAGATGACTACATGAAAAAAATTGATAAAAGCCATTGCATTAAAATAGTTTTTACACTAACAGGATTGTTCTAATGTCTAATACCATTATTGTGAAAATTGAATAATATTTAGCACTGTAGAAAATTACTCTGTGCACGTTGTGCGTTTAAATTTCAATGTTTAGATGGTTAAATACTGTGCATCAGAATGTAAAAGGTGACTATTAGTTTTTCTAACAATGACAACATTACTGAATCCTAGGGACAAACTTAATGATTCCTAGTATGGCCTGTTGGCTGCAGTCTCAAATACATTTAGAAAGTTATGCAAAGAGTACACAGACATGTGAATTACATTACAAGCCTTTATTCAATCTTTCTTGTTCAAGAATTCTGGGCACATTATGGCATTATGAAAACTTTAGTTCTTTAGGTGCTAGTACGCACAGTGCACAAGAAATAAATAATAATATGGAATATAAGTTATATCCTACCTTCTAAAATGTCAGCACACAGGCACAGAGCCGGAATGTTTTTCAGCCATGCTTCTCGAGCGAGCGTTACTTTGAGTTGTGGGAATAGCCCTTGCACAGAGATGGGACAGCTGGTTTAAGGGTCAAGGGGTCGAGTTCTGCATTTAGCAGCCTAGCAGGGCGAAGGGCAAGGTTTGCTTTGGCACTTCGACCTCTGAAAAGAGTCTGAAAGAAGAGATGACAGCGCAGAGAGAGAAAGAGAAACTTTGCTTCTTAATTTTGACTAAAGACCAAGCAAGTTTTGCGCAGTCATAGGAAGAGAAGGAAAGGCAGTAACGTATGTGGGCCCTGTGTAGAGCATAGCTCTGCCATGTATATAAAATAATGGTTTTAGCTTAAAGATTACTGTGCAAGGGCTGAGATAAGGAGTCAATGGGATTTCATTTACATTCATGCGCCCTCATGTTAAAATAGTACAATTGCTAAGGGAATTGGTAATTGGTTAAATAATGCTTTCTAAGTTAACTCAATGTGCTTGTGTTAGGCTGAACAAGAAAATAGCCACTTTCTAAAGTGCTATTTTCAAACACAGAATTTAGGAACAATCCTTCCTGACAGATGGGTTATTACATTTTGAGTTTAGGGATACCAGACTCTATATGCCCATCTCACGATGGGGAGATATGCAGGTAAACATGTTACACAGCATTCCCATGTTATTCTGTGGCCAAGATAGCTTTTCAATAGTGAAAAACGAAATTGACAGTATTTCACTATCAGGACATGTTACCCACACTAGTACATGTCCTACCTTTTACATACACTGCACCCTGCCTAGGGGGGTACTTGGGGCCTACCATAGGGTCGTCCAATGTGTGAGAAAAGGGAAGGGTCAGGCCTGGCACGTGTGTACAATGGCCAGGACAACATGACAGTTAGTAGACTGCGTAGGGGCACTGTGGTGGCAGGCCTGAGACACCATTTTAGGACTACTTATGTGGGTGGCAAAATCAGTGCTACAGGCCCACTAGTAGCATTTGAATCACCAGCCCTGATATACTCTGTGCACTTTACTAGGAACATACTGGTAAGACAAATAAGTCAATCATAGATAATTAATTAAAATAAAGGGTAGAAGACGCAAAAGAGTTTGGGGATAACACTGAAAAAAGGGCCATTTCCAACAGTTTGTACACCAAAATGTATAAAGTGGTACAGTTCAATATATTGGATATGGCCTCCCTGATATGGATTCCCCTAGCTATTTACCTCCTATAAGTCTTTTGACAGAGGGTCACCTGTATAGGTTTCCTACTGTCGAAATGGGGGAAAGGAGGTTAGCTCCTGGGCAAATTAAGGGTAAGCAAATTTATGTTTTCTCTCTCTTTTTCTCACTCTCTCTTGAGCCTGTCAACTGTCTAGGAACAGTCATGAGACATTTAATTGGCTATTCAGTAATACTGTTTTGAAAAAATTGTTAGCATTAGTAAAATGAATAAATAAATACGTCATGTTACTACCCATCCTGTCTGATGAAATTATGAAAGGATGAGTAGTCTAGGTTGCTGTTCCCTTATTTGACCTTTAAGGAGAACTACATGTTATTCCCATGCTATATACAGTTGTGTAAGGGCATTGCTAGTCTCTTATTAGTTAGTCGGTGTAAATAGGCTGACAGCCCTTATTAGAGCTGGTGAATGTTTTTAGTTTTCTTTGAAAGTGATGCTGCATAGTCCAGATCGTGAAAAGTAGAATGCACGAGGTTCATAATGTCAGGAAAGACGCCCATGTGATCCTCAGCAAACATTTTTGAAGGAAAATATTGTTTTATAGGAGTTTGTTTGTTACAACATGTTCTGCTGGAGAAATTTATGTACCCACTATGTTGTTATTTGTTTTGTTATTTATGTAATAAGAATCCCTGTTAAATTAGCAGTTTTAGATTTTTCCGCTGCGCCTATAACATGAGAGCATGGTCCTAAGCGTACAATGTAGGTGTTTTTACATAAGAAAAATAATTTTAGAAGTGTCTGCAGTCCTGTACAAGTAGTGAAAGTTTATGACTTATGAAACACAAGCTTATTAAGACAAGAAGCACAAAAGATTGCTTGTTCTAAAACTTCCCTTTCTTGGGGTTCTTCAGATGAATAATATAGGAATACACAAATGTAAGGATTTGGAGTATGTCTCTATTGTTTTTCTTTTTTCCCTCCGAATTTAGTAAATGAACACAGGCTTCCTTGGCTGCTTCAAATAGTGTAACGTTTTACTCTTGCCAGTTCACCAAAAAGTTCCTTTTATACTCGCTAATAGGTCCAGGGTGATTTTTTTTACTGTCAGATAGATGAAGTGGTTCTTGGGTACCTTGCTAATGTATGGGGCGCCCCAAGACTAAGAAAATATTCTGAGACTATCCTCTCTGTTGATAGATTATTTGTATGCCTTGTCTAAAGATTTTTGTTCTGTCCACCAATAGATATCTGCAGCCCTACAACCATTGCCGGAGGGGCCCGGACATCAGATCCAGCCCGAGGAGTAAGCGCCAGTCAAGCTTGAAGCCAAGGTGAAGGGAACCAGCACAGGCACTGCTGGCAACTAGGACCTCAGTGAAGGTAGAAGGCTGGAAGCACTGGGATGTGAAGTGTGTACCTCTGCCACTGTCTTGGGCGAAAGACGAGGTCACAAATCAAAATGGAGAAGTCGTGGATCAAGTTTTTGATGCCCGGCTGAGAGAGTCACAGACCGACAAGGACGGCAAGGAGGCTTTTGCTTGCGGTAACCCCCTTTGAAACAAGAGTTGTTTCAGATATTCCAGCATCAAGCCTTTGAGTCCTGGTCCCCAAGTGAATGCAAGTCTGCACCTCTGTTTGTTGATCAAGAGACACCTGGGCATACTGGGTACAATCTGTGGCCCGACAAAAGAGCAGTGCGTCAGCAGAGCAACACAGGAGTTAGGGAAGGACTTGAGTTCAGGGTACAGGTGCTGTGCCTTTGGTGCCTGTTAGATTAAAGTGAAGAAAACTGGTGCACTGCCTGAGACACTGGACAGGATCGTTGAGGGCATTTGCCCCGGAGGGTGATTGCCCTATCCTGAAAGAAGAAACTTTTCCCTTAAAACTGGGCTGTGATTGTTTTCTTGAGTTGCGAGTTGTGCAGCTCCACCGTTGGATGAACAATAGGAGCCTGCCTGTGAGGCTCAGACAAACACAGGGAGAAGACTCCCCTCTGGCTGGTTGTACAGCGGCTTCAATTCCCCCAGGACTTTTTGTTAGCAATGTACCCCTTTGGTCGTCCCATTTTTGAGGAGGAGCAGCCCTTTGCGGCTCCTCGTCCTAATCCCCATGGCCCCGTTTGGTCCTCCTGGTCCCCTGCAGCCAAGATAGTTTTTGTAATGATCCTTGTATTTTCCTTTAATATTTGCATTAGTAATGTTAATTCTGCAAGAGAAACATTTTGCTAAACAATTGATACATTCTTTTTTCCCCTCCTCCTAAAATATATTAATTGATACTCTAGCCCTCATGAAAAGAACACTGGAAAGTTCTATTGAAAATGTTTTTTACATAGAATTGGACTGGATGGTTTTGGGATTTGCTTTCTGCTTGGGGTTGGAAAAAATTGATAGTTCTGTTTGTAATAATAGCCATTCTTTTCTCCTGCTTATACCTCATATATACCCGCTTAATGAAATGTTCAAATGTAAATGCCCACCTAGCAATGGATCAGAATATTGATGGATTATGAGGATAGATGCACAGGATAACGTCCCTGCTGCTAGATCATGGGGGATGTCTTCAGCTGATGCTAAAACGGCCGTCTGTGGAAAACTAGCTGCCATGACTGTGAGCATCAGCTGAAGCCATTTTATTTGTGGCAGCCATTTTAGTTAGCCATGTGCTCACCATGTGCTTTCTCCCTCTTCACTGTTGACTGCCCTTGTATTCTGCTTGTGTCATGTGATAGAGTTAACTCCTTCAGCACTGAGCCAGAGCCTTGCACATGCTGATAAAGACCTGTAGCTGCCAATACCCCTGTCCTACTATGTAATGGTTGGGCTATTCTTACTGATGTAAGCAGTTTAGTCTCTCCTCCCACTCTGTTGACTAAGCGATTCTTATGTATCCTTATATGTATTTGTGTGCACACTTGTACCGCCTCTTTTTGAGTCTTCATGCTAACTCAGCACTAAACTGGCCATAAAAGGCCCCTGTTCTCTGTACTCCTTAGACTGTCTCCTACAGTGGCCTGAGGGTACTGTATGACCCAGTCTCCCTCATGTGAGGTTAATAAACCTGTTCTTTTGATATTACAGCTTCCGTGCCAATCTCTTCTTTGTTGGTTTAAGGACCAGGTGCATCAGTGAACCTCTTAAAACGTTTTTGATTTCTACAGTCTAACTTTGAGTTACACCCAGTCATGTGACACAGGGGAGGTTGCAGATACCAAATGGCTAAGGGCAAAAAATGGCAACTTTCTAAAACTGCCATTTTCAAAATTGTAATTTAAAATCCAAATTTACCATTAAAGAGGATTTTTTATTAAAATGTCAAAGATACCAAAGGAAATGCTTATCTGCCACCATTCAAAAGTAAGCATTTATTAAATGTAATAGGGCAACTCAATGTTATCCAGTGGGACAGGTAGGTCTCATTATAGTGAAAGAGAACATTGAAGTTTTTCACTACTAGGACTTGTAAAACTTAAAAGTGCATGTCCAACCTTTTAATTGCAATTCACCTGGCCCTATGAGTTACCCAGGACTTACCTTAGGTGTGACGTATATGTAAAAAAGGTTCAGGGCTTGGCAAGGGGGTTATATTGGCAAGTCAAATTGGCCGTTTAAAACTGCATTCAGGCTGCAATGGCAGGCCTGGGACATGTTTTATGGGGCTACGTAAATGGGTGGCACAGTAAGTGCTGCAAGCCCACTAGTAGCATTTCATTTACAGGCCCTGGGTACATGGTATACCACCCTACAAAGGACGTAGCAGTAAATTAAATATGCCAAACAGGAGTAAACCAATGTAACCCTGTTTAGGGGAGTGAGTCCAAGCACTTTAGCACTGATTAGTAGAGCTAAGACACACAGAGTCCTATGGCCAACAAAACCGAATTTCAGCAAAAAAGAAGGGAAGCAGGCAAAAGGTTTGGGGTAAGCCCACCTTTAGGTTGACAGGTCTTGACCTTCACATACACATGCTGGACCACTGCACTGCCTACCATTATGGATGACATATGACTCCTACACCTTGTAGTTCCATTTTCTTAAGTAACATTTCGTATACACTGATTTCCACACGTATGATTGTCTCTGTGTAATGTGTGTGTGATGTAAAGTGCTCTTACACCCTACACTGCCATGTGTGGCGCTAAACGTATTGAATGGATCTTAGAGAGAGTGGTTATGGAGACCTGAGGGGCACTGTTAAAGGGGGGTAGTGAGGGAATCCGTTGGGCGCCCCGACAAACATTGTTGCAGTGGGCTCCATCGGCGCTAAAGCCGGCCCTGATCAGGAACAGACATCCGAAGGCATTTCAATACAAGCTCTCTGATGAGGCGTACATCATGGGGCCTATTACGATGTCGGGTGGACCTTTCAGAAACAGGACCGCCCGTCATCCGGTCGGCAGTCCCGACCGCATTATTTTGATGCGACCCAACACTGTTTGGTCGCATACTCCCTTTCCTCTATGGGAGCTCGTGTTACGGCCGTAAACCAGAAGTAATCCAAGCATCCATAGAGGAGCGGGAGACTGTGTTCAAACACAAGCATCCATAGAGGAACGGGAGACTGTGTTCAAACACAAGCATCCATAGAGGAACGGGAGACTGTGTTCAAACACAAGCATCCATAGAGGAACGGGAGACTGTGTTCATCCCAACATTGTGTGGGGGGATCCTCCGGGTGCCTGCCACACGATGCAGGAATGAAAAGGGGGCACCATAGGCGTCTACTCGACCCTCAACTAGAGGCCACGGAGGCAAGGGGGCACTGCTAGGGGCCCCCATACTCGCTCTCCGACAGGTGTCCCTGTCGGAAAACCCGACATGGAAAGTCTGCGGAAGAACGAATATCGTAATCCCAAGGGCGGAAAGGCCGAGAGCCTTTCCGGGCAGCATCGTAATCGGCCCTACGTTTTTTCTGTCTTGAAGTGTGCATATGACAGTACTGATAAACACCAGAGTTTTTGCCCTGGAATTTCAATTTATTTGATTTGACATTTTAAACGAAACACATGAAAGTACTATGGGATACACCACTTCTGCAAACACTGCAACTTCATCACGGAACAAAGTTTGGTACCCCCCTCCTACCATTTTACCCCCTCAAGCGTTTCTGAAGTTGAGTGTGGACAATGGAAAGAAGGTTTTGAGGAGTTCCTGTAAGCCATTGAAGGCCAAGTTTACACAAAAACTGCCCTTTGTCCGTCATTGTTTTGAATTTGGGGGACAGAACATTTTTAAAGCATCTTCCGGGGGGATCCTAGTTGGAGCGGGGCAATGCAATGAGAAATATGCCCGCACAATCACAACCCTGGCTGCCCGATTCAAACACTGAAGATTGTAACTCTGGAGTGTCACACATTCTGCAGGTGCCAGCACCATCAGAGGACCATCGGCGTCTTTAACAAGGGTAATCCTTCCGGAAGCAGGCGATGGCTTCTCAGCGTTCTCTCTCTCGGCCCAAAATTGCTCCTTTTTGTCTGCCGGGAGGATTCTCTGCTTTGCGTCCTAACAAGCCATTCTCAGCTCCTCAAGCCTTAGTGCCGCATACTTGCCCGGCAGCGACATCTCGTGGACACATTCTGTATCCCTCCGACCTGAACAGCATGTCGGATGGGGAGTCGTACATTATCTATGATTAGGGGTCTGATTATTAGTCACTTTAGCTGCGGTTCTAAAGTGCCGCCGAGTTTCGGGTTTCCATGTTCTTGGAGGATGCATGGTTTAGAGCGAGCGAGCGGACTGGTGTGTAATAATGCATCCCGTTTTGTATTCGGAATAGTACTGGTGGCTAAGCTGATTCTGTTGCAACTTGCACAGATCCATAAAGCCTCACTGCAATGTCCAGTGTACGAAAGGAATGAATAGAATAAATCAAATACTCGTCCAGCCTAAACGAATCTGTTGAACTTGGGAGATGGGAAAAGTCCTTTGCACCAATTCCCGGGCAGAAATGAGTCATGATGAAGGGATCTGTTTTTCTGAGCTGATACATGTGATGTTGGGCCCTAGGCCCCCATGCTGGGAATAACGGACACAGGACACATGGTTGGGTAGTGGGTTACTGGCCACGAGCACGTGCGCTCGGCCTTTTTATTAACAGCGTCACCTGACCCAGTGACGTCTGTGGTGGGTGGGTGTACAGTGTATTCCACACACATAGGAACACTAGAACGTGTCCCTGCTAGGACACTACATTCCTCCCAATCTTTAATGAAAGAAAACCCAAAGTCAAAATTCAACCTGCGGGAGGAAAAATAAAGATATACACCTATACAGTACAGTGACCAAACTTCTGCAGAGTCTCTTACGCCTCAGCTGCTTGGATACGCAGACGACGTTCTTCCTGCCGTGGAGACCAACAGTTCGCTGTGACACCAGCCATGGGTGCTTGATGGATCCAGTCTGTTGACGGCTCTGCCTTGAAGTTGTCCTCACAGTCTTTTCTTTACCTTGCTTCCGTGGCGACAAACGCAGTCAGAATTCCTGTGATTCACCGCTAGATGTTGCCGTTCAACTTTCAGTCCTGTCCTCTTCTTCGTCGGTGGCGTGTGTTCTGTGTTGGCAAAAGACGGATTGTTTGCAAGACACCCCTCTCACCATGATGCCCCTCTCACCGGTGTTCCCCTGCCACGGGATATCCCTGAGGCCCTCTCTATAGGACTTGTCCTGGGCTGAGTGTACAGTATCGTGTTCCTCGCCCTCCAATCAGTGTGGGCACAGCGGAGACGACAAGTCTCACCTCAGATTCCGCAGTCAGACCTGGAGGGTAGCTGTTGGCTCCTGTCTTCGCGCGCGATGTCTTCCTCCTCCTGGGACCTGTGCTGGAGGGCGGCTGATGACCATCTCTCGTTGCGGGGATGCTCTCTCACTGGCATCCCTGAGGCCTTTGCCCCTGAGTCACCACGGCTGGCAACGTCCAGTGACCGTGTGACCCCAAAGGTGGATGTCTCGAATGGTCCGGCCGGCTCACCTCTGCCGATCCCAGATGTGCTGAAGGCACCGCCACAGCAGATGGACTTCTACCCGTGCCACGGGTGTTCTCAGGACTTGCTCTCCATGTTCTGGCACTTGTCGCCTTCCTTATCTCTGAGGTGTGAGTAGTCTTGCCACACTCCTCTCTCTTTCCTCGGTTCTAATCTCCGTGAGGGTGTCGAGTCACTCTGACTTCTCCTCCTACTCTTAACAGTGGCCAACGTGCCACGGATCTATTTCCTTCTTCTCCTCTTCTTGCAGTGGCATACGTGCCACTCCGATCTCTTCTTTCTTCTTTTCTTGTAGTGGCAAACGTGCCACTCCTATCTCTTCTTTCTTGTAGTGGCAAACGAGCCACTCCGATCTCTTCTTTCTTCTTTGGCTTGTGGTGGCAGACGTGCCACTCTGCTTTCTCTTCTTTCTTCTTTGGCTTGTGGTGGCAGACGTGCCACTCTGCTTTCTTCATCCTTTCGCTTCACGACCTACTCTGGACCGTTTCTGTTCTCTTTTTGGTCTGGCCAGGCTTCTCCATGCAGCGCGCGCACTCTGCACGTGTTCCCCCTGGTCTTGTCCCCGTCCGAGGACACTCTCTCCATCTTCCTCAGCATTCCGAGTTAGGGTCGTGACCTTCTCTTCGTCTTCTCCTTTTCACCGGCTACTTTGGTTGTTGAAGTTCGTGGGGCCCTGCTCTTGGTCCTCTTCGTTCACCTCCTTTTCGCCAGTTACTTTGGTTGTTGACGCTCGTGGGGCCCTGCTCTTGGTCCTCTTCGTTCACCTCCTTTTCGACAGTTTCTTTGGTTGTTGACGTTCGTGGGGCCATGCTCTTGGTCCTCTTCGTTCTTGAACTTCTCGGACCACTTGACGGTCCATTCTGCCGATCTCTGGCAGGATACCTTCGGTCTTTCGTCAGACCTCTTGTTCCGTGGGTTCACTGACCCGTGCGTCGATCACCTCCTTTTGCCCCCTGGCGGGTTGGCTTCTGTTGGTGCGACCATTTGGCTGGTCAGCTTCACGAGATGCGTCACTTCGTGTGACTCCCTGTGTCTTCTGACTTGTCGGGCGCTGGTGCGTGCTTCTCTTCGTACCGTCGTGGTACATCTTCAGTGTAGCCTTGCTCCCTGCGCCGTGATCTCTTGATGTGGTGGCTTCTTGGTGCCACTGGGTGGTTGTGGTGGCTTCTTGGCACCACTGGGTGTGCCTCTGCGTCCTTATCCTTCAGTGTCGTTGGATACTTGCTGCGCACATCTTCTTCCGTGTAGTTCCTCTCTTGTAGGCGCTGCTGTGTACCTTCCGCGTCCGGGGTACATCTGCGCTGAGTCCTTTGGCTCTCTCGCGGGGTCACTCCACGTGATGCGGCGACAGCGCGGTCCTTGCTGGGGTGGATGTGGCTTGACCCACTCTTGCACTCGCTGTCTGTGTCTACAGTTTTGGGAGCCGGGAGTACTGTGCGGTTCGCTTGGCGTTAGGGTGAAGTGGGTTGCCCCTATGCTTGTGTGAGGGTCTGAGGCATTCCCACTGCTTAACTTTGTCCCTAGGCCTGGGTCTTCCTGCTCAGATTTTGCACTATAGGTTGTTCCTTCCCTCCAGTACTTGCTTGGGGCGGCTGCAGTACCACTTGCAGCTGCTAGGTGGCAGTGGTGTCTTTACTCTGGCTCAGGCAGTCTTTCTTCCAACTCTGTCCTCTCCTTGTCAGCTGCTGGTGGTTTGCTTGGGGGCAGCTTTGAAGCTGTGTGCAGAGCCCCTCTCATGGGCTCAGAGCAATGCCCTCCTGCACCGGACACCTTCTGTTGCCGCTTGCCCTACACGCGAGGAAGCACCCCAACATTAGTACAGTGAGTTGTTTTTTTTTTCTCCTCTTCTCTGCTTGTCGTCCTTTCGTCGCGGGCCGGGCAGGCCTCGTGCTCGTCACATTTATTTATTTATTTTAACTTAGCGCTTCGATCTGCCTCAGACGCGCCTTTGCTTCGCCGCCTGCTGCTAGGCCTCGCGCTCTTCGCGCGTCTTGGAGTTTGGCCTTCACACGCGCCGCCGGCCACACGCTGACTCGTACCTTGCTCTCCCCGCCCGCGGCAGCTCCTTCATTCCTCGCTGGCCGGGGCGGGGGAAAAGAGGTGATGCCGCTATGCTTGGCAGTGTACCTGGACAGGGATGGGGTCGCTGTTCCGTGCTGCGGGTGGGCTCCGCCTTTAGTTTCGGTTCTCCCACCCCCACGGCAGGTCCCTTCACTTCACGGACCACGCGGGGGGGGGATGTGCCGGTGCCGCTCACTTCTCCTCACTGGGGGCAGAACGGGGTGGGCTCCCACTTTCGTTTCCGCTTCTTCCGCCCCTGCGCGGCCCCTCACCTTCGGCCGGCGGGCCTCCTTCTCCCTGCGGGTGGGCTCCGCGTGATTCACGCCACATGTGGGGGTCGCCGCTGATGCGGGTGGGCTCCGCTCGGCGTGCTGTCCTTCAGGGCGCTTCCGGGCACCGCGGCAGGGTCGACGGGGTCGGGGTGGGCACCCGACTTCCTCGGCAGGGGGTCACAGCCTCACGGCGGATGCGGGTGGGCTCCGCTGCGATGACCGCCGTCCATTCCGGCACCGCTGGCACCGTAGGTGTGGGGTGGGCTCCCGGTCTCCATAGGACCTGCTGCGGGCTCTGCCTCGCCCTGCAGGCTGCGCGGCGCATCGCGCCTTCACACAGAGGGGGTTGTCCTCCCTGTGGGCAGTTCCCTCTCCCTCTTCTTTCGTGGTTGCGCCGATCGGGGCTGCACACACGGGGAAGAGTTCCCGCCTCGTCGCCAGTGTGATGTTGGGCCCTAGGCCCCCATGCTGGGAATAACGGACACAGGACACATGGTTGGGTAGTGGGTTACTGGCCACGAGCACGTGCGCTCGGCCTTTTTATTAACAGCGTCACCTGACCCAGTGACGTCTGTGGTGGGTGGGTGTACAGTGTATTCCACACACATAGGAACACTAGAACGTGTCCCTGCTAGGACACTACAATACAAAGCCACGTTTTTTCCCTCAGAGATAATTAATGAGTTGCAGACCTCATTAATGGACCCGGGCCCCTCAGGACTCCGCCAGTGCTCCCAGGCAGGAGCCCATTGGACCCTACGGAATGATTCGAAACTTGAATCTACATTCTCAGCAGATGAACAGAACAAATACGTGACTCCAGCCCCTCTTGGTCTCGGGAGGTCAGTCATGATTATGGGCTCCGTCTCTCACTAGAAACACCAAACCCACAAGTGCTTTTCACGTCATGAAAATACAAGAATGTGTCTTCACATGAGTTCCTCTCACAAGGTCCATCCTCGTGAGATCTGGTGCTGTCAAGTCCTGACTATGCCGATGGACTCTACATTGGACTGCGGCGCCTAATCAGCACAGTCCGGTAAATACAGAACGAGACAACTGGGCACATTTCAATCCTGAGCCGATGTGCCTACATCACTCCAGCTCTGCGAGCGCTACGGGTCACAAGAGCAGCCTCTGTCCGATCTCTCGGCAGTGCCCACTTGGCACTCCATGGAAGAGGACCCGCCTTCTCAAATCCACGGTGAAAAAAGTCTGTTAGTCACTGGTACCCATCTACAATCGTATGTCAGGTATGGCCTACCCAAACCACCGGCTTCCACCAGCTATGCAGGGACAGAAGAGTGGTGTGAGGTCTGCCTCTGCACAATGCCCCTTGTTACACCTGGTTTGCTACCATCTACCACGACCATCATCTGGCCACCATGCACATCCCTCGCCCCCCACCCTTTCATCCCACCCTGATGTTCTGTCACCCACCTTCTGTATTTACCCACCCACTTACTCCACCCTCTTTTCAATCCACCCCTCAGACACCCTAATGTAGTAAAATAGTATGAGGTCTCCTGCTACCCACGTGCATCACCCTGCGGGCCTTGCCTCCCTCCCTCTCGGTGCCTGAAGCGAGGCTCTACGCTCTCTTTCAGAGCATAGAGCGAGGCTTCTCTGTTCTCCCATTGAGAAGCCTGAAAATACTTTATGACACAGCAACCAAGCTTGGTATGCCATAGGACTGAATAACCACATTTAGAATCTGGAGACTCTGCTATGGATTGCTGCCAGTAAGAAAAATACATAATGTATAGAATTACAGATGGGCAGATGTGAGTAAAGGGGATGAATTCACTGAGGGATTCTGAGTGGGAGTGTGCACATTTTGCGTCATTTTCTTTTGCATAATTACGTGTAATCTCAGCACATTTATGCGAAATTATGCAAAATCAAAACTGTTTTTGGTGCTGTACTCTGGTGCACAAAGGATCGTCTCATCCGCTTTGGAAAGGAAAGTTCCACATGCCACTGTAATGCAACATGAGATGCTAAAATCCAAGACATTCTATGTTCCTATTTAGAAGTTCAACAGACTCATCATGTTTTAAAGATGTATTTAAAAGCCAGTGGCAATTAGATGACTTGCTAGTAACCTGCAATCCCGTTTCTAAATAGATTGTCGCTATTACACCAAGGCTCCTGACTTGCAATCTAAGTCAAGTTATGTCCTGCCTCTTGCCTCGTTATGTTAATTATATTAATATATGCGTTTGTGGTCCTTTGTTCCATTTTATTTTTGTTTCATATTAAAACATTTTAAACATGTATTGTATACTATGTATTATTTATTTTGAGCAATCTAGATGTGGTCCCCGTCGCACTGATTCAACATGTATAGTGCGATCTACTTCTAGGTGGAACCAGACGTGAAACCATTTTGTACATTATTATAAATAGAACCCCATACTGCGGGGGCGACATCCCTGTAGAACCAGGTCATGCCATATCTGCCCTCTATTTCTTCCTCCTTTTCTCCCCTGCTTCTAATGCTCACTGAAAAGAGGAATGTCAAATATGTATTCATCCTCACACACTGTACCACATAGCTAAAGTAGCCTTCCTGTCAAGGCGCCCTACAGTTCATCTCACTGACCCCAGGCTCATCAGTGATAACAAAGCAGGTCCTACCATTAACCCCAGACCCAATCCCAAGAGTGCCCAGTGGCAAAGATGCTGCTCTGATGAGCAACCACAGGCTTCAACATAACAAGCTTTCCATTGTGTAGATGAGAAAGTCCCTGCACTAATTTAACAGGATTAAGGAACACGCCCAGTCTCAGCTAAAACACCCCAGCAATATTCAGCTGAAGGGACAGCTCATCTAACTAGCCCCCGGATACTTGCCAAGAGCTCCCCCGGTGATCTGAAATAGAAGGAACTAACCAGAAATTAAAAGGGCAGCTCCTGTCCTTAACATCAGGTACCTTTATCTCTAGGGTTCATGAACTGCTTCTGCCACTCATCTCAGGCTCATCTGAAACAGAAGGAACTAACCAGAAATTAAAAGGGCAGCTCCTGTTCTTTACATCAGGTACCTTTATCTCTAGGGTTCATGAATTGCTTCTGCCACTCATCTCAGGCTCATCTGAAACAGAAGGAACTAACCAGAAATTAAAAGGGCAGCTCCTGTCCTTAACATCAGGTACCTTTATCACTAGGGTTCATGAACTGCTTCTGCCACTCATCTCAGGCTCATCTGAAACAGAAGGAACTAACCAGAAATTAAAAGGGTAGCTCCTGTTCTTTACATCAGGTACCTTTATCTCTAGGGTTCATGAACTGCTTCTGCCACTCATCTCAGGCTCATCTGAAACAGAAGGAACTAACCAGAAATTAAAAGGGTAGCTCCTGTTCTTTACATCAGGTACCTTTATCTCTAGGGTTCATGAACTGCTTCTGCCACTCATCTCAGGCTCATCTGAAACAGAAGGAACTAACCAGAAATTAAAAGGGCAGCTCCTGTTCTTAACATCAGGTACCTTTATCTCTAGGGTTCATGAACTGCTTCTGCCACTCATCTCAGGCTCATCTGAAACACAAGGAACTAAACAGAAATTAAAAGGGCAGCTCCTGTTCTTAACCTCGGGTACCTTTATCTCTAGGGTTCATGAACTGCTTCTGCCACTCATCTCAGGCTCATCTGAAACAGAAGGAACTAACCAGAAATTAAAAGGGCAGCTCCCGTTCTTAACATCAGGTACCTTTATCTCTAGGGATCATGAACTGCTTCTGCCACTCATCTCAGGCTCATCTGAAACACAAGGAACTAAACAGAAATTAAAAGGGCAGCTCTTGTTCTTAACCTCGGGTACCTTTATCTCTAGGGTTCATGAACTGCTTCTGCCACTCATCTCAGGCTCATCTGAAACAGAAAGAACTAACCAGAAATTAAAAGGGCAGCTCCTGTCCTTAACATCAGGTACCTTTATCTCTAGGGTTCATGAACTGCTTCTGCCACTCATCTCAGGCTCATCTGAAACAGAAGGAACTAACCAGAAATTAAAAGGGCAGCTCCTGTTCTTTACATCAGGTACCTTTATCTCTAGGGTTCATGAATTGCTTCTGCCACTCATCTCAGGCTCATCTGAAACAGAAGGAACTAACCAGAAATTAAAAGGGCAGCTCCTGTCCTTAACATCAGGTACCTTTATCTCTAGGGTTCATGAACTGCTTCTGCCACTCATCTCAGGCTCATCTGAAACACAAGGAACTAAACAGAAATTAAAAGGGTAGCTCCTGTTCTTTACATCAGGTACCTTTATCTCTAGGGTTCATGAACTGCTTCTGCCACTCATCTCAGGCTCATCTGAAACAGAAGGAACTAACCAGAAATTAAAAGGGTAGCTCCTGTTCTTTACATCAGGTACCTTTATCTCTAGGGTTCATGAACTACTTCTGCCACTCATCTCAGGCTCATCTGAAACAGAAGGAACTAACCAGAAATTAAAAGGGCAGCTCCTGTTCTTAACATCAGGTACCTTTATCTCTAGGGTTCATGAACTGCTTCTGCCACTCATCTCAGGCTCATCTGATACACAAGGAACTAAACAGAAATTAAAAGGGCAGCTCCTGTTCTTAACCTCGGGTACCTTTATCTCTAGGGTTCATGAACTGCTTCTGCCACTCATCTCAGGCTCATCTGAAACAGAAGGAACTAACCAGAAATTAAAAGGGCAGCTCCCGTTCTTAACATCAGGTACCTTTATCTCTAGGGTTCATGAACTGCTTCTGCCACTCATCTCAGGCTCATCTGAAACACAAGGAACTAAACAGAAATTAAAAGGGCAGCTCTTGTTCTTAACCTCGGGTACCTTTATCTCTAGGGTTCATGAACTGCTTCTGCCACTCATCTCAGGCTCATCTGAAACAGAAGGAACTAACCAGAAATTAAAAGGGTAGCTCCTGTTCTTTACATCAGGTACCTTTATCTCTAGGGTTCATAAACTGCTTCTGCCACTCATCTCAGGCTCATCTGAAACAGAAGGAACTAACCAGAAATTAAAAGGGCAGCTCCTGTTCTTAACATCAGGTACCTTTATCTCTAGGGTTCATGAACTGCTTCTGCCACTCATCTCAGGCTCATCGGAAACAGAAGGAACTAACCAGAAATTAAAAGGGCAGCTCCCGTTCTTAACATCAGGTACCTTTATCTCTAGGGTTCATGAACTGCTTCTGCCACTCATCTCAGGCTCATCTGAAACAGAAGGAACTAACCAGAAATTAAAAGGGCAGCTCCTGTCCTTAACATCAGGTACCTTTATCTCTAGGGTTCATGAACTGCTTCTGCCACTCATCTCAGGCTCATCTGAAACAGAAGGCACTAACCAGAAATTAAAAGGGCAGCTCCCGTTCTTAACATCGGGTACCTTTATATCTAGGGTTCATGAACTGCTTCTGCCACTCATCTCAGGCTCATCTGAAACAGAAGGAACTAACCAGAAATTAAAAGGGCAGCTCCTGTCCTTAACATCAGGTACCTTTATCTCTAGGGTTCATGAACTGCTTCTGCCACTCATCTCAGGCTCATCAGAAACAGAAGGCACTAACCAGAAATTAAAAGGGCAGCTCCTGTTCTTAACATCAGGTACCTTTATCTCTAGGGTTCATGAACTGCTTCTGCCACTCATCTCAGGCTCATCTGAAACAGAAGGAACTAACCAGAAATTAAAAGGGCAGCTCCTGTTCTTAACATCAGGTACCTTTATCTCTAGGGTTCATGAACTGCTTCTGCCACTCATCTCAGGCTCATCGGAAACAGAAGGAACTAACCAGAAATTAAAAGGGCAGCTCCCGCTCTTAACATCAGGTACCTTTATCTCTAGGGTTCATGAACTGCTTCTGCCACTCATCTCAGGCTCATCTGAAACAGAAGGAACTAACCAGAAATTAAAAGGGCAGCTCCTGTCCTTAACATCAGGTACCTTTATCTCTAGGGTTCATGAACTGCTTCTGTAACTCATCTCAGGCTCATCTGAAACAGAAGGCACTAACCAGAAATTAAAAGGGCAGCTCCCGTTCTTAACATCAGGTACCTTTATATCTAGGGTTCATGAACTGCTTCTGCCACTCATCTCAGGCTCATCTGAAACAGAAGGAACTAACCAGAAATTAAAAGGGCAGCTCCTGTCCTTAACATCAGGTACCTTTATCTCTAGGGTTCATGAACTGCTTCTGCCACTCATCTCAGGCTCATCTGAAACAGAAGGCACTAACCAGAAATTAAAAGGGCAGCTCCAGTTCTTAACATCAGGTACCTTTATATCTAGGGTTCATGAACTGCTTCTGCCACTCATCTCAGGCTCATCTGAAACAGAAGGAACTAACCAGAAATTAAAAGGGCAGCTCCTGTTCTTAACATCAGGTACCTTTATATCTAGGGTTCATGAACTGCTTCTGCCACTCATCTCCGGCTCATCTGAAACAGAAGGAACTAACCAGAAATTAAAAGGGCAGCTCCTGTTCTTAACGGATGTATGACGTTACAATGCACACTTTTACAACGCATGCACTTACAACGCATTTTTTACAACCTAAATCCATTACAACGCACTACACTTACAACGCATGACACTACAACGCATTTTTAAAAACTACCTTTACAACGCATACCATTACAACGCATAATATTAAATTGCATTTAAGGTAAGTATTAGATAGTCTATGGGTAAAAATTACTTTTCTAACTCCAGGGGGTGCAACGGTAGGGTAAGTGTTGGATAATATAGGGGTAAAAATTACTATTGTAACTCCAGGGAGTGCAACAGTAGGGTAAGTGTTGGATAGTATAGGGGTAAAAATTGCTATTCTAACTCCAGGGGGTGCAACAGTAGGGTAAGTGTTGGATAGAATAGGGGTAAAAATTGCTATTCTAACTCCAGGGGGTGCAACAGTAGGGTAAGTGTTGGATAGTATAGGGGAAAAATTGCTATTCTAACTCCAGGGGGTGCAACAGTAGGGTAAGTGTTGGATAGTATAGGGGTAAAAATTACTATTCTAACTCCAGGGGGTGCAACAGTAGGGTAAGTGTTGGATAGAATAGGGGTAAAAATTGCTATTCTAACTCCAGGGGGTGCAACAGTAGGGTAAGTGTTGGATAGTATAGGGTAAAAATTGCTATTCTAACTCCAGGGGGTGCAACAGTAGGGTAAGTGTTGGATAGTATAGGGGTAAAAATTACTATTCTAACTCCAGGGGGTGCAACAGTAGGGTAAGTGTTGGATAGTATAGGGGTAAAAATTACTATTCTAACTCCAGGGGGTGCAACAGTAGGGTAAGTGTTGGATAGTATAGGGGTAAAAATTACTATTCTAACTCCAGGGGGTGCAACAGTAGGGTAAGTGTTGGATAGTATAGGGGTAAAAATTACTATTCTAACTCCAGGGGGTGCAACAGTAGGGTAAGTGTTGGATAGTATAGGGGTAAAAATTACTATTCTAACTCCAGGGGGTGCAACAGTAGGGTAAGTGTTGGATAGTATAGGGGTAAAAATTACTATTCTAACTCCAGGGGGTGCAACAGTAGGGTAAGTGTTGGATAGTATAGGGGTAAAAATTACTATTCTAACTCCAGGGGGTGCAACAGTAGGGTAAGTGTTGGATAGTATAGGGGTAAAAATTACTATTCTAACTCCAGGGGGTGCAACAGTAGAGTAAGTGTTGGATAGTATAGGGGTAAAAATTACTATTCTAACTCCAGGGGGTGCAACAGTAGGGTAAGTGTTGGATAGTATAGGGGTAAAAATTACTATTCTATCTCCAGGGGGTGCAACAGTAGGGTAAGTGTTGGATAGTGTAGTGTAATATTATGCGTTGTAATGGTAGGCGTTGTAATGGAATGCGTTGTAAAGGTAGTTTTAAAAATGCGTTGTAGTGTCATGCGTTGTAAGTGTAGTGCATTGTAATGGATTTTGCGTTGTAAAAAATGCGTTGTAAGTGTAGTGCGTTGTAAAAGTTGCATTGTAAAGGTTGTTCCCCGTTCTTAACATCAGGTACCTTTATCTCAAGGGTTCATGAACTGCTTCTGCCACTCATCTCAGGCTCATCTGAAACAGAAGGCACTAACCAGAAATTAAAAGGGCAGCTCCTGTTCTTTACATCAGGTACCTTTATCTCTAGGGTTCATGAACCTCTTCTGCCACTCATCTCAGGCTCATCTGAAACAGAAGGAACTAACCAGAAATTAAAAGGGCAGCTCCTGTTCTTAACATCAGGTACCTTTATCTCTAGGGTTCATGAACTGCTTCTGCCACTCATCTCAGGCTCATCGGAAACAGAAGGAACTAACCAGAAATTAAAAGGGCAGCTCCCGTTCTTAACATCAGGTACCTTTATCTCTAGGGTTCATGAACTGCTTCTGCCACTCATCTCAGGCTCATCTGAAACAGAAGGAACTAACCAGAAATTAAAAGGGCAGCTCCTGTCCTTAACATCAGGTACCTTTATCTCTAGGGTTCATGAACTGCTTCTGCCACTCATCTCAGGCTCATCTGAAACAGAAGGCACTAACCAGAAATTAAAAGGGCAGCTCCCGTTCTTAACATCGGGTACCTTTATATCTAGGGTTCATGAACTGCTTCTGCCACTCATCTCAGGCTCATCTGAAACAGAAGGAACTAACCAGAAATTAAAAGGGCAGCTCCTGTCCTTAACATCAGGTACCTTTATCTCTAGGGTTCATGAACTGCTTCTGCCACTCATCTCAGGCTCATCAGAAACAGAAGGCACTAACCAGAAATTAAAAGGGCAGCTCCTGTTCTTAACATCAGGTACCTTTATCTCTAGGGTTCATGAACTGCTTCTGCCACTCATCTCAGGCTCATCTGAAACAGAAGGAACTAACCAGAAATTAAAAGGGCAGCTCCTGTTCTTAACATCAGGTACCTTTATCTCTAGGGTTCATGAACTGCTTCTGCCACTCATCTCAGGCTCATCGGAAACAGAAGGAACTAACCAGAAATTAAAAGGGCAGCTCCCGCTCTTAACATCAGGTACCTTTATCTCTAGGGTTCATGAACTGCTTCTGCCACTCATCTCAGGCTCATCTGAAACAGAAGGAACTAACCAGAAATTAAAAGGGCAGCTCCTGTCCTTAACATCAGGTACCTTTATCTCTAGGGTTCATGAACTGCTTCTGTAACTCATCTCAGGCTCATCTGAAACAGAAGGCACTAACCAGAAATTAAAAGGGCAGCTCCCGTTCTTAACATCAGGTACCTTTATATCTAGGGTTCATGAACTGCTTCTGCCACTCATCTCAGGCTCATCTGAAACAGAAGGAACTAACCAGAAATTAAAAGGGCAGCTCCTGTCCTTAACATCAGGTACCTTTATCTCTAGGGTTCATGAACTGCTTCTGCCACTCATCTCAGGCTCATCTGAAACAGAAGGCACTAACCAGAAATTAAAAGGGCAGCTCCAGTTCTTAACATCAGGTACCTTTATATCTAGGGTTCATGAACTGCTTCTGCCACTCATCTCAGGCTCATCTGAAACAGAAGGAACTAACCAGAAATTAAAAGGGCAGCTCCTGTTCTTAACATCAGGTACCTTTATATCTAGGGTTCATGAACTGCTTCTGCCACTCATCTCCGGCTCATCTGAAACAGAAGGAACTAACCAGAAATTAAAAGGGCAGCTCCTGTTCTTAACGGATGTATGACGTTACAATGCACACTTTTACAACGCATGCACTTACAACGCATTTTTTACAACCTAAATCCATTACAACGCACTACACTTACAACGCATGACACTACAACGCATTTTTAAAAACTACCTTTACAACGCATACCATTACAACGCATAATATTAAATTGCATTTAAGGTAAGTATTAGATAGTCTATGGGTAAAAATTACTTTTCTAACTCCAGGGGGTGCAACGGTAGGGTAAGTGTTGGATAATATAGGGGTAAAAATTACTATTGTAACTCCAGGGAGTGCAACAGTAGGGTAAGTGTTGGATAGTATAGGGGTAAAAATTGCTATTCTAACTCCAGGGGGTGCAACAGTAGGGTAAGTGTTGGATAGAATAGGGGTAAAAATTGCTATTCTAACTCCAGGGGGTGCAACAGTAGGGTAAGTGTTGGATAGTATAGGGGAAAAATTGCTATTCTAACTCCAGGGGGTGCAACAGTAGGGTAAGTGTTGGATAGTATAAGGGTAAAAATTACTATTCTAACTCCAGGGGGTGCAACAGTAGGGTAAGTGTTGGATAGTATAGGGGTAAAAATTACTATTCTAACTCCAGGGGGTGCAACAGTAGGGTAAGTGTTGGATAGTATAGGGGTAAAAATTACTATTCTAACTCCAGGGGGTGCAACAGTAGGGTAAGTGTTGGATAGTATAGGGGTAAAAATTACTATTCTAACTCCAGGGGGTGCAACAGTAGGGTAAGTGTTGGATAGTATAGGGGTAAAAATTACTATTCTAACTCCAGGGGGTGCAACAGTAGGGTAAGTGTTGGATAGTATAGGGGTAAAAATTACTATTCTAACTCCAGGGGGTGCAACAGTAGGGTAAGTGTTGGATAGTATAGGGGTAAAAATTACTATTCTAACTCCAGGGGGTGCAACAGTAGAGTAAGTGTTGGATAGTATAGGGGTAAAAATTACTATTCTAACTCCAGGGGGTGCAACAGTAGGGTAAGTGTTGGATAGTATAGGGGTAAAAATTACTATTCTATCTCCAGGGGGTGCAACAGTAGGGTAAGTGTTGGATAGTGTAGTGTAATATTATGCGTTGTAATGGTAGGCGTTGTAATGGAATGCGTTGTAAAGGTAGTTTTAAAAATGCGTTGTAGTGTCATGCGTTGTAAGTGTAGTGCATTGTAATGGATTTTGCGTTGTAAAAAATGCGTTGTAAGTGTAGTGCGTTGTAAAAGTTGCATTGTAAAGGTTGTTCCCCGTTCTTAACATCAGGTACCTTTATCTCTAGGGTTCATGAACTGCTTCTGCCACTCATCTCAGGCTCATCTGAAACAGAAGGCACTAACCAGAAATTAAAAGGGCAGCTCCTGTTCTTAACATCAGGTACCTTTATCTCTAGGGTTCATGAACTGCTTCTGCCACTCATCTCAGGCTCATCTGAAACAGAAGGCACTAACCAGAAATTAAAAGGGCAGCTCCTGTTCTTAAGATCAGGTACCTTTATCTCTAGGGTTCATGAACTGCTTCTGCCACTCATCTCAGGCTCATCGGAAACAGAAGGAACTAACCAGAAATTAAAAGGGCAGCTCCCGCTCTTAACATCAGGTACCTTTATCTCTAGGGTTCATGAACTGCTTCTGCCACTCATCTCAGGCTCATCTGAAACAGAAGGAACTAACCAGAAATTAAAAGGGCAGCTCCTGTCCTTAACATCAGGTACCTTTATCTCTAGGGTTCATGAACTGCTTCTGTAACTCATCTCAGGCTCATCTGAAACAGAAGGCACTAACCAGAAATTAAAAGGGCAGCTCCCGTTCTTAACATCAGGTACCTTTATATCTAGGGTTCATGAACTGCTTCTGCCACTCATCTCAGGCTCATCTGAAACAGAAGGAACTAACCAGAAATTAAAAGGGCAGCTCCTGTCCTTAACATCAGGTACCTTTATCTCTAGGGTTCATGAACTGCTTCTGCCACTCATCTCAGGCTCATCTGAAACAGAAGGCACTAACCAGAAATTAAAAGGGCAGCTCCAGTTCTTAACATCAGTTACCTTTATATCTAGGGTTCATGAACTGCTTCTGCCACTCATCTCAGGCTCATCTGAAACAGAAGGAACTAACCAGAAATTAAAAGGGCAGCTCCTGTCCTTAACATCAGGTACCTTTATCTCTAGGGTTCATGAACTGCTTCTGCCACTCATCTCAGGCTCATCTGAAACAGAAGGCACTAACCAGAAATTAAAAGGGCAGCTCCCGTTCTTAACATCGGGTACCTTTATATCTAGGGTTCATGAACTGCTTCTGCCACTCATCTCAGGCTCATCTGAAACAGAAGGAACTAACCAGAAATTAAAAGGGCAGCTCCTGTCCTTAACATCAGGTACCTTTATCTCTAGGGTTCATGAACTGCTTCTGCCACTCATCTCAGGCTCATCAGAAACAGAAGGCACTAACCAGAAATTAAAAGGGCAGCTCCTGTTCTTAACATCAGGTACCTTTATCTCTAGGGTTCATGAACTGCTTCTGCCACTCATCTCAGGCTCATCTGAAACAGAAGGAACTAACCAGAAATTAAAAGGGCAGCTCCTGTTCTTAACATCAGGTACCTTTATCTCTAGGGTTCATGAACTGCTTCTGCCACTCATCTCAGGCTCATCGGAAACAGAAGGAACTAACCAGAAATTAAAAGGGCAGCTCCCGCTCTTAACATCAGGTACCTTTATCTCTAGGGTTCATGAACTGCTTCTGCCACTCATCTCAGGCTCATCTGAAACAGAAGGAACTAACCAGAAATTAAAAGGGCAGCTCCTGTCCTTAACATCAGGTACCTTTATCTCTAGGGTTCATGAACTGCTTCTGTAACTCATCTCAGGCTCATCTGAAACAGAAGGCACTAACCAGAAATTAAAAGGGCAGCTCCCGTTCTTAACATCAGGTACCTTTATATCTAGGGTTCATGAACTGCTTCTGCCACTCATCTCAGGCTCATCTGAAACAGAAGGAACTAACCAGAAATTAAAAGGGCAGCTCCTGTCCTTAACATCAGGTACCTTTATCTCTAGGGTTCATGAACTGCTTCTGCCACTCATCTCAGGCTCATCTGAAACAGAAGGCACTAACCAGAAATTAAAAGGGCAGCTCCAGTTCTTAACATCAGGTACCTTTATATCTAGGGTTCATGAACTGCTTCTGCCACTCATCTCAGGCTCATCTGAAACAGAAGGAACTAACCAGAAATTAAAAGGGCAGCTCCTGTTCTTAACATCAGGTACCTTTATATCTAGGGTTCATGAACTGCTTCTGCCACTCATCTCCGGCTCATCTGAAACAGAAGGAACTAACCAGAAATTAAAAGGGCAGCTCCTGTTCTTAACGGATGTATGACGTTACAATGCACACTTTTACAACGCATGCACTTACAACGCATTTTTTACAACCTAAATCCATTACAACGCACTACACTTACAACGCATGACACTACAACGCATTTTTAAAAACTACCTTTACAACGCATACCATTACAACGCATAATATTAAATTGCATTTAAGGTAAGTATTAGATAGTCTATGGGTAAAAATTACTTTTCTAACTCCAGGGGGTGCAACGGTAGGGTAAGTGTTGGATAATATAGGGGTAAAAATTACTATTGTAACTCCAGGGAGTGCAACAGTAGGGTAAGTGTTGGATAGTATAGGGGTAAAAATTGCTATTCTAACTCCAGGGGGTGCAACAGTAGGGTAAGTGTTGGATAGAATAGGGGTAAAAATTGCTATTCTAACTCCAGGGGGTGCAACAGTAGGGTAAGTGTTGGATAGTATAGGGGAAAAATTGCTATTCTAACTCCAGGGGGTGCAACAGTAGGGTAAGTGTTGGATAGTATAGGGGTAAAAATTACTATTCTAACTCCAGGGGGTGCAACAGTAGGGTAAGTGTTGGATAGAATAGGGGTAAAAATTGCTATTCTAACTCCAGGGGGTGCAACAGTAGGGTAAGTGTTGGATAGTATAGGGTAAAAATTGCTATTCTAACTCCAGGGGGTGCAACAGTAGGGTAAGTGTTGGATAGTATAGGGGTAAAAATTACTATTCTAACTCCAGGGGGTGCAACAGTAGGGTAAGTGTTGGATAGTATAGGGGTAAAAATTACTATTCTAACTCCAGGGGGTGCAACAGTAGGGTAAGTGTTGGATAGTATAGGGGTAAAAATTACTATTCTAACTCCAGGGGGTGCAACAGTAGGGTAAGTGTTGGATAGTATAGGGGTAAAAATTACTATTCTAACTCCAGGGGGTGCAACAGTAGGGTAAGTGTTGGATAGTATAGGGGTAAAAATTACTATTCTAACTCCAGGGGGTGCAACAGTAGGGTAAGTGTTGGATAGTATAGGGGTAAAAATTACTATTCTAACTCCAGGGGGTGCAACAGTAGGGTAAGTGTTGGATAGTATAGGGGTAAAAATTACTATTCTAACTCCAGGGGGTGCAACAGTAGGGTAAGTGTTGGATAGTATAGGGGTAAAAATTACTATTCTAACTCCAGGGGGTGCAACAGTAGAGTAAGTGTTGGATAGTATAGGGGTAAAAATTACTATTCTAACTCCAGGGGGTGCAACAGTAGGGTAAGTGTTGGATAGTATAGGGGTAAAAATTACTATTCTATCTCCAGGGGGTGCAACAGTAGGGTAAGTGTTGGATAGTGTAGTGTAATATTATGCGTTGTAATGGTAGGCGTTGTAATGGAATGCGTTGTAAAGGTAGTTTTAAAAATGCGTTGTAGTGTCATGCGTTGTAAGTGTAGTGCATTGTAATGGATTTTGCGTTGTAAAAAATGCGTTGTAAGTGTAGTGCGTTGTAAAAGTTGCATTGTAAAGGTTGTTCCCCGTTCTTAACATCAGGTACCTTTATCTCAAGGGTTCATGAACTGCTTCTGCCACTCATCTCAGGCTCATCTGAAACAGAAGGCACTAACCAGAAATTAAAAGGGCAGCTCCTGTTCTTTACATCAGGTACCTTTATCTCTAGGGTTCATGAACCTCTTCTGCCACTCATCTCAGGCTCATCTGAAACAGAAGGAACTAACCAGAAATTAAAAGGGCAGCTCCTGTTCTTAACATCAGGTACCTTTATCTCTAGGGTTCATGAACTGCTTCTGCCACTCATCTCAGGCTCATCGGAAACAGAAGGAACTAACCAGAAATTAAAAGGGCAGCTCCCGTTCTTAACATCAGGTACCTTTATCTCTAGGGTTCATGAACTGCTTCTGCCACTCATCTCAGGCTCATCTGAAACAGAAGGAACTAACCAGAAATTAAAAGGGCAGCTCCTGTCCTTAACATCAGGTACCTTTATCTCTAGGGTTCATGAACTGCTTCTGCCACTCATCTCAGGCTCATCTGAAACAGAAGGCACTAACCAGAAATTAAAAGGGCAGCTCCCGTTCTTAACATCGGGTACCTTTATATCTAGGGTTCATGAACTGCTTCTGCCACTCATCTCAGGCTCATCTGAAACAGAAGGAACTAACCAGAAATTAAAAGGGCAGCTCCTGTCCTTAACATCAGGTACCTTTATCTCTAGGGTTCATGAACTGCTTCTGCCACTCATCTCAGGCTCATCAGAAACAGAAGGCACTAACCAGAAATTAAAAGGGCAGCTCCTGTTCTTAACATCAGGTACCTTTATCTCTAGGGTTCATGAACTGCTTCTGCCACTCATCTCAGGCTCATCTGAAACAGAAGGAACTAACCAGAAATTAAAAGGGCAGCTCCTGTTCTTAACATCAGGTACCTTTATCTCTAGGGTTCATGAACTGCTTCTGCCACTCATCTCAGGCTCATCGGAAACAGAAGGAACTAACCAGAAATTAAAAGGGCAGCTCCCGCTCTTAACATCAGGTACCTTTATCTCTAGGGTTCATGAACTGCTTCTGCCACTCATCTCAGGCTCATCTGAAACAGAAGGAACTAACCAGAAATTAAAAGGGCAGCTCCTGTCCTTAACATCAGGTACCTTTATCTCTAGGGTTCATGAACTGCTTCTGTAACTCATCTCAGGCTCATCTGAAACAGAAGGCACTAACCAGAAATTAAAAGGGCAGCTCCCGTTCTTAACATCAGGTACCTTTATATCTAGGGTTCATGAACTGCTTCTGCCACTCATCTCAGGCTCATCTGAAACAGAAGGAACTAACCAGAAATTAAAAGGGCAGCTCCTGTCCTTAACATCAGGTACCTTTATCTCTAGGGTTCATGAACTGCTTCTGCCACTCATCTCAGGCTCATCTGAAACAGAAGGCACTAACCAGAAATTAAAAGGGCAGCTCCAGTTCTTAACATCAGGTACCTTTATATCTAGGGTTCATGAACTGCTTCTGCCACTCATCTCAGGCTCATCTGAAACAGAAGGAACTAACCAGAAATTAAAAGGGCAGCTCCTGTTCTTAACATCAGGTACCTTTATATCTAGGGTTCATGAACTGCTTCTGCCACTCATCTCCGGCTCATCTGAAACAGAAGGAACTAACCAGAAATTAAAAGGGCAGCTCCTGTTCTTAACGGATGTATGACGTTACAATGCACACTTTTACAACGCATGCACTTACAACGCATTTTTTACAACCTAAATCCATTACAACGCACTACACTTACAACGCATGACACTACAACGCATTTTTAAAAACTACCTTTACAACGCATACCATTACAACGCATAATATTAAATTGCATTTAAGGTAAGTATTAGATAGTCTATGGGTAAAAATTACTTTTCTAACTCCAGGGGGTGCAACGGTAGGGTAAGTGTTGGATAATATAGGGGTAAAAATTACTATTGTAACTCCAGGGAGTGCAACAGTAGGGTAAGTGTTGGATAGTATAGGGGTAAAAATTGCTATTCTAACTCCAGGGGGTGCAACAGTAGGGTAAGTGTTGGATAGAATAGGGGTAAAAATTGCTATTCTAACTCCAGGGGGTGCAACAGTAGGGTAAGTGTTGGATAGTATAGGGGAAAAATTGCTATTCTAACTCCAGGGGGTGCAACAGTAGGGTAAGTGTTGGATAGTATAGGGGTAAAAATTACTATTCTAACTCCAGGGGGTGCAACAGTAGGGTAAGTGTTGGATAGTATAGGGGTAAAAATTACTATTCTAACTCCAGGGGGTGCAACAGTAGGGTAAGTGTTGGATAGTATAGGGGTAAAAATTACTATTCTAACTCCAGGGGGTGCAACAGTAGGGTAAGTGTTGGATAGTATAGGGGTAAAAATTACTATTCTAACTCCAGGGGGTGCAACAGTAGGGTAAGTGTTGGATAGTATAGGGGTAAAAATTACTATTCTAACTCCAGGGGGTGCAACAGTAGGGTAAGTGTTGGATAGTATAGGGGTAAAAATTACTATTCTAACTCCAGGGGGTGCAACAGTAGGGTAAGTGTTGGATAGTATAGGGGTAAAAATTACTATTCTAACTCCAGGGGGTGCAACAGTAGAGTAAGTGTTGGATAGTATAGGGGTAAAAATTACTATTCTAACTCCAGGGGGTGCAACAGTAGGGTAAGTGTTGGATAGTATAGGGGTAAAAATTACTATTCTATCTCCAGGGGGTGCAACAGTAGGGTAAGTGTTGGATAGTGTAGTGTAATATTATGCGTTGTAATGGTAGGCGTTGTAATGGAATGCGTTGTAAAGGTAGTTTTAAAAATGCGTTGTAGTGTCATGCGTTGTAAGTGTAGTGCATTGTAATGGATTTTGCGTTGTAAAAAATGCGTTGTAAGTGTAGTGCGTTGTAAAAGTTGCATTGTAAAGGTTGTTCCCCGTTCTTAACATCAGGTACCTTTATCTCTAGGGTTCATGAACTGCTTCTGCCACTCATCTCAGGCTCATCTGAAACAGAAGGCACTAACCAGAAATTAAAAGGGCAGCTCCTGTTCTTAACATCAGGTACCTTTATCTCTAGGGTTCATGAACTGCTTCTGCCACTCATCTCAGGCTCATCTGAAACAGAAGGCACTAACCAGAAATTAAAAGGGCAGCTCCTGTTCTTAAGATCAGGTACCTTTATCTCTAGGGTTCATGAACTGCTTCTGCCACTCATCTCAGGCTCATCTGAAACAGAAGGAACTAAACAGAAATTAAAAGGGCAGCTCCTGTTCTTAACATCAGGTACCTTTATCTCTAGGGTTCATGAACTGCTTCTGCCACTCATCTCAGGCTCATCGGAAACAGAAGGAACTAACCAGAAATTAAAAGGGCAGCTCCCGCTCTTAACATCAGGTACCTTTATCTCTAGGGTTCATGAACTGCTTCTGCCACTCATCTCAGGCTCATCTGAAACAGAAGGAACTAACCAGAAATTAAAAGGGCAGCTCCTGTCCTTAACATCAGGTACCTTTATCTCTAGGGTTCATGAACTGCTTCTGTAACTCATCTCAGGCTCATCTGAAACAGAAGGCACTAACCAGAAATTAAAAGGGCAGCTCCCGTTCTTAACATCAGGTACCTTTATATCTAGGGTTCATGAACTGCTTCTGCCACTCATCTCAGGCTCATCTGAAACAGAAGGAACTAACCAGAAATTAAAAGGGCAGCTCCTGTCCTTAACATCAGGTACCTTTATCTCTAGGGTTCATGAACTGCTTCTGCCACTCATCTCAGGCTCATCTGAAACAGAAGGCACTAACCAGAAATTAAAAGGGCAGCTCCAGTTCTTAACATCAGTTACCTTTATATCTAGGGTTCATGAACTGCTTCTGCCACTCATCTCAGGCTCATCTGAAACAGAAGGAACTAACCAGAAATTAAAAGGGCAGCTCCTGTCCTTAACATCAGGTACCTTTATCTCTAGGGTTCATGAACTGCTTCTGCCACTCATCTCAGGCTCATCTGAAACAGAAGGCACTAACCAGAAATTAAAAGGGCAGCTCCCGTTCTTAACATCGGGTACCTTTATATCTAGGGTTCATGAACTGCTTCTGCCACTCATCTCAGGCTCATCTGAAACAGAAGGAACTAACCAGAAATTAAAAGGGCAGCTCCTGTCCTTAACATCAGGTACCTTTATCTCTAGGGTTCATGAACTGCTTCTGCCACTCATCTCAGGCTCATCAGAAACAGAAGGCACTAACCAGAAATTAAAAGGGCAGCTCCTGTTCTTAACATCAGGTACCTTTATCTCTAGGGTTCATGAACTGCTTCTGCCACTCATCTCAGGCTCATCTGAAACAGAAGGAACTAACCAGAAATTAAAAGGGCAGCTCCTGTTCTTAACATCAGGTACCTTTATCTCTAGGGTTCATGAACTGCTTCTGCCACTCATCTCAGGCTCATCGGAAACAGAAGGAACTAACCAGAAATTAAAAGGGCAGCTCCCGCTCTTAACATCAGGTACCTTTATCTCTAGGGTTCATGAACTGCTTCTGCCACTCATCTCAGGCTCATCTGAAACAGAAGGAACTAACCAGAAATTAAAAGGGCAGCTCCTGTCCTTAACATCAGGTACCTTTATCTCTAGGGTTCATGAACTGCTTCTGTAACTCATCTCAGGCTCATCTGAAACAGAAGGCACTAACCAGAAATTAAAAGGGCAGCTCCCGTTCTTAACATCAGGTACCTTTATATCTAGGGTTCATGAACTGCTTCTGCCACTCATCTCAGGCTCATCTGAAACAGAAGGAACTAACCAGAAATTAAAAGGGCAGCTCCTGTCCTTAACATCAGGTACCTTTATCTCTAGGGTTCATGAACTGCTTCTGCCACTCATCTCAGGCTCATCTGAAACAGAAGGCACTAACCAGAAATTAAAAGGGCAGCTCCAGTTCTTAACATCAGGTACCTTTATATCTAGGGTTCATGAACTGCTTCTGCCACTCATCTCAGGCTCATCTGAAACAGAAGGAACTAACCAGAAATTAAAAGGGCAGCTCCTGTTCTTAACATCAGGTACCTTTATATCTAGGGTTCATGAACTGCTTCTGCCACTCATCTCCGGCTCATCTGAAACAGAAGGAACTAACCAGAAATTAAAAGGGCAGCTCCTGTTCTTAACGGATGTATGACGTTACAATGCACACTTTTACAACGCATGCACTTACAACGCATTTTTTACAACCTAAATCCATTACAACGCACTACACTTACAACGCATGACACTACAACGCATTTTTAAAAACTACCTTTACAACGCATACCATTACAACGCATAATATTAAATTGCATTTAAGGTAAGTATTAGATAGTCTATGGGTAAAAATTACTTTTCTAACTCCAGGGGGTGCAACGGTAGGGTAAGTGTTGGATAATATAGGGGTAAAAATTACTATTGTAACTCCAGGGAGTGCAACAGTAGGGTAAGTGTTGGATAGTATAGGGGTAAAAATTGCTATTCTAACTCCAGGGGGTGCAACAGTAGGGTAAGTGTTGGATAGAATAGGGGTAAAAATTGCTATTCTAACTCCAGGGGGTGCAACAGTAGGGTAAGTGTTGGATAGTATAGGGGAAAAATTGCTATTCTAACTCCAGGGGGTGCAACAGTAGGGTAAGTGTTGGATAGTATAGGGGTAAAAATTACTATTCTAACTCCAGGGGGTGCAACAGTAGGGTAAGTGTTGGATAGAATAGGGGTAAAAATTGCTATTCTAACTCCAGGGGGTGCAACAGTAGGGTAAGTGTTGGATAGTATAGGGTAAAAATTGCTATTCTAACTCCAGGGGGTGCAACAGTAGGGTAAGTGTTGGATAGTATAGGGGTAAAAATTACTATTCTAACTCCAGGGGGTGCAACAGTAGGGTAAGTGTTGGATAGTATAGGGGTAAAAATTACTATTCTAACTCCAGGGGGTGCAACAGTAGGGTAAGTGTTGGATAGTATAGGGGTAAAAATTACTATTCTAACTCCAGGGGGTGCAACAGTAGGGTAAGTGTTGGATAGTATAGGGGTAAAAATTACTATTCTAACTCCAGGGGGTGCAACAGTAGGGTAAGTGTTGGATAGTATAGGGGTAAAAATTACTATTCTAACTCCAGGGGGTGCAACAGTAGGGTAAGTGTTGGATAGTATAGGGGTAAAAATTACTATTCTAACTCCAGGGGGTGCAACAGTAGGGTAAGTGTTGGATAGTATAGGGGTAAAAATTACTATTCTAACTCCAGGGGGTGCAACAGTAGGGTAAGTGTTGGATAGTATAGGGGTAAAAATTACTATTCTAACTCCAGGGGGTGCAACAGTAGAGTAAGTGTTGGATAGTATAGGGGTAAAAATTACTATTCTAACTCCAGGGGGTGCAACAGTAGGGTAAGTGTTGGATAGTATAGGGGTAAAAATTACTATTCTATCTCCAGGGGGTGCAACAGTAGGGTAAGTGTTGGATAGTGTAGTGTAATATTATGCGTTGTAATGGTAGGCGTTGTAATGGAATGCGTTGTAAAGGTAGTTTTAAAAATGCGTTGTAGTGTCATGCGTTGTAAGTGTAGTGCATTGTAATGGATTTTGCGTTGTAAAAAATGCGTTGTAAGTGTAGTGCGTTGTAAAAGTTGCATTGTAAAGGTTGTTCCCCGTTCTTAACATCAGGTACCTTTATCTCAAGGGTTCATGAACTGCTTCTGCCACTCATCTCAGGCTCATCTGAAACAGAAGGCACTAACCAGAAATTAAAAGGGCAGCTCCTGTTCTTAACATCAGGTACCTTTATCTCTAGGGTTCATGAACTGCTTCTGCCACTCATCTCAGGCTCATCTGAAACAGAAGGCACTAACCAGAAATTAAAAGGGCAGCTCCTGTTCTTAAGATCAGGTACCTTTATCTCTAGGGTTCATGAACTGCTTCTGCCACTCATCTCAGGCTCATCTGAAACAGAAGGAACTAAACAGAAATTAAAAGGGCAGCTCCTGTTCTTAACATCAGGTACCTTTATCTCTAGGGTTCATGAACCTCTTCTGCCACTCATCTCAGGCTCATCTGAAACAGAAGGAACTAACCAGAAATTAAAAGGGCAGCTCCTGTTCTTAACATCAGGTACCTTTATCTCTAGGGTTCATGAACTGCTTCTGCCACTCATCTCAGGCTCATCGGAAACAGAAGGAACTAACCAGAAATTAAAAGGGCAGCTCCCGTTCTTAACATCAGGTACCTTTATCTCTAGGGTTCATGAACTGCTTCTGCCACTCATCTCAGGCTCATCTGAAACAGAAGGAACTAACCAGAAATTAAAAGGGCAGCTCCTGTCCTTAACATCAGGTACCTTTATCTCTAGGGTTCATGAACTGCTTCTGCCACTCATCTCAGGCTCATCTGAAACAGAAGGCACTAACCAGAAATTAAAAGGGCAGCTCCCGTTCTTAACATCGGGTACCTTTATATCTAGGGTTCATGAACTGCTTCTGCCACTCATCTCAGGCTCATCTGAAACAGAAGGAACTAACCAGAAATTAAAAGGGCAGCTCCTGTCCTTAACATCAGGTACCTTTATCTCTAGGGTTCATGAACTGCTTCTGCCACTCATCTCAGGCTCATCAGAAACAGAAGGCACTAACCAGAAATTAAAAGGGCAGCTCCTGTTCTTAACATCAGGTACCTTTATCTCTAGGGTTCATGAACTGCTTCTGCCACTCATCTCAGGCTCATCTGAAACAGAAGGAACTAACCAGAAATTAAAAGGGCAGCTCCTGTTCTTAACATCAGGTACCTTTATCTCTAGGGTTCATGAACTGCTTCTGCCACTCATCTCAGGCTCATCGGAAACAGAAGGAACTAACCAGAAATTAAAAGGGCAGCTCCCGCTCTTAACATCAGGTACCTTTATCTCTAGGGTTCATGAACTGCTTCTGCCACTCATCTCAGGCTCATCTGAAACAGAAGGAACTAACCAGAAATTAAAAGGGCAGCTCCTGTCCTTAACATCAGGTACCTTTATCTCTAGGGTTCATGAACTGCTTCTGTAACTCATCTCAGGCTCATCTGAAACAGAAGGCACTAACCAGAAATTAAAAGGGCAGCTCCCGTTCTTAACATCAGGTACCTTTATATCTAGGGTTCATGAACTGCTTCTGCCACTCATCTCAGGCTCATCTGAAACAGAAGGAACTAACCAGAAATTAAAAGGGCAGCTCCTGTCCTTAACATCAGGTACCTTTATCTCTAGGGTTCATGAACTGCTTCTGCCACTCATCTCAGGCTCATCTGAAACAGAAGGCACTAACCAGAAATTAAAAGGGCAGCTCCAGTTCTTAACATCAGGTACCTTTATATCTAGGGTTCATGAACTGCTTCTGCCACTCATCTCAGGCTCATCTGAAACAGAAGGAACTAACCAGAAATTAAAAGGGCAGCTCCTGTTCTTAACATCAGGTACCTTTATATCTAGGGTTCATGAACTGCTTCTGCCACTCATCTCCGGCTCATCTGAAACAGAAGGAACTAACCAGAAATTAAAAGGGCAGCTCCTGTTCTTAACGGATGTATGACGTTACAATGCACACTTTTACAACGCATGCACTTACAACGCATTTTTTACAACCTAAATCCATTACAACGCACTACACTTACAACGCATGACACTACAACGCATTTTTAAAAACTACCTTTACAACGCATACCATTACAACGCATAATATTAAATTGCATTTAAGGTAAGTATTAGATAGTCTATGGGTAAAAATTACTTTTCTAACTCCAGGGGGTGCAACGGTAGGGTAAGTGTTGGATAATATAGGGGTAAAAATTACTATTGTAACTCCAGGGAGTGCAACAGTAGGGTAAGTGTTGGATAGTATAGGGGTAAAAATTGCTATTCTAACTCCAGGGGGTGCAACAGTAGGGTAAGTGTTGGATAGAATAGGGGTAAAAATTGCTATTCTAACTCCAGGGGGTGCAACAGTAGGGTAAGTGTTGGATAGTATAGGGGAAAAATTGCTATTCTAACTCCAGGGGGTGCAACAGTAGGGTAAGTGTTGGATAGTATAGGGGTAAAAATTACTATTCTAACTCCAGGGGGTGCAACAGTAGGGTAAGTGTTGGATAGTATAGGGGTAAAAATTACTATTCTAACTCCAGGGGGTGCAACAGTAGGGTAAGTGTTGGATAGTATAGGGGTAAAAATTACTATTCTAACTCCAGGGGGTGCAACAGTAGGGTAAGTGTTGGATAGTATAGGGGTAAAAATTACTATTCTAACTCCAGGGGGTGCAACAGTAGGGTAAGTGTTGGATAGTATAGGGGTAAAAATTACTATTCTAACTCCAGGGGGTGCAACAGTAGGGTAAGTGTTGGATAGTATAGGGGTAAAAATTACTATTCTAACTCCAGGGGGTGCAACAGTAGGGTAAGTGTTGGATAGTATAGGGGTAAAAATTACTATTCTAACTCCAGGGGGTGCAACAGTAGAGTAAGTGTTGGATAGTATAGGGGTAAAAATTACTATTCTAACTCCAGGGGGTGCAACAGTAGGGTAAGTGTTGGATAGTATAGGGGTAAAAATTACTATTCTATCTCCAGGGGGTGCAACAGTAGGGTAAGTGTTGGATAGTGTAGTGTAATATTATGCGTTGTAATGGTAGGCGTTGTAATGGAATGCGTTGTAAAGGTAGTTTTAAAAATGCGTTGTAGTGTCATGCGTTGTAAGTGTAGTGCATTGTAATGGATTTTGCGTTGTAAAAAATGCGTTGTAAGTGTAGTGCGTTGTAAAAGTTGCATTGTAAAGGTTGTTCCCCGTTCTTAACATCAGGTACCTTTATCTCTAGGGTTCATGAACTGCTTCTGCCACTCATCTCAGGCTCATCTGAAACAGAAGGCACTAACCAGAAATTAAAAGGGCAGCTCCTGTTCTTAACATCAGGTACCTTTATCTCTAGGGTTCATGAACTGCTTCTGCCACTCATCTCAGGCTCATCTGAAACAGAAGGCACTAACCAGAAATTAAAAGGGCAGCTCCTGTTCTTAAGATCAGGTACCTTTATCTCTAGGGTTCATGAACTGCTTCTGCCACTCATCTCAGGCTCATCTGAAACAGAAGGAACTAAACAGAAATTAAAAGGGCAGCTCCTGTTCTTAACATCAGGTACCTTTATCTCTAGGGTTCATGAACTGCTTCTGCCACTCATCTCAGGCTCATCGGAAACAGAAGGAACTAACCAGAAATTAAAAGGGCAGCTCCCGCTCTTAACATCAGGTACCTTTATCTCTAGGGTTCATGAACTGCTTCTGCCACTCATCTCAGGCTCATCTGAAACAGAAGGAACTAACCAGAAATTAAAAGGGCAGCTCCTGTCCTTAACATCAGGTACCTTTATCTCTAGGGTTCATGAACTGCTTCTGTAACTCATCTCAGGCTCATCTGAAACAGAAGGCACTAACCAGAAATTAAAAGGGCAGCTCCCGTTCTTAACATCAGGTACCTTTATATCTAGGGTTCATGAACTGCTTCTGCCACTCATCTCAGGCTCATCTGAAACAGAAGGAACTAACCAGAAATTAAAAGGGCAGCTCCTGTCCTTAACATCAGGTACCTTTATCTCTAGGGTTCATGAACTGCTTCTGCCACTCATCTCAGGCTCATCTGAAACAGAAGGCACTAACCAGAAATTAAAAGGGCAGCTCCAGTTCTTAACATCAGTTACCTTTATATCTAGGGTTCATGAACTGCTTCTGCCACTCATCTCAGGCTCATCTGAAACAGAAGGAACTAACCAGAAATTAAAAGGGCAGCTCCTGTTCTTAACATCAGGTACCTTTATATCTAGGGTTCATGAACTGCTTCTGCCACTCATCTCCGGCTCATCTGAAACAGAAGGAACTAACCAGAAATTAAAAGGGCAGCTCCTGTTCTTAACGGATGTATGACGTTACAATGCACACTTTTACAACGCATGCACTTACAACGCATTTTTTACAACCTAAATCCATTACAACGCACTACACTTACAACGCATGACACTACAACGCATTTTTAAAAACTACCTTTACAACGCATACCATTACAACGCATAATATTAAATTGCATTTAAGGTAAGTATTAGATAGTCTATGGGTAAAAATTACTTTTCTAACTCCAGGGGGTGCAACGGTAGGGTAAGTGTTGGATAATATAGGGGTAAAAATTACTATTGTAACTCCAGGGAGTGCAACAGTAGGGTAAGTGTTGGATAGTATAGGGGTAAAAATTGCTATTCTAACTCCAGGGGGTGCAACAGTAGGGTAAGTGTTGGATAGAATAGGGGTAAAAATTGCTATTCTAACTCCAGGGGGTGCAACAGTAGGGTAAGTGTTGGATAGTATAGGGGAAAAATTGCTATTCTAACTCCAGGGGGTGCAACAGTAGGGTAAGTGTTGGATAGTATAGGGGTAAAAATTACTATTCTAACTCCAGGGGGTGCAACAGTAGGGTAAGTGTTGGATAGTATAGGGGTAAAAATTACTATTCTAACTCCAGGGGGTGCAACAGTAGGGTAAGTGTTGGATAGTATAGGGGTAAAAATTACTATTCTAACTCCAGGGGGTGCAACAGTAGGGTAAGTGTTGGATAGTATAGGGGTAAAAATTACTATTCTAACTCCAGGGGGTGCAACAGTAGGGTAAGTGTTGGATAGTATAGGGGTAAAAATTACTATTCTAACTCCAGGGGGTGCAACGGTAGGGTAAGTGTTGGATAGTATAGGGGTAAAAATTACTATTCTAACTCCAGGGGGTGCAACAGTAGGGTAAGTGTTGGATAGTATAGGGGTAAAAATTACTATTCTAACTCCAGGGGGTGCAACAGTAGGGTAAGTGTTGGATAGTATAGGGGTAAAAATTACTATTCTAACTCCAGGGGGTGCAACAGTAGAGTAAGTGTTGGATAGTATAGGGGTAAAAATTACTATTCTAACTCCAGGGGGTGCAACAGTAGGGTAAGTGTTGGATAGTATAGGGGTAAAAATTACTATTCTATCTCCAGGGGGTGCAACAGTAGGGTAAGTGTTGGATAGTGTAGTGTAATATTATGCGTTGTAATGGTAGGCGTTGTAATGGAATGCGTTGTAAAGGTAGTTTTAAAAATGCGTTGTAGTGTCATGCGTTGTAAGTGTAGTGCATTGTAATGGATTTTGCGTTGTAAAAAATGCGTTGTAAGTGTAGTGCGTTGTAAAAGTTGCATTGTAAAGGTTGTTCCCCGTTCTTAACATCAGGTACCTTTATCTCTAGGGTTCATGAACTGCTTCTGCCACTCATCTCAGGCTCATCTGAAACAGAAGGCACTAACCAGAAATTAAAAGGGCAGCTCCTGTTCTTAACATCAGGTACCTTTATCTCTAGGGTTCATGAACTGCTTCTGCCACTCATCTCAGGCTCATCTGAAACAGAAGGCACTAACCAGAAATTAAAAGGGCAGCTCCAGTTCTTAACATCAGGTACCTTTATATCTAGGGTTCATGAACTGCTTCTGCCACTCATCTCAGGCTCATCTGAAACAGAAGGAACTAACCAGAAATTAAAAGGGCAGCTCCTGTTCTTAACATCAGGTACCTTTATATCTAGGGTTCATGAACTGCTTCTGCCACTCATCTCCGGCTCATCTGAAACAGAAGGAACTAACCAGAAATTAAAAGGGCAGCTCCTGTTCTTAACGGATGTATGACGTTACAATGCACACTTTTACAACGCATGACACTACAACGCATTTTTAAAAACTACCTTTACAACGCATACCATTACAACGCATAATATTAAATTGCATTTAAGGTAAGTATTAGATAGTCTATGGGTAAAAATTACTTTTCTAACTCCAGGGGGTGCAACGGTAGGGTAAGTGTTGGATAATATAGGGGTAAAAATTACTATTGTAACTCCAGGGAGTGCAACAGTAGGGTAAGTGTTGGATAGTATAGGGGTAAAAATTGCTATTCTAACTCCAGGGGGTGCAACAGTAGGGTAAGTGTTGGATAGAATAGGGGTAAAAATTGCTATTCTAACTCCAGGGGGTGCAACAGTAGGGTAAGTGTTGGATAGTATAGGGGAAAAATTGCTATTCTAACTCCAGGGGGTGCAACAGTAGGGTAAGTGTTGGATAGTATAGGGGTAAAAATTACTATTCTAACTCCAGGGGGTGCAACAGTAGGGTAAGTGTTGGATAGTATAGGGGTAAAAATTACTATTCTAACTCCAGGGGGTGCAACAGTAGGGTAAGTGTTGGATAGTATAGGGGTAAAAATTACTATTCTAACTCCAGGGGGTGCAACAGTAGGGTAAGTGTTGGATAGTATAGGGGTAAAAATTACTATTCTAACTCCAGGGGGTGCAACAGTAGGGTAAGTGTTGGATAGTATAGGGGTAAAAATTACTATTCTAACTCCAGGGGGTGCAACAGTAGGGTAAGTGTTGGATAGTATAGGGGTAAAAATTACTATTCTAACTCCAGGGGGTGCAACAGTAGGGTAAGTGTTGGATAGTATAGGGGTAAAAATTACTATTCTAACTCCAGGGGGTGCAACAGTAGGGTAAGTGTTGGATAGTATAGGGGTAAAAATTACTATTCTAACTCCAGGGGGTGCAACAGTAGAGTAAGTGTTGGATAGTATAGGGGTAAAAATTACTATTCTAACTCCAGGGGGTGCAACAGTAGGGTAAGTGTTGGATAGTATAGGGGTAAAAATTACTATTCTATCTCCAGGGGGTGCAACAGTAGGGTAAGTGTTGGATAGTGTAGTGTAATATTATGCGTTGTAATGGTAGGCGTTGTAATGGAATGCGTTGTAAAGGTAGTTTTAAAAATGCGTTGTAGTGTCATGCGTTGTAAGTGTAGTGCATTGTAATGGATTTTGCGTTGTAAAAAATGCGTTGTAAGTGTAGTGCGTTGTAAAAGTTGCATTGTAAAGGTTGTTCCCCGTTCTTAACATCAGGTACCTTTATCTCAAGGGTTCATGAACTGCTTCTGCCACTCATCTCAGGCTCATCTGAAACAGAAGGCACTAACCAGAAATTAAAAGGGCAGCTCCTGTTCTTAACATCAGGTACCTTTATCTCTAGGGTTCATGAACTGCTTCTGCCACTCATCTCAGGCTCATCTGAAACAGAAGGAACTAACCAGAAATTAAAAGGGCAGCTCCTGTTCTTAACATCAGGTACCTTTATATCTAGGGTTCATGAACTGCTTCTGCCACTCATCTCAGGCTCATCTGAAACAGAAGGAACTAACCAGAAATTAAAAGGGCAGCTCCTGTTCTTAACATCAGGTACCTTTATATCTAGGGTTCATGAACTGCTTCTGCCACTCATCTCAGGCTCATCTGAAACAAAAGGAACTAACCAGAAATTAAAAGGGCAGCTCCTGTCCTTAACATCAGGTACCTTTATCTCTAGGGTTCATGAACTGCTTCTGCCACTCATCTCAGGCTCATCTGAAACAGAAGGAACTAACCAGAAATTAAAAGGGCAGCTCCTGTTCTTAACATCAGGTACCTTTATCTCCAGGGTTCATGAACTGCTTCTGCCACTCATCTCAGGCTCATCTGAAACAGAAGGAACTAACCAGAAATTAAAAGGGCAGCTCCTGTTCTTAACATCAGGTACCTTTATCTCTAGGGTTCATGAACTGCTTCTGCCACTCATCTCAGGCTCATCTGAAACAGAAGGCACTAACCAGAAATTAAAAGGGCAGCTCCTGTTCTTAACATCAGCTACCTTTATCACTAGGGTTCATGAACTGCTTCTGCCACTCATCTCAGGCTCATCTGAAACAGAAGGAACTAACCAGAAATTAAAAGGGCAGCTCCTGTTCTTAACATCAGGTACCTTTATCTCTAGGGTTCATGAACTGCTTCTGCCACTCATCTCAGGCTCATCTGAAACAGAAGGCACTAACCAGAAATTAAAAGGGCAGCTCCTGTCCTTAACATCAGGTACCTTTATCTCTAGGGTTCATGAACTGCTTCTGCCACTCATCTCAGGCTCATCGGAAACAGAAGGAACTAACCAGAAATTAAAAGGGCAGCTCCCGTTCTTAACATCAGGTACCTTTATCTCTAGGGTTCACGAACTGCTTCTGCTACTCCTCTCAGGCTCATCTGAAACAGAAGGAACTAAACAGAAATTAAAAGGGCAGCTCCTGTTCTTAACATCAGGTACCTTTATCTCTAGGGTTCATGAACTGCTTCTGCCACTCATCTCAGGCTCATCTGAAACAGAAGGAACTAACCAGAAATTAAAAGGGCAGCTCCTGTTCTTAACATCAGGTACCTTTATCTCTAGGGTTCATGAACTGCTTCTGCCACTCATCTCAGGCTCATCTGAAACAGAAGGCACTAACCAGAAATTAAAAGGGCAGCTCCTGTTCTTAACATCAGGTACCTTTATCTCCAGGGTTCATGAACTGGTTCTGCCACTCACCTCAGGCTCATCTGAAACAGAAGGCACTAACTAGAAATTAAAAAGGCAGCTCCTGTTCTTAACATCAGGTACCTTTATCTCTAGGGTTCATGAACTACTTCTGCCACTCATCTCAGGCTCATCTGAAACAGAAGGAACTAACCAGAAATTAAAAGGGCAGCTCCTGTCCTTAACATCAGGTACCTTTATCTCTAGGGTTCATGAACTGCTTCTGCCACTCATCTCAGGCTCATCTGAAACAGAAGGCACTAACCAGAAATTAAAAGGGCAGCTCCTGTCCTTAACATCAGGTACCTTTATCTCTAGGGTTCATGAACTGCTTCTGCCACTCATCTCAGGCTCATCTGAAACAGAAGGCACTAACCAGAAATTAAAAGGGCAGCTCCTGTTCTTAACATCAGGTACCTTTATCTCTAGGGTTCATGAACTGCTTCTGCCACTCATCTCAGGCTCATCTGAAACAGAAAGAACTAACCAGAAATTAAAAGGGCAGCTCCTGTTCTTAACCTCGGGTACCTTTATCTCTAGGGTTCATGAACTGCTTCTGCCACTCATCTCAGGCTCATCTGAAACAGAAGGAACTAACCAGAAATTAAAAGGCCAGCTCCTGTTCTTAACATCAGGTACCTTTATCTCTAGGGTGCATGAACTGCTTCTGCCACTCATCTCAGGCTCATCTGAAACAGAAGGAACTAACCAGAAATTAAAAGGGCAGCTCCCGTTCTTAACATCAGGTACCTTTATCTCTAGGGTTCATGAACTGCTTCTGCCACTCATCTCAGGCTCATCTGAAACAGAAGGCACTAACCAGAAATTAAAAGGGCAGATCCTGTTCTTTACATCAGGTACCTTTATCTCTAGGGTTCATGAACTGCTTCTGCCACTCATCTCAGGCTCATCTGAAACAGAAGGCACTAACCAGAAATTAAAAGGGCAGCTCCTGTTCTTAAGATCAGGTACCTTTATCTCTAGGGTTCATGAACTGCTTCTGCCACTCATCTCAGGCTCATCTGAAACAGAAGGAACTAAACAGAAATTAAAAGGGCAGCTCCTGTTCTTAACATCAGGTACCTTTATCTCTAGGGTTCATGAACTGCTTCTGCCACTCATCTCAGGCTCATCTGAAACAGAAGGCACTAACCAGAAATTAAAAGGGCAGCTCCTGTTCTTAACATCAGGTACCTTTATCTCTAGGGTTCATGAACTGCTTCTGCCACTCATCTCAGGCTCATCGGAAACAGAAGGAACTAACCAGAAATTAAAAGGGCAGCTCCCGCTCTTAACATCAGGTACCTTTATCTCTAGGGTTCATGAACTGCTTCTGCCACTCATCTCAGGCTCATCTGAAACAGAAGGAACTAACCAGAAATTAAAAGGGCAGCTCCTGTCCTTAACATCAGGTACCTTTATCTCTAGGGTTCATGAACTGCTTCTGTAACTCATCTCAGGCTCATCTGAAACAGAAGGCACTAACCAGAAATTAAAAGGGCAGCTCCCGTTCTTAACATCAGGTACCTTTATATCTAGGGTTCATGAACTGCTTCTGCACTCATCTCAGGCTCATCTGAAACAGAAGGAACTAACCAGAAATTAAAAGGGCAGCTCCTGTCCTTAACATCAGGTACCTTTATCTCTAGGGTTCATGAACTGCTTCTGCCACTCATCTCAGGCTCATCTGAAACAGAAGGCACTAACCAGAAATTAAAAGGGCAGCTCCAGTTCTTAACATCAGGTACCTTTATATCTAGGGTTCATGAACTGCTTCTGCCACTCATCTCAGGCTCATCTGAAACAGAAGGAACTAACCAGAAATTAAAAGGGCAGCTCCTGTTCTTAACATCAGGTACCTTTATATCTAGGGTTCATGAACTGCTTCTGCCACTCATCTCCGGCTCATCTGAAACAGAAGGAACTAACCAGAAATTAAAAGGGCAGCTCCTGTTCTTAACGGATGTATGACGTTACAATGCACACTTTTACAACGCATGCACTTACAACGCATTTTTTACAACCTAAATCCATTACAACGCACTACACTTACAACGCATGACACTACAACGCATTTTTAAAAACTACCTTTACAACGCATACCATTACAACGCATAATATTAAATTGCATTTAAGGTAAGTATTAGATAGTCTATGGGTAAAAATTACTTTTCTAACTCCAGGGGGTGCAACGGTAGGGTAAGTGTTGGATAATATAGGGGTAAAAATTACTATTGTAACTCCAGGGAGTGCAACAGTAGGGTAAGTGTTGGATAGTATAGGGGTAAAAATTGCTATTCTAACTCCAGGGGGTGCAACAGTAGGGTAAGTGTTGGATAGAATAGGGGTAAAAATTGCTATTCTAACTCCAGGGGGTGCAACAGTAGGGTAAGTGTTGGATAGTATAGGGGAAAAATTGCTATTCTAACTCCAGGGGGTGCAACAGTAGGGTAAGTGTTGGATAGTATAGGGGTAAAAATTACTATTCTAACTCCAGGGGGTGCAACAGTAGGGTAAGTGTTGGATAGAATAGGGGTAAAAATTGCTATTCTAACTCCAGGGGGTGCAACAGTAGGGTAAGTGTTGGATAGTATAGGGGAAAAATTGCTATTCTAACTCCAGGGGGTGCAACAGTAGGGTAAGTGTTGGATAGTATAGGGGTAAAAATTACTATTCTAACTCCAGGGGGTGCAACAGTAGGGTAAGTGTTGGATAGTATAGGGGTAAAAATTACTATTCTAACTCCAGGGGGTGCAACAGTAGGGTAAGTGTTGGATAGTATAGGGGTAAAAATTACTATTCTAACTCCAGGGGGTGCAACAGTAGGGTAAGTGTTGGATAGTATAGGGGTAAAAATTACTATTCTAACTCCAGGGGGTGCAACAGTAGGGTAAGTGTTGGATAGTATAGGGGTAAAAATTACTATTCTAACTCCAGGGGGTGCAACAGTAGGGTAAGTGTTGGATAGTATAGGGGTAAAAATTACTATTCTAACTCCAGGGGGTGCAACAGTAGGGTAAGTGTTGGATAGTATAGGGGTAAAAATTACTATTCTAACTCCAGGGGGTGCAACAGTAGAGTAAGTGTTGGATAGTATAGGGGTAAAAATTACTATTCTAACTCCAGGGGGTGCAACAGTAGGGTAAGTGTTGGATAGTATAGGGGTAAAAATTACTATTCTATCTCCAGGGGGTGCAACAGTAGGGTAAGTGTTGGATAGTATAGTGTAATATTATGCGTTGTAATGGTAGGCGTTGTAATGGAATGCGTTGTAAAGGTAGTTTTAAAAATGCGTTGTAGTGTCATGCGTTGTAAGTGTAGTGCATTGTAATGGATTTTGCGTTGTAAAAAATGCGTTGTAAGTGTAGTGCGTTGTAAAAGTTGCATTGTAAAGGTTGTTCCCCGTTCTTAACATCAGGTACCTTTATCTCAAGGGTTCATGAACTGCTTCTGCCACTCATCTCAGGCTCATCTGAAACAGAAGGCACTAACCAGAAATTAAAAGGGCAGCTCCTGTTCTTTACATCAGGTACCTTTATCTCTAGGGTTCATGAACCTCTTCTGCCACTCATCTCAGGCTCATCTGAAACAGAAGGAACTAACCAGAAATTAAAAGGGCAGCTCCTGTTCTTAACATCAGGTACCTTTATCTCTAGGGTTCATGAACTGCTTCTGCCACTCATCTCAGGCTCATCGGAAACAGAAGGAACTAACCAGAAATTAAAAGGGCAGCTCCCGTTCTTAACATCAGGTACCTTTATCTCTAGGGTTCATGAACTGCTTCTGCCACTCATCTCAGGCTCATCTGAAACAGAAGGAACTAACCAGAAATTAAAAGGGCAGCTCCTGTCCTTAACATCAGGTACCTTTATCTCTAGGGTTCATGAACTGCTTCTGCCACTCATCTCAGGCTCATCTGAAACAGAAGGCACTAACCAGAAATTAAAAGGGCAGCTCCCGTTCTTAACATCGGGTACCTTTATATCTAGGGTTCATGAACTGCTTCTGCCACTCATCTCAGGCTCATCTGAAACAGAAGGAACTAACCAGAAATTAAAAGGGCAGCTCCTGTCCTTAACATCAGGTACCTTTATCTCTAGGGTTCATGAACTGCTTCTGCCACTCATCTCAGGCTCATCAGAAACAGAAGGCACTAACCAGAAATTAAAAGGGCAGCTCCTGTTCTTAACATCAGGTACCTTTATCTCTAGGGTTCATGAACTGCTTCTGCCACTCATCTCAGGCTCATCTGAAACAGAAGGAACTAACCAGAAATTAAAAGGGCAGCTCCTGTTCTTAACATCAGGTACCTTTATCTCTAGGGTTCATGAACTGCTTCTGCCACTCATCTCAGGCTCATCGGAAACAGAAGGAACTAACCAGAAATTAAAAGGGCAGCTCCCGCTCTTAACATCAGGTACCTTTATCTCTAGGGTTCATGAACTGCTTCTGCCACTCATCTCAGGCTCATCTGAAACAGAAGGAACTAACCAGAAATTAAAAGGGCAGCTCCTGTCCTTAACATCAGGTACCTTTATCTCTAGGGTTCATGAACTGCTTCTGTAACTCATCTCAGGCTCATCTGAAACAGAAGGCACTAACCAGAAATTAAAAGGGCAGCTCCCGTTCTTAACATCAGGTACCTTTATATCTAGGGTTCATGAACTGCTTCTGCCACTCATCTCAGGCTCATCTGAAACAGAAGGAACTAACCAGAAATTAAAAGGGCAGCTCCTGTCCTTAACATCAGGTACCTTTATCTCTAGGGTTCATGAACTGCTTCTGCCACTCATCTCAGGCTCATCTGAAACAGAAGGCACTAACCAGAAATTAAAAGGGCAGCTCCAGTTCTTAACATCAGGTACCTTTATATCTAGGGTTCATGAACTGCTTCTGCCACTCATCTCAGGCTCATCTGAAACAGAAGGAACTAACCAGAAATTAAAAGGGCAGCTCCTGTTCTTAACATCAGGTACCTTTATATCTAGGGTTCATGAACTGCTTCTGCCACTCATCTCCGGCTCATCTGAAACAGAAGGAACTAACCAGAAATTAAAAGGGCAGCTCCTGTTCTTAACGGATGTATGACGTTACAATGCACACTTTTACAACGCATGCACTTACAACGCATTTTTTACAACCTAAATCCATTACAACGCACTACACTTACAACGCATGACACTACAACGCATTTTTAAAAACTACCTTTACAACGCATACCATTACAACGCATAATATTAAATTGCATTTAAGGTAAGTATTAGATAGTCTATGGGTAAAAATTACTTTTCTAACTCCAGGGGGTGCAACGGTAGGGTAAGTGTTGGATAATATAGGGGTAAAAATTACTATTGTAACTCCAGGGAGTGCAACAGTAGGGTAAGTGTTGGATAGTATAGGGGTAAAAATTGCTATTCTAACTCCAGGGGGTGCAACAGTAGGGTAAGTGTTGGATAGAATAGGGGTAAAAATTGCTATTCTAACTCCAGGGGGTGCAACAGTAGGGTAAGTGTTGGATAGTATAGGGGAAAAATTGCTATTCTAACTCCAGGGGGTGCAACAGTAGGGTAAGTGTTGGATAGTATAGGGGTAAAAATTACTATTCTAACTCCAGGGGGTGCAACAGTAGGGTAAGTGTTGGATAGTATAGGGGTAAAAATTACTATTCTAACTCCAGGGGGTGCAACAGTAGGGTAAGTGTTGGATAGTATAGGGGTAAAAATTACTATTCTAACTCCAGGGGGTGCAACAGTAGGGTAAGTGTTGGATAGTATAGGGGTAAAAATTACTATTCTAACTCCAGGGGGTGCAACAGTAGGGTAAGTGTTGGATAGTATAGGGGTAAAAATTACTATTCTAACTCCAGGGGGTGCAACAGTAGGGTAAGTGTTGGATAGTATAGGGGTAAAAATTACTATTCTAACTCCAGGGGGTGCAACAGTAGGGTAAGTGTTGGATAGTATAGGGGTAAAAATTACTATTCTAACTCCAGGGGGTGCAACAGTAGAGTAAGTGTTGGATAGTATAGGGGTAAAAATTACTATTCTAACTCCAGGGGGTGCAACAGTAGGGTAAGTGTTGGATAGTATAGGGGTAAAAATTACTATTCTATCTCCAGGGGGTGCAACAGTAGGGTAAGTGTTGGATAGTGTAGTGTAATATTATGCGTTGTAATGGTAGGCGTTGTAATGGAATGCGTTGTAAAGGTAGTTTTAAAAATGCGTTGTAGTGTCATCCGTTGTAAGTGTAGTGCATTGTAATGGATTTTGCGTTGTAAAAAATGCGTTGTAAGTGTAGTGCGTTGTAAAAGTTGCATTGTAAAGGTTGTTCCCCGTTCTTAACATCAGGTACCTTTATCTCTAGGGTTCATGAACTGCTTCTGCCACTCATCTCAGGCTCATCTGAAACAGAAGGCACTAACCAGAAATTAAAAGGGCAGCTCCTGTTCTTAACATCAGGTACCTTTATCTCTAGGGTTCATGAACTGCTTCTGCCACTCATCTCAGGCTCATCTGAAACAGAAGGCACTAACCAGAAATTAAAAGGGCAGCTCCTGTTCTTAAGATCAGGTACCTTTATCTCTAGGGTTCATGAACTGCTTCTGCCACTCATCTCAGGCTCATCTGAAACAGAAGGAACTAAACAGAAATTAAAAGGGCAGCTCCTGTTCTTAACATCAGGTACCTTTATCTCTAGGGTTCATGAACTGCTTCTGCCACTCATCTCAGGCTCATCGGAAACAGAAGGAACTAACCAGAAATTAAAAGGGCAGCTCCCGCTCTTAACATCAGGTACCTTTATCTCTAGGGTTCATGAACTGCTTCTGCCACTCATCTCAGGCTCATCTGAAACAGAAGGAACTAACCAGAAATTAAAAGGGCAGCTCCTGTCCTTAACATCAGGTACCTTTATCTCTAGGGTTCATGAACTGCTTCTGTAACTCATCTCAGGCTCATCTGAAACAGAAGGCACTAACCAGAAATTAAAAGGGCAGCTCCCGTTCTTAACATCAGGTACCTTTATATCTAGGGTTCATGAACTGCTTCTGCCACTCATCTCAGGCTCATCTGAAACAGAAGGAACTAACCAGAAATTAAAAGGGCAGCTCCTGTCCTTAACATCAGGTACCTTTATCTCTAGGGTTCATGAACTGCTTCTGCCACTCATCTCAGGCTCATCTGAAACAGAAGGCACTAACCAGAAATTAAAAGGGCAGCTCCAGTTCTTAACATCAGGTACCTTTATATCTAGGGTTCATGAACTGCTTCTGCCACTCATCTCAGGCTCATCTGAAACAGAAGGAACTAACCAGAAATTAAAAGGGCAGCTCCTGTTCTTAACATCAGGTACCTTTATATCTAGGGTTCATGAACTGCTTCTGCCACTCATCTCCGGCTCATCTGAAACAGAAGGAACTAACCAGAAATTAAAAGGGCAGCTCCTGTTCTTAACGGATGTATGACGTTACAATGCACACTTTTACAACGCATGCACTTACAACGCATTTTTTACAACCTAAATCCATTACAACGCACTACACTTACAACGCATGACACTACAACGCATTTTTAAAAACTACCTTTACAACGCATACCATTACAACGCATAATATTAAATTGCATTTAAGGTAAGTATTAGATAGTCTATGGGTAAAAATTACTTTTCTAACTCCAGGGGGTGCAACGGTAGGGTAAGTGTTGGATAATATAGGGGTAAAAATTACTATTGTAACTCCAGGGAGTGCAACAGTAGGGTAAGTGTTGGATAGTATAGGGGTAAAAATTGCTATTCTAACTCCAGGGGGTGCAACAGTAGGGTAAGTGTTGGATAGAATAGGGGTAAAAATTGCTATTCTAACTCCAGGGGGTGCAACAGTAGGGTAAGTGTTGGATAGTATAGGGGAAAAATTGCTATTCTAACTCCAGGGGGTGCAACAGTAGGGTAAGTGTTGGATAGTATAGGGGTAAAAATTACTATTCTAACTCCAGGGGGTGCAACAGTAGGGTAAGTGTTGGATAGTATAGGGGTAAAAATTACTATTCTAACTCCAGGGGGTGCAACAGTAGGGTAAGTGTTGGATAGTATAGGGGTAAAAATTACTATTCTAACTCCAGGGGGTGCAACAGTAGGGTAAGTGTTGGATAGTATAGGGGTAAAAATTACTATTCTAACTCCAGGGGGTGCAACAGTAGGGTAAGTGTTGGATAGTATAGGGGTAAAAATTACTATTCTAACTCCAGGGGGTGCAACGGTAGGGTAAGTGTTGGATAGTATAGGGGTAAAAATTACTATTCTAACTCCAGGGGGTGCAACAGTAGGGTAAGTGTTGGATAGTATAGGGGTAAAAATTACTATTCTAACTCCAGGGGGTGCAACAGTAGGGTAAGTGTTGGATAGTATAGGGGTAAAAATTACTATTCTAACTCCAGGGGGTGCAACAGTAGAGTAAGTGTTGGATAGTATAGGGGTAAAAATTACTATTCTAACTCCAGGGGGTGCAACAGTAGGGTAAGTGTTGGATAGTATAGGGGTAAAAATTACTATTCTATCTCCAGGGGGTGCAACAGTAGGGTAAGTGTTGGATAGTGTAGTGTAATATTATGCGTTGTAATGGTAGGCGTTGTAATGGAATGCGTTGTAAAGGTAGTTTTAAAAATGCGTTGTAGTGTCATGCGTTGTAAGTGTAGTGCATTGTAATGGATTTTGCGTTGTAAAAAATGCGTTGTAAGTGTAGTGCGTTGTAAAAGTTGCATTGTAAAGGTTGTTCCCCGTTCTTAACATCAGGTACCTTTATCTCTAGGGTTCATGAACTGCTTCTGCCACTCATCTCAGGCTCATCTGAAACAGAAGGCACTAACCAGAAATTAAAAGGGCAGCTCCTGTTCTTAACATCAGGTACCTTTATCTCTAGGGTTCATGAACTGCTTCTGCCACTCATCTCAGGCTCATCTGAAACAGAAGGCACTAACCAGAAATTAAAAGGGCAGCTCCAGTTCTTAACATCAGGTACCTTTATATCTAGGGTTCATGAACTGCTTCTGCCACTCATCTCAGGCTCATCTGAAACAGAAGGAACTAACCAGAAATTAAAAGGGCAGCTCCTGTTCTTAACATCAGGTACCTTTATATCTAGGGTTCATGAACTGCTTCTGCCACTCATCTCCGGCTCATCTGAAACAGAAGGAACTAACCAGAAATTAAAAGGGCAGCTCCTGTTCTTAACGGATGTATGACGTTACAATGCACACTTTTACAACGCATGCACTTACAACGCATTTTTTACAACCTAAATCCATTACAACGCACTACACTTACAACGCATGACACTACAACGCATTTTTAAAAACTACCTTTACAACGCATACCATTACAACGCATAATATTAAATTGCATTTAAGGTAAGTATTAGATAGTCTATGGGTAAAAATTACTTTTCTAACTCCAGGGGGTGCAACGGTAGGGTAAGTGTTGGATAATATAGGGGTAAAAATTACTATTGTAACTCCAGGGAGTGCAACACTAGGGTAAGTGTTGGATAGTATAGGGGTAAAAATTGCTATTCTAACTCCAGGGGGTGCAACAGTAGGGTAAGTGTTGGATAGAATAGGGGTAAAAATTGCTATTCTAACTCCAGGGGGTGCAACAGTAGGGTAAGTGTTGGATAGTATAGGGGAAAAATTGCTATTCTAACTCCAGGGGGTGCAACAGTAGGGTAAGTGTTGGATAGTATAGGGGTAAAAATTACTATTCTAACTCCAGGGGGTGCAACAGTAGGGTAAGTGTTGGATAGTATAGGGGTAAAAATTACTATTCTAACTCCAGGGGGTGCAACAGTAGGGTAAGTGTTGGATAGTATAGGGGTAAAAATTACTATTCTAACTCCAGGGGGTGCAACAGTAGGGTAAGTGTTGGATAGTATAGGGGTAAAAATTACTATTCTAACTCCAGGGGGTGCAACAGTAGGGTAAGTGTTGGATAGTATAGGGGTAAAAATTACTATTCTAACTCCAGGGGGTGCAACAGTAGGGTAAGTGTTGGATAGTATAGGGGTAAAAATTACTATTCTAACTCCAGGGGGTGCAACAGTAGGGTAAGTGTTGGATAGTATAGGGGTAAAAATTACTATTCTAACTCCAGGGGGTGCAACAGTAGGGTAAGTGTTGGATAGTATAGGGGTAAAAATTACTATTCTAACTCCAGGGGGTGCAACAGTAGAGTAAGTGTTGGATAGTATAGGGGTAAAAATTACTATTCTAACTCCAGGGGGTGCAACAGTAGGGTAAGTGTTGGATAGTATAGGGGTAAAAATTACTATTCTATCTCCAGGGGGTGCAACAGTAGGGTAAGTGTTGGATAGTGTAGTGTAATATTATGCGTTGTAATGGTAGGCGTTGTAATGGAATGCGTTGTAAAGGTAGTTTTAAAAATGCGTTGTAGTGTCATGCGTTGTAAGTGTAGTGCATTGTAATGGATTTTGCGTTGTAAAAAATGCGTTGTAAGTGTAGTGCGTTGTAAAAGTTGCATTGTAAAGGTTGTTCCCCGTTCTTAACATCAGGTACCTTTATCTCAAGGGTTCATGAACTGCTTCTGCCACTCATCTCAGGCTCATCTGAAACAGAAGGCACTAACCAGAAATTAAAAGGGCAGCTCCTGTTCTTAACATCAGGTACCTTTATCTCTAGGGTTCATGAACTGCTTCTGCCACTCATCTCAGGCTCATCTGAAACAGAAGGAACTAACCAGAAATTAAAAGGGCAGCTCCTGTTCTTAACATCAGGTACCTTTATATCTAGGGTTCATGAACTGCTTCTGCCACTCATCTCAGGCTCATCTGAAACAGAAGGAACTAACCAGAAATTAAAAGGGCAGCTCCTGTTCTTAACATCAGGTACCTTTATATCTAGGGTTCATGAACTGCTTCTGCCACTCATCTCAGGCTCATCTGAAACAAAAGGAACTAACCAGAAATTAAAAGGGCAGCTCCTGTTCTTAACATCAGGTACCTTTATCTCTAGGGTTCATGAACTGCTTCTGCCACTCATCTCAGGCTCATCTGAAACAGAAGGAACTAACCAGAAATTAAAAGGGCAGCTCCTGTTCTTAACATCAGGTACCTTTATCTCCAGGGTTCATGAACTGCTTCTGCCACTCATCTCAGGCTCATCTGAAACAGAAGGAACTAACCAGAAATTAAAAGGGCAGCTCCTGTTCTTAACATCAGGTACCTTTATCTCTAGGGTTCATGAACTGCTTCTGCCACTCATCTCAGGCTCATCTGAAACAGAAGGCACTAACCAGAAATTAAAAGGGCAGCTCCTGTTCTTAACATCAGCTACCTTTATCACTAGGGTTCATGAACTGCTTCTGCCACTCATCTCAGGCTCATCTGAAACAGAAGGAACTAACCAGAAATTAAAAGGGCAGCTCCTGTTCTTAACATCAGGTACCTTTATCTCTAGGGTTCATGAACTGCTTCTGCCACTCATCTCAGGCTCATCTGAAACAGAAGGCACTAACCAGAAATTAAAAGGGCAGCTCCTGTCCTTAACATCAGGTACCTTTATCTCTAGGGTTCATGAACTGCTTCTGCCACTCATCTCAGGCTCATCGGAAACAGAAGGAACTAACCAGAAATTAAAAGGGCAGCTCCCGTTCTTAACATCAGGTACCTTTATCTCTAGGGTTCACGAACTGCTTCTGCTACTCCTCTCAGGCTCATCTGAAACAGAAGGAACTAAACAGAAATTAAAAGGGCAGCTCCTGTTCTTAACATCAGGTACCTTTATCTCTAGGGTTCATGAACTGCTTCTGCCACTCATCTCAGGCTCATCTGAAACAGAAGGAACTAACCAGAAATTAAAAGGGCAGCTCCTGTTCTTAACATCAGGTACCTTTATCTCTAGGGTTCATGAACTGCTTCTGCCACTCATCTCAGGCTCATCTGAAACAGAAGGCACTAACCAGAAATTAAAAGGGCAGCTCCTGTTCTTAACATCAGGTACCTTTATCTCCAGGGTTCATGAACTGGTTCTGCCACTCATCTCAGGCTCATCTGAAACAGAAGGCACTAACCAGAAATTAAAAGGGCAGCTCCTGTCCTTAACATCAGGTACCTTTATCTCTAGGGTTCATGAACTGCTTCTGCCACTCATCTCAGGCTCATCTGAAACAGAAGGCACTAACCAGAAATTAAAAGGGCAGCTCCTGTCCTTAACATCAGGTACCTTTATCTCTAGGGTTCATGAACTGCTTCTGCCACTCATCTCAGGCTCATCTGAAACAGAAGGCACTAACCAGAAATTAAAAGGGCAGCTCCTGTTCTTAACATCAGGTACCTTTATCTCTAGGGTTCATGAACTGCTTCTGCCACTCATCTCAGGCTCATCTGAAACAGAAAGAACTAACCAGAAATTAAAAGGGCAGCTCCTGTTCTTAACCTCGGGTACCTTTATCTCTAGGGTTCATGAACTGCTTCTGCCACTCATCTCAGGCTCATCTGAAACAGAAGGAACTAACCAGAAATTAAAAGGCCAGCTCCTGTTCTTAACATCAGGTACCTTTATCTCTAGGGTGCATGAACTGCTTCTGCCACTCATCTCAGGCTCATCTGAAACAGAAGGAACTAACCAGAAATTAAAAGGGCAGCTCCCGTTCTTAACATCAGGTACCTTTATCTCTAGGGTTCATGAACTGCTTCTGCCACTCATCTCAGGCTCATCTGAAACAGAAGGCACTAACCAGAAATTAAAAGGGCAGATCCTGTTCTTTACATCAGGTACCTTTATCTCTAGGGTTCATGAACTGCTTCTGCCACTCATCTCAGGCTCATCTGAAACAGAAGGCACTAACCAGAAATTAAAAGGGCAGCTCCTGTTCTTAAGATCAGGTACCTTTATCTCTAGGGTTCATGAACTGCTTCTGCCACTCATCTCAGGCTCATCTGAAACAGAAGGAACTAAACAGAAATTAAAAGGGCAGCTCCTGTTCTTAACATCAGGTACCTTTATCTCTAGGGTTCATGAACTGCTTCTGCCACTCATCTCAGGCTCATCTGAAACAGAAGGCACTAACCAGAAATTAAAAGGGCAGCTCCTGTTCTTAACATCAGGTACCTTTATCTCTAGGGTTCATGAACTGCTTCTGCCACTAATCTCAGGCTAATAGCAAGTATCTTGATGTATGAGCTAACAGAGAGGTTCAACTCACTAAACCACAGACTAATAAGCAAGCATCTGCCGTGCAAACCTCGTCCCCTTGATGGTGGCTGGGACTGGCGATGCTTCACAGCTGGCCTGACCTAGGAGAAGTCAACATCCAGGCCTGTCAACTTGCATCGACATTCAAGTTGCAATTCAAACGTCTGTACAACTGGGAAACCACTCAGTGGATTCCATAAACATGTACAATGCAGGCTACGCACAGATGAATTTCACACGAGAAGTCTTGACGCTGGTCTGCTGCCTACCTGTGGTGGGTTTGGGGTGCGTCTTGGTTCGGACGGCCAGCAGTCTGTGGATGAAGATGACAAGATGGCATGCACCTTCCCTTGTAGCAGGAGAGCTTCCTGTTTCTGCTCTAGGAGTTGCAGCTGCATCCAGCGGACTTCTTTCTTGAGTTCCTCATTGCGACCTGAAAAGGAAAGGTGTTCCTTGGCAGACTCTTGGATAACCCTATCTGTTGTTCTTGTCACTTGCTATATGGTAGACAAAGCACTCATTGGATGAAGGTTGTTTCTGCCCTAATGTACCACTGGGGCCCGATCTTCAAATGACGCCATTTCCTGTGTCCCCGAGCCTCCTTAATGTTGGCCTTAGATGGAATGATTAACAGAAGGGTCGAGCAACCGACATGAAGACAGATGCACAGAGGAAGAAGCAAACATAGTCACAAAGAACTATGCGCATTGATGAGAAGCAGATACTTATACAGAGAAACAGATACATTAATAAGGGGTCAATGGTCAGTTGCGAGTGGAAAGTTATAGAAAAAGGTGAAGAAAACAAAGTGAAACAGAGTGGGCAGAAATCTGTTGTGTAGGGTTAGAAATTCTTTCAAGTCTATGTGTTTCTGTAGTCTGGGGTCTGACTTGGAAGACAAACAGATAGGGACGCAAACATTTGAACACAAGAAAATAGACAGAAAAAATGTATGACACATAGATGAGCGGTAGATGGGAAATGGACAGGGAGGTAGACAAATGGACATTTGGGGTCAGAGATATGTCAGACACATGGGCCTCTGACTACATAGATCAACATACAGACAATCATACTCAAAGTAGATATTGGGAGGGATAGAAACATACAATGATAACTTCACAATTAGGCCTTTATCACACTTCACAGATATACCACAACACAATGTTAGCTTCTTCGGCTTCTTAGCATCTGCTGGCTTTATTTGTTCCCTGTAGAGTACCCCCTCCTAAGGCCAGCCAGGAGTCTGGCCCTTTCTGCCCATGCAATCTTGATTTCCCCAAATTGCACCAATGCAGCCATGTAAGTAGGAAAGGTAAGACATATCCGCACCTCCTTCTCTCTCCAGTGTCTCCTGCAGCTCCCTCTTGGCTGACATCTCTGCTTTCAGCTTTTCTTCCAGACATAAGATTTCCTGCCGCAGCTGTTCTTCCATAGACTTCCAACAATGTTGATTTTCCAAAGTCAGAGCACTAGGGAAGGGAGGGGTGGATTAGAATGGAGAAGCGGGAGACAGGTCAGTGAATCAAGGCCAGAGTTCTTCAGAGTGAACCTCTTCCAGGCAAAGATTCACTTCTCATAACATGCATTCCATGTGAAAGCAAGCACAGCATCCAGTGATACCAACACCAGTCATTAGTCTCCTCTGGGTCTAGCTATCTCTTCCCGCTCCACTACCAGTCGACGAACAAGAGACTCGGGCCCAGTAACATTAGCAGATGAAGTGAGGGTGGGTTATTGGTAATTTCCCTACTCTATTATCTGTCACCCAGACAGTTTGCTTTTCAGATTCTCCATGGGCCTGTACTTTGATGCTTCCCTCTAGACTTGTTTAGCTAAAAAAGAAATCAATGTTGTGACAATGGCCAAAGTGTCTTAAGGAATCTTGAGACCTTAAGCTGAGCTCTCAACAATTTTTTGGGGGGAAACTGATTATGCATGATTTTTATATTGAATTAAAAAATATATATATATTTGTATTGATAGATTTGAAATAGAAAAGAGAAAATATTACTAGAACTAGACAACAGAGAAAAAACAAGATTCTACAAGTACATTAAAGTAGGTAGACGGAGAGCATGGACAAGTAATGTCTGTTAACCATAGAGTTGTCATTGACCAGTATTAACTCAATGAACAACTAGATTAGGAGAATGATAATATATCAATGCTATATATTCGAAAAGAGAGAAACATTCTAATAGAGAGAGACTGTGTGGTATTTGAAGATATAATCAGAAAATAAATAAGGGCTATTCAGTGTAATTTGGAATATTATTAGAGAATGGAAGGTTAAATGATGTACCATGAAAGACAACGACTAAGAAGAGAGAAGGGGGGAGAAGGAGGAAGGGGGAAATATAAAAGAACTTGAAGATTTAGAGAAAGTATGGGCATCCCACTGGTCTCACAGAATAGGCAGTTGAATGAGGCTTTTGGAGGAATAATACAAAGTTCCTGATGGTTTCTTCAAGATGGTGGGATGTCCAGGTGAATTGTATTGGGAGCAGTGAGAGTTTCATGAGTAAGTTGCCCAGGCCCACCAAGTGTGGTAAGAGACTAAAAGACATGATTTTCAGTTCAATACAATTACTTTTAGTGCGATAATCAATAGGCGATCTAGTAAGGCAAACTCTGATTCACCTATATTCAGAGCTGGAGAAGGTGCCTGGGGGCCCAAGATTGTGGTAGGGAAGTCTAGGCATTGGTTAGTTTTGAAGATGCGGTTCAATGGGTTCGTCATTGTCTCCCAGAAGGGAATGAGATATTTGCATTTGAAAAACATGTGTTCCAAATCACCACAAACGTCTTTACAAGAACAAGAAAGGTCTCTGAGCTCTCGACCCTTTGTAGCTCTGAGGAATGAGGGTAAATTGTGCAAAGACCTGTGTGGGAGAAGGTGTATTACAGACCCCATACATTGGATGTGCGCTGTATCATACCAAGGGCACTAAGATGGAGAGGGATTACGTTTTTCTCTTAGTTGCAGATCAGAGACAGCACTGCTTATTGGGAGGAGAAGCCAGTCACCTGCCATTTTGCTTCAAAAAGATGAGAGTTCAGAGCAAGGTCTTGTGGACATGACCAGTTCACTTCTGTACCAAAAGGAGACTGGAATTAACAAACTCAAAGTAAGATAGAGTTGAGTTTAAGTCAAACAGGAAGTGGGATTTTACCTTTCCCTTGACTAAATTTGCTATGGTGCTTTGAATAATCCATTTTCATCCAGGAAATAAACCTCCCTGGAGTACCACATGTTGAGTTCATCTAAACCATTGTAGAAGGTGAGAGTCAAATCTGAGGTGTAGCCACACACGTAGTTGGATTTTCTATATCATATTCACTTTGGTTAGAAAGTGACACCTCTCAAAGTTTCAATAACTCTAAGTGCCCAGTTAATGCCCCATCACTCAATATCACAAGTCAAGCCCATGTCACCTGATAGCCATGGTTCATTCACAGTATCTGCCTGTTTTCTCTATGCTCGGCTACCCAGCTCCTTCAGAACTGCATCTCTTCCTTCAAGAATTAAATGAAAGGTATCCAAGTAGCAACTTACTCAAATACACAAAAAGACACTGAGCATGGAATGGGGCCACCTCTCACCTTTTCAACAGGGTGTCATAATTGTCCTTTAAGAGGTCTCTTTCCTTCTCCAAGTCACTGGCTTGCCCCTGAAGCTGAGAAAGATAAACATTATGCTTCACAGTGCACATCTCAGGCACAGTTATTCTAGAATACTCATGCACCTGTGAAAATGTACCTCCTCCAGTGAGCGCCGCAGGGTGGACATGCTCTCCAGCTGCCCATCAAGGGCCACCACCTTCATCTGCTCAGATTTGAGCTGGGCACTGAGATCCTCAACCTGGGCCAAAAGAGTATTGTGGGCAACTTGCAGTGTTTCCTGTTTCTGAATGGACAGAGAGAGTTAATTGCTAATGAAAAAAGATTACACTAAAAAGATAAGCATTCATGAAGAACATTTAAATCCTGCGCTCTCTAAAACTAGTCATCACTAGTTCCTTGCATTTCAGGGGACGTTCAGTACTTATCGCATGCACCTCAAAAGGCCATCGGACAAGCCCAGTAAGTGACCCCATTTACTTAAATATCTTCTCAAAGTCTCCTCATTGCTTGTCACATCACTGGCCTCAGGACTCTTAAGGAGAGCCTTGCTCGTTCCCCTTCCACCAAACCTATGAAGTATTTTATTCCTTTCTGCATCACAAGCAGTAGACCATTCAATAAAAACTCACTAATTTCTGCTCACTCATTCCTCACCAACAGGCTTCAATACAATTTCACGAAGGAGCTCATTTAGAGATGACGGGTAACGGAGCATCTACCAAAAGTTGGAGGATGTCCTGTCCTGCCAACTCTATGTTCCCCCGCTTCATATAGATGTAGTGGAACTGCTGAGGCTTTTATGGCAGAGCTTCAAATGTCCCGCTCATTGGAAACACTCTCTCGTCTGCCCATCCGTTGCAAGAAATGCTACGGAGAGGCCACCCTATACCTAGTGGCCCCTCTGGTGTCATTACCTTAAGCCATTTCACCTGGACTACTATGGGCACCATGATGGTACCAGTCAATGAAATGACTGACACAGGCTGGGAAAAAATCCTGACATCTCAGGTATATTTATTCTTGTTTTAAAAAGTCATACCCCATATTTGACAGTTTTTCTTAGGAATATAAAATAAATGATGAATTGGTCGGACACAGTGCTTCTGCCACACCTACCACATGGCGATTGGTCCGTAGACCTCTAAATGAGGTCCTAACTTTCATATCATTCGTTTAATAGAATTCAGATACACAACCAGCATGCACACAAACTGTCATATTCATTAATAACCCTTCCTGCTCCGCACCTTCTCTTGCTAGATCAGTATCTCCATGTTATACTCCTTCACCAAGGCCGACATAACCCCACAACAATTCTCACAACTCAACATGAAGGGTCTTTTTCAATGGGTTGGTTCTCACCTCCTGTAACTGCGCCTCGTACGTCTGCATGAAACAAGAACAAATTCCATGTAAGAAGAGAGACTGCTGTAATAGCTCCAACACTACCGGTGTGAAAGGAGCACTGCATATCCTCAGGTTCATATGTGTGAGTTCTACAATTACATTTCATATATGTATTTACAACCTGAGGCACATGGAGATTAAGGGGGTCATTTGGCGTAGTGGGGCCTGTGCCATAACTTTGCTGGCTCCTGCTCTGCTAAACTCCTGGTGCACCCATCCCATGGCTAAGCTAGGTAGGAAAAACTAACAAACGCCTGACACGCAGGGAGAAAGCAACCAACCCCCTCTTTTGTTGAAAACCAAAACAGTATGCAGAGAGAGATGATACACATTGTGGCACATTTGACACGTAAGTGCATCCGCTGCACCAGCGCGTTCCAACAGCTGCACTTTCATCACTGTGATCTCCGCTAAGTAGGTATGGATCTCTGGATATGGCGGGAAGAAGCAATGACCTCTGCGGAGTCACTGTGCTAGTAAGACCCTCACCAAACTTAAAACAAGCATTGGTAATTCCAATAGGTCTAGCTTTAAAGGAATGTTGTATGATAACGTGAAGCATACAAGTAAATAGCATGGGAATAGATATGTATTTGTGTGGAAGCAAATAACTGTAGAATGCTATTGGTTAAGCTTATAAGCTCTGATTACAGTTTATCTTTCAAGCCAGACCTAAACATCCATGTAAGTTAATGACAGTCCAACTAAGATCTTCGATGCTGCCAGAGAAAAATAACATACGTTTTTAGGTCTCGCATAGCGTTGCAGTGCAACGCACTGTTTGCATTGCGAGACATGCAGTATACACTATAGTGGGGGAAGCTCCGCCCACTTTCCGGCCATATTTTTGATTGGCTGCAATCATAAATTCTGCATTATGATTCGTTTTTGGTTTGTTAGTCCCGCCTCCTGACTGCCATGTCGTCATTTTTATTCTTCCGAGGCTATCAGCCCCTTTACTTAAAAAAACGTTTTGTTCCCCTGCCTCTCCCCATTCCCTCCTGCAGTCCCTAACTTCTTGGACCATAACCAGCCCCCCACCCCCTCCCGCTCGTGCCTTCTTTGATGCCCGCACTTCCATTGAAAATGCAATAGGACTCCCGTAAATACAAGTTCTATTGCATTTTCAATGCTTGTTCTAGTTAGTTAAGACATTTTAATAGCTTTACAATGCCATGTGTGTGCCCCTAAAAGTTCAAGATCGGGCAGCTGGATAAAAAAAAAAATGATCACAGCTATGTGGAGGGCAAACACTTCTTTTTGCGGAAGCCCACAATGTCTGCCCAATCAAAACATGCACTCCTAGCTCCCAACATGTGGGCGGAGTCAAAGCCCCTCTAGCGTTAGTCACATAATTGTCTGGCGACATCTGCATTGCCAAGTCAGACCATAATGTCCTTTCCCTCCCAAGTGATCTGCCTAGAATCACATCATTTACCTAGAATCAATGCTGGTGCTTAGAATCCATCACTTCCAGTTTGGGAATGGGACACAAAATAGGCCTGGGCACCAACATAAAAGAGGTCCCTCATTAGCAAATTAGATAGCTAAAAAAGTGTCCCATATTTACAAAACGTGGACTAGATTTATCAAGGTTTCATGCAACCCAATACAAGTCAAGTCAAGTCAGAGGCACTTTTATAGCGCAAAACATATAACTCCGAAGAGTCTCATGGCGCTTGCAGCGACTCTGGTCAGACAGAAGGAGGAATTACTGATCAAACAGCCACGACTTCAGGTTCTTCCGAAAACAGCTGTGGACAGGGATGGATCGTAGGTATATGGGCATTTTATTCCAGGAGGACAGCGAAAGGTACGAAAAGGATCTGCCACCTTGTCTCGTTGTGTATACTCTGAAAGGGGTGAGCAGTGACACAGTGCTGGACCTAAGTATCCTCTGAGGCTTATACCAGCAAAGCTTTTTGGACCAATATTGTGGGCCTTTCCCATACAGATGTTTATGCGTGAGGCAGAGGACTTGAAAGAGAATTCGCTTTCTCACCGGCAGCCAGTGTAAAGCTTTCAGACATGGAGCGGAGGATGTTGTATGCGGCAGGTTCAGGATCATTCTGGCCGCAGTATTCTTTAGAATCTGCAGCTTATTTAATAAGTTTTCATTTATGGAAAACAAAAGCGCATTGCCATAGTCCATTCGATTAGCAATAAGTCCCTGAATCATTGGTTTTCTAGCCTCCATGGGAATCCATTTGAAAACTTTCCGCATCGTACGCATTATTCCGAAGCATGTGCTGACAATATGGTTTATTTGGGCTTTGATGGACAATTGATTGTCCATGTAAAAACCTAGATTGCGGACCACCTCTTTAGGGGCAGGACAGGTGTCAAGGTCGGATGGCCACCAGTCGGGCGACCAGTGTTCAGACGCTTTCCCAAAAAGCATAATGTCTGATTTGGTACCGTTCAATTAGAGATGGTTACTTTTCATCCACCTATCAATGTGGGACATGCAGTTTTTAAAGCGTGCCTTGGTTTCGATCAGATCAGGACCCAGTGTAATTATGATTTGAGTGTCGTCAGCATACGATATTACATCAAATCCATAATTTCTGATCACTGGGGCTAATGGAGTCATGTACAGATTAAAGAGTGTAGGACTCAAGATGGAACCTTGTGGCACTCCCATCGTAACAGATCTTGCGGAGGAAATGCTGACTCCCGTCTGAACAATAGTTTTGCGGTCCGATAGATAGTTTTTTAACCATTTCAGGGCCTTGCCTCTGACACCAATCTCCCAGAGCCGTTGTTCTAAAATACTGTGGGAGATGGTGTCAAATGCAGCCGACAATTAGAGGAGGAACACAGAAAGACAGCTTGATTATGAGTTCCTCGTGATTTTCTGACCCATGTCTCAGACTCATGTTTCTGAACTCCTGTTACTCATGGATCGGAATTACGAGTATGAAGGTATTTCATTTATCTGATAATCATCAGATGCATTAAAAAACTGAACCTTCATTAAATTTTGGCAGGTCAAACCTGCCGAAATATAACAGGGGAAAACATATGGTAAGTACTGTATCATGTGGATTTTGGTGTGTTAAACACCAAAGTCTGCATGTTTTTCCCCAAGAACTCATATTAGGTGTTATTTATTGCACCCGATAAATAACGCTTTGGCTCGTAATCAGGGCTAAGTGTGCTGTACAGTGCAACACACTTAGGAAGAGGAAACAACGAGTAGAAACAATTATATTTCTCTTTGCTGCACCTCCCCTGGGAAGGCGTAGCATTTTGTCTGGCTTCCCAGGGGATAGTAGCGCAAGGCAGCAACTTACGCTGCCTTGCATTACTGCAGATTTACCAAGCAACACAACACCACGTAAGGTCGACTTGCGTTGCTTGGTAAGTCTGACTTAGTGATTGCATTGCCTTTGCAATATCTCGTGTGACACATGGGCAACGTAATCCCTTGATGACTCTGGCCTCTGTGGTTTTGAACTTGTAAAGATATGCTGTATAGGTGTTTTGCAAGGTACGGGAGACTAGATGCATTTATGCTTGTTGCAGGCAATGTTTGTGGCAATATCAGAGAAATCAACAGTTAAAACCAGGCTCAAACAAACAGCCAGAAAACTGCCCCACACACTGATGTGACAGACCAGCCCTTCGTGCACTGAAAGATTGCCTTATAGGCCAGTCCAACCCTGATTACTTCTCCAAATGTGTCGCTTTTTTGCTGTAATGCTTAGCCAAGCATTGTGTGCCTTGACCATGATATTGTGGATCATTGCCATGTGGAACACCAGCTACCAGTGAAAACTACAATGTTGACCTGATATGACAAGCAATAGCATTATCTCCACTTTGTCCCTGGATCTTCATAAGCAGGAAGGAGCCTGAAGCACTGTTCTTTCTGAAGAACATGCATTGTGAAAACAATGTAAGTGAAGAAATCAGAACCCTGCTGATATCAGCCCATCAAAACTATTCGCCAGAAACCCTTTCTTTCAGGGGCCATTCGTGGCTAGGCCACGGGCTGACCCTTAGTGGTCTAGGAGTAAGTCATCTTACTATTTTTAGAGCACTATTCTCCATGCATAATTCATATGTGTATCACACATTGGGATGCAAGTCACAAAAGCTAACCAGGGGCTACAGGATTTACTATCACTCCTAGCCTCCACCTCTCCAGTGCCTTCCAGAGCTCTGCCCATGCCCAGTGAAACTAACAAGGGGTCCAGGATTTCTAATGCGCTTCTAGGCCCATCCTCCCCAGTGCCTTCCTGTGCTCTGCTCTGACCAGTGAATTTCAAGGTGACCTCAGCTACATAAACATAAACTGTTAACAATCACTGTGCAGCTTGCTTTACTCACAGGGCAAAGACAAAGACCTCCCCTCAGAAGACTAGGAAAAATGTAGTGCAAATACTACAGTAATAAGTAAACTGAAGGAAAGCCAGATGTTTTGTAAATTAAAAAGAACATACTGATTTAATTGGCTGGAAGCATAATAGCTCAAAGGACATCTACCATCGGCGGAGCCAGCTGCTATGACCTAAGGACGCGGATGGCTGAGCTCCTTGCCACCTGTGATCCTCCTGGCCACGACGGGCCACCATCTCCTTCCCACTCCACTGAGGAGGGCTCTATCAGACTGCCCAGACCCCGGATGAGCACTCAGACACTGCCAGGTGGCGAGACGGGGGTCTCCGGCAAAACACTGAGAGTGTCACTGGGAACTTTATCAAAATGGCGGCCCGCTTTGTTAGCAGCTGCTGCATTGGACTTGAAATAAATAAATACATTTAAAAAAACACCCACGGCCATGGCGGTGACCTATGCGGGGTTTGTACTCTAAGTTAACCCCACAAGATCGCCTGCAGAAGCCTCGGTGTGCCAGGTAAGTGGAGCTGAAAGCCCGCGTACACCCTTTGCAGGTAACATGGTGGTCCGCAGTGATTGCGGTGGCTGCAAATGCCCTAGAATCCTTGCCCTGCAGACTACTGTTGGTTCCCCCTTGCCCCCCATGGACATGGAGGTCAGTTGTGTTGAGGGCAGCTGGGCTCCAGGATGGCTGCACTGAAAGAGGGGGTGTAGCCCACTACAAAGGTGTTGCTGCCTTATTAGTGGCCTGGAGGAGTCACTTTCCTATCCCTTTTAGGACTCGCTGGCTGTGGGGGCTCGTCAGGAGTGCTGACACTTGTGTTGCCATAGAGTGCACTCTTCATGACTTGCTTTTGGCTCAGAGAGCCTTGCAATCCTCAGCTCATCCCTTGCTGTACCTTGTGTGAAGGCTCCTGCTGCCCGGTCGCACTTGTAACCTTTGGGGATTGAGTGCCTTGTTTGGGGCCCTTTGGTGGCCTCCTGGGCTGCTACATCACTGGATAGCTAGCCAGTAAAGGGGGTGTCATTGCTTGGGGTGCATCTAGTTCGACATGTGACTGAGTAGTGGTGTATGGTTGCACAACTATCCAGCACTTCCTGGACCCGCATTGGAGTCATCATGGGGTGCACACAGAGATCTAAAGATGACACCACCGAGAGTGCCCCCCAGTAGGGGGATCAAGTAGGGTGCTGGCGGTGGGGATATGGTGTATAGGTGTACATGGATGACAAGTAGGAGAAACGTTTGGTCGCCATTGATGCTTTTTATATGTGGAGCTGGGCTTCATTTGCAAGGATTCTAGAATGTCTTGAGGAGGGTTGCTACCTTAGAGGGCGCAGTGCAGACTCTGTCACCAGCTGTTGAGTCTGCAGACCATCACATCATGGCTCTTGAGGTACAGACCCGGCACCTGACTGCTCCTCTAGATGATCAAAAAGGGGTGGGTCCATCGCAATAATGTCCGTTTTGGGGGCTGCCTAAAAGTGTTGAGGGTGACTCCCTGTTGGTCGATCTAGAATCTTGGTTCCAGGAGGTGGTAGCCCCGGAGCGCCTCTCCAAATTCTTTGTTTTGGAGCATGCGCATAGGGTACCGGCAGAGATACCTCACCCTGGGGCCCCGCCGCATCCAGTGGTGGCCCACCTTCTGCATTTTTGGGATAGGGAATATCTCCTACAATGGGCCCGTGAAAGTACCCTTGACGGTAGAAAGCACCTAGGTGTCTGTACCCTGACTTCACTTTCCAAGTTCACTTTCCAGGTTCAGATGCAGAGGGCATCCTTCCTAGTGGTGAAAAAGAAGCTCGGTGACTTGGGTCTGCTCTACTCTTTGCTCTTTCTTGCTCGACTGTGCTTCGAGACTGAGACCACAGTACTTTTCTTCACGGATCCATCTGCAGCTTGGGACTGGATTGAACATTTTGACAAGGACACTGTGACCTGACATACCAGAATTGAAACAACCTCTGCGCACCAGGCACCAACGGTCGAGTTGCAGGTTGGCATCCCGCCCTGCTAAAATGCATGCGGCCTTGGATCAGTCAAGGGCGGTTGAAACTGCTGCCCCTCTGGGGGCTGGTGAAGGCTCCTCTCAATACCCCTCCCCAGAAAGTTGGGCTCTGCCCAAGGACTCTGTGAACCCTGGCCTTGAAAATACTCTAACGGCGGTTTCCCCGGGGTCCTAGAAAGATTTGGTCTGAGGCACCTCATCAGGCATCCTATGGATGTATTGTACTGTTTCTTTATTGTATTATGTGTGCTGGTTGGTTGTGTGGCTGATGTCTTCTGCGCTGATTTCTTTCCTCCAGTTAAGGTGGTCCAGGGAGGATTGGGCTTGCATGTAATGCCCTGCTGATCTGTTTAATTTCTTGAGTGTTGGTTCATCACCTCTAGCTGGTGTCTCTTTCCCCAAGTAGAGATTTCTGTTATGGATCTAGTTGGTTTTCTGGCCCTTTGTTAGCTCCTGAAGGGGCTCAATGGTGTGTGATGTTTGAACAGGATGGTTGTATGTCTCAGCCCCTTCGGGGTGTTGGGGGACTTGTTGGTTTATGTTATTGTGTTTTGTTTTGTCTTTTTTCCCTCTTATTTTGTGGAGCGTATGATGCTATTGAGATGTGTGTCTGGTGCAGTGGGTCACTTCTGGTGTCGGAGGGGGCATACAATGATGGGGTCCCCGGGTGTCCCTTCCCTTTCTTGGCCCGTTTTTCATGACAACATAAGCTAAATTGTTCACCTGGAATGTGCGGGACCTCTCTTCCCTCTGCCAGTGATATAATGTACTCCTAATTTGAAATGTAGAGGAGTGCATATTGCTTTTCTCATGGAGACACATCTTCCAGAAGTTGAGGGCTGAACCCTTCGGGGGGGGGCTGGAGGGGTCAACACTATGCTACTGCTTACTCTGCCTTCTCACAGGGTGCTCTTATTTGGATCAGGCCTGGAGTTCCCATCCACTTGCAGAGAGCAGATGTTGATCCTGAAGCTCACTATGTTTTGGTGTTGGGATGTTTAGATGGTAGGTGTTGGTCTTGGCCCTTTTTGGCTAAAGTTCCTTAAACTTTTTGCCTTCCTCCTAGACCTTTTTCTGACATAATGTTGCCGACTTAGATTCTTTGGGCACTTTGCCACGGCTGATCAGTGTCAAAGTGCAAGTGCTCCCTGTATGAAGTGTTTTGGTAATTGGTTGTCCATAATTAATATGTTTGCCTTACTAGTAAGGTCCCTAGTAAAGTGCACTTTGTGTGCCAGGGCTGGTAATGAAAATTCTACTAGTGGGTCTGCAGCACTAATTGTACCACCCACACAAGTAGCTCTAAGATCAAGAGGAACCTTTGCCAAGGAAGAACAGCTGAAGAGACTGAAGAGAAGGACTGCCCTTGCTGTGTGTTCTGGGGCTGGCCTGCAGTTTGCTGGTTTGACTAAGGAGAGGACATGGGACTTTGCTGTGTGCTCTGTCCCCCTGCTTGTGAGGACTTTGCTGTGTGCTGTGTCCTGAAGTAGCGTGTCTCCAAGGGCCCGAGGAGAGCTGGTCCCCTGTTGTGGAACTCAGGAACACAAAAGTTTCCAATTGTGTCTCAGCGACGCTATGTGCATGGTGCTCTTGCATGCCTGAGACTGCAGTGTTGTCCGTGGTACTGTTTACGAGGTGCCTCCTGATCGCATTGCCCCCGCAGTGGGAAACATCGTCCACTTTGCTGCCTTGCTGTTGTGGCCAGAGCCGTCATCATACCTGACGCTGTGAGTAAAGGTCGCTGCTGCCGTCCCGAGCCGCAACGTGCCAAAGGACTGTTTGAAACTAAGACCCGTGTCTCAGCGACGCTGTGTGCGTGGTGCTCTTGCACGACTGAGACTGCCGTGTGGTCTGTGGTACTGTTCACGAGGTGCTGGTGATTGAATTGCCCCCGCAGCATGAAAAATCATCCAGGCTGCTGTATTGCTGTTTGTGTTCCGAGCCGTCATCGTAACTGAGGCTGCGAGTAAAGATCACTGCCGCCGGCCTGAGCCGCAACGTGCTAACGGGGTACTTGGAACTGAGTACTGTGTCTCAGCAACGCTGTGTGTGTGGTGCTCTTGCTCGCCAGAGACTGCCATGTGGTCTGTGATACTGTTCACGAGGTGCCCGTGATCGCATTTCCCCCGCAGCGTGAAACATCGTCCATGCTGCTGCCTTGCTGTTGTGGCCCGAGCCGTCATCGTACCTGAGGCTGGAAGTGAGGATCACCGCCGCCGGCCCAAGCCGCAATGTGCTAAAGGATTTCTTAACGCTAAGGAAGCTACAAGGTGGAAGGGATCATGATCATTGTTCGTCTAAAGGAATCTGACCAAGATCATTAGTGACGGAGAAGGCAGAGTCGTAACCTGTCTGGCTACAGCGCCGCATAGCAACAGAGCCACAACGTGATCGGGATCGCCCAGCAGGATGTCCGACGAGCGGGGAAAGAGAGAGAGCAAGGCAGCGTACCCCCCAAGTAAGGCTTGGACTCCGGTCAGGAGCCGCAAGTGTTTGTGGCCTGGGGAGGCGTGCAGGAGTGCTCCAAGCTCTCTCCCGCTGCACCGCGTTAGACGCGCTGAGTCCCCGAGCGGCCAGGACCTGCCCATCAGGAGCGGGGCTGCCCCTGTAAGTTTATGACCGTTGTCTCTGCTGTTGGGGCCTAGTGAGGGCCCGAGTTGACCACGCAGATTGCATCACAAACCACATTATTATTTCATTACGAACTGCCTGATTTTTGCATTACGAACCGCATTATTATTGCATTACGAACTGCCTGATTTCTGCATTACGAATCGCATTATTATTGCATTACGAACTGCCTGATTCTTGCATCCCAAATTGCATTATTATTGCATTACGAACTGCTTGATCTTGCATCATGAACCGCATTATTATTGCATTATGAACTGCCTGATTCTTGCATTATGAATCGCATTATTATTGCATTACGAACTGCCTGATTCTTGCATTAAGAACTGTCCTGGATCGTAAATTGCTCATTAATGCCGCAAGAACCTAAAGTGATTGCTGGCCTAGAAACCGGGCAAGTGAATTATTATGAATACGCTTATGCTGGTTTTCTATAATTGGTCTCATCGTATTCCTTTTTATAAAGATACTGTTATTTTTATGAAACCAGTGTGGTGTTATCACTGTGTTACTGGAAGTGTGGTTGCAAATACTTTACACATTGCCTTGGAGATAAGCCTGGCTGCTCGTGCCAAGCTACCAAGGGGTGAGCAGGGGTTATCTAAAGGTGTGTCCCTCCTTACCCTGACTAGAAGCAAGGTTCCCTATTTGGACTAAGGTACCTACCTCAGCCAACCAGAGACCCCCAGTTGTAACATTGGTGGTCAGCGGTTGGGGATTTGAACGTGTATTTGCATCTGACTCATAGTGATTGGTGTACATCACTAGTTTAGCGCAGACCATGACACAACCACATATTGTGTTTTGATTTTTGGTTCATTTTTTGAGCGACCTTTAAGCCACACATGTCTCAAAGGAGACAAGAAGCCAGTGAGGTTGCAGAATTGGAATTCGACATTGAGGCATTGCTTACCTACAAAGTTGATCAATTGAGGCAATTCTGCAGAGCTCCTTGATGTCCCATGAAAAGTAGCGCCAAGAAGGAGGAGCTGCAAACGGCCTTGAGGGCCTGGGGGGAAACTAAAGAGGCTCAGGAGACAGGTGATGCTGAGGTGGATGAGGATGACCCACAGAATGTATTTGGTCCACAGGATTTGCCAGTGGAGGGACCAGCCTCAGGGGCTGGTAGTAACCATTCAGGGAGGAGCCTTTCCCCAGAAGAGCTGGAGGAAAACCAAAGGGTCAGTGAGCATGAGTTTGAGGTTTTAAAACTTAAGGCTCAAGCAGAGGAGGAAAAGCTGCTCATTGAAAGTGAAAAGCGAACAGAGGAGAGCAGGAACGCTCTCGCCTTGGAAGATAAGAAGATTCTCTTAGCTCATGAGTTAAGCATGAGGGAACTGGACATTAAGGCTAAACAGGTGGAGTCCAGTTCCAATGGTGGCAGTGCACAGCCAGTGGTAGCGGGTAAGGTGTACATTCCCAAAGACTTAGTGCGAGATTTCCAAAGGGGTGATGATATTTTTGCGTGGTTCACGGCATATGAGATCGCACTGAGGAGGTGCCTGAAAAGCATTGGGGGGCGGACCTATGGAAACACTTTGAGACTTCTGGGAGGGATGTTTTACCACACTTAGAGAGGGCGGGAACCCTGACCTCCGCCAATATGAAGGTGGCTTTATGCCTCAGATATGGGCTCACTCCTGAACAATACAGGCAGAAATTCAGGAACTTCAAGAAACTGAAATCCAGTCCTTGGGGTGGGGGAGTGAATGAGTACACGCGTGCACTGGATGATTGGGTGATGGTTAGCATGGCGAATGATTGGAAGGGATTGCTCACTTTGGGCCCCAGGGAGCCTCGACTCAGTAATAATTTTTCAGAGTTGCGCCAACTCCTGTTAGAGTGCGAGCTCTTTGATTCCCAGGAGCTTACACCAGAAACAGACCCCTGGTTAAGGGACAGAGGGTGTGAAGAGGCACTAAGGGGGAATCCCAGCAGGGACTCAGAGATCTTCCAATTCTGTGGGAGGGAAGAAGGACAGAGTGGTGCAGTCAGGTCCCCTAGAAGTCACCAGGGTAACCCCGCCTGGAGTTGGCAGGGGACAAGCACCCCTAGGTGGCCCCGACTGCCAGGAAGTATCAGTGGAGTAGCTTAGTTGGCCCAGGGAGTTGTAACCAAGGGAACCCCTGGGGTCAGGGAGGCATAGAACAGGAAGGTGTCCTTTTGGTAGCGTGCCCGCATCCGGGTTCCATCGCCCCAAGCAGGGAAGTCCATCAAGGTAGTGATTGGCCTACCCTGGCTTTAGGCTGGGAGGGGGTTGTGTTGGACTTGGTCCTTTTTGGCTAAAGTTCCTTAAACGTTTTGCCTTCCTCCTAGACCTTTTTCTGACATAATGTTGAATACGTAGATGCTTTGGGCACTTTGCCACGGCTGATCAGTGTCAAAGTGCAAGTGCTCCCTGTATAAAGTGTTATGGTAATTGGTTGTCCATAATTGGTATGTTTGCCTTACTAGTAAAGTATCTAGTAAACTGCACTATGTGTGCCAGGGCTGGTAATGCAAATGCTACTGGTGGGCCTGCAGCACTAATTGTGCCACCCACACAAGTAGCCCTAAAGAGAGATCTCAGGCCTGCCACTGCAGTGCCTGCACGCAAGTTGTTAACTGCCTTGTTGTCCTGACAACTGCACCCACTTGCCAGGCCTTACCATCCTTTTTTATCCACATCAGACACCCCTTTAGTAGGTCCAAGGTACCCCCCTGGGCAGGGTGCAGTGTATGTGAAAGGTAGGACATGTACTGAGGTGTATACCATGTCCTGACAGTGAAAGGCTTCCAAATTCGTTTGTCACTGTTGCAAGGCCATCTTGCCCATAGGACAGAATGGGGAATGCTGTGTCCCATGTTTCCAGCATATCTTCCCATAGGCATAAGATGGAGGGATGTAGTTTAGTGTGCCTGAACTCAGAATTTAATAATACATCTTTTTGTGGAGATGGTTTTGAAATTGTGTGCTTAGAAACCACGTTTTTAAAAGTGGCTGGTTTCTTGTCTCAAGCCATCTTTTTTGCCTCTGCCTGGTTGTATATTGACTGCCTGGGTTTAGATGTGACTGGGTCTGGGAAGTGTCCTGACCCCAGGGAGGAGAAGGTGAGACAGCAACAGTCTGACCCTGCATTTGATGTAGGGGGAGGAGTAACCCCTGGATGTGAAGAGGGCTGTGTTGCTGCCTCAAAAGAATGGCTCCACCTCCTGCTGAGCGTCTGGGCCCCAGACCACCCCTATCAAAGGAAGAAGGTGTCCCCTGGCAGGAAGGCACCCAGAACTGGTTTGGACTGGGCTCAGAGCCCCCTGAACATAAAGACTTCAAAGGCATTTTGGAGTATAAATGTAAGAGCTGAAACCCCTGAACTCAAGATTGCAATCCATACTGAAAAAGGATTGAACCTACTCTGTGATCAAGAGGAACCTCTGCCAAGGAGGAACAGCTGAAGAGACTGGAGAGAAGAACTGCCCTTGCTGTGTGTTCTGGGGCTGGCCTGCAGTTTGCTGGTTTGACAAGGAGAGGACAAGGGACTTTGCTATGTGCTGTGTCCCCCTGCTTGTGAGGACTTTGCTGTGTGCTGTGTCCTGAAGTAGCGTGTCTCCAAGGGCCCGAGGAGAGCTGGTCCCCTGTTTTGGAAACTCAGGAACACAGAAGTTTCCAACCGTATCTCAGCGACGCTGTGTGTGTGGTGCTCTTGCATGCCTGAGACTGCCGTGTGGTCCGTGGTACTATTTAAGAGGTGCCCCGTGATCGCATTGCCCCCGCAGCGTGAAACATCGTCCACACTGCTGTATTGCTGTTTGAGGCCCGATCCGTCATCGTAACTGAGACTGCGAGTAAAGATCGCCGCCACCAGCCCGAGCCACAACGTGCTAACGGGGTACTTAGAACTGAGGACTGTGTCTCAGCGACGCTGTGTGCGTGGTGCTCTTGCACACCTGAGACTGCTGCGTGGTCCTTGGTACTGTTCACGAGGTGCCCGTGATTGCATTGCCCCTGCAGCGTGAAACATCGTCCACGCTGCTGTATTGCTGTTTGTGGCCCTAGCCGTCATCGTACCTGAGACTGCGAGTAAAGATCGCCGCCGCCAGCCCGTGCCGCAACGTGCTTACGGGGTACTTGGAACTGAGGACTATGTCCCAGCAACGCTGTGTGCATGGTGCTCTTACATGCCTGAGACTGCTGTGTGGTCCGTGGTACTGTTTACCAGGTGCCCTGGGATTGCATTGCCCCCGCAGCGTGAAACATCGTCCACGCTCCTGCATTGTTGTTTGTGGCCTGAGCCGTCATCGTAACTGAGTCGGTGAGTGAGAATCACCGCCGCCGGCCCGAGCCGCAATGTGCTAAAGGATTGCTTGAAGCTAAGGAAGCTACAAGGTGAAAGGGATCATGATGGTTGTTTGTCGAAAGGAATCTACCCAAGATCATCAGCGACGGAGAGGGTAGCACCGTAACCTATCGGCCAAAAGCACTGCATAGCAACAGGCCGCAACATGATCGGGATTGCCCAGCAGGATGTCCGACGAGCGGAGAGAGAGAGAGAGCGAGGCAGTGCACCTCCCAGGTAAGGCTTGGACTCCAGTCAGGAGCCGCAAGCGTGTGTGGCCTGGGGAGGCGTGCAGGAGGAGTACAGGAGTGCTCTGAGCTCTCTCCCGCTGCACCGCGTTAGACGTGCGGAGTCCCCGAGCAGCCCGGACCTGCCCAGCAGGACCGGGGCCGCCCCTGTAAGTTTATGACCGTTGTCTCTGCTGTTGGGGCCTAGTGGGGGCCTGAGTTGACCGCGCAGATTGCATCACGAACCACATTATTATTGCATTACGAACTGCCTGATTTTTGCATTACGAATCGCATTATTATTGCATTACGAACTGCCTGAATCTTGCTTCGCAAATCGCATTATTATTGCATTACGAACTGCCGGATTCTTGCATCACGAACTGCATTATTATTACATTACGAACTGCCTGATACTTGCATTAAGGACTGTCCTATTATTACATTATGAACTGCATAGCATTCCATTAGGACTGGATTTGTCTGGGCTCATGTCTTGCGGCAGGCTGGGATCCCATATACCCATGAACTCCCCCCTTCTGGTGGTTCGACAGTGGGGGTGCTCGGGTGGGATGGTCTGGACTCCGCATGACTAAGCATGTTTTTAAAACCGCTCACAAACTCTCAGCCTCGACTCAGGTCTGTAAATGAAATATATGCACTTCAAACGCGTGAACTGGGCTCTTGCCCTTACTGGATCATGGTAGGTCGGGCAGAGAGTTTAGCACCAGCTAGAAGCCTGCTAGTATGTCTTCCATATATGAGCCACACGGCTGTCCTGCAAGGGGGAGATGATAATTATTCGTTTATTTCTTGATAACATTCCAAATGTTTTTCTTTTATAACATTCCACTACATTTTCTAAAGTTGAAATGTATGTATTCGGAAACCTTGTAAATATTTTTGTAAACATGTTTTAACTGGGCACACCAACTCTCAGCCTCCGCCCCAGCCTGTTACTTTATTATGCAATTCAGTCATTAGAGCTTGCCAGCGGGCTTATCACCAGGAGAATAAAAAGAATAAAACGGTGATGTATTTTTTAAGTGCCCTCTGTAGCCTGATCATCTCCCCCCCATATGTGGCTAAAAAGATTCCTAATGTGGTTGATAGTCTCTGGTGGGCTGGAAAAGGATGGGAGAAACATGGGTCCAGTTGAAGTAAACCACAAGTAAGAGTAATGGAACATAAAGGTATTTATGGGTGATAAGGTAACACATCTGTTATTCAATCTAAGAATTGTCTTGTGATAACCTCTTCCTGGAAGTAAATATCACAGAATTGAGAATTTGACCCAGGTCGAGGCTGGTGGGCTGGGAATCCCCCTGGCTAATAAGCTAGGTCCTGATTAAGATTTGGAGGGTGTTAGAAAGTCCTCATATATGTGGAGTCATTGACAATTCCTCCATTAGAAGATTATCTGGTGGTGGAGAATCCTCCTGCAGGCTAACTACCACCAAAGAGTTCTGGGGGTACATTGATGGTAACGGAATCCACAAAATGGCGCTTGGCCTGATTTCTGATCGCAAATGGCCATACTGTTCCGCCCACAGTGCCAAAACCTACATTTGCAGCTCAACCTGTGTGCAGCAATCTCTTCTTTATGTTGATTGGCACACACCAAGGTCACCTCAGAGGTGAAGAAGTTCACCACTGCGGTCAAAGCAACTGAGGCCTAGCCTTAGGGAATGCTTCTGTCAAGAGCGGCTCCTCCGCTAAGGCGGAGGAGCGTAGTCCCACCGGTTTTCATCACTGCAGAAAAGAAAAAAGAAAATGATAATAACACGCTGTTAGTATCATTTTATTTTTCCGTGCTGAAGCAGTTCTGTGGGGCATGCAGGGTTAGGCTTCCCACAGAGCTGGGGGAGGAGTGGTTGGGGCACTTTCTAATTGCGCATGACAGTTTGGCCGGCCGTTCGAGCCCAGCCAAACAGTCATGAGCACTTTTCATATTCCCCACCGGGCTGTAATACACAGCCTGGGTGGAGAATATGCACATGCTCCCGTTGTTTGTCTCAACCCGAACCACGGCGCTCATACCAATGCTGACAGCCGCGCTGTGATTGGCTTAGGGATGTTTGGGAGTCTGTGTGCTTCCGGTCCACACAGAAGCAGAGGACCAAGAGGACAGGGAGAGGCGGCGTCCGGCCGGCCGGCCAGCCTGCCGGCAAGCAAGTGCTGTTTTCTTTTTTTAACTTTTCTTTTTTAAGCCCTACCTGCTGCACTACTACTGGCAGGAACAGCCGCCACTGGCTTCTGTGTACCAATTTATTATTAATTTAGGGAGGGTTTTTATAAAGCACATCACTCATCCCCTAGGGGATACAATGGTGCTGTAAAACCCCCTCTCGTTTCAACTAGGCAAAAACCCCACAGCAGGATCTCTCGAAAGCAGAAGTAACACTAACCCGAGAACAGCCAAGTTTTCAATTTCTTTCTGAATTGTAGATGCTTGTCAGCAAGGTGGCGATCCAGAGGTTAGGAATTCCATTGGACTGCTGCCAGGAACGAAAAGGAACATATGCCTTTTCTGGTTTTCCGTGTTCATGTTGCTAGGGACAAATCGCAGGGTTTTAAATTCCATGCTGTCCTATACAATTCAACTATGGCCTGAAGAATCTCGGGTCCAGTGTTATACAAGGCCTTGTGAGCATGGCATAGGAGTTTGAAGCTAGCTCTTTTCCGAACTGGTGGCCAGTGTAGCACTAGCAGGCAAGCTCATGCCGAACCAAATCTGTCTATGTTACAAATTAGCCTGGCAAATGCCCTCTGTTTCACTATTGCAATGGCCAGGCACAGAAAGACCATAATCATGCAGAAAGGCAGAGAAAGTTTAGCCAGGTCCATGTTATTTGCTAATGGAACTTTCTGTACATCAAGGTCACGCAGCTGTACCAGGGTTACATCTGGCCGTATGAAAGGTCTGTAGGCAATGAACCTGCATACTTGGACCTCCATCAGTCGCCAAAGAGTTTAGGTTTGGTAAGTCATCTGGGTCAGAATCCTGGCATGCCACTTTCTTTCCATTGGTGAAGCTGATGTATCCACTGCAGTTATCTCACTTTTGGAGTTGTACTTCTGGTCGCATCCTTGACAATTCTAGCTAAAGTCCTAATTTTCTTGTTGATCCAATCCTTCACCACTCCATCTTCTAGAGTTTAAGCCTTGGTTCCTTCTGCTCTAGAAACATCAATGCTGCCACTCTAGCTCAGTCCTCGGTGAAGTTCTCCTTCTGGTGTAATTTGGCACTGCTTTCCTTGTGAATCCATGAACAGCACGAGTTAGTGTTGGAATAGTGTGGCTTCTGGAGCGGGTTGCTTTAACAACAAGAAGGTGTAGGACAGTGCTTGAAATGGAAAAAATAGCAGTGCTTGTCTCTGAGAAGTGCTGGTACTCTCCAATTGAAAGTATTGTATTTCTCTTTAGAAGTGCCGGTACTCTGCCTTTCAAAACAAAAAAGTGCCGGTGCTCAGTACCGGACAGTACCGGCCCGTTTAAAGCACTGGTGTAGGATTCACCCAAACACTTCCTGCAGCAACATCCATGTTAGTCCTAATAAAGAGGGTCATAATCATATTTATAACATTGCACTTATTGAGTGCACTTTTAGAGCTTTCCCGCCACATTCTATTGTACTGCCTCATATGGCTCAAGAACAGTATGTCTTGTTCCACAACACTGGATTGTGCATTGCGGTCTTCTACTTGGTACAACTTGCTACAATACCCATGAGCCAGGTAAACAATTCTTTTAAATCTCTACCTTAAAGTGAGTCTATGTTCTATTATCTGTTTGGTCCAACTTGGTACCAGATATTCACAACTGTGCAAGGTTCCCAAATTGGAATTGGAATTTAGCACCAGCTATAAGATGTTGGCATTTGATAGATAGCATGGGTGCTCTTCAGATATCCTTTGTGCACAAGTGGGCAACTCGCTAAGCAGGTAGGAGTGGGCTTACCCTTATCCACAGAGGACTCAGGTGTTCAAGACATGGAAGTCCATAGCTTTCCTTGATATCCAGGAGTAGGCCAGGTAACCCTAAACTTGCTCAGGCAGACTGTATTCTGGCAAAAGATCTGCCTAGTTATGTTTAGGATTATGGTTGCTGTTCTTCTTCTACACCACTATTAAAAATCTGTTCAATGCCACTGTACAAATACATGAACTCTTATATTTTGTAGAAGTCCATTTCTTTGTATTTTCAGGATGCAAAAACATGTGGACATTGCTTTGACCACAACAACCCTCCATCCATCTGGGACTACTCTTGTGGGTCCCATTTTCAATTAATGTGAATGTGTGTGTGTGTACATGCATGTGTGTGTGTGTGTGTGGTCAGAATTTAGACTCTAAAAGAATACGAGTCACAAGAAATGTGTACACTCACACATCCCCCATCTTCCAGTCCTCCACAGCGTCACTCCAAATGCTTAGTCATACCATCATATAACACTGAACACACCTATAAAGATAAATCATTGTTCTCGGAAATACAACTCATTTCAAGATTGATCAAGGATGGGAGTTAAGGTTGGGCTGGGTCACATGAGAAAGGCAGCAACCTTACCTAGGAATGTCTTATTTTTTATGTTTTAATGGTGAAACCACTATCAACATATTAGTCAAGCGGAATTCTCTTTCCTCTTTGTTTTTAAAGGAATGCACTTATAGAAACACTTACATTTGACGATTATGGTGATCTCCACAATCCATTACAGCCATGCAATCCATAACTCACACACCAAATACAATACACATAACCTTACCATTGATGTGACAGATGCAATTAGAAATGATCTCACATATCACATTACTAGTAACACTATCAATGACTATAGGATTATTTATTAGTTTATGAGTTTCAGAAGCTGTTTTCATTTATGGAGGTGCTTGCAAGTGTTCTTACTTATTGCTATCATTATTGTGAGGTCATACATACTGCATTTTGAGTACAAGTTATTGTTTGCATGCACGCTATGGATTGCCAGCATTGGAGAATTGAAATGGTTTTTAGGTTTTGTTTTTAAGCATAATTTCTCTTTAACTGTGATTTTTTAAAGTGAATATCAGAGGTTTTTCAAGCATATGTATAGGTATTAGGACTATTTCTAACCAAAACTTCATTCTACCTGTAGTGAATTTCAGGATGTATTTAATGATATGCTACATCCAACTTCTTTGAAATGATTCTTTTGCCCACTGCACACAGCCTTTGGCCAGACCATGCACCCCGTCCACCGCAGGCAGTCACTCCCTGCTGCACATGGCCTTCAGAGCAGCAGGGGGTTAGTAGCCCAGCACCTGGCTGTCACCAGGGTTAGCATTGGATGCACCCAACCTTCCATGGGCATCCATCTGTGGCCGCAAACCATTGATCAGTTTGCAATACCCAATTAATTTGCAAAAGAACAACTGTCCCAGTGGAACAGATTTTTTTTTGCGAATCATCTCGACGGCCTTAGGGAGATTTTACAATGTTTTTTTTAAAAACAGCACCGGTCCCTTTAATGGAGATGGGTTGCTTAATAAAATATTTCCCATTTTGGACCGCAGAGGTGGAGGCCTGCTGCCTTTTGAAGGCCTCTATTGCTGCATTCACAGCCAATCTCAGAGGGTTGCAAACTGCGACCTGCCTCATGAATATCATGTAAGATGTTTTGTAAACTCCCTGCAGCTTCCCCATTCGAGATTCAATCTGTCAGTACAGAGGTTGCATCCCAAACTGGCCTTGCCATAAGCAAACCACTTGTTAAGCAAATTGCACATCCCTTGTTTGTCAATGGGCTAAGTACATCCTAGTGTCAGTCTCCAATAAAGTCCTCCGGCAGCCCTGCAGTAAAGCTCTCTTCCTTGATACCTGAGTCTTTCATTGCTGAAACAATACCATGGAATTACAAGTGGGCACTGGGGTTGTGGATGGGTGGAAGGGAAGCCTGGAGAGTGAAGCAGAGACAGCCTGAGAGATGCTCACCTCTTGCATCTGCTGGGACTCCTCTTTTAGCAGCCGCAGAGCTGTGTCTTTCTCCCACAGCTGCCTTTGCAGACGGATTTGGCCCACATTGTCCTTGATGGTAGCCCTGCAGGACACAAACACCTTCACCAGGTTGAAGGAAACTCAGAGCACAGATGCATGGCATGCATTGAATACATTTTAGCAAACAAATAGAACATGGAATCAGGGTCTGGAATAATGTGGCACACCCAAGAAGGAAAAAAGCAGAAGGGCCAGAGAGTCTGCTAACCATAGACAGGATAACAGAGTGCAGGGCGTGACAGTCGTAAGCAGCTTAATGGTGCAATGCATAAAGAATGCTGGCCACTCTAATGTTGTGTTTTTAACTGCAGTAGTTAGATTGCAAAGATGGTTGTAGGGGGTTGGGCATTGCCTCTCATTATTGGAAAACGCCAGAGCTGCAACTCTATTCACAACTTATTCGCAGTGCACTGTACAAAACAATGACACACTAACCACTTTTTCCGTTGGATTTAATCCAAAAAGCTTTTCACAGTCTACATTAACAACTTATCAAAGACACAATACAAACATCTTAGACCTCTGATTGTTGGAACATAAATAACCAACCTCCCATTCTCCCTTACATGCATACACACAACTGTGTTGCTTCCAAACTGGTATCACTTGTGTGCATTCTCAACACTCCATTCATTCTGTCAAAATACCCACTTTCACCATTCTAACATACCACACCTCTCACTACAGACTACACTCACTGTTCAAACACAAGCCAAAAGAGCTTTACATAATATTTACAAAACATGCATTTGATACAGAACAAAACAAGGCACAGGCCATCAACATCAAGAATTTAGCCAAATTCAATACAAAATTGGTTTTTAGATTGGCCTAAACGCCACGGTCTACACGTTTCGAATCCCTCCAATTGCGGGGATTCTCATCAGGACCAAAGTAACTTAATCATTCATCACATGATCAGTGACATCACTGATGACATCACTGATGACATCTCAAATGACATTACTGATGACATCACTGATGACATCATCCACGTGACATTCATACACCTCATCATACACTAGTATAACCTTTCATCATTTTGGTATTTGTAGTGCTTGCATAATTATTACCCTCCAATGGGTTTCTATGTTAAGCATGAATTTTAAACCGGGAAACGCAGACTGAAAGTCCTGCTTTCACTTTGATTTTAAAATACCTACTTGTCGTTTATTTCCTGGCATGATTCCAAGACACGATCCCTCTCTCTTTTTCAGGGTGGTGCGTCGACCCCACGGCTGGACCTGCCGTGCATAAATAATCGTTTCCCTGTTTAAAATTCATGCTTAACATAGAAACCCATTGGAGGGTAATAATTATGCAAGCCCTACAAATACCAAAATGCCTTGGTAGAAAGAGCACACCGGAGGCTGCAGCACACCAGAGGCTCATTAACTGAACAGAGCAGGAAGGTAACTGTGGTGCTTTGAATGTTGAAACCTCACATGCCTTTGAAAAAGGAGAAATGTTCTCTGAAACGCGTCAGGCAAGAGACAAGCAGTGAACTGGAAAAAAGCCTCGGCCTAAAATGCCTGCTTTACTCTGAATAAATGTTGGTGTTCCAACTTACCTGTGTGGAGTGCGGGCTCATTTGCAGGGCAACTTTGGATGATATATATATATATATATATATATATATATATATATATATATATATATTATCTACTGGCGGTCGCCAGTAGATAGTTATAGTTAGGACCGTGTTTCCATAGGAAATCCGCAACATTCTATTTTGAATAACTTTGGCACCGATTGACGAATCCTCGCAAAATTTTCAAAATAGGTGGGGCGCTCCGCTCCGCTCCTACCCTGAAAGTTTTGGGGGGATTCGTCAAGCGGGGGCTGAGAAAAAGGTGGGGTCCCAAAACGCGTTTTCCCCATGCTTTTTCCCATAGGACATTTAGTCCAAGCTACAGCCCGAATGGCTGAACAGAATTACTTGAAATTTGGCAGAGAGGTAGTCCTCAGGTCAGGGATGTGCCTTTTGCAGGTCTGGTGTAAACCTGTTCCGTATTCCTGAGAAAATAGTAGCATTTAAATCAATATATATATCTATAAGCGCGCTCCGAGCGCGTACGGTAAGCTTACCGTACGCGCACGCTGCCGTGCGCGAGCGTAATTCTGATTGGTGGTTACATGACTGTAAACATTCGAATCGGTCGAAATCAGGAAGTGTCGGCCGCCATTTTGTGTGTCTCACACTGATAAACAAAGGAGGAGAACGTGAAAAGGGGGCAACAAAGAGAGTTGCAGACCCCCTAGCGTTTGTCAGGGGGTCCAAGAAGGTCATTTCCACCACAGTGCACAATAATAAGGTTAGGCTGTGGGAGATGTAGAAAAGATTTCACCAAAGGCATTAATTGGTGCCACTTTAACCCTCTCTGACCAATCCATTTAATGTCTACATTTGGCAAAGCAAGGTCTCTCACCATACCTCTTTTTTCTGCATACTTTTCACTCCAGAAGACATAGCTGTGACCTACAATCCACACTGTGAACATCTTTCAAGGAGATCTGGATGCACTCAGGAGGTGTCTTTCAGTAGAATGGCAATATGAAATGAAAGACAGTTGTGAAATGGAGGCATACATATTTTTTTTAAATAAAAAGAACTCATTGGCTGATTCATATCATTTTACAGTTAAAACTAGGCTGTATGTGTACATTTTTAGAAGCATGTTTTGTATTGGTTCAGAAAATTGTGTTCCCACAGAAGATTAATTTGGATTTGCTGTTAGGTTTGACAGGTGAAGCACTCTTGCTCTTTGGAATACAAACATTGTGTGCTGAACTTCTGACCTCTCTGCTCACACAAGTGTTCCATGAGCTGTTGCTATGGTAGCAAGCAGAAGTCAAGTTGGGGGAAGGGTTCATTTGAAAAAGGGTTGAAGCTTTCAACCAATAGAAATGTGTGAGTTAATTTGAAAAAATGTGGGAAGCACTGAGATTTGTAATTAACATGTACATGTGTGAAAAAAGAGAGGGGAAACATTGCCATTTACTGGTTCTGCTGAGAGGAGAGAGGCGTAGAGCTCTGAGATTCTGACTCTGATAATCTGCTGTTTGAGTGCCACATTTCTTTCTCAACTAACTAATTTTAAAGGTGAGATATGAGTTTGAGAGGGGATGTATGTGGTGATTTATGATATAAATATTAGAATTGTGATTCTTCTTTAAAAGTTATGTTTTACATTTTGTGGTTTGGGAGATATTTAACTGTCTTGAACTTGTAAAATATTATGGAGTATGTTTTCACCATAAGTTAAAGTGTACTGGTATCACTGAGGAATACTGTTTTGCGCCTAGAATCAAACCATGAGTCTGTGTGCACACAGGGATTGTTGTCAGAGATTTTAATAGTGTTGGTCCAGTTCTGTAAGAATGACATTTGTAGGAAAGGGTCAGCTTTTTTTTTTTTATAAATATGATGGTTTTATTAATAAATAAGTTATTTTGTTGGTCAGGTAAGTGTGAAATTTCTGTATTTATCACACATTTAGTTTCATGCTCCCTTTTTTTCACTTCTCCTCTGTCTGCTTTTCTCATTTCCGTTGTACTCCCTCAAGGACCTTGTAGGGTAAAAAAAATGTTTTTTGTTTAAAAAAAAAAAAAAAATGCGCGTAAGTGTTGTTTCTTGATCACATGACCAACCGTACGCGCACGTTAAGCTTACCGAGCGCGTACGGTAAAAGTACGCATGCGCGTACCAAAGACACGCGCACGTGCGCATGCGCATTACAGGCACGCTCGTACACTTCCGCGTAACATGCGCGCACGTGTGCGCGTATGAAGCATGCGCTTACGCGTCGCGTAGGAAGTACGGACGCGTAAGCATGCGCACACGGAGTATAAATATTACGTACGCTCACTGTAAATAAAGCGAAGCGTGCGCTTACGGTAAGCTTACCGTACGTGCACGCTAAAAAATTTTTTTAAAAAAAGATAAAGGTTTGTTGAAGATATTAACTATGTTATACAACTATATCTAACCATTTATTTGAAAAAGGTGAATCTTTCTATATTGAAGAATGCATTAAAACCATGAATATATACATAGGTAGAATAGTGTTTTAAGGAAAAAAAAAAAGAAAAAAAAATGATGTAAAAAAAAAAAACTTCAATGAAAAAAACATAGGTATCACACACTGTTAGAGTCGGGGATCTCTGGTTGGCGCAAGGTTGCCCTTGTGTCAAGCAGGAACCCTCTCCTCCACGTCAGGGCGCAGGATAACCCCTCGCGAATGACCCTTGCTCACCCTCTAGGTGCGTGGCGTGAGCAGCCAAGGCGATTCCTCAGGCGTTGTTGGTTAAGCACTTACAATCGTACACACAGTAAATACATCAATCCCCCCAGAAACGGACACCAGACTTGGATATATATAAAAATACGATTCTTTATGTAAAAATAAGGTATATATATCTCAGCAGACTTATCACAAGACCAATAACGTTTTCGCTATGCCACCAGGTTGTACAGCGGGCAAATGTTCGTTGTTCGTAGCTTCAAATGGATACTTGGTAGTCTCTTGCAAATGTTACTCGTGGTTCCAGTACTCACAGAGATCGACTCCTGCGAACGGGGAAATAAGGCGTTGCGGGCCCCGAGCCCTATACTGGAACTTCTTTCGGGATGTGGAGAGTCGGCACAGGTCGGTGCGACTCTCAGCTTGGGAAGTGTTCTTGGGTCCTCAATCAGCAGGTGTGGGCACGTAGGCAGGCGCGGCCAGCGACCCTTTAGCACGGCGGTGCAGGAGGGTCTCCACAGCGGGGGCGGCGCGGCCTGAGATGTCCGGGGATCGCGAAGCGGGGTCGCAGGGCACGGTCAGTGCAGCTGGGTGACCCGGCGTAGATCACAGTCGTCGGACGGCTTCCGGCGGGAGGGGTGATAGCGCGGTCAGCGCGCTCCAGTAGCAGGCGGTGACAGGGATGCAGGCGGCCTGGCCCGGGAACAGAGAGCGGCTCGGGACGGAGCGGGGCTCTCACGGGTTGGAGGCAGGCGAGCTTCTGAGTGTCACGGCCCTAGGAGGGGCGATGCGGGGCGCAGTCTCTTTTCCAGCGGGATGCCCACACGGCTCGAATTGGAGGATGAGTAAGAAGCACAGAGAACCCACTGGTCCTGGGGTTCAGTTCAGGGGGCAAGCTCAGATCAAGCCCTTGGAGAATGTTCAAGCACAAAGTAGCAAAGTCTTTTCAGTAAGTCTCTTCCTCTCCTTTCTCAGCAAGGCAAGCAGCAGGCCAGCTCCTCCGGCGTCTTCTTCTCCTTCTAGTCGGGCAGAGGTTCTTTGTGGTAAACAGGATTCTGATTTCTTAGGAGCCAGGCTCCTACTTTTATACCATGATTCTTTTGTTCTTTAGCGCCAGGGGGCCTAGGCCTGGCTCAGTCCAGTTCTGGAGCACTTTGTTATGGTGACTCTGCTCTTTCCTTTCAGCAGCAGGGCAGAGACATCAGCCGCCCCACAGGGGGTGGCGCCGGCTTTGTGGTGGTAGAGCACAGGTCTATTCAAGAGTCAAGGTGTACTCCTCCCACCCATCCAGGTGTAATCTCTCTACCCACCACCTGGCAGCCAACCTGTCTCTGGGGATCCCCCCACCCTGCTCCTTACTGTTGCTAGGCAGAACACACACACACACAGCAGAGGCGGACTGAGATGGTCAGGTCAGTAAATACTATCTTTCTAAAAGTAGTATTTACAAACCCAGGATATTAAAATAAACATGACTACAAGAAGTATTTTATCATCCTGAGTTCAGGCATACTAAACTTGACACTTCTACCATGCTCTCTGAGTCCACTGGGGTCACAGCGTTGGCGTGATCCCGGCAGCCCATTCTGGCCTATGGAGAGCAGGTAGCCTTCAATAGTGAAGAACGGAAATGGCTGTAATTCACTACTAAGACATGCCACACACATCAGGGCATGTCCTACCTTATGCCTACAATGCACCCTGCCCTTGGGCCTACCAGAGGGGTGGCTAATATGTAGGTAAGGGAAGGTTTAGGGACTGGCAAGTGGGGGCACTTGCGCAGTCAGCGCGACGGTCCCGGACCGCGCACAGGGTCTGCGGTGGCAGACCCTAGACACACTTTACAAGGCCGCTTCCGTGGGTGGCGCAACCAGCGCTGCAAGCCCACCAGCAGCATTGGCATTCACAAGCCCTGGCACCCCTGGTGCACTTTACTGGAGACTGACAGTGAATCCAATAAACCAATCATGGACATCAATTACAGGTACACTTTACCTAGGGAGCACTTGCACTGCGGCACGGATTAGCCGTGGCGCAGTGCCCTGAGCGGACAACACCAGCAAAACAATCGAGAGACACCATCAAAAAGTGGAAGGGAAACTCACGCCAAGGTGCCAGGTCTAACACGTGTCCCCTCCAGCTGAAATGTGAACTACCCTTGCCCAGGGGGTTCCTCGTCACTAAGGCGGAAATACCTGGACAGACCGTCAGCGTTGGCGTGATCTGTACCAGGACGGTGTTCCACCGTAAAGTCCATACCCTGTAGGGAGATGGACCACCTCAACAGCTTCGGGTTTTCACCCCTCATTTGCATCAACCATCTGAGGGGCCTGTGGTCCGTCTGAACCCGGAAGTGAGACCCAAAGAAGTAGGGTCTTAGCTTCTTCAGCGCCCAGACCACAGCAAATGCTTCTCGCTCAATTGCACTCCACCTACTTTCCCGTGGAAGTAACCTCCTACTGATGAAGGCTACGGGTTGGTCCCAGCCCTCCTCGGTCATCTGCGAGAGAACAGCCCCTACACCATGCTCTGAAGCGTCTGTCTGTACTAGGAATTCCTTGGAGAAGTCAGGGGCCAAGAGCACGGGCGCCGTGCACATGGCAGTCTTCAGGGTGTCGAAAGCTTTCTGACAGGTGTCAGTCCAAATCACGTTCCTGGGCTGCTTCTTGGAAGTCAGCTCTGTCAAGGGGGCAACAATCGTTCCATAGCCCTTGACAAACCTCCTGTAGTACCCAGTGAGCCCCAGGAAGGCCCTCACTGCGGTCTGCGTCTTGGGGGGTTCCCAAGCCAGGATGGTCTCAATTTTGGGTTGCAAGGGTGCCACCTTGCCACTCCCCACTTGGTGTCCCAAGTACACCACGGAACCCTGCCCGATCTGGCACTTGCTTGCCTTGATCGTGAGGCCTGCTCGGCGCAGAGCCATCAACACTTCCCAGAGGTGGCGCAGGTGTTCGGGCCAGGTGGCACTGAACACCGCGATGTCATCCAGGTAGGCGGCACTGAACGCATCCAGCCCAACCAGTACCTGGTTGACCAACCTCTGAAAGGTGGCAGGGGCATTCTTCATCCCAAATGGCATGACTCGGAACTGGAAGTGCCCATCTGGTGTAGAGAATGCGGACCTCTCTTTGGCCCCATCGGTCAAGGCGATCTGCCAGTACCCAGACGTTAAATCAAACGTGCTGAGGAACCGGGCAGCCCCCAGCCGATCAATGAGCTCATCAGCTCTGGGGATGGGGTGCGCGTCAGTCTTCGTTACTGAATTGAGTCCTCTGTAGTCCACACAGAACCGGAGTTCAGGTGTGGCTCCCGGCGTAGCAGCTTTGGGGACCAAGACCACGGGGCTGGACCAAGGACTGCTGGAGGACTCAACCACCCCTAGCGCAAGCATTTTGGAGACCTCCTCCTTGATGCAAGCTCTGACCCTGTCAGTTACCCTGTAAGCCTTGGGCTTCACAGGTAAGCTGTCTCCTGTGTCCACATCATGGACGCACCAATCTGTGACACCAGGAACCAGGGAGAATCGGTCGGAAAACTGTCCCAGCAAGTGGCGGCAATCTTCCTGTTGTTCGGGCGTCAGGGTGGGTGAGAGGTTAACTCCATCCACTGACCCATCTTTCTCAGAGGCCACTAAGAGGTCAGGAAGAGGCTCGGTCTCCTCTTCCATTCCATCATCAGTGGCCAGCAGCATGCCCACTTCGGTCCTCTCTAAGTGGGGCTTAAGGCGGTTAACATGTAGGACCCTCAAAGGGTTCCTGGGAGTCTGCATGTCCACCAAGTAGGTGATAGGACTTTTGCGCTCCACAACCTCAAATGGACCTGTCCACTTATCCTGAAGTGCACACGGCTCCACTGGGGCCAAGACCCACACCTTTTGTCCAGGTTGAAGCTCTACCAGAGTGGCATTCCGGTCGTACCACCGCTTCATCTCCTCCTGGCTGGCTTCCAGATTTGCCTCAGCAAGTTGCCTGAAACGCCGAGTCTGGTTTCGGAAGGCCAGCATGTAACTATATACATTCTGGGGAGGTTTCCTGGGAGATTGCTCCCAGCCTTCCTTTACCAAACTCAGAGGTCCTCTTACCGGGTGACCATACAGAAGCTCAAAGGGGCTGAACCCTAGAGACTTCTGCGGCACCTCTCGGTAAGGGAAGAGCAGGCATGGCAAGAGGACGTCCCACTTACGCCTCATTGGACCGTCCAGGCCCATGATCATGCCTTTGAGGGTTCGGTTGAATCTCTCAACCAACCCATTTCCTTGGGGGTGGTAAGGAGTGGTGAACTTGTAAGTTACCCCACACTCCTTCCACAGGGATTTCATATACGTGGATATGAAATTGGTCCCCCTGTCGCTCACCACCTCTAGAGGGAATCCCACTCGGGAGAAAATCCCCATCAGTGCCCGTCCCACCACGGGGGCCGTCACTGTCCTCAGAGGGATGGCTTCAGGGTACCGGGTGGCATGGTCCACCAAGACCAGGATGAACCTGTTGCCCAGGGCTGTCTTGGGGTCCAGAGGCCCCACAATATCAATACCCACTCGTTGGAATGGCGTTCCGACCACAGGGAAAGGTTGCAGAGGAGCCTTATGCTTCCCTCCGCTCTTACCACTTGCCTGGCAAGTCTGACAGGTTCTGCAGTAGGAATCTGAATTCTTATGCATTTGGGGCCAGTAAAAGTGGGTGACAAGCCTGTCATAGGTCTTGTCCATCCCCAAATGTCCTGCTAAAGGCACATCGTGAGCCAGCCCCAGTAGGAAGGTTCTGAACTTCTGGGGTACCACCAGCACACGGGCTGACCCAGGTTCAGCAGCCTTAGGCTCGGAATACAGGAGGTCACTCTCCCAGTACACGTAGTGTGTTTTGGCCTGAACACCGTTGGCCTGGTCTGCAGCCTGTTGCCGCATACCCACGAGAGAAGGGCATTCTTTCTGCTCCCTGCAGAATTCCTCCCTGGAGGGACCTCCTTCTTGCTGCCAATGGGTCAGCTCAGGCAGATCTCCCAGTTCGGCAATCTGTTCCCCGGTAGGCTCCAGAGCATCCCCCTCAGGGTCTACTTCCTCCTGGGCCGTGGGAACTTCGGGGGCCGGTTTCCCGCGCCTCCTGCGCCTTCTCCCTAAGGCCGGTTCCTGGACCTCTCCCTCAGGCTCCAGGACCCTCTCAACACCCCTACTGGCTGCCATGGACCGGGTGGTCACGCACGCCCAGTCGGGTAGACCCACCATCCTCAGATGCGTGGTCTTCTCCACCTTTTCCCAAGGGGAACTCTCCAGGTCGTTCCCTAGCAGACAGTCTACAGGCATGTCAGTTCTCACAGCGACTTGTAGAGTACCAGAGACCTCCCCCCACTCAAAGGGAACTTGAGCCATTGGACAACGACTCTCTACGTTGTCAGCATTGACAACCCTACAGTAGGCATTGGGTACAATTTGCTCTTGAGACACCAGGTGTTGCCTCACCGAGGTCACGCTGGCTCCTGTATCTCTAAGAGCCTCAACCTTCTTTCCATTGATGGTCACCACTTGCCCATATTTCTTAGTGTTAGAGGGCAGGTAGGTTACAGGGACCATCTCACTGTCTCCTAGCGAGACTAGGGTCATCTGCCCGGGACCCCCACCCTCCTGGACTGCTACCTCCTCCCCAAAGTTAACACTAGCTACTTGCCGGGGGGGAGCACCAGTGGGTGCGGTCTTACCAAACAGGCGACACTTAGGATCAGAGGCAATGTGACCCGGGTCACCACACCTATAACAATTGAAGGGCCCCTTTGGAACAGGTCTACCTGTCGGGGCCCCGTTCTGCTGCGGGGGTGGGGGAGGCTGAGAACCCTTCTGCTGGTTCCCTTGGGAATTACTTTGGGGGCCTTTTTGGAACCCCTTCTGTTTACCCTTGTCCCCCCCACTCTTCTGCTGGGGACCCTGCCCACCTTTGGCGGAGTCTCCCACTTGACCCTTGTGGACCCTGGTGCTGAGCCAGCGGTCCGCCTCCTCAGCAAGCTTCCTCGGGTTGGACAGCTTGCTATCTATCAGGTGCTGGCGTAGCTCAGGAAAACATTGACTGGACAAGTGCTCCCATGCAATTAAATCAAGCAGCCCTTGATAATCATTCACTTTGCTACCCTTCACCCAACCATCCAGCGCTCTGCAGAAAAAGGTCACATATTCCACATACGTACTCTCAGGGATCTTCTTGGTCTCCCTGAACCTCTGTCTATATAGCTCAGGAGTTAACCCATACCTGGTCATTAAAGCTTCCTTCATATGGGGGTATGAGGTTTGGACTTCTAAGGGCAAATCTAACAGTGTGTCCCGCCCTTCCGCAAGGAACCTTCCTCACAACCCCGCTCCCCAGTCTTTCTCAGGGACCCGGTGTGAGGACATGGCCACCTCGTAGGCTCTAAACCACTGCCCTATGTCATCCTTTCTAAAATACTCCTTTACTACATCTTTGGGGATGTACACCTTGGACTCTACCTGCGCTGGTGGAGTGCTGCCACCAGAAGGAGCGGTGTCCAAACTTTTCGCCTTCAGCTCCAACTCCTTCAATCTTATATCATGATCCATTTGGCGTTGTTGTGCCTCCAGGGCCAACTTCTGCTTTTCCATTTCCATTTGTCCGGCCAACTTTGCCATCTCCATTGCATGCGCCCTGTCGGCTGCCCTGTCTGCCAGCTCCTCTGGCGACCGGACTCTGCTGGGCTCCTCAAGGTTGTCGGGTGGAACGATGTCCCCCGCATTCCGTGGGTCTCGTGACTCCTTCCAGGCTCTCAGCGCCTTGAGGTACTGGTTCTTCTTCCTGAATCCAGCATGGGGAACTCTGAATTTTACACTGTAGCCTTTCAATTGCTCCGTTGTGTAACCTTCCAGTCTCTCCCAATCCACCTCATCTATTCCAGAAATCACGGAGAGCGCTCTTCCAGCAGAGAGTGAGCCAGGCATGGTTGCAGTAATGGCAGATGTCTCAACAAAGTTCAACAATTAAAAACCTGTGGCTGTGTTATTTGGTCTGCCCTCACTATCTGGTGATTAATAATTCACTGTATGCAAATTACAAGTGCAAATCCGAAATCCCACCCGCTGCCAACAATGTTAGAGTCGGGGATCTCTGGTTGGCGCAAGGTTGCCCTTGTGTCAAGCAGGAACCCTCTCCTCCACGTCAGGGCGCAGGATAACCCCTCGCGAATGACCCTTGCTCACCCTCTAGGTGCGTGGCGTGAGCAGCCAAGGCGATTCCTCAGGCGTTGTTGGTTAAGCACTTACAATCGTACACACAGTAAATACATCAATCCCCCCAGAAACGGACACCAGACTTGGATATATATAAAAATACGATTCTTTATGTAAAAATAAGGTATATATATCTCAGCAGACTTATCACAAGACCAATAACGTTTTCGCTATGCCACCAGGTTGTACAGCGGGCAAATGTTCGTTGTTCGTAGCTTCAAATGGATACTTGGTAGTCTCTTGCAAATGTTACTCGTGGTTCCAGTACTCACAGAGATCGACTCCTGCGAACGGGGAAATAAGGCGTTGCGGGCCCCGAGCCCGATACTGGAACTTCTTTCGGGATGTGGAGAGTCGGCACAGGTCGGTGCGACTCTCAGCTTGGGAAGTGTTCTTGGGTCCTCAATCAGCAGGTGTGGGCACGTAGGCAGGCGCGGCCAGCGACCCTTTAGCACGGCGGTGCAGGAGGGTCTCCACAGCGGGGGCGGCGCGGCCTGAGATGTCCGGGGATCGCGAAGCGGGGTCGCAGGGCACGGTCAGTGCAGCTGGGTGACCCGGCGTAGATCACAGTCGTCGGACGGCTTCCGGCGGGAGGGGTGATAGCGCGGTCAGCGCGCTCCAGTAGCAGGCGGTGACAGGGATGCAGGCGGCCTGGCCCGGGAACAGAGAGCGGCTCGGGACGGAGCGGGGCTCTCACGGGTTGGAGGCAGGCGAGCTTCTGAGTGTCACGGCCCTAGGAGGGGCGATGCGGGGCGCAGTCTCTTTTCCAGCGGGATGCCCACACGGCTCGAATTGGAGGATGAGTAAGAAGCACAGAGAACCCACTGGTCCTGGGGTTCAGTTCAGGGGGCAAGCTCAGATCAAGCCCTTGGAGAATGTTCAAGCACAAAGTAGCAAAGTCTTTTCAGTAAGTCTCTTCCTCTCCTTTCTCAGCAAGGCAAGCAGCAGGCCAGCTCCTCCGGCGTCTTCTTCTCCTTCTAGTCGGGCAGAGGTTCTTTGTGGTAAACAGGATTCTGATTTCTTAGGAGCCAGGCTCCTACTTTTATACCATGATTCTTTTGTTCTTTAGCGCCAGGGGGCCTAGGCCTGGCTCAGTCCAGTTCTGGAGTACTTTGTTATGGTGACTCTGCTCTTTCCTTTCAGCAGCAGGGCAGAGACATCAGCCGCCCCACAGGGGGTGGCGCCGGCTTTGTGGTGGTAGAGCACAGGTCTATTCAAGAGTCAAGGTGTACTCCTCCCACCCATCCAGGTGTAATCTCTCTACCCACCACCTGGCAGCCAACCTGTCTCTGGGGATCCCCCCACCCTGCTCCTTACTGTTGCTAGGCAGAACACACACACACACAGCAGAGGCGGACTGAGATGGTCAGGTCAGTAAATACTATCTTTCTAAAAGTAGTATTTACAAACCCAGGATATTAAAATAAACTTGACTACAAGAAGTATTTTATCATCCTGAGTTCAGGCATACTAAACTTGACACTTCTACCATGCTCTCTGAGTCCACTGGGGTCACAGCGTTGGCGTGATCCCGGCAGCCCATTCTGGCCTATGGAGAGCAGGTAGCCTTCAATAGTGAAGAACGGAAATGGCTGTAATTCACTACTAAGACATGCCACACACATCAGGGCATGTCCTACCTTATGCCTACAATGCACCCTGCCCTTGGGCCTACCAGAGGGGTGGCTAATATGTAGGTAAGGGAAGGTTTAGGGACTGGCAAGTGGGGGCACTTGCGCAGTCAGCGCGACGGTCCCGGAGCAGTGGCAGACCCTAGACACACTTTACAAGGCCGCTTCCGTGGGTGGCGCAACCAGCGCTGCAAGCCCACCAGCAGCATTGGCATTCACAAGCCCTGGCACCCCTGGTGCACTTTACTGGGGACTGACAGTGAATCCAATAAACCAATCATGGACATCAATTACAGGTACACTTTACCTAGGGAGCACTTGCACTGCGGCACGGATTAGCCGTGGCGCAGTGCCCTGAGCGGACAACACCAGCAAAACAATCGAGGCACACCATCAAAAAGTGGAAGGGAAACTCACGCCAAGGTGCCAGGTCTAACACACACATTATAGTTAAGAATTAGAATTCAAAAAACCATGCAAAAACACAGAAAAAAACATAGGTTTCAAACACGTTATATTTAGAAATTAGCTTTTAAAAAACCTTGCAAATTCACTGAAAAAACCATAGGTTTCACACACGTTATAGTTAGCTGGACATTTCTCTCGTAAAAAACCATTGAAATTCCCCCGTTATAGTTATTTCAGCTAACTATAACTCGCGCACCCGCAATCCACTGCTGATGACGTCACATATTACATCACTCATGACATGGTCAGTGACATCACTCATGACATCACTGATGACATCTCAAATGACATCACTGATGACATCACTAATGACGTCATCAATGTGAGAAATTACCACATCTTCTGACACCCTTATAAAATCTTTGATATACCAACTCAAAATTACAGAGTTCCGTTCTCATATCCATAAATAATGCAATACCAATAACTGCATACCCAAATATTAACTTTTAGGTCTTCATACACCTCCACACACTCACCTGTAAAGTCACTCATAGTTACAGTCACTCCATAAAATAGTATCATATGAATTTATTCACACACCTATATAGACACTCACACACTACCAATCATCCATAGAGGTACTCTGAAACCTAGTCATTCATACAAATGATCACACTGCCATTTACTCACCTATGCAGTTATACACACTCAAGTTCCCTTGCTCACAAAAATAGTATCACATTTTTATGCTCTATTAGAATCATTGACAAAAGCACACGCTCATCCATACAGTCACTGTCACAATCACACATTCTCACATCTAGCTACTTATATACTCTTACACAAATATATACTGCCTTTCACATATGTAGTTAGTCACAAATGTACCAATGAGATATACATTCAATCCCTAACACACCCATACATACACTCGCTCAACCATACAGTCCATCACAGATGCACTCTTAAAACCATGCACCCATAGAATCACCCACTCACACATCTATGCACAGAGTCACACACAGCCTACCCACACTAACACTCAGGCACCCATACAGATACTGAGACAAAAAATCAATAACTCATATAGACACTCATATAGCTATTCACAAAATCATGCAGCCACTTATACACCAACATACAGACACATACAGACATTTACACAGTTTAGTTACTAGTCTGCAGTAAGATACATTTAATGACTCACTTATAGAGTCAGTTACGCACCACAGAAAATCATCCATTTACACACTTGTACACCCACTCATTCTTCAACAGTCCTTTCCCTATAAACATATTAAAATTGTTCAGAAACACATACTCAATGGATGACGTCATCAGTGATGTCATCAGTGATGTCATTTGAGATGTCATCAGTGATGTCATGAGTGATGTCACTGACCATGTCATGAGTGATGTAATATGTGACGTCATCAGCAGTGGATTGCGGGTGCGCGAGTTATAGTTAGCTGAACTAACTATAACGGGGGAATTTCAATGGTTTTTTATGAGAGAAATGTCCAGCTAACTATAACGTGTGTGAAACCTATGGTTTTTTCAGTGAATATATATATATATATTATTTCAGCACAACCCACTTCAGGAGTCATGGGCGCTCTGCGGTGGTGCGTTCGAGATACGGCAGGGTTAAGCCGTTACTTATTCAATTCGTTTGCCCGCGAAGGCTTCCTCGCGCACTCCCAGAGGGAAAGACAACTTCAAACACGATCGTGTGTTATGATTCCTTTTACTTTCAGCATGCCAGATACAAGAAAAACCTCTACGCGTTTCAGTCTCAACAGAGACCTTGATCACGAGTCTAGTGATGTCATTTGAGATGTCATCAGTGATGTCATGAGTGATGTCACTGACCATGTCATGAGTGATGTAATATGTGACATCATCAGCAGTGGATTGCGGGTGCGCGAGTTATAGTTAGCTTAACTAACTATAACGTGGGAATTTCATTGGTTTTTTACGAGTGAAATGTCCAGCTAACTATAACGTGTGTGAAACCTATGGTTTTTTCACTGAATTTGCAAGGTCTTTTAAATGCTAATTCCTAACTATAACGTGTGTGAAACCCATGGTTTTTTCCCTGAATTTGCAAGGTTTTTTAAATGCTAATTCCTAACTATAACATGTGTGAAACCCATGGTTTTTTCAGTGAATTTGTATGGTTTTTTAAATGCTAATTCTTACCTATAACATGTGTGATACCCATGGTTTTTTCATTGATTTTGTATGGTTTTTTTAATACAAATTCTTACATTAAACGTGTGTTTTTTTTTTGCAAGGTTTTTTACATTTTTTTTTTTTACTTTATATTCTCTTAAAACACTATGCTTAAATTTTAAAAATTCTGCAATATATTATTTTTTCTCATTTTTTTTTACCAAACAGGTAAGATATATTAGTATAACATAGTGATTCTTTTTTTCCTTTTTTTTTTTTTTTTTTTACGTGCGCGTACGTTAAGCTTACGGTAAGCGTACGGTTTGCGTAATGTACGTAATATTTCTACTCTTTTTGCGTATGGTTAGGCAATTTACGTAGCCGTGCGTACTGCGTACGCGGCGCGTAAGCGCATACGCTACACGCGCACGTTACGCGGAAGTGTTGGGGCGTGCCTGTTATGCGCATGCGCGCGTGCGCGTGTCTTTTATACGCGCATGCGTACTTTTACCGTAAGCGCTCTGTAAGCGCACCGTAAGCGTAACGTACGCGCACGGTGGGTCATGTGATCAAGAAACAAAACTTTTGATTGGTTCAAAGTAGTTTCAGTTCTAGAACTCTCCTACACCACACCCATTCCCCTCATTTCTGCTTGTGATCCCTTAGGAGAAGGAGCTGAGTTGTCTTTGGGATACGATGGCAGACCAGCACTCCTCTTCTGAGAGTGAGGCTAGCAGCACCACCATCAGGCAGAGAAGGAGGAAACAGAAGAGCTCTTTTATATGGGAGTATTTTACTTTTCCTGAGGGCGAGAAAAAAGTAAAAGTAAAAGTGCTTTAGTGACTTGCAAGCTGTGCCAGCGTGTACTTTCTAGAGGTAATCCTAACAAGAAGTATTCCTTCGGGAATCACAATATGTTACGACACCTTGAGGATGTACACCCTAGGACACATGCTCGACATACTAGAGGAAACCCTTCAGTAAGTCGAGCAAGCACATCCACAGCAGCTCAGCCGAGTCCATCTTCGGAAGCTCAGCTGAGCCCTTCATCTGTGGGGGCAGATTCACCTTTTTCTGGTCCTGTGGAAACTAACCATCGGTTTGCGAGGGTTACAATGCGGTGCTCAAATTGCCATGGTCTAATTGTTCATAGGGAGACCAGTGTTCCCCTAATTAACAACAAAATAGACCAGCACATTTGTCCTACCAGCTAATATTCCCATTCTTCCTTTCCTCTGTCCCTGCATGAACACAACGGCTCTTTTAAGAGCCAACCTTACCTCTCAACTTTTTTTAATTTTTTCTTACGGTAAGCGTATTTTTTTTTTTAAAACAATAAAAAACAATTACCACATTACAAGGTCTTTGAGGGATTAATAACAAAATACTGAAAATCTGTTTGAGGAGAAGTGGAAGAAAGGGACCATCTAATTTCTGACTTACCTGACCCACCCAACAATTTAATTATCATTTTAAATTTAATTGAAATTGCTTGTAAAAATGTTTTTTCGAAAATTTTCTTTCTCAATCTGAAAAAAAAGAAAAAAGTATTAATATTTAATAAAACATTTTATAATACAGTACACATATTTACATATTTTCCAAAAACAAATTTTTGCCATTTTTTTGCTGTTTTCAGAATATATTGCATTTCACTATAAATCGTGAAAGCAATTGCATTCATCACTTAACAGCGGGCAAAAAAACGAAATTTCTTTGCCAATTTGAAAGCACACTTACTACTCATTTTTTGGCAAGTGATAAGTCATTTTACAGTCTGACACATTTTTAATCCACTTTTCAGATTCTGAAAACAGCACATGTCCAAACAGCTTTTTGAGACCAGGAACATGCGTAACCTGGGTGAATGACTACACTCCAGCAAGGGCAACCAGCCTTAGTGATGCTGAATGTATTTGCATTACTCACTGCAACCTCAAACCCTAAAAGTATTCCTCATTTATACCAGTACACCTTAATTTATGGTGAAAACAGAGTGCATAATATTTTACATGTTCCTTACATTTAAATTTCTCCCAAAACACAAAATGATAAACACAACTTCAACAAAAGGAATTCCAATTCTATTATTCATTTCTTAATTTACCACATACATCCCCTCTCAAACTCATAACTCACCTTTAAAATTAGTTAGTTGTGAAAGAAATGTGGCACTCAAACAGCAGATTATCAGAGCCAGGATCTCTGTTCTGTACACCTCTCTCCTCTCAGCAGAACCAGATAATGGCAATGTTTCCCTCTCTTTTTCCACACATATACATGTTAATTTCAAATCTCAGTGCTTCCCCCTTTTTTTCAAATGTAATCACACATTTCTATTGGTTGAAAACCAACCCTTTTCCAAAAGTACCCTTCCCCCAACTTGACTTCTGCCTAGTACCCTTCCCCCAACTTGTCTTCTGCCTGCTACCATAGCAACAGCTCATGGAACACTGCTGTGTGAAGTCAGGTCAGAAGTTCACCACACAATGTTTCATTTCCAAAGAGCGAGAGTGCTTGACTTTTCTAACCTAACAGCAAATCCATAGTAATGTTCTTTGGTAACACATTTTTCTGTACCAATACAAAACATGCTTCTATAAATTGACACATACAGCCTAGTTTTTCGTGTAGAATGGTATGAAACAGCCAATGAGTTCTTTTTATTTTAAAAAAATATGTATGCCTCCATTTCCAAACTGTCTTTCATTTCTTTTTCCCATTCTACTGAAATACACCTCCTGAGTGCATCCAGATCTCCTTTGAAGATGTTCACAGTGTGGATTGTAGGGCACAGCTATGTCTTCTGGAGTGAAAAGTATGCAGAGAAAACAGGTATGGTGAGAGACCTTGCTTTGCCAAATGTAGACATTAAATGGATTGGTCAGAGAGGGTTAAAGTGGCACCAATTGATGCCATTGGTGAAATCCTTCATGCAAATCCAACACCCTGACCTCATAATAGTGCACTGTGGTGGCAATGACCTAGGCACTTTGACTGGGGTAGGTCTGGAAATGCTTATGAAGGAGACCTTTGCACAACTATTTTCACTTTTCCCTAAAACTGCCTTTGCGTATTCTAACATATGCCAAAGGCAAAAATGGAACTGGTCCAATCATTTTTGTCCGCAGATTGACAAAGCAAGAAAGCACGTCAACAAATCTGTTTCTGCTTTCCTCCGAGACTATGGTATGGGTTCCATTTACCACAACAACTTGCGTTACGACATGCAAGACATTTATAGAGGAGATGGTGTACACTTCACTGATGAAGGGAACAGAGTCTTCCTCTTGAACCTTAGACTCTGCATCGGTACTTACTTGTAGGTACCGAAAAACACTTCATAAACACAACGGCTCTTTTTAGAGCCCCCTAATATCTTAACACTTATATCTGAATTTTATTTCATTTTTTATTTTTTTTTCTACCGTACGCGTACGGTAAGCTTACCGTACGCGTACCCGCGATTTTTTTTAAAAATTAATAAAATTTTTTTGGTACTTTTCTGTCCTTCTTTGACCCCCTTTCAAATGTTAGGGGGTTTGTAACTCTCTTCCTTGCCCCCTTTTCACGTTATCTCCTTTTTTTTTCTGTGTGAAACACACGAAATGGCGGCCGACACTTCCTGATTTCGTCCGATTCGAATGTTTACAGTCATGTGACAACCAATCAGATTTGAGCTCGCGCACGGCGCCGTACGCGTACGGTAAGCTTACGGTAAGCGCACGGAGCGCGCTTACAGATATATATATTGATTTAAATGCTATTTTCTCAGGAACTACTGAACAGATTTACACCAGACCTACAAAAGACACTTCCTTGACCTGCGGACTACCTCTCTGCCAAATTACAAGTAATTCTGTTCAGCCGTTCGGGCTGTAGCTGTGTCTAAAGGTCCTATGGAAAAATGCATGGGGAAAACGTGTTTTGGGACCCCCCTTTTTTCTCAGCCCCCGCGTGACGAATCCCCCCGAGACTTTCAGGGTAGGAGCGGAGCGTAGCGCCCCATTAGTTTTGAAAATTTCGCGAGGATTCGTCGACCGGCGCCAAAGTTATTCCAAATAGAATGTTGCGGTTTTCCTATGGAAACAGGGTCCTAACTATAACTACCTACTGGCGACCGCCAGTAGGTTATATATATATATATATATATATGTATATACATTTGTTAATTGAAACAAAACAGTGAGCGACACTGGAAACCAATGAGAATATGTTTAACTTGTTTTCTATGTCTATCATGCATCAGCAATCACGTGCAAATTGTAGCGTTTTAAATGGTCTGTCAACATTGATGGCGTTGTCATGTGTTTAAGGTCCTTCTTGGACCGAAACGCATAATGGCCGACATTAAACAGCTATCGTAAGCACAAAAAATCGGGTCCGTGTCTGCTTGCCGAGTAAGGAAAATCGACCGAAGGTTGTTTTGGTGAAAAGCAGTTACTCTTATATTTGGACTGGAGAGGCTTCGACCAGTCTAACGCGGACCCCCAATCGATAAGAGGCGACTGTTCAAATCAAGCCACCGCCTCCGTGTCTTCGACCCGGAGAAACCAAATAATCTGGAAGGAATTGTCTACAGTCAGCCCCCCCTCAGCCAGAACTGTGCCGCCAGGATCGTCCACTGCGTTCGCATTGTCGGAGGACTCTCGGGTTGCTGGAAGGACGTGAAAGGTAGGACCTTAAGTCATTGAGGGGTGTTTGGTGTGCTTAGCTTACGGGATATGAGGATTGTTAAATACTTCTATACACCCGGGACACGCTAAATTAAATCAGCATAAGAATCATTAAAATATCGGCAGACACGCTAAAAGACCGTGAAGCAGCAGCCTCAGAAATGTTTGACTATGTGCCCCCAACCAACAATGAGTTTTCACCATTGGGAGCTAATGCCATAAATTTAAATGAAGATTTGAAAAGCAAAATGATAGTATTGGAAAAGCTGATGCGCGGAGAACAGGGAAAATGGTGGGAACACAAATCACTTCAACGTTATTTGGACGTAGGGCAAATTCCGAGAGGGTTGCACATTTTAACAGCCCCAAGTTATGAGCAGCCTAACCCAGAAATGATGAAGGAATGGGCCCAATGCAATCTGGACTCATTAAGAAAATTAGTAGAAATATTAGTCAAATATGCAGAAATCGATAGAATCATGTTACAGCAACGTATTGACAAACTGTCGGATGAAATAACTGCCATGGGCCTACCGGAAGAGTTTGCCAAGTTAAGAAATTAAATGACCATTCGCCTGCGTAAAGAAGAAGACAAAATAAAGGAACGAAAAGCGTTCAAATTCCACCGGGACCGGGTGGATAATGAAAGTGGGCGCATTTTCACTTTCTCACGTAAATACGAAGTAATGAAATCTTCAAAATATGCTGCCTCCAATGCCCAAGAATCGGGAAAAGTTGTAAATAAGACAGGTCACAATGGACACATCTATTTCAGATCTCAGCTCGGCATTAGAAAGTGAAGCGGAGGGGAACTCAAACAAACCGCCACCCAGCGGGACCCGTGTTACGCCATCTCCCGCCGAAGAGCTGAATTTTTTAGTGGAAGAGCGGAGATCCACTCTCCGGCCACGACCTCAGAAACAACAAGCAGGCAGAGGAGAAACTTCAGGCGGAGAAGGAGGCGAAAGGCAAGAAAACAAAAGAGTACCACGTGCAAACAACAAGTAACGCGGTAGGGGCTGGTGGAATCGCCGATAAATACTCTTGAGGAAAAGAAAAGGACGGTGATTAATCTATCTGAAGCCATACTCAGCAAAGCGGAAGTACAAATATTGGCCCTCGGTTTATCTTTCTGCAATGAATCTAACTTTGACTATCCCAATACTCGTATGGACATTTACAAATTCGTGAGAAAATTGAAACTCAAAAAATATCATGCAATGAAAAAAACCAAACTAGAAGCTACTACTACACTTGTAAACTCCGCTGAAATGCTGGAACATACACAGACTATGTTCTCAACTGACCAAGCATTGCTACAAGTTCTAACTGACTTACGCCAGGAAAACGAACATATGGAAGAAGTGCTTTCTCCCACCCTGATAACAAACACTTTGACCACACAAGCTATTCAAAGCAAGAATATCCCCTTTGAAAGAAATCTAAGTTCACTCCAATATTGATAAGAAGATGGTATTGACATTTTCAGCGATAATGTAACAAGTCAAATCAAACTGCTAAATCATAAAATCTCCAACCTAAGGAAGAAAATTACCAACAAAAATAGACAATACTATCAACTTATCAACAAATTACAAACGGACAACAATATCATAGTGAGAAATTCTGACAAAGGGGGCAATGTCTTTCTGTGGGCAAGGAAGGACTATATGTTGGAAGCCCTGTCTCAACTTAATGATAGATCCTGCTATCGGCTCAGCAATTCAGTAGCCTTAAGGGAAACTGCCAATGACTTCTATACAAAGTTGGTGGCTTGGAAAAGCGCGGGATTGTTAACTATGGATGAATACCAGTTTATCAAAAATGATCCTCCAACTTTTCCCAACATTTACTTTATCCTCAAAATCCATAAAAATGCTTCCAAGCCGCCCGGCAGGCCCATTATATCTGCAAGATCAAGTCTACTAGAGAATGCTTCCAAATACATAGACTTTTTTCTTCAAGAATGGGTACAAAGTTTGTCATCATACATCAGGGATACTAGTGCCCAAAAAATCAAGAAAAGAGATACAAACTGAAAAGTCCAGTCCTGATGAGTTAAGACTCATCACCACCTACAGTGCCCAAGAAAAAACTATCAAAAAAATTGTTTATAAAAATTGGGCTCTTGTCAAAAATGATCCCATCATAGGTCATGAACTCCCTATAAAACCTAGCATTACCTATAAATGGCACCTTCAATGTACAATAGTTTAGTCTCCAGCAGCCCTGAATCATCCAACCATGCCAACTGGTTAGCTGTTCCTAATGGATTCACTAAATGCAAAATGTGCAAAGCGTGCCAATATGGCATTAATAAAAAAAAGTTATTGTACTGTATTAGTAAGCAGGAGATAAAAATCAACAAACCTTTGCACTGCAAAACATAATTTGCGATATATGTTCTTGAATTTACATGCCCATTAAAATACATAGGCAGTACCAAATTACCAGTGAACAAAAGAATCTTGCAACACATTAGGTCAATCAATAATAATGATCCCACTTATCCTGTCGCCAGGCACTTTTCAGAAGTCCACAACAACAATCTAAAAGACTTCTCATATTTTGTGATAGATGCCATACCCAAAACCAAGCGAGGGGGAGACAGGGAATACTGGCTGAGAAGACTTGAAACTCGTTATATTCTTAATATGGATAGTAAGTCTCGGGGAGGTCTCAATAATACGGAAGACTTATACACCTGTTTATAAATATGATCTATTATATTCCCAGAACTCTGCGCGTCCTTTTACCAATTGGTACAAATTACATTATATACCAACTTTCGATGGAAATCGTTCTAGTCTAATGAACTATATTTACGTCGTCCCTTAATCAAGTTATCAATGTTTTGAAGTACAAAAAACTTGATAGTAAAATTGATGGGACACATTTCCCGACGTAAATACAGGCTGCTATGTCACTTAAAACCAGTTAACATAATGTTTTTTTAACACACTACACTCTATGCACTTTAATATTTTAACACTTAAGGGTTTTTTATTTTTATTCATAGACTAATTGGATAACAGGTTAATCTATTTATAATCAGCACATAGCACCTTTTGATATTAAGGGTTACATACTCCTAATTAGGAACTTTTGATCCTTGCACTCAGGCCAGTAGAATCTCGCTCCAAATAATTTTTGGGGATTAGACCTGACACTGTTTACATCGTATGAATACTTATATATGAGCCAATGGAATAAAATGACAAAACAAAAAATACTTTTTAGATCACAATATTTATTAATGTTTTTATAACATTTAAAAACGTTTTTAGATGATCTATTATGACATTTTAAATATTATGGGCCTCATGTAGGTAGCCGAATACCAGTCGGTAACGGCCGATTTTCGGTAATTATACCGTTACCGACCGGTATTTTGGCTTTTGAGATGTAGGGGGCTCATTTCTGCATTCGGTAATTTACCGAATCGGTAAAATTACCGAATCGGTAATTTTACCGATTCGGTAAATTCCGAATACAGAAATGAGATGTAGGGGGAGTGTGTGTGTGTGTTTTGGAGTCGGTATTTACCACCAACTATTAGTTGGTGGTAAATAATGAATGGATGTGTTTAAGCGTTTTAAAGCGCTTAGAAGTGTGCAATGTGGCAGACATACATGCCCTTAGGGCATGTATGTGTGCCACATGTGCACACATGGCCGTCTCAGGGGTGCAACAGGGTGTCAATGTGACACCCTGCCACGCTTGCATGTGTTCCCCCCATTACCGAATCGGTATTTACCGATTCCGTAATGAGGCATACCTTCCCATCAATGGGAAGGTATGCCTCATTACCGAATCGGTAAATACCGATTCGGTAATTACCGAATTATTCCGAATCGGTAATATTTACCGACCAATTACCTACATATCATTTACCACTTCATAAATACCGAATCGGTAAAATTCGGTATTTATGAAGTGGTAAATGTGTCCCTACCAACATATGGCCCTTAGTGTCTTGTTATATTCAAGGTTATTTATTTATTTATTCAATAATATTTTTTAACCTTTCACATCAAATTGTGACAATTTTCATATTCGTTGTGAGTTGGCTTTCGATATTGTGATTATTAGTATTCATACATTTGTTAATTGAAACAAAACAGTGAGCGAAACTGGAAACCAATGATAGTATGTTTAACTTGTTTTCTATGTCTATCATGCATCAGCAATCACGTGCAAATTGTAGCGTTTTAAATGGTCTGCCAACATTGATGGCGTTGTCATGTGATCAAGGTCCTTCTTGGACCGAAACGCGTAATGGCCGACATTAAACAGCTATCGTAAGCACAAAAAATTGGGTCCGTGTCTGCTTGCCGAGAAAAGGAAAATCGACCGCAGGTTGTTTTGGTGAAAAGCAGTTACTCTTATATATATATATATATATATATATCCAACCAAAGCAAAAGTTCGTATTGTACGCTCTCAGGAAGAACCAGGCAACAAACCAGTATAGTGATCCAAATGTAATACTACACAACGCGTTTCGGCGACAGCCTTGTTCACGTGTAGAATTACAAAATGAAAGCAAGTACTGATAAAGTTGTGACAGATCCAAACATAGACACAAAGATAGGACTACGTTTGCAGTTTTGCTATTGAACATGGCATCCATTTTGGAAAGGTAAATTCCGACTTGGCCAAAAATTGGGACATTTTGAAAGCAGATAATGTTCTAGGTACTAGTATCATGCAAAGACCCAGTATAACATACAGACGCAACAGAAACATACGTGATCTGGTAGTCAGGAATGACATTACCAACCACTCCACTCCCACCAGCCATGGCCTTATCGGTCTTTATCCATGTGGCCATTGCAAGGCTTGCAGACACAGCAAATACAGGGGAGCCTTAGAATACAATGGTATTAACAAAAAGATCACTCAATTTCTAACTTGTGGCACCACCCATGTCATCTATGCCATCGAATGTACCTGCAAGCTCTGGTACATCGGCAGCACAACGTGTTCTGCTAAAAAGAGGATCTTGGAACATCTAAGAGCCATTACCAACCATGACCCCAAGTACCCGGTAGCACGGCATTTCGATGAGAAACTTTTGCTTTGGTTGGATATTAATTACCGGCACGCTCCGCCGGAGTGTACGCCACCTTCCTTGGGGTCCCAGTATTCCAGAAGGAGCTTCATGGAAAATGTGGATTTATTGAGGAATACACCGGACCGGCCACACGGAATAATACAAGACGAAAAAGAAGTTTGAAGCTGCCCGATCAAACATACACGGAGGTAAGCCTGCCACACTCCCATCTGACCCTTGTTTGAAGTGTGCGTTCGCGCATCGTTTGTTGGGCGACGCTCGCAGATACATAGGCAGACAGTGCGAGCGGCAGAAACTACCCAGTGTTTGTTCTGATTGTGTGGGGTTTGCCTATTTGCCTTTGCCATTTATCGTTAAGCCACGGTGCTTTCCAATTGTACATACGTAGGTTTCTCGGCACGGACATTCCCCAAACGGCAAGATTTTCTGATTTCGCTGATGCCCTGCGTTAATACGAACTGTAACTGACAGTCAATATCCAGCGCGGCACATGTGTTGATTCTGGTAGTCATTTTACACAGTAACGACGCATCGTGAGGCAGAAGGAACTTTTGATTTATGAAAGGGGAAGGCTGGCAACATAACAGAGTATTCGTGTTCCATTTTTTGATCATAGCATGGAGGAAGAAACAGAGAGGAGAGCAGCTGCTCTAACTCTGTTCAGCAGAAAACCAGGCATTTCCGGCATACACAACAAAACGGGAGAAACAGATCCCAAAAATTGGCAAATTAGAAAACGCATTGAAATTTCTAAATGGTGGGAGGCAGTGTCATTGCAAAATTATGTAGATCAAGCAATGGCACCCAGAGGCCTTAGAATTTTCATCACCCCCACGTATGAAACACCTAATCCATTAATGCTACAAGAATGGTCGGAACACTCAGCATCGAGTTCCAGAATCATGATGGAAATACTAATCAAGTATGCCTGGAAAGACAGAGAGGAAACACTCAAATTGATAAAGGACACTATGACCGAACTATCTCAACTTATGAACAATGACACAATGAACAAAACTCTTGAACTCATGAAAGAACGCCTCAGCAGGTATGAAGATGATATCAAAGCAAGGAAACAACGTAAAATGAATCGTGATTATAAGGATTATGAATGTGGCAGAATACTAACATTCAGCAAAAAATACGATCACCTATATAAGGACCAAATGATTGAAGATACTGCCACTAATGTCAGCATTAAACACTCCTATTGCAAGTGATACGGAATCTGATGTGTCCGATGGCAACATATCTAGTGAGGAACGTAATCCCAGACAAATCAATTTTTTAGACGAGTTCAGGGTAATGAAGAGGGATCGACAGACTTTGAAAGAAAATCCACCAATGAGAACGAGAGGACGAGGCCGGGGAAGAGGCAGAGGCCAAAGAAACGACGAAATAGACAAAAAAGAATCAAATAAAGATGGCAAAACAGGCAACAGAAGGGGCGCAATGGGAAATCGGCAAACACGCTCCAACAAAACATATTAATGGATATCAATATGGTAAATAAAACTGTGGTTAATCCGTCAAACAGACTTTTAAGCGATATAGAAAAAAGAACTCTATGTCTAGGCCTCTCTTTCTGCCCATCATCCTCATTCAATTACACAGACACTAGGATAGATGTATTCAAATTTGTAAGGAAATTAAAACTCAAAAAATGGCATAAGTTAAAGAGATTGGGGTCCAATCAGACTAGAAATCGTGACATCAGAACTAATGATAATTTGACAATTGGGGATGTAGACACTCATCACCATAGCAGAATTAAATTATGACAACAACCCAGTAGATAACCAAATAGGCACCACACAAATTCTAGACAATATGGAACTAGACACAGGAGCATCGGCCAAAATAGATTTCAAGGTAAAATCTACATTTGTACCTTTAATGCCGCATGACAATATAGATACCTTTCACGAGTGTACTATCAAGGCACTCGTGGATTTGAGACATAAGAACAACAAAAAATATAGAATGACCAATAACAACTTATCTTACAAACAAAGGCAGGCCCTCAAATCACTCCATAAAGACATTAACATAGTGATTCGTCCGGCTGATAAAGGGGGCAACATTGTCGTCCTAGACAGAAATGAGTACATCAATGAAGCTTTACGCCAATTGAATGACAACAAATTTTACATATCTATCACTCAAGATATTTATGATAAAAGTATAACTGAGATTTGGGAAAAACTTGTGAATTGGAGAGACAAGGGACTCCTTGAATGGGAGGAATTTTGTTATTTAAAAAATGACCATCCCAAACTTCCCAGTTTGTATCTAATTCCCAAATTACATAAGGATGACAAAAAACCACCAGGACGGCCCATTGTCTCGTCCATAGGCAGTGTGTGCGAACATATTTCCAAATATGTAGATCATTTTTTGAGGGATTTTGTTGTTGTAGTTACTTTATTCGATATATTAAAAAAATATCATAAAAATTTGGTACAATAAGTATAGAAACAGTTTAAAACCCACTACAACTATATACTTCGAACCTTATACAATTAAAAGCAGTAAAAATGGCAATAAATATGTATGTACAGTGTAAACAAAGACCCCCATTTGTCAGTACCTTTGGCAATGATATTCTTTGTGGGCAGCAGGGATAAGTTTATATCTTAAAATTGTTGCACCTTAAGGAGCTTGCGTCTAATCCTCCAGGCCCAACCCAAGTATTTAGCAGTTCCACAGATGACGCTAAGGACTGATGTATCATAGATCAAGATGCGCAATGCCACCCTGGCAGACCTGGTCCCCATATTTTTACAAACCGGTATCAGCCATCTCGCTCTTGGTTGTTGGATCTCTGCCTAGTTATCTAAGGTATACCAAAGATTTCTTAGGCAAGATCAATAACTTGGTTTGGAATCCAGAATTTCTTTTCATTGTATTAGATGTTCACTCGTTCTACACCATAATAGATCGCCAACAAGGATTGGAAGCATGTGAACATTTTTTGAAAGAGCGACCCCTCAGATACAGAAACCACAGATGAATGATTATTGAAATGACACAGTTCTGTTTGACCAACAACATTTTTTCATTCAATGGCACCCTCTACAGGCAGGTTAACGGTACTGCTATGGGTTCGTGCTTTGCTCCCAGTTTCGCGAATTTATTCATGGGTTACTGGGAGCAAGAGATCTTTAGCAGTACTACCCTTAAGGAAGACCTCCAGAACATCGTCATGTGGCTACGCTACATAGACGATTTGTTCATCATTTGGAAGGGTTCTAAATGTGAGGCTGCGAAATTCATTGACAAACTCAATACCAACAAATACAACATCTTGCTTACAGGCGAAATCAATGCAGATAGAATTGACTATCTTGATGTAAGCCTGGAGATCAAACGAGGCAGGGTGTGCACCTCTCTATTTCGGAAGGCCACGGCAGGGAACAGCATTCTGCACGCCCTCAGCAGTCATCCAGAGGTACTCAAATGGAGTATACCTTATGGAGAACTGCTGAGGGCGAAAAGAAACTGCAACAACACTCAGGCATATCTAGAAGAACAAAACATCATCATTGATAGATTCCGTACGAGGGGCTATCCTAATTGGGTGCTCAAGAAGGCCATGTTGCGAGCAGAGAAGGTTGAAAGAACTGACACACTTAGTGAGAAGGTGAATGATCAGCAAGATGAGAATGACAACACTCGGATGATTCTTACTTTCAATTCTGAATCACAGAAGGTTAAGCACATATTGGCCAAAAAATGGGACATTTTGAAAGCAGATAATGTTCTAGGTACTAGTATCATGCAAAGACCCAGTATAACATACAGACGCAACAGAAATATACGTGATCTGGTAGTCAGGAATGACATTACCAACCACTCCACTCCCACCAGCCATGGCCTCATCGGTTTTTATCCATGTGGCCATTGCAAGGCTTGCAGACACAGCAAATACAGGGGAGCCTTAGAATACAATGGTATTAACAAAAAGATCACTCAATTTCTAACTTGTGGCAGGTACATTCGATGGCATCTATGCCATCGAATGTACCTGCAAGCTCTGGTACATCGGCAGCACAACGTGTTCTGCTAAAAAGAGGATCTTGGAACATCTAAGAGCCATTACCAACCATGACCCCAAGTACCCGGTAGCACGGCATTTCGATGAGAAACTTTTGCTTTGGTTGGATATTAATTACCGGCACGCTCCGCCGGAGTGTACGCCACCTTCCTTGGGGTCCCAGTATTCCAGAAGGAGCTTCGTGGAAAATGTGGATTTATTGAGGAATACACCAGACCGGCCACACGGAATAATACAAGACGAAAAAGAAGTTTGAAGCTGCCCGATCAAACATACACGGAGGTAAGCCTACCACACTCCCATCTGACCCTTGTTTGAAGTGTGCTTTCGCGCATCGTTTGTTGGGCGACGCTCGCAGATACATAGGCAGACAGTGCGAGCGGCAGAAACTACCCAGTGTTTGTTCTGATTGTGTGGGGTTTGCCTATTTGCCGTTGCCATTTATCGTTAAGCCACGGTGCTTTCCAATTGTACATACGTAGGTTTCTCGGCACGGACATTCCCCAAACGGCAAGATTTTCTGATTTCGCTGATGCCCTGCGTTAATACGAACTGTAACTGACAGTCAATATCCAGCGCGGCACATGTGTTGATTCTGGTAGTCATTTTACACAGTAACGACGCATCGTGAGGCAGAAGGAACTTTTGATTTATGAAAGGGGAAGGCTGGCAACATAACAGAGTATTCGTGTTCCATTTTTTGATCATAGCATGGAGGAAGAAACAGAGAGGAGAGCAGCTGCTCTAACTCTGTTCAGCAGAAAACCAGGCATTTCCGGCATACACAACAAAACGGGAGAAACAGATCCCAAAAATTGGCAAATTAGAAAACGCATTGAAATTTCTAAATGGTGGGAGGCAGTGTCATTGCAAAATTATGTAGATCAAGCAATGGCACCCAGAGGCCTTAGAATTTTCATCACCCCCACGTATGAAACACCTAATCCATTAATGCTACAAGAATGGTCGGAACACTCAGCATCGAGTTCCAGAATCATGATGGAAATACTAATCAAGTATGCCTGGAAAGACAGAGAGGAAACACTCAAATTGATAAAGGACACTATGACCGAACTATCTCAACTTATGAACAATGACACAATGAACAAAACTCTTGAACTCATGAAAGAACGCCTCAGCAGGTATGAAGATGAGATCAAAGCAAGGAAACAACGTAAAATGAATCGTGATTATAAGGATTATGAATGTGGCAGAATACTAACATTCAGCAAAAAATACGATCACCTATATAAGGACCAAATGATTGAAGATACTGCCACTAATGTCAGCATTAAACACTCCTATTGCAAGTGATACGGAATCTGATGTGTCCGATGGCAACATATCTAGTGAGGAACGTAATCCCAGACAAATCAATTTTTTAGACGAGTTCAGGGTAATGAAGAGGGATCGACAGACTTTGAAAGAAAATCCACCAATGAGAACGAGAGGACGAGGCCGGGGAAGAGGCAGAGGCCAAAGAAACGCCGAAATAGACAAAAAAGAATCAAAAAAAGATGGCAACACAGGCAACAGAAGGGGCGCAATGGGAAATCGGCAAACACGCTCCAACAAAACATATTAATGGATATCAATATGGTAAATAAAACTGTGGTTAATCCGTCAAACAGACTTTTAAGCGATATAGAAAAAAGAACTCTATGTCTACGCCTCTCTTTCTGCCCATCATCCTCATTCAATTACACAGACACTAGGATAGATGTATTCAAATTTGTAAGGAAATTAAAACTCAAAAAATGGCATAAGTTAAAGAGATTGGGGTCCAATCAGACTAGAAATCGTGACATCAGAACTAATGATAATTTGACAATTGGGGATGTAGACACTCATCACCATAGCAGAATTAAATTATGACAACAACCCAGTAGATAACCAAATAGGCACCACACAAATTCTAGACAATATGGAACTAGACACAGGAGCATCGGCCAAAATAGATTTCAAGGTAAAATCTACATTTGTACCTTTAATGCCGCATGACAATATAGATACCTTTCACGAGTGTACTATCAAGGCACTCGTGGATTTGAGACATAAGAACAACAAAAAATATAGAATGACCAATAACAACTTATCTTACAAACAAAGGCAGGCCCTCAAATCACTCCATAAAGACATTAACATAGTGATTCGTCCGGCTGATAAAGGGGGCAACATTGTCGTCCTAGACAGAAATGAGTACATCAATGAAGCTTTACGCCAATTGAATGACAACAAATTTTACATATCTATCACTCAAGATATTTATGATAAAAGTATAACTGAGATTTGGGAAAAACTTGTGAATTGGAGAGACAAGGGACTCCTTGAATGGGAGGAATTTTGTTATTTAAAAAATGACCATCCCAAACTTCCCATTTTGTATCTAATTCCCAAATTACATAAGGATGACAAAAAACCACCAGGACCGCCCATTGTCTCGTCCATAGGCAGTGTGTGCGAACATATTTCCAAATATGTAGATCATTTTTTGAGGGATTTTGTTGTATCTCTGCCTAGTTATCTAAGGTATACCAAAGATTTCTTAGGCAAGATCAATAACTTGGTTTGGAATCCAGAATTTCTTTTCATTGTATTAGATGTTCACTCGTTCTACACCATAATAGATCGCCAACAAGGATTGGAAGCATGTGAACATTTTTTGAAAGAGCGACCCCTCAGATACAGAAACCACAGCAGAATGATTATTGAAATGACACAGTTCTGTTTGACCAACAACATTTTTTCATTCAATGGCGCCCTCTACAGGCAGGTTAATGGTACTGCTATGGGTTCGTGCTTTGCTCCCAGTTTCGCGAATTTATTCATGGGTTACTGGGAGCAAGAGTTCTTTAGCAGTACTACCCTTAAGGAAGACCTCCAGAACATCGTCATGTGGCTACGCTACATAGACGATTTGTTCATCATTTGGAAGGGTTCTAAATGTGAGGCTGCGAAATTCATTGACAAACTCAATACCAACAAATACAACATCTTGCTTACAGGCGAAATCAATGCAGATAGAATTGACTATCTTGATGTAAGCCTGGAGATCAAACGAGGCAGGGTGTGCACCTCTCTATTTCGGAAGGCCACGGCAGGGAACAGCATTCTGCACGCCCTCAGCAGTCATCCAGAGGTACTCAAATGGAGTATACCTTATGGAGAACTGCTGAGGGCGAAAAGAAACTGCAACAACACTCAGGCATATCTAGAAGAACAAAACATCATCATTGATAGATTCCGTACGAGGGGCTATCCTAATTGGGTGCTCAAGAAGGCCATGGTGCGAGCAGAGAAGGTTGAAAGAACTGACACACTTAGTGAGAAGGTGAATGATCAGCAAGATGAGAATGACAACACTCGGATGATTCTTACTTTCAATTCTGAATCACAGAAGGTTAAGCACATATTGGCCAAAAATTGGGACATTTTGAAAGCAGATAATGTTCTAGGTACTAGTATCATGCAAAGACCCAGTATAACATACAGACGCAACAGAAACATACGTGATCTGGTAGTCAGGAATGACATTACCAACCACTCCACTCCCACCAGCCATGGCCTCATCGGTTTTTATCCATGTGGCCATTGCAAGGCTTGCAGACACAGCAAATACAGGGGAGCCTTAGAATACAATGGTATTAACAAAAAGATCACTCAATTTCTAACTTGTGGCACCACCCATGTCATCTATGCCATCGAATGTACCTGCAAGCTCTGGTACATCGGCAGCACAACGTGTTCTGCTAAAAAGAGGATCTTGGAACATCTAAGAGCCATTACCAACCATGACCCCAAGTACCCGGTAGCACGGCATTTCGATGAGAAACATTTCTCGAATGTGTCAGATCTCAGTGTCTTGTTCCTAGAACATGTTCCCAAAAATCCCAGAGGGGGAGATCGGGTACTCAATTTAAGACAGCGAGAATCACGTTACATCATAGATTTTCAAACTAAGAGCCCTGGAGGTTTAAATATGGATGAAGAACTATCAATCCATCTCAGAGTTGGGTCATAACTGTGGTTCTTTTGCAATTGGTTGTTTTCTCTCTCATTCTTGTCTGAACAGAACAATTGAGGAACTTATGTAATTCTACCTCTGTTGTTCTTCCAGCTATTGATGTGCATTGTATGCTATCAATATGTACTGTTTTTTATGGTAGCAGTAACTGTTTTAATCATTGATTTTGTTTCTCTCTTTTTTCATTTACAGGAGAAAAGGAAGGTACCCTTTTGACATGTACTCACCCACACGGGCAACCTACCCTTTTCTTCGTATGCACGTTGCTCATTTCTTATTCACAATCACCGACAGATACTGGTATGTACACGATCCACGTTATGGAATAATTTTTGTACACATAGTATAAGGACATCACAACAGTGGACATTGTTGATCTCTCATGGGAGCCCATACGCCATCCTAACATCATCACAGCCGTATTATGTGGGACTCTTGTAAGTTAATAGATATTTGACTTGAAAGTATAACAACAATGAGATATAATGTCTAGATGTCCAACTATGTGAATTGATGTCATAACAAAAAGAACTTAACATGGCCTTATGACATTCGAATACATCACGGTGTTCATGGCAACCACTACAGTTATTGGGTTTGAGTAGGTCCTTCAAATGTTGACGTTGGAGCATAACCTGTGCAATAAGTACATGTAGCAGCACTTATTCTGCTTATAATGTCCTTGATTCAGATCTTTCGCAAACAAGTTAGCCAACTGGCCTGTGTATTTCACACTGTACTTCGTAAGTAAGTTTATGGGCCTTTCACGCTTGCAATGAAGCAAATGCAGTTCACACGCACACTATTGTTATTTATATTGTTTGCTTTTAAGTATCTGTAACATCAACTAGGACCTTACAATTATGTCAATAGTCGGTATACACATTAGCATGTTTACACAAGTCGGAATTTACCTTTCCAAGATGGATGCCATGTTAAATAGCAAAACTGCAAACGTAGTCCTATCTTTGTGTCTATGTTTGTATCTGTCACAACTTTATCAGTACCTGCTTTCATTTTGTAATTCTACACGTGAACAAGGCTGTCGCTGAAACGCGTTGTGTAGTATTAAATTTGGATCACTATACTGGTTTGTTGCCTGGTTCTTACTGAGAGCGTACAATACGAACTATTCCAGAAGGAGCTTCGTGGAAAATGTATATAAATATATATATATATATATATATATATATATATATATATATATATATATATATATTATCTACTGGCGGTCGCCAGTAGATAGTTATAGTTAGGACCGTGTTTCCATAGGAAATCCGCAACATTCTATTTGGAATAACTTTGGCGCCGGTTGACGAATCCTCGCGAAATTTTCAAAACTAATGGGGCGCTACGCTCCGCTCCTACCCTGACAGTCTCGGGGGGATTCGTCAAGTGGGGGCTGAGAAAAAAGGGGGGTCCCAAAACGCGTTTTCCCCATGCATTTTCCCATAGGACCTTTAGTCCGAGCTACAGCCCGAACGGCTGAACAGAATTACTTGAAATTTGGCAGAGAGGTAGTCCTCAGGTCAGAGATGTGCCTTTAGCAGGTCTGGTGTTCAGTAGGTCCTGAGAAAATAGCATTTAAATCAATATATATATCTGTAAGCGCGCTCCGTGCGCTTACGGTAAGCTTACCGTACGCGTACGGTGCCGTGCGCGAGCTCAATTCTGATTGGTGGTTACATGACTGTAAACATTCGAATCGGTCGAAATCAGAAAGTGTCGGCCGCCATTTTATGTCTCTCGCTCTGAAAAACAAAGGTGGATAACGTGAAAAGGGGGCAACGAAGAGAGTTGCAGACCCCCTAGCGTTTGTGAGGGGGTCCAGGAAGGATAAAAAAGTACGAAAAATACAATTAATAATTTTTTTTAAAAATCGCGGAGTGCGCGTACGGTAAGCTTACCGTACGCGTACGGTAAAAAAAAATAATAAAAAAAAAAAGAATTAACAATCACATTTAATTTATAAATCTAAGGACCCCCAAGGGAGAAAAAAACAATTGATATTTTGTAAAAAATGGCGAGGCGTGCACGGCACGGCGCGCGCAGGGTGTGTGCACGGTGAAAAACCAGAAAAATAAATTAAAAATAAATACATAACTTAGCATTTAAAAAACCGTACAAATTCACTGAAAAAACCATAGGTTTCACACACGTTATAGTTAGGAATTAGCATTTAAAAAAACCTTGCAAATTCACTTAAAAAAACCATAGGTTTCACACAAGTTATAGTTAGCTGTACATTTCACACGTAAAAAACCAATGAAATTCCACGTTATAGTTAGATCAGGTAACTATAACTTGCGCGACCGCAATCCACAATGTGTCATTTCAGATGTCATCATTGATGTCATGAGTGATGTCACTGACCATGTCATGAGTGATGTAATATGTGACGTCATCAGCAGTTTATTGTGGGCGCGCAAGTTATAGTTACCTGATCTAACTATAACGTGGAATTTCATTGGTTTTTTACGTGTGAAATGTACAGCTAACTATAACTTGTGTGAAACCTATGGTTTTTTAAGTGAATATATATATATATATATATATATATATATATATATATATATATATATATATATATATATATAAAAATCGATATTTTGTGCAACTATGTTTGTAACATCAATATTTTTTTCCAATAGTAATATGGGGATAGAAGTGGAACTGAGTTCCACACAGGAGGGACTGCGTATTAAGAATATATAAGAATTGGGCGCTGGTATCAATCCATTCAAATCTAAATCCAAGTGTATCCTCATTATGCCTAAAGACGCGATTGACATTTACCATGAGGTAGTAATTGAAGACATCAAGAAATTGTATCACCGCACAAAATATAAAAAGCGCTATAAAAGTAAAAATGAAATGGAATATGCCAAATTAATCAAAAGAATAAGTGGCGAACATGAGATCATTGTGGCAAAATCGGACAAAGGGGGCAACATGGTCATCTGGCCCCAGACAGATTATATTATAGAAGCTAATAGACATTTACAAGACAAGGAATGTTATGAAAAGTCCTCTCACACCAGATACAACGCTGCAAGACAGGCTCTTAAAAAAGAACTAATGACCTGGAAAAGGGAAGGGGTGATATCTATGGAGGAGTTCACATTTTTAAATATAGAACAGAACTTTATTTCATCCCTAAGGTCCACAAAAAAACAACACCAGTCCCAGGCAGGCCCATTATATCGGCCATCAACAGCGTGGGGGAAACAATTACACAATATGTGGACTTTTTTCTTCAAGAGTCTGCCAAGCAATTGCCAAGTTATGTGAAGGACACTGGTGATTTTTAAAGAAAGGTACAAGGTATCACGTGGTCAGAGGATTTATTATTTAATACATTGAATCCTTGTACACCAGGATTGAACATTCCACAGGTCTTAATGCTATCAAGTACTTTTTAGATTTTAGGCCAATTGAATTTTGTCAACATAATAAGATGCTTTTAAGTTTCATCTCATGGTGTTTGCACAATAATTATTTGTTATTTGGCAATGATATTTATTTAGAGAAGAGAGGTGTTGCGATGGGGTCTTGCGTCTTCCCCAGCTACGCATGCTTGCATGTAGGCTGGTGGGAGGAGCAGGTCCTCAAGACTATGTATGCCACCATTTTTAACAAGCATGTTCTATATTGGCTGCGATACATTGATGATGTTTTTATTGTATGGTGAGGCAGTGAATCCAGTGAGTCTGATTTTATCAAGCAGATAAATATCAACACTGCTAACCTCAAATTTACTTCTAATCTCAGCAAAAATAGCATTGAATTTTTAGATTTACCAAAATCAGGGGCAACTTTTTACCACGCTACATAGAAAGGACACTGCTGGCAATTTAACATTGCATGCCAGCAGTACACATCCCAAGCACCTGATCAATAATATTGCATATGGTGAATTTTTGCCACTTAAGAGAATATGCAACAACAATGAGGATTTGAACAGTTGCACTGAGGAGGCCTACCAAAGATTCAGACAAAGGACTACAGTGAGAGGATCCTAAAGGCGGCCATTGATAAAACTAAGGACTGATCAAGAGAATCGTTACTGACCAATAATGTAAAGTTGAAGACAACAACGACTGACAGTGCTGCCCCCATACTGATTACTACTTATAGCAAATCAGGAAAGGAAAGTACGTGCCATTATCAAACGTCACTGGCTGATTGTTCTGACGGATGGGGTGTTGTCTGCTAGATTACCGTCCCAACCAATTGTCACTTATAGGAAAGGCATTTCTATGCGTGCGCAGATTAGGAAGTCCTGCCCTGAGTTGGCAGCTGCTAAAACGTGGTTACAACCTAAAAATGGCTTTACTAAATGCTCTACCTATAGAGCATGTAAGTTTGGGAAGAATACTACACACTATTCTTCACCTTTTAGCCCAGACGAAATAGCCATTAGAGGTAACTTCTCATGCAGGACGGAGTTCGCGGTGTATATTTTGACATGCACGTGCGAACTGAGATATATATGTCAGTATATTACAACACTTGCGGGCCATAGTGAACAATGATCCGACCTATCCCGTGACTCGCCACTTTAAACAAACACATAATAATGATCTGAGTTGTTTAAGTTATTTTGCGGTGGCAGCCATCCCAAAATCACGCCGAGGAGGAGATCGAGAAAAAGCTCTTAGACAATTGGAGTCTAAATTGATTTTAGATCTAGACACCAAATTTCCTTATGGCTTGAACAATACGGAAGACTTGCACAACTTTTTATAGAGGTCGGTTGGGATCAACCGACACCATGCTCTGTAAGTATTAATCACATTGACCCACCATTATATGAAATGTAATTCCTGTATCAGTTTGTAAATGAATAATATTCTGGGCAGCGGCCATTTTACTTGTGTGCAAGCAGAATTGGTTTTTATTCGGTTTTGGTTGTATTCAATTATTTTAGGCCCATAAATTGAAAACGTTTTTAGATTATCAAGTATTGTTTGAGTGAACACGTATTGCACTTGCACTTTAGGATTATATGAGATTTGCACATTGTTCAAGCACTTTATATACTTGTTGCACGTTAGGCCAAGAGGGTGGAGAGGTACTTTGTAGTTCCCATGTATAATTAAGATAAGAGGATGGAGCAGGTTCTAGTAAGGGTTCTGACATATCAGCATTGATTCAGGAATTGGAGGCAGATCTAAGACAACAATATAACTCGCTTTGAATTAAGCAGAGATTTTAAATATATATTCACATCTAGGAGAACTCATAAACATATATATTTTGTTGTATTTAATGCTATGTTGGAGATATTGTACATTGAATATGTTTCGATGGGTATTTATCTCTCTCTCTCTCTCTCTCTCTCTCCCTCTCTCTCTCTCTCTCTCTCTCTCTCTATATATATATATATATAAATATATTTATATTATATTATATTCTCCTATATTATAGATGGAATTGGAAATATTTATTGAAATTATTTATTGAAACTGCCACAGAACTTATCACCGCTATATGAATAATGAAAGAAGAGATTATACAGACAAAATTGGGCAAAACGGAGAAGAGAAAGAAAGAAATACTATGTATCCTGGCCGATATGGGTATTTTTACTATGTTTACATTGGGTGTTCTATCACGCGGTTTAAGCATTTAAAAAAATTGCGTTTTTACTCCTCGCTTGTGTGATCAAGGCCAAGTGGTGCCCGAAACGCGTAATCGAGAGGAAACAGCAATAAACAATTAAGTTGCCGATATTCTGGTGGTTCGTGGTTCCTTTGCGGCGGATGCGAGTGCTGACTACGCTGCGAGCTGGCAGATGATCTTTTGCGATTATATATTTTCACTGAAAAAAACATAGGTTTCAGGGGCGTTATAGTTAGCTGGACATTTTCCTCGTACAAAACCCTAGAAATTCCCCTGTTATAGTTAGTTCAACTAACTATAACTCGCGCCCCCGCAATGCACTGCTGATGATGTCACATATTACATCACTTATGACATGGTCAGTGATGTAATATGTGACATCATCAGCAATGGGTTATTGATTGGTTGTCTGAGTATCTGTACGGGTGCCTGAGTGTTTGTGTGGGTAGGGTGTGTATGACTCTGTGCATAGATGTGTGAGTGGGTGATTCTATGGGTGCATGGTTTTAAGAGTGCATCTGTGATGGACTGCATGGGTGGGTGAGTGTGTGTATGGTTGCGTTAGTGATTGAATGTATATCTCAGTGGTACATGTATCAGTAACTACATATGTGAAACGCAGTGTATATGTGTGTAAGAGTATATAACTATCTATATGTGAGAGTGTGTGATTGCGGGAGTGGCTGTATGGATGCGTGTGTGCTTGTATTAGTAATTGTATAAGAGCGTCACAATTTGTTCGAATTTTTATGAGTAAGTGAACTTGAGTGTGTTTAACTATATAGGTGAGTAAATTGGACTGTGTTTAATCATTTGCACGACTGACTAGGTGTGTCAGTACCTCAATTGATGATTGGCGGTGTGTGAGTGTCTATATAGGTGTATAAATGCATATGATAGTCTTGTACAGAGTGACTGTAAGTATGAGTGACTGTACAGGTGAGTGAGTGGAGGTGTATGTAGTCCTAAGAGTTAATGAGTGGGTATGTAGTTATTGGTATTGGAGTATCTATGGTTTTCCAAATGGTCGTCTGAAATTTTGAGTCGGTGTATCAAAGGTTATATTAGGGTATGAGAAGATACACTAATTTATCACATGGATGACATCATCAGTGATGTCATTTGAGATGTCATCAGTGACGTCATCAGTGATGTCACTGACTATGTTATGAGTGATGTAATATGTGAAGTCATCAGCAGTGCATTGCGGGGGCGCGAGTTATAGTTAGCTGAACTAACTATAACAGGGGAATTTCTAGGGTTTTGTACGAGGGAAATGTCCAGCTAACTATAACGTCCTTGAAACCTATGGTGTTTTCAGTGAATTTCTAAGGTTTTTTAAATGCCAATTCCTAACTATAGCGCCCCTGAAACCTTTGGTTTTTTCAGTGAATTTCAAAGGTTTTTTAAATGCCTATTCCTAACTATAACGTGCATAAAACCTATGATTTTTTCTGTGAATTTCAAAGGCTTTTTAAATGCTAATTCCTATCTATAACTTATCTCTAAAGATATCATGTTTAATGATTTTGATTGGATTTCTATATTTTTCAAATTCAGTGTGTCAATTTCATTAATTATGTTTTTTAAAATACTTTATCACCATTTTTTAAACTTATTTTTTCAATTAATTCGTTTAAAAATTAAAAAATATTATTTGAATTTAATGGGTTTTTCAAACATATTTTTTTATATTTTTCAAAATATTTTTTTAACTTTATTTTATATATTTTTTTCCCATGTTTTTGGAACCACGCACCCAACGCAAGAGAATCCGTGCACCCAACGCGTTAGGATGCGCGCACCGTGCGCGCATTTCGCCGTTTATAAAAAAAAAAAGGGGGCCCCAGGGGGTCCTTCTGGGACCCCCTAAGCACCTCTAGAGGGTCACAGTATTTCCACTCTGCCCCCTTTATATGTTTTACACACTTATTCCCCTTGCTTCTTCAGCCTCGCTTCTACCGAGGCAGAAAATGTCCGCCAACAGTTCCTGGTTTCGAATGTAGATAGACACTCGACAGCCAATTAGCATTCAGCGCGCGATCGGGAGGGTGCGCGCTCGGTTCGGGGAGGGTGCGCTCAGGGTGCGCGGATCCTCCCCGGCCATAGATATATACTTTTAACTCTAATTTTCTCAGGAACTACTGAACAGATACACACCATTTATGCAAAAGGCAAGAGTCTGAACTGAGGACCACCTCTTTGCCAAATTTGGTGTCATTCCGTTCAGCGGTTCGGGCTGTAGCTGCGACAAAGGATCCTATGGGAAATTGCATGGGGAAAACGCATTTTGAGACCCCCATTTTTTCTCGGCCCCCGCTTGACGAATCACCACGAAACTTTCAGGGTAGGAGCGGAGCTGGCCAAAAGTTTGGGAAAAGTTTGTGAAGATTCGTCAACCGGCGCCAAAGTTATTCCCAATAGAATGTTGCGGATTTCCTATGGAAAATAGGTCCTAACTATAACAAAAATCGATATTTTGTGCAACTATGTTTGTAACATCAATATTTTTTTCCAATAGATTTTTACTTACCTGCTTAAGTATAGGGAGTCGATATTTTTACATTCTATATTTTTTCATTGATATTTTTTACTTCTATATTTTTTACCTCAATATTCTGTCAGTGAACCAGATTTAAGACAAGGGTCAGAATCAGTACCTGTGTTCTTCTGCCCTCTGATCCACAGCCCGCAGGTTGAAAGCCGGTGAATCTTTCTGTGAAGTAGATGAATGCTCCAGCTCTGCCATCCTCACGTTCTGGTTCTGAACCACCCGGGCCCTGCAGGGAGTGGATGTTCATGGGATGATAATACATGTGCCTTCCACCCGCCAGCCTTTACCCCATGACATTACATTAACTTATATTACTACTATCAGGTATAGTTTGTTATAAAAAGCTGGATTCACCCTATTTTCAGATCATCGGTCTCAAAAGCTTATGTCATTGGTTCTATTCTGGATGAATTGGAAACGCTTTGTTGTAAGAAAGATAGTGATTATTTTGTGGCTGGGGGGGATTTTAACACACATATTTGTCCCCGCCCGGCAAGGGAAATATGTGGATATGTAGATAGTCAGGGTGTGTCCCATTTTTTTCACAGTCGGTATGGTGACAACCTAAATATTGCACTTTTTAATTTTGATATGGTTTTTGCCAATGAGGCCTCAGATCCGCAGGTCCCTTTTGAGTGTACATATGTGGGTAGAGACTGTAGTTCGATTATTGATTTTATTTTAGTACTTCCCGCTATTAGCTCCTCAATTACGAATTTTAGATCTTCTATAAATGGCTTAGTGACCACAATGCCATACGCATTGATATTATGTGCTCAGTTAAAATTAAAAGTGAAAATTTAACATAGTAATTTGCACTAATGATATAGAGGGGGCCTCACTTAATGGCTTCAGGCTCAAATGGAGTAATGCACTGCCAGAGGAATTTCTTTCACAATTTAGTGAGAGAAAACTATGCCCAAATGAACATATGTTTAGATGATAATACAGAGGATAAGGACAATATTAAGAATTAATTTTTAGAGCTAGCTAAGTCAGTTGAAGACAGTCTGACATGTACATTAGGAAGACTCTGAATGCACTATAGCAGTAAGAAATTTGAAAGAGGCAGCTAACAGATTACCTAGAGATAGTGATGAAGTAATGACCTGCAGTAGGGCTTACGAGACAGTACTGGTAAATAGGAAGAAGGAAATTAAAGCTGAGTCCTGGGCAGTAGTATTTAATGCAAGCAGATGTGAAGCAGATGTAAAAATAGTTGCGCATTTTGGCAAATTGTCAATAGTCCCTTTTTTAAAAATGAGAATACTCCGTCAATAGTGCTTGCGCTTCCTCAAGAAAAGTGGGTGGGAGGAGGAGCCAAGATGGCGACCGGGACGGCAGCGTAGACTCCCGGCTCCGTGAACCTCCGCATCCCGCACGGATATCCTGCACGAGATCCTCAGCCTGTGCTATGCGATTGTGTTTCTGAAGGAGAGTAGCACCCGATCGTGTGACTCCGAGGTTTCTGGCTGCGGTATCGCCGGAGAAATGTGCATTTGAACTTTGCGGCCCGTGCAGCCCTGGAGCCAGGACCTCGAGTGGACGCCTTGGCCGGGTGGCAGTTTAACAACAGCGGCCTGTGGTGACTGGGTGGAGTCGGTCCACCGGAGCGGTGCCAAACTCGGCCTACATTTCGTCGGGGTCATTCCTACTGTCAAGCGTAGCGGACCGAGTGCATGCCCGGGGGTGCAATTCTCAGATCCTCCGGTGATTGCCCCTGCCTTTGATGGTGAGCTGCTCGGACGCCGCCCGTATCTCGCCCTGATCCTTGCGGGCCGCTCCCGGATTTTCGCGGGAGCTGGTCCGTGGTGGGGACGACTGTTGCCCGTGACAACGCAATGGATAACTTTTTGCCTGCCCCCGGAACCCTGTCTCCAGCGACGTGGACCTCGAGGCGCTTGTCCCTGGGTCCCGGCCCCAATACGGGTCGGGCATACTTGGCGGCCATCTTGTTGCGATGCGGCCTACCATCCTGTCCACTGGGTCGCAGCAGGATTGGGAGTGTGTGACTTTTGGGAGTGTGGCGGAGCGATCGCAGAGAGCTGTGCTGGGGTACGGCGACCTCCTCGAGGCCCTTGGTGCTCTTCATTCCTCCTTGGTTCATGGCGTCGGGGTCTTGGGGAGTAAGCTCGATGGTGTGGCATCAGCGTTGGGACAGCGGCGGCCCGCCTGTCCTCAGGTACACGGGGACTTCCCACACTGCGCACAGGAGGACACTGTTGCGGCCACCCCTGAGATTAGCGCATTGTTGGACACTCCGGACAATATGCCACCGTGTGATCGGCTAGCTGAGGGTCTGATCTGTCCCGGAGGTATTGGACTTGAGTGGGAGGTGGTGGCCTCGTCCCGTACACAGCCTCCGGCGACCCGGGGACAATTTCAGCAACAATTGTCTACCTTGGCTGCTTCTGCCTTCCTGGACCTCGAGTGCAGTGCAGATCCTGGGGCGGCACTGGGAAGCCCGTCCCTCCATGATGCTGACTGTGTTGGTGCTCAGAGACTTCCACCCCACCTGTGTGCGTCGCTTCTCGGTCGGTTTTGGACACTCCTCTACCTTGGAACATCGGACATGGCGCTGGGTCGAGGGGTAGGCATGGGCAGAATTGCAAAGAGTAGTCAGGGATAAGACTGATCCTTCAGGGGTGGTCATCTAGTGGACGGGCGGGCTCAGGGGTTGCGTGCTCTCATGGCATAGCTATTAGCATAATAGGTGCATAATGTTCCCCATTTTTCTTTGTTACGATCGATTTTGTGCTGTTTATTGTTTACTTTGGGGAAAACTTACCGTGCGGGAGGGAGAAGCCGGGGGTATGTTTTGAAGGCCCTCCTCCAGTTTATTAACATTTTCTATACCCCCCCGTCTGGTGGGGTTCTTTTCCTACTTCTTTTTCCCTATTCTTCTATATTTCGGGTCTGGTTCTAGGGCGACAGGCACACTGCGGGGGGGGGGGGCCGTACTCATCTGCAGAGGTGCAGGGTGGGGGGGTGGGGGAGGGGATTCTTTAGTCTTTCACCTCTTTTTCTATGGCCTCCTTTTTCTTCTCTGATTCCTCTTGTTTTTCTTTCTCTGGGATCAGTGTGATACACCTCCTTTGTTATGACTCGTTGCCGTTTCATGTGTGCCACAATTTCCGGGGTGTTTTCTGGGAGTTCGGGCGGGGGACTGCAGGCGCAACGGTTTATGATATTCGTCCCCATCCTGAATTTCCTGTGTCTGCGCCATTGATCCAATAGATTGCTGTTTATTGCTTACGTCTATTACTCTGCATACCTTTAATCGCTGTTGGGAAATTGTTCGGCACCTGATCCTTCTGCCTTGTTCCATTGTAAAATGAAAACCTTTTTTCTCCTGGTGTCCTACCTGCGCTGTTCACAGTATTAGCATGAAGATTCTGCTCCCCGAGGTGCTGCCTGTGTTTACATTTGATCTTTGTTGCTCTGATTGCTTAGCGGCCGGCCCTGGGGGGTTGTAGGCCCATACTTGTTCTTGATTGACATGTCAATAAAGGTTTTTCAAAAAAAAAAAAAAAAAAAAGTGGGTGGCACATTTCTCTAGCATTTATAACAAGGATTTATCTGACGACAATGAAGGGATTAGAGGTCCGGTACTACACTCGGAACCTGGGAAAGGATCCACAACCTTTGTTTTTACTTTAGAAGAAGTACTTGAAGATATTAATGGTTCATGTAGTGGAAAGGCCATGGGACCAGAGGGACTGCCAGCGGATCTCTTTAAAAGTAATCTGGAACTGGGGCCACTACTTACAAATGTGTTGATAGTGATTTGCGGAACAGACCCTCTTAAATCCTGGTCTACTTGCATGATCATTACAATCTAAGAAAAGGGGACTAGGGGAGAATCAGTGGCGTAAGGAAACTTGAGGGGGCCCCCCGGCAAGGTACGTGAAGGGGACCCCTCCGAACTCCATCAGGAGCTCTCCGGCTGAAGTGTTTTGCTGAGGGGGCCCCATGGAGCTGGGGCCCCCCCGCACAACAGGGCTGCGGGGGCCTGTGTTACACCCCTGGGGAGACCCAATATGTTAGCCTCCAATCTCCCTGTTGAACTCCATGTCCCAAGGAGAATAATTCTTGCATGGCTGGAGGATTGGGCTGAGGCAAACTCTGTGATGTCAATGAACCAATATGGTTTTAGAAAGAGGGTGGATATGGTTGAGCAGTCCTTAAATTCAAGTTTACTCATTGGCAAATATGTTTTAGCAAGGAGCGGTTCTATTTATTTGACATTTATGGACCCTTCCACTGCCTTTAATTGTGTTAATTATGTTAAATTATGGACTCTAATTACTGAGATCTCTATCTATTGAATTTTATTAGGCACAGCTATGCGAACATATAGGCCAGGATTAGGTTTGGAGTTAATAGGTAATATACAAATGATTAAACGGGGGTCAGACAGGGCTGCGTTTTGGCCTCCTTTTTATTTAATAATCATAAACAAAAACCTGCTTTAAACCGGGAAAAACATCATGAGCATACCCAAAACCACATCCCGGTTCAACTGCTTAGGCACCAGCTAATAAATGCTGTACACACTGGGTGCTGCTATCCCTTACTTAAAAAGATTTCTCAAATGTGTCTGTCCCCAGTACAAAGATGGGTTGTGTAAGTTTCTCACACCCAGGATTTTTGCACATCATGTCCAACAAAAGATGTGTGAGGGAAGTGGAGGCACCTCACGGAAACGCCACCAAGGGAGCTACTGATAGGCTCTCATCAGTGTGCTCCAATGATCTTCATTGGCAACCTCTACATCCAAAATGAAATTGTGAAAAAGATGTGCTCAAATGAATTGAAAGTGTGAAAAAGGTAAAACACGCACCACGAAAGATATTCGTGTGCCTATCAACCCTGACCCCCTACTATCAAAGCAAAAAACATTTTTCTTGCTTTTACAACATAAAAACGAGCTAAACAGTCACTGGCACAACTGTCAATTTTAATCACTGCCGTGTGTTTGCTCAATTTAAAAACAAGTCCTACTGTCGCACTCCATCAGTTCTTTATGGAAAGGTCCTTTTTATTTACCCTGTACATTAACAAACTTAGCAGGTTTTTGGCAGAGAAATGACTCGATGCTCCAGAGATTGGTCAAAAAGCTATACCAATCTTATTATATGCGGATGACGCAGTACTTATGGCAAGTATTCCTATTGGGCTACAGAAATTGATTAACCATTTTGTGAACTATATGGCTGAGCTAGATTTAAGAGTCAATATGTCTAAAAGCTACAAAGGTTCTCAACTGATTTCTCCTACTTTTTCCTATTTGGGTTTACTGTTTGATGCCCAAGGTTCATAAAAATAGTTTTCTACAGTTAGGGCCATGAAGATTAATTAATCTATTGCAGGGCTGGTGTTTCTATGGAGCAATACAAGGCTGGTGTATGGGGCTATGATAACGTGGGGAGGCTACAACTTGTTGTAAATGTATGTATAAGGGAGTATCTTGCAGTCCCGAATAGTGTCTCTTCTTTTGTATGCCATAAAGAGTTGGGACTCCCGTTTGTAGAAGATCGCATTAGAAGCAGCCCCATATTATTGTGGCACAAGATCTCAACTCTGCCTGAGGCACAGATATACAGGCGGATAATTTCAAATTGTTTATCCAGGGACCATGCCCTTAAAATACCATGAATTAAATATATAAAGATTTTTTTTGTCACCATGGGTAGACCGACCCTCTTTGATGATCCAGCCTCTCTGGTTGAAATTTCAAAGGCTGACATCAAACAGCAAGCAGTGAATACATTTGCTGAGGATAAGTGGCTAAAAGAATGTATTAAGGTGAGCGTGGTACAATATAATGTGCTGAACACAATGGACGATATTCAAACATATTTAGAACAAGTCCACAGCCCCAATACATATCTGTGCTAACTCGTTTTAGATTGAATATTATCCATTGTTATGTCTCTTTCCCTCATGTAAATGATTGGGCGGCCAAATTAACTAACTGTCTGTGTGATGGTGCTTCGCAACATGTACTTTGCATCTTACTTTGTTTTGTAAATGTTATGAATTACCACGGTTACAAATTTTAAAACTTTTACTGCTGGAATTTAAATTAAGGCAGTGCAGAACAGCACTAGTTTTTCTACAACAAATACACTTCTCTGAGTTCTGTCTGGCTGTATCCAAATTTTTATGGAGGGGTAGTCTAATAGGTAAACATTGTGGGAACTTTGTACAGGAAGGAAATGTTTTAAATGTTACTTATTGGATGGGTGAACTGTACGGTTGTATATGTATTGCATTGTTAGGGAAAGTTTTTTATGTTTTTATGTGTGAACATTTATGGTTTTTACCCTGGAAACCAAATAAAGTACTTTGACAGCCTAGGAATTATTTGGGATTGAGAAATAGCCAATAAGAAAAAATGTGATAGTAAAGCTGTTATGGTTTACTTAATTGGCCAAAATAGACTGTTCCTATCGAATGCTGAGGGGGAAAGCACAACTTTAAGTGTATTGAAATAGATGAGGGGTCTCTAAAGGAGCAGTGACCTCAGAAAAGTAACAAAGAGTTGGTCATAAGATATATGGCTTTATAAATATGTCCTAGAATCACATTTGCATCCTTCTCCTCCTTGTTTTACTGCTCCTCTTTTCTTGGTCCTCCTCCTTCTCTTGTTTATTTTGTTCCCCCTCACCATTTTCCATCTGGCTCCCTAACCCTCCTGGTCTTTCTCCTCTCCCTCATTATCATGAACATCCTTCTTCTTTTCATCCTCCTTGCTTTTTTCTTCCTCCTGGCCCTGTCCTTCTCCAGTTTCTCCTCCTACACCTCCTCTTGGTGGTCCTTGGCCACTTCATACTCATTGCCATCTTGTCGGCCCTGGTCCTATTCTTTATTCTCCTGATCTTACTCCTCTTAGTCCTGAACTGGCTCCTCTGCTTCTCCTTGCCCTGCAGGTCCAGGTGTTGTCCTGTCTTCTTAGTTCTAGTCCTTTTGGTCTTGGTCCTCCTCCAGATTATGATCCTGTTTCTGTTGCTAGGCCTATTCGTCCTGCTCCTGCTGCTCCTGGACCTCATCCCCACAGACCCTGACGCTGTTTCACAAAGTAAACGGTTATTTTTGTATTCGTTTATAATTGTTTGCGATTCTCAAAGGTATTTTACATGTAGTATCTTTATGATTGAGGATTCTCCGCATATAAAAAGATAGAACTGTCCTATCTTTTAATGCGCGGAGATCCCGCAGTCACAAAGATACTACTCATAAAATACCTTTGTGAATAGCAAACAGTCACAAACGTACACAAAGGTATAAGTTTGCTTATGTGAATCAGGTCCTGTGTCTTCATGGACCTGGTTCTTGTAGTCTGGCCCTCCTGGCGATGAAAGCACTGTGTCGTCGTCGCGCTGCACTGTTGGCACTGCGGAGTCCTTTCGAAGTGGCAATGTGCTGGCATCGAAGGCGAATGCGCCTGTTCCGACCAGAGAAAAGCAGACAATGCGTGTATTCTTGCAGAAACAGTAGGAAACTTCGCTTCCAAGGTCCCAGGACTGGATTGGCATGACTTGACAGGGTAGGACTCACCACCAGGCAAGGGGCAGCATGGCAGGCATAGCAGAACAGGAGTCCAGCAAATCCACCAGAGTCCAACAGAGTGCCAGTCCTTTCAGCAGACCTCATTCCTTCTTCCTGGCAGAGTGTCATTGGGTCCAGAGTGTACTGAGTTGGTGGTTTCAGGGGGCCAGTACTTATACCCAGTTGTGCCATTGAAGTGGGGTGACTTCAAGAAGAGGCCCTTGCAAATACACAAGGTCCCTGCCCTTCCTGCCCTGGCTCCAGACTCACTGCTGTGGTGTATGCAAGCCTTTATGTGGGAACAGGCACAGCTATTCTTTCAGGTGCAAGTGTCAACTCCTCCCTCCCATCCTACCCTGGAAGACCCATCAGCATGTTAATGACCCATCAGGCATACCTCAACTCCCTTTGTGTTTGACTGCCTAGAGGAAATGCACAACGCCCAGCTGTCACCCAGTCCAGGCGTGTATTGAAAGACAGGCAGAGGCACAGAATGGTTAAAGCAAGAAAAGTGGCATTTTTAAACTTACAATTTTAAATCCAGTTGTGATTTTATATTCTGAGTCCAGAACACCAAACTCAAAATATCTATCTTGTCCCAATTGGAAATTGCACTTATAAAATGTAATAAGGCAATCCCAATGTTAACCTATAGGACAGCTAAGCCTTGCAGTAGCGAAAAATGAATTTCACTACCACAAAATGTAAAATTTTAAAAGTACATGTTCTACTTCTTAAATACAATGCACCCTGCTCTTGGGGCTGTGTACAGCCTACTTGAGGGGTGACATATGTATTAAAAAGAAAGGTTTGGGCCTGGAAAGAGGGCTAATTCTTCAGCTAGAAATGGTAGTTTAAAACTGCACACACAGGCTTTGCAATTGCAGGCCTGAGAGATGTTCTGTAGGGCAACTGAAGTAGGTGGCATGATCAGTGCTGCAGGCCCACTAGTAGTATTTAAATTACAGGCCCTGGGCAAATGTAGTGCACTTTACTAGGGACTTATAAGTAAATTAAATGTGCCAGTTGTGGATTAGCCAATGTTACCATGTTTTAAGTAGTGAACACACGCACTTTAGCACTGGGCTGGTAACGTGCCCATAGTCCCAAAGCCAACCAAAACTAATTCAGCAAAAAGGGGAGGAGGCAGGACAACATTTGTGGGTGACCCTGCAGAAAGGGCGAGGTCTAACACTGGTCCACCTGGTCCAGGTTCTCCTGGTCCTCTAGATCCCTCCAGGTCCTACTTCTCATACTCTTTGTCTGCTTCTTGATCCTCCACCTCTTTGTTTTGGTACTCTTCCTGCTCATCTTCTGCCTGTTTCTTGCGCGACTCCCAATCCCTTGATACTCCTATTACTTTTTCTTTCTCTGCTCCAGATCCTGGTTTTGAACAAGTTCTTGTTCTCCTTCCACTAGTGAACCTTCTCCTCTCTTCCACCTCCTCGTGATCATCCCCTTCTAGTTCTTCTCCTCTTCCTCACCCTGCCTTTCTCATTCTCCTTTACACCTTCTTCTCCTGGTCCTCCTTCACTTGATCCTAGTCTTACTCCTCAGCCTGCCTTCTGGTCTTGCTCCTCCTCCTAGTCTTCCTTGTCTTGCTCTATGTCCTGCTCATCCTTGTCCTGTCCTGCCTGCAGGTACTCCTTCTTCTGGTCCTACTCCTCAGCCTCCTGGTCCTCCTTCTACTGGTACTGGTCATCCGTCAGGTCCTGCACTGATCCCCCGGATTTCTTCCTTCCTGTGTCTTCTCATCCTCCTCATCACTCTATGGTCCTCCTCCTGATCCATCCCCTCCTCCTCCTGGTCCGATCCTCACACCCTCCATCCAATTCCTGGTCATACTCCAAGCCTGTCTTTTTCTGGTCCTACTCTTCAGCCACCTGGTCTTCGTCCCCTTCTTTTGATCCTCCTCCTCTTCTTGGTCCAACTCTTCCTTCTCACACTCCTAATCTGCACACTATTCTTCTTCATCTCGTTCTTGTTATCCCTCTGGCTCTCCTCTTGCTGGTGCTGCCCTTACTCCTCATTCTCTGCATCTTCCTCCTCCTGTTTAGGGTCCACCTCCTTGTCCTGGTACAGTCCTCCGGGTCCTGGCCCTTCCGATCTTCTTGTTCCTATACCTACTGATTTTGCAGCCCTATTCTTTTTGATCATTGACCCCTTCGATTTGAGGTGCCTATTCCTTTTTCCCTTTAGTCCTGCTCCTTGTCCTCCTGGTCTTTGTCTTTCTGGGCCAGGGCTCCTGGTTCTCCTGGACCCCATCTCTAGGCTCACCCTCATCCTCCTGGTCCTGGTTCTCCTAGCCCATGGATATTTGTCACTCCGTATCCTGTTTCTCTTGGCCCATGACTCATTGGACGACATAGGCACCTCCTTCTTAGCTTGTTCCTTCTGGTCCTTTTGGTCTAGGTAATTTGGGTCATGGACCGCTAACAGTTTCTGACCCTATTCTTGGTTATTTTGGAGCTGGTCCTGTTCCTGGATCTCCTAGGTGAGATCTTGTTCCTACGACTCTATCTTATCCTGGTATCTAGCACTAATCCTTCTGAGGATGCTGGCTTTCATGGTCCTTGTCTACCTGGTCCTTCTGGCTGTTCTTGTTCTGGGCCCCTTGGTTCAGGTCCTCCAGGTCTTGGTCCTTTTGTTACTTGGCCTTCTGGTCCTGATGCTTTTGGTCTTCTTGTTTTTGTACTCCTTGCCCTGATCCCTTTGACCCTCATGCTCTTTCTCCTCCAGGTGTTTGTCCTGCTTGTACTCCTGATACTGGTCATCTAGGTCCTAATCCTCCCAGATCTGCTGAGAGGATAAGGGCAATGAGTAGCAGTACCCCAGGTCAGCCAGGCACTGCCTCCAAGCCTGTAACTGAAATGTTTTTTTATTTTTTAGTAGCTTCCCGATTTTTATGGTAAGGAGGTGGGGGCATGCAGGACTGAAAAAGAGCAACCAGCAAGTTTCAGAGTATAATATAATAAGTTAACACTGGTGGTTAATGCACTTGCTGAATGAGTTTCATCTTTGGTCACAGGTTTGAAGCATCATAAAGTAGAACAGATGTTTAATGTGCTTGCTTCAGAGTGAGCGCCCTTTAGATCACAGCTCTGTGTTTATTTTAAGATAGCTTGTGGGTTTTTCATCTGGTTACAGAGATCTTTTTGTTACCTTCAGGTCACAAATTACAATCATGTTAAAACATATCAAGTGGTAATATGCCTGCTTTAATCAGCTATATAAGTTTGAAACATTGTAGTTTTTAAACTCTTTTCTTAGTAAGTGGCTAATATTAGTACTAAACAAGTATTATTAAGTGTAAAAAAACAGTTTGTATTGCGGACTACAGACATGAATATTATGCGTTAATATATACATTACAAGTGGCCCAAAATTAAAATAAATAACAGTACCTTGGCGTGCATTACCAGTAAGATAAAAAACACCTGTTTTGGGTTTCTCTGCTAAAATGGGCATAGATGCAGATTTTGGAGCTTCCCTCACCAAAATCCACGTGTTGGTATCTCCCACGCCTTTTCCTCCCTTTAAATTCCACAGGTTTGACCTGTTGAAATTTAATGTCACAAAAGAGGACTAGGTGTGGGCAGGATGGGGCATTCTACCAGGAGCTGTTTTTTGCCACCAGCACACACAAGATAATGCCATACTCACAGGCGTTCAATCTCTGCCCTGGCATCCTCGCCCAGCAATTGCTCGCCATACCTGGCGGGAGCTGTATGACTGGTCCTCATAGCAGGTCCTTCTACTCGCAGCCCTATGGATTAATAAAACAAACAGGTGTGACTAATACTTAGCACATTTGAACAACATTATGAAAGATGACTGTAATCTGGCAAGCAATTCATGGACACGTAACCTCACTGAAAAAGCTCTTCAACTCCTCATCAGGGGTAGCAAGCACTATATAAATGCAAACCTTTTTACCTCTTTTATCCCTCCGCTACCCTTCTCTATCCAAATAACTGAATTACATCCACCACTCAAATTACTTTCATATTTCACTATACTAATTTTCAACACTAATCCTTTCTGGGTTCCGGAGTATCGTGCTACTCGCCAAAAACGAGCTTCAACACCCCATCAGGGGTAACAGGTGCTATCTAAATGGAAAACTTTTCCCTCTTCTATCCCTCCGCTATCCTTCTGAATCCAAATAACTGACTAACCTGTCCACCACTCAAATTACTTTCATATTTCACTATACAAATTCAACAATAATCCTTTATGGGTTCCGGAGTAGCGTGCTACTCGCCAAAAAAAAGCACTTCGACGCCTCGTTAGAGGTAGTTAGTGCTATATAAATGCAATTACAATACAATACAATTCAATAAAGGGACACTTTGCAACAATGTATAATGGGAGCGTTCTGTGATGCACCGTACCTGGAGCACTCTACAGGAGACATATTATTAGGTACATTTTAGGGAAATATTATTCAGTACATTCTTTCATGGGCAACTTATAGATAGCATATTATAAAGGACTTGCTGTCTTTAGAGGTACAATGCCAGGAGTATCTTATTTTGATACTGTGGACCTAGCCCTCTCTACAGTGTCACTCCTCCAAATGGTTGGCCTTCACCGCTCCTGTTTGTTGAATTCATTTTTGCTAAACTCCTTGATCTCTCTCCCCCAAAACAGGGTTAAATTGGCCTACATCTGATTGGCACATTTAATTACCTAGTATATGCTACTTCATTTACCCAGGGCCTGCAAATAAAATGCTACTAGTGGACCAGCATCACTCCTTGTGCCACCCACTAAAGTAACACTTTAGAACATGTCTCAGGCCTGCCCTGCTGCCTGTAATGCACCTTTAATATGCCATTTTGACCTGGCAAAATAAACCTTTTGGCAGGACTAAACGTTCCGTTTTAATACATATAAGGGTTTCTTGTACTTAAAAAGTCGGACATGTGGGGTTAAGTTTTACATGTTCTGGCAGTTAGGAAACTTCTAAAGTAATGTTTCACTGCTGTAAGACCAAGCTCTCCCATTGATTAACATTGAGTTACCTTATTTAATTTATTAAATGCTACCTTTGGATTAAGAGCAGGTAGAAATGTCAAGTTCATGCTCAAATGTATTGTAACTTAAGATCCTCTTTGTGGTAATGTGAAGCAATATCCTCTTTGTGGTAATGTGAAGTAATAAATGTTATTGCCCTTTCCATTCCTTCGTATGCCTGTTGCTCCCCTCCGCTCCATTTATCCCTCATTTCAATGTTCCCTGTAGAATGTTTACTTTGAAAGGTTGGAACTGTGATAGGGCAGTTACATGCAGGTTAGACCTTGATATGCTGCGGTGGAGTTTCTCTATGCAAGAATAAACTTCATCTTTCAAGCACATCTACTATCCGGACCCATCCTTTTGGATTTTATGGACCTCTGATTGCTGACCTTCACACTTTTTTTCATTTCAATAATCTTTATTCGGATAAAAAAAAATATCCATAAAAGATACACATCATAAAACAATCAAACAATCCATTAAAAGAATTCGAATCAATTATGCACGTACTGTGTAAAATCAGTAATATTAAAACCTCTTTGTACAAACAGGTTAAAAAATGGGACAATCAATTGCAGTAAACCTTTATATGCGGCTATCATACATTGAAAAATATAGAATGTATCTGTAGGCAGCCAATAAATCCTACACAATTGTCCACTGCCTACTTCAATGGGCCTCTCCTCTGGTCGTTCTTAATTTAACTGCCAATCGCAGAAAGTGCACAGTGCTAAATAAAACAAAAGGGTCAGTGGACATTTTAAGGAACAGAAGGGCCACTTTGGCCTGTCTGATTTTAGCTCGTCTTAAGACAGATTTTAGGAACCGGGACCTTGGGAGTGCATAAAAGGGACACAGTAGGACGAAATGTAGGGTGTCTTGCGGAGATCGTAGATCGCAGCCGCAGCACCCTTTTATCCTAACATCGCTTACAAAACCAGCAGGGACTGACAGGATGTGGTGCAAGAGGTTAAACCTAAATCTGGTCATCAGGAATCTGTCCTGTCTATTATATATATTAGACAGGTAGAATTCCATCCCTAGAGAGGTTTTTGTGAGCTGATAATCACTAACACTACGTTTGCGCCCTTCTCTGTCCTCTCTGGCCCTGACTTTTTATCGTAGGTAATCTGCCTTTATAAGGCCCAAATCCTTTTTAGCCAATGTGGACGGATTATTAAAAAAATGTACGTGGCCCAATATATCTAGTACATCCCTTACGTATTTAAGCCAGGGTATTTGCAAGCCCTTATCCCCCCTCATGCAATCCTCCAAAATTTGTCTGGTTAGCAGTGCCTCAGGATTTGTCCAGATTTTGACCCAACAGATTATCGGGTTGAGCTGTACCCTATCACTGAGGTGGGGGATGCCCAGTTCCTCATGGACAATATATGAGGGGATACATTGGGGCACTTGCAGGAGTCTCCTTAAAAACTTGTTTTCTTCCACTTGGATTTTTTGTCCGTCTGTAAAGCCCCACACCTCACTCCCATACAGTGTCTTTGCGTAGCAAACTGACCTAAATTGCTTTATTATTTCATTAGGCGACCAACGGCCAAGTCTGCTTGCATAGTTCATGATTGACCCTACAGCTCTCGGATATTGACTGCGTTTGTGCTTTACAAGGGGTTTAAAGGTGAGATCCTTATCAAACATGATTCCCAAATAATTAAAAGTTTTTACCTTCTCAAGTTTATGGGTGCCTATAGAGAAGGTACAGTTCTTTAGAGGCATTTTGCCTACTTCCATGACGTAAGACTTTGTAAGGTTGGGAACTAAGCCTAAATCTGCCATGAAGCGTACGAATCCGCTGATGAGGATCTGCAGGCTCCTTCCTGTGCGCGCCAGGAGTACCGCGTCATCTGCATAAAGGAGGACTGGTATACTTCTCCTCCCAATGCAGGGACAATCGGCCTCCAGATCTCCAAGCGCCTTGTCAAGCCCATTGATATAGAGCGTAAACAGGAAAGGGGCAAGGATGCACCCTTGTCTCACCCCTCCACTGCACCCAAAGTCCTCTGTGACTTCCCCCCTCTCGCTAAATCTGACCCGTGCCGTGGTGTTTAGATGAAGTGTTCGTAAGATGTGGATCAGGCCGGATCAATGCCCAAAGCATCCAGGATCTCCCACAGCTTTCTTCTGTTTACGCAGTCGAATGCTGCTGAGAGATCCATAAATGCCAAGTAAACAGTGCCTTCCCTGGCCACAGTATACTTCGCTACCAGATGGTACAGGTTAAGGCATTGGTCAGTAGTGGAACGCCCGTTTCTAAACCCGTACTGTACGTCCGTGATAGTGTTATACTCATCGGCCCAGATCAATAGACGATTTAAGACGACTCTCCCCAGAATTTTCGCCGTAACGTCTATGAGTGAGATTGGGCGATAACACTGTGGGTCGTTTCTATTGCCCTTTTTAAATATTGGCACAATGGTAGCCGTGGACCAGGATCTGGGCATACCTGCTTCAGTGGCTGTATTAAGCACCCTGGTCAGTATCGGGGCCCAGAGATCTACCTGGCTTTTGAAGAGGTCAGGGGGTATCCCGTCTGGCCCTGGAGCCTTCCTCACCACCAAACCCTCTATTCCCAGTTTAACCTCGTGAACCGTGAGTGGTGACCAATCGCCGCGAGGGATCCTGCAGCTAGAATTGGCAGCTCCTCAGGCTCGCCCCGGTTGTATAAGCCTCTAAAGTGTGCCACCCATTCATCTGACAGGATATGGGAAACCAGCTGAGACTTATTTGGGGGTTGGAAGCAAGGGCCATTTATGATCCTCCAAAAACTGGTCATATCGTGGAGCTCCGCGGCCTCTCTCAGGGATTCCCAGGCCTCTATTTGTAGGGATGTTTTCCGTGACTTGATTGCCTTTTTATACCGGGCCCTACACTCAGCAATCTTTCCTCTGTCCCTAGGGGCAATTGATAATGCCAACTTTAGGTCCCTATGGGCTCTAGAGCAGCTCTTATCGAACCATCTAGGGCAGAGTTCTACCTGGGGCCTTGGTTTGCTCCTTAAGAGGGTGTCTATATGCTGAGCAGTGCCTTCAAATGCTGCAATCAAGTACGTCCCCTCGACAGTAAGATCTAGACACCTCCACAAGTGATTCTCGGCATTGGCAAGGAGTACTCTGTGGAGTTCTTCCCCGTCAATATTATCCCATTTAATTCTTCTTCCCTGATCCTTTGCCTTGAATTCACCCGTAGTGGTCCTTCTGTCCGTTTTAGTGCAGGGAATAGTGTCCATCAGTGACATAACCAGGGGGTTATGGTCACTAAACGCACTGGGCACTATCGTGAAGTGGCCTACCCTAGTTGTTAAGACGCTGGAAACGAAAATATAATCTATTATTGAATTACAGCCCCTTCCCTTAAAGGAGGGGGCGATATTATCAGACTTCCCCCGATCGATCATGTCCATCGTCTGAGTTAGGGCGAACTCACTCAATATTGAGCTCAGTGACAGACCCTCTCTGGTGTGCTCCAACCCTTGGTGGAAGGGCAATCATCCCAAATACCACCTTCCCATTTCAAGTATGGGCACTGGTGGCAATTAAAATCGCCCATAAGGATTAACTGGGAGCCTTCGTCCCCTGAGTCCTGGAGGTTGGCCAGTCTTTCCTCTAGCTCCATCAAGTTTGTTAAAGATTGTCCCCCGTTATAAAAATTTATAAAAATGAGCTTTAAGCCCGTCAATGAATATTTAACACCCTGAAGCCAGCCGGAGTCCCACCCCAAATCTTGCCATTTCCCCTGCAGTGACAGTGCTACATACATTGTTAGTCCGCCCTTGGCATGGCCCATATTGGATTTCCGGGCTGGCACAAAAAACTATTTATATCCTTCCAGGAATGGGACAGTTTTGTTAATTTCCCATGTTTCCTGTAGGCAAATGATTTGGAATTTAGTGATAAAGGCTAACCATTCAGTATTTTGGATCTTACCTGCAAGTCCTGCAATATTCCAGGAAATAATCCTCAGATCCTTAGGGTTTGGATCTAAACCCCTAATCATTGTGGTCGTCTTTCTTGGGAAGGGGCTAGTGTCAAGGCCAATTGGCAATTTCGGCCTGACTTCCATTTCCGTCCCTTGCCCTACCATGGGGACGACTACTGAGACTGGGTCCGGGACACCTGGGATATTGGTGTCTGCAATGTTACCCGGGGTGTCATTTACCAACTCGGGCTCCATACTCTCTATTTCCATCAGTCAGTCCTGTTCGTCCAATGCGGAGAAACAGGAGAGCTGAGCAAATCTATTTGTGTCGTGTGCAGGTGCCACCTCCCTCCGTTTTTTGGCATCCCAGGGCCCCAGCCATCTCTGCCCAGTCTCAGATGCACTATTCCTATAGAAGAAGTGCAGGGGTAGCATCCTTATACATGATTCAAAACCCCCATCCATGTATCGATTATCAAGCAGTTCTCTTACCATCTCGGGGTGTTTGAGGTTAACTATAATACAGTCGCCTGTGAATCTTTTCTCGCTATTTCCAATCCAGGCCACCCTCCTGGCCATTAAAATATGCCTACGCTGGAGCCTCGTCCCGTGTGAATTATTATGCACCCAATGTAAGGTCTTATTAATCAAAGTGCAAGTCGATTCCTCGATGTCTTTATTAAGACCTGGAACGCCTACTAACACTAGCGTGTAAGGGCTAGATGCGGGGGGTAAATCCAATATCGGGAGACCTGCGGTATTCTGTGCGCAGGTAGTGTTATTGCTAGTGTTAAGCCAAACTGCGTTCTCCTTTGGTGCCCGGGGAGCGGCCTTTGGGTCAATGGGAGTCCGCATATTGCCCTGGGTTTTTTGTCCAGAATTCCTGTTACCAGTGTTTGTTTGTTCTGGAACAACTTCCCTACGGTTTCTGGGCTCGGGGTCAATATTGATGGTGACCGTTTTACCACTGTCAACCATATGTGACTCCTCTTCTCTCCCACCTCCCTCTTGCCTACTCCGTAGATTAGTCCCGGCTGGCTTTCCAGAAACCGGGTCTGCCAGCCTCCTTAATTTGCCTTCCAAATTAGAGATTGCTGTTAATACTGGGCCTAAATGTTGGGCTAGCAGCTGTTCCATTTTTCCCTCCAATGCTGTAATGATTTCATGCAGCCCTGCCGACCCATTTGCTAATTTACAGGTTGGGCATTCTGAACACTCGGGGTTCTTAGTGGTTCCTTTAGTGGACTTTGATGGTCCTCTACGGCTAGGCCTACTATTTTTGTTAGGAATATGCATCCCACCTTTAGCTAAAGGCCCTGTCTGTAATTGGGATTTTTTAGATCGGGTTACCACTTCCCTGATGGGCGATTGCATAGATTCGGTGTCTGGTGCTATTGGAAGTGCTATTCATAAGAAGGGGGGTCCCTAAAAATAGGATGGGTAGACAGGGGAAGAGGGAACAACGGAGACCTTCAGAGAGAACAGACCCCACTGTCTACACTAAAATGATATAGTTAAGCCCAAGAATGGGTCAAATCAGATAGAGTTAGGCCTCGGGCCGGAGCGAGTTCAAAGGAATCCAAAGAGCAAAGAGAATAAAAGTAACATATTTTATTGAGATAACAATGATCTGATAATGATTTTAGTCAAAAATATATACAATGGTGATAGCTATAAAAACACAGTCCCACACAGCGACACAAGCAGGCACACTATCATTCACACGACACATTCATATATGTGAAAAAACCAAAACAAATAGGTTCTTTATATATATAGTATTCTCCACACATAAAAATTCCCATCCATATTGGAGACGGGCTGATCCAGTCCCGTTTGGTGGAAATAGTTAAAGTTCTTCCAATAGGCCCACAAGGGCAGGAGCCAACGCACGTTTCGGTGTAAACTACACCTTCATCAGGGCAACGACGATGTGCGGTGTGTGGGACAACACAAAACGGATCTATAATGGAATCATACACAAAAATAAACACCACAACAAAAAAGAATGGAACATCATCAAAATTGATAGAATTATGCTAAAAAACAAGGAACATCATAATCCGTAAATTGATGTACAACAAAAACATGCATATATGCATATTGCTCTTTTCAACAATTAGATTCCAGAGAGTGGCCCGAGGTTTGAGTGATATTAGGGTAACAAAGAATCAAACAGGTAGGAGGCCTAAACGTAAGGAAGAACATAGTGCACCCTACAAGATAGGGTCTATTCATATGAGAACCAGTTTGCAAACCAAGCCAAGAACTAGATGTGCACCCGGAGTGTGGAATGGAGCGGGAAAAAATACTCCCTGGGCTGACTTACACTATCTGGGGTCCTACCACAGATAGGCCGAATGGGGTTGGCCTTCTGACTGCAGCACCCCTAATTTGAATTAGGAATACAGTGTATTTCATCTTCCCCGTGGTAAGCTTTTTCCGTTCTGTGTTTTGTTCCCCTCTCATGACTTGGATTTTTGTATATTCTGTGTTTTTTTACTCTGCCTCTATTGACTCTTAGGCTTGATCTGATTATCGCTTGCTGATGTCCTGCTCATTCTTTCCTTCTACAGAACTCTTCTGTACCCTTGACGTTTAGCATTTGTAGCTTCCACATTGATTTGAAAAGTCTATTCTTGCATACAGTTCTGTGAAAGGTATTGCATCATTTATATATCTCTTTTTCCGACTTTTTATTTATACGTTATTACAATAATATACTTACCCACTCTCTTTGATTCTTTCCACGTGTATTTTCCGTTCCACTGTATGGGCTGATTTTCTTTGCACATTTTTTTCCCGCTCCATTCCACACTCCGGGTGCACATCTAGTTCTTGGCTTGGTTTGCAAACTGGTTCTCATATGAATAGACCCTATCTTGTAGGGTGCACTATGTTCTTCCTTACGTTTAGGCCTCCTACCTGTTTGATTCTTTGTTACCCTAATATCACTCAAACCTCGGGCCACTCTCTGGAATCTAATTGTTGAAAAGAGCAATATGCATATATGCATGTTTTTGTTGTACATCAATTTACGGATTATGATGTTCCTTGTTTTTTAGCATAATTCTATCAATTTTGATGATGTTCCATTCTTTTTTGTTGTGGTGTTTATTTTTGTGTATGATTCCATTATAGATCCGTTTTGTGTTGTCCCACACACCGCACATCGTCGTTGCCCTGATGAAGGTGTAGTTTACACCGAAACGTGCGTTGGCTCCTGCCCTTGTGGGCCTATTGGAAGAACTTTAACTATTTCCACCAAACGGGACTGGATCAGCCCGTCTCCAATATGGATGGGAATTTTTATGTGTGGAGAATACTATATATATAAAGAACCTATTTGTTTTGGTTTTTTCACATATATGAATGTGTCGTGTGAATGATAGTGTGCCTGCTTGTGTCGCTGTGTGGGACTGTGTTTTTATAGCTATCACCATTGTATATATTTTTGACTAAAATCATTATCAGATCATTGTTATCTCAATAAAATATGTTACTTTTATTCTCTTTGCTCTTTGGATTCCTTTGAACTCGCTCCGGCCCGAGGCCTAACTCTATCTGATTTGACCCATTCTTGGGCTTAACTATATCATTTTAGTGTAGACAGTGGGGTCTGTTCTCTCTGAAGGTCGCTATTGGAAGTGCACTAGGTCCCCCCCTTTCAGCTTCTCCTAACACAGTATCAATGTGTGTCAAGCCGACCACTTGCGGCGCCCTGTGTGTAAGGGAAGTAACTCTGGCAGACGGGCTTACTGGTTCTAAGGCCCCTCGTGAGCTAGGGTCTGCCATCAATGAAGCTGCGGCGGGGTCGGGGGGGTTTCCCCCCGGCGTAGCGCTAAGGGCTATATTGCCCAATGAGGACCGTTTCTTTGCTATTAAAGAGTCCAAAGAAAGCCGCCGCTCCGTCAATAAGATTTCGTGTGCTAGCAGGGACTCTGCTCTTACAATAAAGGCATCAAGGGTACCCTTTACCCCTCCCTCCACCCTAGGCTGAGAGTTCTTAGTCTTTACCATGATCTTGATCTGATAGGCTGGCCGGCTCTTAATTTACTATGGGCAGGAGAGGGGGTGCGGATCCCAGACCAAGTTCCCCCACCACTACCTTTTAAGAGCACCTCAGGGCCAATATAAAAAGCAATATGAATGCAATACTATGGCAATTGATGAGGTCAGTGACCAGGAGGCAGTTAATACAACCAAAGTGACAACATCGGCTATGACAGTCTCAAAGTCCCGGGTCCCGTGCCAATGGTTGAGTACTTGCCTTAACGGCTGTCACCAGATGTATCTTTAGGCAAGCACTTAGAGATGTGGCCCAGCCTGGCCTCTTCCGGCTCCTGACAGCCACAGACGGCCCGCCCTCTGCCCGGGCTCAGCCCGGTGGCGCCCGCGCGCGTCCCGCGACGCGAGGGAAGCACTCGCTTTGCAAGCGCCTCCAGGCGCGCTGGAACGCAGGAAGAGACGGGCTCGCACAGGATCACGGGAGCTGTAGTCTCCCCCCGCAGCAGCCAATGGTGTTGAATGGCAGCGGGGGAGACAAACAGCGTAGGGCCCCCGTCGCTGTCGAGCTGTTCGGACCCAAGGGCAAGAGTTCAGGTAAGGCGCTGTGGTTATGCTGCCAGGAAGATTATGGCCCCCACTCCACCAGGGAAGCACTCGCTTTTCAAGCGCCTCCGGGCGCGCTGGAACGCAGGAAGAGACGGGCTCGCACAGGATCACGGGAGCTGTAGTCTCCCCCCGCAGCAGCCAATGGTGTTGAATGGCAGCGGGGGAGACAAACTGCGTAGGGCCCCCGTCGCTGTCGAGCTGTTCAGTCCCAAGGGCAAGAGTTCAGGTAAGGCGCTGTGGTTTTGCTGCCAGGAAGATTATGGCCCACACTCTTTAATGGTTAATTTGGATTTCAAGTCACATTTCTTAAAATGCCACTTTTCCTAACCAATTTGTGCCTCGCCAATGTCATGGGTCACATGACTGTGAATTGCTCTGCTGTTGGGCTTCGCATATCCCTCCCATCTAGTCCCCAAAAGGGGACTAGATGTGGGCAGGATGGGGCATCCTTCCAGGAGCAGTTTTCTGCCACCAGCACACACAAATGAACCTGACACTAGTCTTTCATCACCCAAGACCACAGAGCTTCAAGAGGCCAGACACTCCTGCAGACGCCTAGAGAAGACCTGGCAAAACCAGAAAACCGCGGAAGCACGGGACAACCACAGGAATGCCCTGAAGGAATACCACCAGCGCATGAGAGACACTAAACGGATCTTCATAAGAGACAAAGTCCAGACCAACGAAACCAACGCCAAGGAACTTCTCAACGTTATACAGCAGTTCGCTATACCCACCAGGGAAACCATGGATGTCACACCCTCCCAGGAACTCTGCGACAAGCTCAGCTCCTACTTCTACCTGAAGATCAAGGCCCTCTATGACAACTTCAGCGAACCAGCGTCGGATTCTACCCCCACACCCACCTCTGCCGATAAGCCGACCATCACGACCTGGGATCCCGCCACCACCAAACTCATCACCGCGACCATGAAGAAAACCCACTCTGGAGCCCCAACAGACCCCTGCCCGCCGCACATATTCCACAGAGTCGCCACCGCCGTCGTACCAGAACTAGGACAAACCATCAATGCCTCCCTCAGATCCGGCATCTGCCCAGACGACTGGAAACGGGCGGAGGTGAAACCCCTCCTCAAGAGACCATCGGCTGACCCTACGGACCTGAAGAACTACCGGCCCATCTCTCTCCTCCCCTTATCGGCCAAGGTCACCTAGAGAATCGTGAACACTCAGCTGACCACCTTCATCGAAGAGAACTCCATCCTAGATACCTCCCAGTCCGGAATCCGCAGCAAACACAGCACTGACACTACCCTCCTCGCCGACACCGACGACAGCCGCATTCTGTTCAATCAGGGTCACAATGAAATAAAATGAAAAGAAATGGCAACTTATAAAGCGCGAAACATTCACCCGAAGGTGTCAAGGCGCTTACTCATTGAGGCTGAGGTTCGACAGATCTTAACGACTAAACAGCCAAGTCTTTAGCGCCTTCCTGAACGCTAACAGATTGTTCTCATGTTTCAGATATGATGGGAGGGAATTCCACAGCCTAGTAGCACCCAACAAAAAACTTCTCCCTCCCCAAGAGCATCTTTTCACCCTGGGGACAACCAGATCATTGGACGAGGATGAGCGAAGGTTGCGTGCTGGAATGTAGAATAACAGATTCAGTTTTAAAAACCTGGTCCTATGTCCTGAGTGGTCTTAAAAACAAAACATAGAGCTTTAAACTCTATAGGTTTTTTTATTGCCAGCCAGTGAAGCTCTGTGGGAGGGCAGGCCGGATAATCAGACGAGGAGGCTGTATATAGTGTGATGCTCGGCGTGTTTTATTTGACAGGACCGGATTAGGACCACTCAAAAGTCTTATAGAGCTGGCAGTTGTCCCCTCGGGCTCTTCGGCTTTCCCTGGTTCCTCTTCGGAGGGTTCGCGCTCTTGGGATTCTCCTAGTTCGCCTTCGTAAGTCTCGTCCCCTGGTTGTTCTCCCGGACCGACTGTTGTCCCACGGAGGCTCATAGAAGAGAGAAAAGGAGGAGCCGTCAGATACTTGCTACAGTTATGCTACGGGTTAACCGACCGTCACCGCACCACCGTGGTTGCATGTGAAACCCTCTTTCAAGCGGTCAAGAACAAAAAGGGGGGGCAGTGCTTACTTGTGAGGTATTAGGAACGGGGAAGGGGTCTGGGTCGGAGGGTGGGGTTGGTGTGAGAGGTTGAATGGAAGTGCCCGTTAATCCTAAACCCTCGTTGTTTCTCCTCCCGGTGACCACCAACCCCCACCTATCCTAAAGAGGGCAAACCAAACAAAGTGCAAACCTAAAGAATATTTCCCAGTGCTGGACTCAATTCCCTCCCTTCATGTGGGTTATACCCCTCCCGCCGCTCGTTACACTTTCACCCCTTCTCGTGGTTACTCACGGGCTCCGCCGCAACTCTCCTGAGTTGCGGCCGCTCTCCAGCCTCCTCCGGTGGGGACCACCACTCCTCGTACCAATTCTCGTCCTCTTCCAGGTACTCTTCGCCTTCGGTCTTCGTCCGGACCTTTTCTTCGTCCTCTCGTCCTTCATCTGCTTCTCTTCTGCTTCTCGACTCCGCCCGAACTCCGACTGCTTCCTCCTCGGTTCTGCGCGTCCCGGCCCTTTTCACTTCCTGGTCCTCAATGCTTCCGGGGTTAGTCCCTCATCTTACCACGCCCTCAGTACGGACGCCCTGTTCCTGCGAAGGTAGAGGACAAGGGGGGAATGTTATCGTTTCCGGGGTCTTCATGATGGACCTTCGAGGTCGGACGGCGGCTCTCACGGATCCCTTAGACCCTGGTATATGGCGGACCTCAACGGGTGAGAGCCAGAGGGGACCCGGCCCCTTCTCACATCCCCTTTCCCTTGCTGTCTTTCCTGTAGGGGGGTTCACTTGAGGAAAACGAGATAGAAAGTCTACGTTCGTTTGCTCGTTTCCTTTACGGTGTTTAGTGTGAAAACGATATGGTTGGAGGGATAAAAACCACCGTAGTACTCTGTACTCTGTCATTGTTTCCCTTGTTACGTGCCAACCACTCTAAAGGTGCGTGATCTGTATACAGGGTAAATTCCCTTCCTTCCAAATAATACTTCAAGGAGTCAATGGCCCATTTGATGGCCAGGGCTTCTTTTTCGATGACCGCGTAATTCTGTTCCCTGGGGTACAATTTTCGACTAATATATAGAATGGGTTTCTCTTCCCCTTGGGGTGTTCTTTGGGACAGGATGGCCCCCAGACCCTGATCTGAGGCGTCCGTTTGAAGAATAAAGGGCAAGGTGTAATCGGGGCTGGCGAACACGGTGTCTGAGGTCAGGGAGGATTTCAGGGCGTTAAAGGCTTGAACTACTTCTGGGCTGGGATTTCTTAACTGAGCTTCGGTTTTCACTGATTTGTGTAACAGATCGGTTAGGGGGGCAGCTGTCTGGGAAAACTGGGGTATGAACCTTCTATAATACCCAAGGAGCCCCAAAAAGGCCCGGAGATCTCGAGCAGTCCGAGGGAAGGGGATCTGGGAAATGGCCGACAATTTATTGTTTTGGGGCCGAATGACTCCTTCTCCCAATAGGTATCCCAAGTATCTTACAGTTTGGGCCGCTAAGTGGCTTTTAGCCGGGTTGATTTTGAGACCATGACTGCCCAACGCTTGGATCACTTCATAGAGGTGGGTTAGATGCTGTTCCCAGGTCTCGCTATAGATGACGATATCATCTATATAAGCCCTGGCGTACCTTTCATGGGGCTGGAGTATACGATTCATGGCCCTCTGAAAGGTGGCCGGTGCGCCATGCAAACCGAAAGTAAGTACCGCGAATTGAAACAACCCATCGGGAGTGGAAAAGGCCGTTTTTTCATGGTCTTGTAACCTAAGGGGTATTTGCCAGTACCCCTTACACAAATCAAGGGTGCTAATATATTTGGCCTTACCGAGCCGCTCTATCATCTCGTCCACCCGGGGCAGGGGATATGTATTGAACTCCGAAATTTTATTGACCTCCCTGAAATCGATACAAAATCGTACCGAACCGTCAGGTTTCAATACGAGGACTATTGGGGAGTTCCATTCGCTTATGGAGGGTTCTATGATACCCATCTGTAACATCTGCTGTACCTCATCTCGAATAAAATTTCTACGGGCCTCTGGTACCCGGTAAGGACGAAGACGTACCGTTTTTCCTGCAGTAGTTTTTATCGAGTGTTCTACCAATGTGGTTCTTCCTGGGGTTAAGGAAAAGATGTGCTGTAGAGGCAGCAGGGTGGTCACTAACTCGGCCTTCAATTTGGAGGGTATCTCAGTATCAATACACTGAACATATAAGAGGGTGTCTTTTACGTTCCCTACCAAAGAAGGAAGAGGCCCTTCCCATCGTTTCAAGAGGTTCACATGATATACCTGGGTAGTTCCTCGACTTTTATCTAGTTCTAGCTTGTACGTAACGGGTGTCGCCCTTTCTAATACGATATAGGGGCCCTGCCATTGCCCTTACAGTTTGTGGTCTGAGGAGGCCATCATGAGCAGTACAGCATCTCCCACCGAAAAGGTTCTACACTTGTTTTTTTTGTCATACGGTACTTTTTGGGCTTCCTGTGCTTTCTCCATATTGTTCCTCACTATTGTTCGTATTTGTCCCAGATGGGTCCGAAGCTGCTCTACATATTCGACCAGTGGTTTAGTGTGGTCTGGTTCCGCTTCCCATGCTTCCCGCATCATGTCCATTAAGGACCGGGGTTGATGACCATACAATAGTTCAAAGGGGGAGTATCCGGTGCTCTTCTGTATTTTGCACCGAATCGCATATAGTGCTAACGGTAACACATCCACCCATTTTTTTGATTCCAGATATAGGAGTTTTTTAGGGTGGTCTTGAGGGTGGCATTGTACCGCTCCACCAGACCGTCGGTCTGGGGGTTATATGCCGCGGTTCGTATCTGTTTTATCCCCAGCTGGGCACATACTCGTTTCATTAATTTGGACACAAACGGGGTTCCCTGGTCGGTCAAAATTTCCTTCGGGAAACCCACTCTGGAGAATATAGCTATCATAGCTTTGGCTATGCTTGTGGCATCGGGATGTTTTAAGGCAACGGCCTCCGGGAATCTGGTAGCATAGTCTACTAGAACCAGTACATAGCGACATCCGCTACGGGAAGGTAGTAATGGACCTATAATATCCATGCCGATCCTACAAAATGGTTCATCAATTATCGGGAGGGGTTGTAACGGGGATTTTGGTGGCCTATACCGACTGTTTTTCTGGCATATAGGACACTCACGGCAATAGGTCTTTACTTGTTTATATATGCCTGGCCAATAAAACTGCTCTAGTATTAATTGTTCTGTTTTCTCCTCCCCATAATGACCTCCCAGTAAATGGCTATGGGCTAAGTACAGCACTTTGTCCCTGTTAGGGGTAGGAACTAACAACTGGGGTTTACCTAGGGGTTTGGCCTTTCTGTATAAAAGGCCATTCTGGATAAAGAATTGTGGTCTTACGTGTAGCGGGTCTACCTGGTCCTTGGCTTGGTTCCAAGCTTCCTGTAGAACGGGGTCCTCTCTCTGGGCCGTCCGGAAGTTTTGGTTTGTTTCCCACGGATGCTCTTCCGTTCGTACTGGAAAAACGGAAAACGGATGCCCCTTTTCTTTCCTTTTTTGGTTCTTTGATTTTCTAACCTTAGAGGGTGGCCACTCGGGATTCTCGTCCTGAGAGAAGGGAGCAACATTCCACCAATTCTTCTCGTCTGGAACTGTCTTCGTGAGTAGATCGGATAAACGGGTATAGTCATTTCCAAGTATGAGTTGCTCCGGTAGACGGGGAATCAGACCAACTTTTAGATCCGAGCCGGGATCTGTGGCATGTTGTATGCGAACATGAGTGCTGGGGTAAGCTTTAGTATCTCCGTGTACACACTGTATATGCACTGTTCCATCAATAGCCCTGCTTTCAGGGCCTAGATCCTGGGGTCGAACGACACTCTGTCGGCAGCCTGTGTCGGCTAACGCTGTCATGGGTTGTCCGTCTACATAAACCCCACAGCGGTACGTAGGGGGTTGTTGGGTCGAGGAAAGACAACTGAAGTTCCGGACAACCCCAATCTCCATGGGTTCCTCCTTTTGAGGACAAAACCGGGCTATGTGTCCTAAACCCCCACAGTGGAAACATTGGGGTCCTGGTGCGGGAGGCCTAAACACGGGAGGGCCCGGAGTCCTAAAGGGGGGGGGGGGCCTGGGACGATGGAAATGGGGTCTGGCTTTCGGCCTAGCGGAGGACGGGAGGGCCGAGGAGTCCCGCTTATTCCTGATCTCCATGGGTGTTCATCCCGACCCTTCTGGGCCTCTTGTGCTCTACTGTAAGCACTGGCTATCTCCACTGCGGTCTCCAGGGTCAGATGAGCATGCTGTCTGACCCATTTTTGAATGGGAGGATGAAGGGAGGATAAGTATTGTTCCAAATATGTCGTCCTTGGTGGCAGTGGTGGGTTTTAACCACCGGTCGGCGATGTCTTTCACCTGGAAATATAAGGCCCGGGGCGTTTCTTGGGGTCCTTCTTTGATCTGTCGCAGCCTCTGTCGGTATGTTTCATCATCAACGCCTATCCTTTCCATGATACACTGTTTTATCTCGGGGTATGGAGTCACTCCCAAGATGTTGGCGGCTTGGTATGAGGCTTGCAACTCTCCGGATAACAAGGGACCTAGGTATTGTCCCCATTTGTCGGCTGGCCAGGCCGCTGCTAACGCCAATCGTTCAAAGTTATTGAAAAAATACTCTGGGTCTTCTCCACTGACATATTTCTGGAGGATGACTGAGGGAAGCGTGCTGGGGCCTCTCTGTTGCCCCAGGGCGTCTGCTATTTTCCCCATAGTAGTATCGTGCGCCTGACCCTGATTGGTAAGGACTTGTTGTAATTTCCCCCGGTCTTCTTCCACCACCGTGAGGAATCTCTCCATCGCTTTTCCTAAACACTCTTGATTTTCCGCCATCCTGTTCAGTACAGCCTCCATGTCTCCGGGGGATACCACTTCTGACACCACCTGTGGGAGGGCAGACCGGATAATCAGACGAGGAGGCTGTATATAGTGTGATGCTCGGCGTGTTTTATTTGACAGGACAAGTGCTGAAACCACCAACTTACGAAGCTCAGTTGGAATGAATGGGAGGATTTTTTGAAGGATTTGTAATGTATAAAAAGAAAGGGAGGTAACCTGATTGACGTGATGTTCAAATTAAAGTTTAGAATCAAAAGTGACTCCCAAGTTCTTAACCTTGGTCACTGGTGTAGGAAGTGGACCCAATTCTAGGGGCCAGAGATCTGGTGACCAAAAATTGATGTGAGCCCCAAAAAGTAGCACCTCCCTCTTACTGGAGTTCAATTTTAGACAGTTGGTAGCCATCCATTCCCCCACCTGGTGTAGGCACGAGTGGAATCTGACTGACTGAGATAATAATCTGCGTATCATCCGCGTAGGAGACAGCAGACAACCCCAGGGATCTAATCAATTTCGCCAAAGGTGCAACATAAACATTAAAAAGCGTGGGGCTCAGGGATGATCCCTGCGATACCCCACAAGGTAATGTAAAATTTGGTGACCTAAAATTATCTAAGGCCACAAACTGTTCTCTACAAGACAGGAATGACTCAAATAGGGTAAGAGCCTTCCCTTTGACACCGATCCCCCTCAGAACTTCCAAAAGTTTCTGATGGTTTACGGTGTCAAATGCCGCCGAGAGGTCAAGCAGCACAAGTGCTGCACTGCCCCCCAGGTCGACAGTTTGCCTAATCATTTGAGGCTGTGATTAGGGCCAATTCGGTACTGTGATGTTTACGAAACCCGAATTGAGTATCATCAAGGAAGTTGTTCTTTTCAATATATTCTGATAGACTATTGTTCATGGCTTTCTCCGCCATTTTAGCAGGTAGCAGAAGTCTAGAAATCAGACGATAGTTCTTAGGATCGGTGTCATCTAAGTTTGTTTTTTTCAGAAAGGGGAGCACAGAGGCCAACAGGTAGAAAAAATGCAAGATAAAAACATTTTATTAAAAATAGGCATCAAATAAGATGCAAATGTTTCAGGCAAGAGGTGAAAGATTTTTGGAGGGCAGAGGTCCAATGGAGAACCTGATTTAATGGATTCTATCCGGTTTATTGTTGCTTCCATTGTCAGCGGAAAGAAAGTAGATAAATCAGGGGCATTAATACTGTTACTACCCTCAGCACGGATGCCTGACGCAGTGCAGGCAGTCTCAGATTTTGCCGAGTCCACTGACAAGGTAGTTTTTCCATGAACTGTAGGCTCAGCAAAACTGTCGTAGACCTCCTTAACTTTCTCTTGAAAGTATGTGGCCACTCTATCACAAAACACCTGGGTTTTCAGGGGATCAGTTGCCACAGCACATTTAGCTAATCTTTTTACTGTTAAAAAAAGCTCTTTAGATGAATTTTTAGCTGTCAGAATTGCCGTAGTAAAATAACTACTTTTTTCTTTACTAATGAGGGTTTTATACTCCAATAAGGCTGATTTATAGTCAGCTTTGTTTTCCACGTCGAGGTATAATCTCCACCTCCTTTCCAAACGACGGCATTTTTGTTTTTGTGTCCTGAGTTGTTCAGTATACCAAGGCTCAGTGGATCTGGACCTATGGCTAGAGATGCATTTAGCTGGTAGGCTTTGGTCAATTGATTTCCTTAACCTTTCATCAAATGCGGCTACGGCTTTATTAGGGTCATCTAATGGTGGTGGGATGTTTTGTGCTAAAGCAGTTTGAAGCACACCCGCATCTAATTTATTCCATGGACGAACCATTTTCCGCTGTCTGTTTATTCTATTCTTTGTATGAGGGTTTTGAATTGGGAAAGAAAACATAACAGCTTTGTGGTCTGACCAAACGATTGCTATAGGTAGAAAACACTTCAGATGGTCATTATTAGAGAATATGCCTTCCAACAGGTGACCTGCCAAATGTGTGTTGCCAGATACCCGCTGGGTAAGACCCATTCTATTTGCAATGTCTAAAAAAATGTACCGCATCGCTATCTAGGGGGTCCTCCAGGTGGACATTAAAATCACCCAAAAGCGTTAAATCTGGTGATTGAGCCAGGACATCCAGAGAGGTACCAATATCCTTTAAAAAACTAGCCCGAGTGCCTGGAGGTCGATAACATAGCAGGCCATTAAAAGTATGACGATTGCCAATCATCAATTTAAAAAGTAAGGACTCCAAATGGGGGTCATTATGTTGGGAAGTAAAGATTCCTTTCCAGGTGCAGAGAAACCCATGGTGGTGGTGTTGGTAGTACTTCAACAGTTGGAACTTTGAACGGTTTCTCACAAAAACATCCTGGGAAAAAGATAGAAAACCAGGACCTTCTTGCCAGCCAATCCACCCAATGGACATTACTGATTGGCCTGAATTCACAGTAGGTCCTGCTACGTTCTTTTCCACAGCAGCAAATCCTGTTCAGCAGAACCTACCAGCAATTGTGTCTGGCCTTGAGGAGCCCTCTAAGGTTACACCCTCATTCTGATTGAGATTTTCAACTTCCAAAGAGTTATCTTTTTTAGAGAGATTGGCTCAAGGTAAGATTTGTGCACAGGTCTAACAAAGAATGTGAAGCCCTATCCTACTGCTTAGAGTTAAACAAGAAACAATCCATCAGAGGATCTCTCTTAAATCGTCCTTCTGGCTCCAGGAGTGGCTTTTTAAACTCCATTAGTGCCCTCTTGGTAAACAAGATCTGCAACAACTTCACAGTGTTAGGTGATCTAAATTTTCACCTGGATATTCTTGATGATAAAGATACCATGGCTATTTTAGAAACCATGTATGAATTTGGTCTTCCGCAGATAGTACATCAGGCCACTCACTCAGGAGGCCACACTTTAGATGCTAACTTTTAAAACAACTCATCCATCTCAATTTGAAATACTTACCGCTATCCTGGCCTGATCACTCTACCATTGCTTTTGAATTAAAATGCCCTAGAACCATTTTTGACTCAGAGAATATGGCGGTCCCACTTCCTATGCCGCATGGAACAACCATGACTATAGCCTACTCCAGCAACAGCTCACCGACTCTCAGCTTACTCCCTCCCATGATCCAGAGCTAGCCTCTCAGACATACCTGAACTGGTTAGGTCTGTCGTCTCACACTTTGCCCCTACCAAAACTACCAAAGAAGGAAGGAATAAACCCTTGGCGCCCTGGTTTACCGAAGCACTTCAAATTGAAAAACAAAACTGTAGAAGGCAGTAGAGAAAATGGTGGTCCAATTACAATTCTCATGAAAAAGAAGCATACAAACACTGCTTGTCGAAATATAAAGGACTTCTCATTAAAGACAAAACAGAGTTGTTTACTCTACAGATCGAATCCTCCAATAACTCCGCTAGAGAGCTATACCAAGTGATAAATAAATTGACTAAACACCCTGGAAATAAAGGAAGCAATTGTAGTTAAGCTTTTTGTGAAACTATAGGCCAACATTTTTTTTAATAGGGTAGGTCAAATTTATAATCAATTTACAACCACTGACTCTTAGCGAGTAGGAATGCTTATTTACAAAATTCTGATCATACCAGTAACCCTAATACTCAACGCGACACCACCCTTGCCTCTCTGACCAAAATTCCCCAGTGTCCACCAAGCAGGTGGAGAGGCTTATTCTCGCAACAACATCAGGATCTCCCTATGAACCTTGTTTATCGTTTGTGTGTGCTAAAACAAAATCCAGAGCCTATAGCAATAACTTTGGTAGTATTTTTAACTCCATGTTACAACAGGACTCTTCCCTACCATTCTGGAAAAAGACATCACTTCTTGACCTTATAAAGAAACCAAATCTGGATCCAGCAAACTACCGCCCTATCTACAGGCTACCATTTTCAGCAAATATTGTAGAGAAAATTATGAACACCCAACTGGCTCAGTTTACTAAAGAAAACCATCTGCTAGATCCAACCCAGTTTGGATTTAGACCTGAACATAGTACTGAGGCCGCTCTGATTAAGGCCGCCAATTAGATTAAGACCATACCATCTTGGTCCAACGTCTATGGACACTTGGCATAAAAAACACAGCAGTGGAACTCCTGAAATCTTTTTGGACAAGAAGGGAACATTCAGTGATGATGGACAGCTTCAGTTCTAACACCTTCTCCCTCACTTGTGGGGTCCCGCAGGGAACCTCACTTAGCTAAACACTGTTTAATCTATATGTTACAGAACTGGCTCCTTAACTGGTTCACTTGGTTTTTCTCTTACCTCCTACACAGACGACACACAAATTGTGTTGTCAGCCTTCCACAATGTAAACTATGCAAGCTCTCCACTACACAATTGCGTGAGTGAGAGAAATTGGCGTCTGGATGGACAATCACAGTCTGAAATTAAACTTGGATAAGACTGAGGTCATCCTCTTTGGGAACATCCATCAATTTTGGACCCCCATCAGCTGGTCCTCAGAAATGTGCGCTCTCCCGCTGCCAACGACAAAATCCAAAAGCTTAGGGGTGAAAATCGATGACAAATTGAACCTCAGTAAATAAGTCAACGCTTTCATCTCCTCCTTCAAAACCCTGAGAATAAGTGAAAAGATACTTACTTTCCCACCAAAACCAAGAAAACAGTTATCTTAGCATTAGTACCATCTAAGTTAGACTGCAGTAACACATTGCACATCAACCTACAAGAACAATATCTGAAAAGAATTGCAAGTTTTACAAAAAGAAGTGGCGAGATTACTCCTAGGCCTTCCCAAACACTGTTCGGTCTCTCAAGCAATCAAGGACCTCCATTAGCTGACGGTTAGGAACTGTATCAAATTCAAAACTCTTGGCATTGCATTCAAGGCCTTGCACAACAGTGGACCTGAATTCCTAAAACATGCTTATTCCTGGTATGAACCGCCATTTAAAGGGAACAAAAAACGTTATTGCCTGAAGATTTAAGAAAGTAAAATGTGAAGGAAGCAGCTTCATCTCTGGAGCGACTAAATATTGGAACCTCTGACCCATAAACATCAGATACACACATTCTCTGCTGGTATTCTGAATACTCCTGAAAACCTGGATTCTCAGTAACTAGCACACTTAACATCTCTCTTGTGTTTTCTGCTGAGTCAGTGCCAAGACATCCCAGGTTAAACGAGCGCTTTAAAAATGTAAATCACAGAGATGAGGGTAGAGGCTGTTAGAGTACGCACCCAGCAGATGAGCAGTGTCTAAAGTTATAAAATAGCGCAAAAAACCAAGGAGTACTCCCCTCTATACTCCATATTTAGGAACAAGTCCTACAATAACATTTGATGCACAAAGGTTCAGCACTATCTAGCATGTGTATGTCATATCAAAGTTCACAACAATTAGCACACAAGTGAATCATCCAAGATGTATATTTCTTGAAGTTGTTTTTCTTTATTTTTCTTTAAAATAATTTTTCTTTATTTTCCAGAAGTCAAAGAGTCATAGCCATAGTCTTTAAAAATGTATTAGCATAACATCTAAGTCCGAAGGTAAAAATCTTCACCAAGCATTGGCTGATACACAGACTTGGCAATTCTTTCTGGCAATTCTGGTGTGCAGCTGTTGTGGGGAGAAGTAGTCTCTTGATCGGGATAAAGATCATTATGACGTAGCTCCAGAAACATTCAAAATGAACGTGCAAGGATTATGCACATGGTGAGAACTGCCAGGTTTCACACCAGGGGTAAGCGCTTTGGCTGTAATCTAGTCATTTGAATGGTCACCCGGTAGTGAGTCCCTGGTAAGGGTGGGCGGAATTTGCGAAATTGACTTTCGCAAATTATCGCGAAATTGCACAAAATCTCCGCGAGCATGCGAAACTTTCGCGAAGATGCGGAGATTGCTTTTCCGGCCCGTTCGCGATGTGTTTTTGCGTGCTCGCGGGGAAATACATCTCCAACTTGCCCATGCGGTTGCTAAAGGCGTGGCCATCTTGCTCGCGATTCCTATTTCCAGTTCACGATCGCAATGACGTGTTCGCGATCGCAAACTCTCGCGGGATAGTGCGACCGGCTACCAACAATCCAACATCTTGTGGCACGCGCGAACGGATAGGAAAACTCGTCGGCGAACGCAGGGACCCGGTAAATCACGACCACGTGCGCGAGAATGCATTTTTAAAGCGGGAACAAGAAAAATACTTCCGTTTCGCGGCAGGTTGCGAAAGTTTTGACATTCTCAATGTCAAAATATCGCAAATTCCATGAACGGAACGAAATGTACCGCCCAGGCCTAGTTCCTGGCCAGGATTTTCCTCTAAATTTCAGACACTACCGTCCTTGCAGGGCTCTCATCAATCAGAGGTGGGGACTCATGAGTGTGTAAAAGACAGAAGATGGGGAAACATCTAAAAGCTTCCAATTTGGTGGGAAACCTATATGCTGCTTCAACGTTAGGCCTCATAGCAAAAAAAGTGCTGCACAAGTGAAATCTGCATCGGCAAGAGAAGATCGCAGATTTCTCAGGGCTGGCAACAATTCCACTGAGCTCAAAAGAAGATTTATCTGCAACTCATAAGGAAAGAGAACTGGAAGTGGCAGCTGCTTCTCATGAGATGGCGTAGAAAGTGAGGTCTCTGTGGTGGACTCCCCAGCATGCATAGAAGCGCAAAAAGAGAACAACAAGAGCAATAAAATGACTGAACGTAGGGAGAAGGGGAATGAGATAAAAAACAATCCAATACTGGCAGACATAGTGGATACTACCAAAAATCAAATCAAAACAAAAGAGAATCCACTGTTTACAAAAGGGAAAGCAGAGCCATCAATCAATCAATCAATCAATCAGGTATTTATGAAGCGCGCTACTCAGCCACGAGAGTCTCTTGGCACTGGGGGGGGGGAATTCGTGCAGCTCTGTCTCACCCAAAAAGCCAGGTCTTGAGGCTCTTCCTGAAGTCTTGCAGAGTGGGTCAAAGTCTGATGTTGAGTGAGAGTTCATTCCATTCCTTTGCTGCTATGTAGGAGTAGGCTCTTCCACCCGTTCTGGCTCTGTGCATTCAGGGGGTTTTGGCAAGGGCGAGGTAGGCAGAGCGGAGGCTTCTCTTGGGTGCATAGAAGGAGACTCTTTCATTGAGGTATTGGGGTCCGGAGTTGTGGAGGGGTTTGTAGGTGTGCGTGAGTAGCTTGAAGGTTCCTCTCTTCTCGACAGGGAGCCAATGGAGGTTTCGTATTTGCTGGGTGATGTGGTCTTGTCATGGGATGCCGAGGCCAAGTCTGGCAGCGGTGTTCTGGATGGTCTGGAGTTTTCGGAGGAGGGATTTGTTGATTCCGGCATAGAGGGCATTTCTGTAGTTCAGTCTGCTGGTTATGAGTGCATGGGTGACGGTCTTGCTGGATTCGGGGGTGATCCATTTGAAGGTCTTGTGGAGGATGCAGAGGGTGTTGAAGAATGTGGAGGAGACGCCGCTGATCTGTGGGTCATGGTGAAAGGAGGACTTGCGTATGATGTGGGTGGGTCCGAGGAAGAGGACTTCTGTCTTCTCTGAGTTGAGCTTCAGGCAGCTGCTACTCATCCAGGATGGGACATCTTTCATTCCTTCCTGAAAGCTGAGTCTGGTACCGTCGGGTTCCTTTGTGAGGGAGAGGATGAGCTGGGTGTCGTCGACATCATGCTGTCCGACGATGGCAGCTAGGGGGGCCATGTAGATGTTCAAGAGCATGGGGCTGCATGAAGATCCATGGGGTACTCCACATCTGATCTCTGTGGGTTCAGAGGGAAGGGCGGGAGTCTGATTCTTTGGGTTCGGCAGGTGAGGAAGGAGCGGATCCAGTCGAGGGCATTTTCCCTGAATGCCGGTGTCATTGAGTCTGGAGGTGAGTGTGCGGTGGGAGACGGTGTCGAAGGCTGAAGAGCAGTCTAGTAGGTTGAGAGCGGCCGTGTGGCCTTGGTCGAGGAGAGTGTGGATGTCGTCTGTGGCAGCTAGGAGGGCGGTCTTGGTGCTGTGGTTGCTGCGGAATCCAGATTGGGAGGAGTCAAGGATAGAGTTAGCTTCGATGAAGTTTGTGAGCTGAATGTTTGTGATCTTCTCGGTGAATTTGGCTGCAAAGAGGAGCAGAGAGTTGGGTCTGGAGTTTTTGAGGTCCATCGGGTATGCGGAGGGCTTCTTGAGGAGATGCTTGACTTCTGCGCATTTCCAGTCGTCGGGGAATGTGCCGGTTTCGAAAGGTGGAGTTGATGGTGTGTCGTAGTTCAGGTATTATGGCGGCTAAGGCTCTGTGGAAGATGTGCGGTGGGCCGGGGTTCCTGGGGGCTCCTGAGTAAATGCTCCTCATGGTTGTGCCGGTATCTTCTGTAGTGACCAGGGTCCAGGCGGAAATGGTAGGCTGGCTGGCGTTGCTGGAGGTAGGTGTGGCTTCGGTGCCTAGTATCTGTTTGTTGAAGTTGTCGTAGAGGGACTCGATCTTGAGATAGAAGTAGGAGCCGAGTTTGTTGCAGAGGTACTGGGAGGGCATGACATCTGAGGCTTTGCTGGGGGGTTTGGTGAATTCCTGTATGATGCTGAAGAGTTGCTGCAGTTGGCGAGCATCTTGTCTTGGATAAAGTTCCTTTTAGTAGATCTGATGCGTTGGTGGTGTTCTGTCATGGTGTTCTTGTAGCTAGTCCGTGCTTCCACTACTTTTTCGAGACGTCTGCAGGTGCATCTGAATTCTCGTAGGTTGGTGGTGAACCAGGTGGCTTTCCTGGGGCGCTGTCTGTCGGAGTTCCGGAGGGGGGCGAGCCTGTCTGCGTAGTCGGTTACCCATCTGTGGAGTTCGTTGGCTGCAGAGTTGACGGCGGTCGTAGCGGAAGCATTAGCGTGGTTGAGGGTGATGTTGGGGTGCTCTTCTGTGACCTTGCTCCAATTCCTGCGTGGGGGCGTGGTGTAGGTTTGTGTGCGGTGGGTTTTGAGAAGGAGAAGTGTACGCAGTGGTGGTCCGTCCAGAGGGGTTGCGTAGTGTGGCTGAAGTGGATGTTATTTCCTCCTGCGAAGATGGGGTTGAGGGTGTGTCCTGCGTTGTGGTTGGGGGTGGTGACGAGCTGCTTCAGTCCGATGTTGGCTAGGTTGTGCAGGAGGGCGGTGGAGTTAGGGTCGTTGAGGTTGTTGAGGTGGAAATTCGGGTCTCCGAGTAGTATGTAATCCATGGAGGTGATGGCGTGGGGCGCAATGAGGTTAGTGAAGGATGAGGCGAATGTGGTTCGTGGTCCAGGAGGTCTGTAGGTGAGAGTGCCACATGGGGTCATTCTGGGGTGGGTCTGGATCTGGAAATGGAGATGTTCAGTGGGGACGAGGAGTCGCTCTTGCTGGATGTATTGAGTCGGAGGGAGTTCTAGTGTACGATGGTGAGCCTTCCTCCCGGGTGGTTGAGGTGGTCCTTCCTCTGGATCTTGTATCACCATCAGTTCACCTGGAAATACTTCAGCCCTCTGATAACAGTGTACCAGCAGTCCTGAAAGTTCCTACCTGAGGCTCACCCTTGGGGTTGCCTCAGTCACAGGACATTGATCCTCAGCAATCTTGGTCTCCAAGCCCAGGCCCCAGCTCAGAGACAATCTCACAAGAGTAGCCTCAGACAGCAGCACCAGCTCAGCCCCAGGAGATGCAACATCAGAATGTACAGGTTGATGCAAGGGCCACTGCACACTGGGATATAAAGACAATGCTTAATGCCATCTTGGATGAAATCAGAGAACTTAAATCCTCACACGTGATTGAAATAGCAGCCCTGCACCAGAGGTTAACTAAAATTAAAGAAGTGATGGCAAAATTTCCAGAACGACTGCAGGAAGCCGAATCTCTAATTTCGCAACTGGAGGATCAAGTCAGTTCAATGCAGGATCAAGTCAGCCAATTTAGGAAGAAAAATTCTTAACTGGAATATAAAACAGATCAACTGGGAAATCCCTTGCTCTAATCTATGCTTGTTTGGAGTTCCGGAGGGTTGTGAAGGTGGTCCTTCAATGGGTGAACTCTTTCAATAAGACACATGTTCTGCCAGAATATTCAGGAGATTTGACCATCACACGAGCACATCAGGTCCGGGCTCAACCATTTCCAAAATAGAGACTGCCACACATTAGATTGGTGAACTTCGCAGACTATCATGTTAAAGAGCACATACTAGCCAAGGCCATTGAGAATAATCAGTTTTCAGCATCTGAACTAGCTCAGTCGTATCAGATATGTCAGCCGCACAGCCCACAGTCGAAAGGAATTTGTTAAGATATTGTACTTGTTCAAGCAACCATTGTGCAACAATCAAAGTTAAGAGTCTTAGTCAAAGGGCAGTTTCAAATGTTTGCAAAAAGTTTTCAAGGGAATGGGTCTTAAAGCTAGATTTATTTCCTGCAATGTTAATGGAGTGTCTAATAAGCAGAAGTACAGAGGGTTAATTAGATGGCTGACCTCTTTTTTTCCCCAAGTTATATTTCTACAGGAGAACTCGCCATAAAAGCAGTTTCCTGAAACTAGTCGTCCCGAATCATTATTAAAACGCGTATTTTGCCTCAGCTGGTTTGGCTGTCAAGGGTGTAGCAGTGTACCTAGGTAAAGGAGTGGACTGGTTGGTCGCTCAAGTTATTAGGGATCCTCAAGGTAGGTGGATTTGTTTGAAGGTTAATGTAAATGGCAATCCCTTAAATTTGGTGAATTATCAAACCCTGGTTATTAAAGAACCAGATTCAATAAAACAGACCTACAGTGAGGCTATGGAAGTATTGCGCCTAATAATATTAAGGGGTGATTTTAATTTTATTCAGAACTTGATCTGGGATAAATCCAAAAAAACTAAAAATTCAATTAAAGCCCCAAAATAAAAAAGTGGTAGATGCATTGAAGCAGGATTTCAGTTTAATTGACCCATGGCATAGGGATCACTTGAGGAATTGAACAATATACTTTGGCACCGATTTCATGCAGCTTCCTGTATTGACTATTTCCTAATCTATCACTCCCTTAAATGGGGGAGATCATATATTTGGGCTAACTGTCTTTTGGATCATTCTTTAGCCACTATTGTTGTGGAGTCGGATGCAATTAAAGTGAGAGGTCCACGTGGCAGATGGATAGGAACCTTCTTGGCAAACAAGAGGGGTTAAAGAATATGAGAACATTCATTGGAGAGTGTGTTTCTTGTGAACAAGGGTTCCGCATCACTATTTTTGGTATGGGGAGCATTTAAGGCTACTATCCTTGGGCAGATGATTGCTTATGTGGCTCAACAATCCAAAAGCCGTGCAGAGTGAAAAGATGAGCTCCAATTGGCAGTTGAAGCAGCTCTAGAAAGGAGAAATAGGTCCCAGGGTCAACAGTTCCCTATGGAGACCCAGCTGACCAAACACGATTTCAATTAATCAATCAATCAGGGCAATTAGAAGCGTGCTACTCATCTGTGAGGGTCTCAAGGTGCTAGGGGCGTGGGGGGCAGTGCAACTCTGTTCAGTCAAAGACCCAGGTCATGAGTGTCTTCCTGAAGATTTTCAGGGAAGGGGCACATTTGATGTCGATCGGGAGCTCGTTCCAGCTCTTGGCTGCGATGTGGGAGAAGGATCTTCCACCTGTTCTGGGTCTGCAGATGCGCTGGGTTTCAGCGAGGGCGGTGGATCGAAGGTTCCTCTTGGGTAGGTGGAAGGAGATTCTTTTGTTGAGGTATTGGGGTCTGGTGTGGTGGAAGCATTTATAGGCGTGGGTGATTATCTTGAAAGTAACTCTCTTCTCAATTGAGAGCCAGTAGAGCTTCCGCAGATGTTGGATAATGTGTTTGTGTCGAGGGGTGCCGAGGATGAGTCTGGTTGCGGTGTTCTGTATGATCTGGAGCTTGCGGAGCAGAGATTTGTTGATCCCGGTATAGAGGGTGTTTCCGTAGTCCAGTCTGCTGGTTATGAGTGTGTGGATGACTGCCTTTCTTGATTCAGGGGTTATCCATTTAAAAGTCTTTTGGAGGAAGGGCAGGGTGTTGAAGCAGCTGGAGGCGACGGCGTTGACCTAAAGGGTCATGGAGAGAGAGGAGTCGAGTACGATGCCGAGGTTCCGGGCATGGTCCGTTGGGGTTGGAGGGCTGCCAAGGGTGGTGGGCCACCAGGTGTTGTTCTATACAGAGGGGGAGGGTCCGAGAACGAGGACCTCTGTCTTCTCCGATTTGAGCTTCAGGCAGCTGCTGCTCATCCAGGATGCAACGTCTTTCATTCCTTCCTGGAAGTTGAGTCTGTTGGTGATGGAGTCCTTGGTGAGAGAGAGGGTGAGCTGGGCGTCGTCGGCGTAGGATACTATGCTGAGTCTGTCCTGTCTGATGATGGCGGCGAGGGGGCCCATGTAGATGTTGAAGAGTGTGGGGCTGGGCGATGATCCTGGGGGTACTCCGCAGTTGATTTCTGTGGGTTCGGAGCGGAAGGGTGGTAGTCTGATTCTTTGGGTTCTGCATTTGAGGAACGAGTGGAACCAGTCGAGGGCAGTTCCTTGTATGCCGGCGTCATGGAGTCTGGTGGTGAGTGTGCGGTGGGAGACGGTGTCGAATGCTGCCGAGAGGTCAAGTACGATAAGGGCCACGGTGTGTCCTTGATCGAGGAGGGTGCAGATGTCATCTGTGGCGGCAGGTAGGGCGGTCTCAGTGCTGTGGTTGGTGCGGAATCCGGATTGGGAAGGGTCGAGGATGGAGTTTTCTTCAATGAATTTTGTTACTTGTGCATTGACGGTCTTCTCTGTGACTTTGACCACGAAGGGGAGGAGGGAGATGGGATGGTAGTTCTTGATGTCTGTGGGATCTGCTGAGGGCTTCTTGAGCAGGGGTCTAACTTCTGCGTGGTTCCATTCATCTGGAAAGATGCGGGTCTTGAAGGAGGCATTGATGGTGCGTCGTAGTTCCAGAGCGATGACGGCTCTGTGGGAGATGTGCGGTGGGCAGGGATCCATGGGGGCCCCTAAGAGGATGCCTTTCATGGTTGAGGTGGTGTCTTCGGTGTTGACTGGGGTTCAGGAGGAGATGGTGGGTTGGCTAGCGTTGCTGGAGAGAGAGGTGGTTTCGGAGTCGGGTGTCTGGTTGTTGAAGTTGTCGTGGAGGCTTTTGATTTTCAGATGGAGGCAGGATCCACGCTTATTGTAGAGGTGATGGGAAGGGGTGATGTCCCTGGTTTTGCTGGCGAGCTTGGGAAATTTCTGGATGACGTTGAAGAGTTCCTTGGAGTTGCTGGAGTTGGTGAGGATCTTGTTTTGGATGAAGGCCCTTTTAGTGGATCTGATGCGTTGGTGGTGTTCCGTCATGGCGTTCTTGTAGGTGATGTGGTCTCCTGTCGTATTGCTGTTCCTCCAGTTCTTCTCTAGACGTCTGCAGGTGTGCCTGGATTCTTGGAGGTCGGCGGTGAACCAGGTGGCCTTCCTGGGCTGCTGTCTGTTGGGGTTACGTAGGGGTGCGAGTTTGCCTGCACAGTTGGAGATCCATCTGTGGAGTTCTTTGGCTGCGAGGTTGGCGTCGGTCAAGGTTATGGGGGTGTTGAAGTAGAGGGTGGAGTTGAGCTGCTCCTTTGTGACTTTGCTCCAGTTCCTTCATGGAGGGCGCTGGGCAGGTTTGGGCGGCGTGGGTTTCTCGAGGTGGAAGTGTATGTAGTGGTGGTCCATCCCTGGGGGCTGCGTGGTGTGGCTGGAATGGATGTTGCTGCCTCCTGTGAAGTTGGGATCGAGGGTGTTTCCTGCCTTGTGTTTAGGCGTGGTGATGAGCTGTTTCAGTCCGATGTTGGCGAGGTTGTCCAGAAGGGTGGTGGAGTTGGGGTCGCCAGGGTTGTCGAGGTGGAAGTTCAGGTCTCCGACAAGTATGTAGTCCATGGAGGCGATGGCGTGGGGTGCGATGAGGTCGTTGATGGTGGTGGTGAACGAGGCGCGTGGTCCGGGGTGGTCTGTAGGCGAGGGTGCCATGAAGTGTGGTTCTAGGGCTGGGCTGCACCTGAAAGTGAAGGTGTTCGGTGGGGGTGAAGGAGTCGCTCGTGGTGGAGGTGGAGAGTCGAAGGGAACTCTTGAGTGCGATGGCGAGTCCTCCTCCTGGGCGGGTGGGGAGGTCCTTGTTCTGGATCTTGTATCCGTCAGGGATGGCGGTGGCGATGCCAGGGGCGGAGGAGGCGTTGTTCCAGGTTTCTGTAAAGAAGGCGACATCTGGTGACAGGGTGTCGAGGAGGTCCCAGATCTCTACAGCGTGTCTGTGCAGGAAGTGCATGTTGAGGAGGATGCAGTTTAGGGCTTCGGAGGTGTTGGCATTCGTCCTGGGGGTGGTGTCCGCGGGGGCATGGTCGGAGGCGAAGGTCTGGTGGCGGCAGGAAAACTGGCCATGGGTGGTGTTCATAGCAGACCGCTGGCAGTTGTTGTTCCTCCCTGGTTTGAGTGCGAGGAGGGCAGCTGTGTCGCAGCGGTGTGCGGTCGTACAGCCAGGCGCAGATGGGCTTGCCGCATGCGCGTCTTCGGCATGGCAGCAGCACACCCATTGTGCATCTCGCAGCGACTGCCATTAAATAGGGGAAAGGGGAGGGAGAAGCAGCTGGGTGGCGGGAGCGGGAAGCTGGAGGGAGAGGGGCCGTGGGGGCAGCAGCGGCGAAGAACGGGTAGGAACCGGGCATGGTAGTAAAAACAAGGCAAGGCAAGAATAGGGTAAGAAGAAAAGAAATCAGGCATTAAGGCAATAAGGAAATAAGACAGTGGGGAAAATAAGGCAGAAAAACAAGGAATACGGCGAGTATCACAAGGATACAATACCCTCAGTAAGGACTCGAGCCTCTGACAGGCGCAGAGGTGAAGGCACAGCAGCAGGGAGGGTCAGTCAGCAGAACTGCACGGGCGGAGAGCCGGGTCTATGACCAAGAGGTCAAAGGTCCTGCTCCCTCTTTGAGAGAATTTTTTTTATCTTGGAGGCAATTAATAGCTCAAGGGCTTTTCAACAGCAGGTGTATGAGGAAAGTCAGATGATTGTGAAATTTCTTGGCTGTCAACGTGGTTTAAAAAGGATGAGGCATTAGTTTTTTTTATTATTATTTTATTTTCCATTTCAATAATACAATACAACAAAGTATAAAAATGATGATGATAAAAAAAGGGGTTAAGATTGCATAAACAAAAAAAAAATAATAACAGAAGAAAAAGGCTCAGTTTCCACATTGCAATATAATACATATATGATAAAAGCACATTCCACATTATTATTCCATCCAAACATAGTTCGGTTTATGCGTCTCCGCATTGTCAACTCACAACCAACAATCAGAGCTTGCAAGTGTTTTTAAAACCCAATGCATGTACCTCTCTGGGGACTACTAAGTCATAGGTTTAGCATTCTAGCTGCCTTGGGCAGTTATCCTGTTAGTGTATAACACTCATCACCCGATATTTTAGCTATGTCTATTGTGTCAACGGAGCATCCTCTGTCATTATGGTTGTTGTAGTGTGTCTATGGCCGTAGTCGCAGTGTAAGTGGCGTAGAGGCCCCAAAAATTATTCGGTAGATTCCTAGGGGGAGCAGCTCACTGTATGCTTCCGTTTGCATGTTGCAATACAGCATATCTCTAGCCCATTGTTTCAGCGTAGGGAGAGGGCCTCTAGACCAGTGCATTGCCAAGACGCGGTTGGCTATTAGAAGCGCCATGTCCACCAGGCGCCTAATGGGTTTCTGTATCTTCTTGGAATAGCCTAGTAACGCTAAAAGGGAGTCAGGGCTAAGGTATACCTGCGTTATCGCCTGAATTTCGGTGAAGATTCGTGCCCAGTAGTTAGCTATATGTGGGCAGAGCCATGTAAGGTGTAGAAAGTCAACCTCTAGTGCACCACAACGATCGCAGCTAGTCGTGTCGCGTAGCCCATATTTATGAAGGTGTTTTGGTGTGTAATAAATGCAGTTTAAGAATTTAAATTGGATGAGCCTATGTCGCCCATTAAGCAAGTTACGCTTAGTAGCTTCACAGCAGTATCTCCACATGTCGTCATCTATGTCCAGTTCTAAATCCATTTGCCAGTCAAGTCTGGCTTTATTATGGCGGTCTCTATATAGTTCCTGTGTCTAGGAATATATCCTTGTGTGGAAAAGAACAAGGAAACCCTAAGGGTCAGACGGGACCGAAGGTTGTATGTGAGAGTGCGTTCTGGGATCAAGCCCGATTGTTCTATCCCCACCAAGGTCGGCATTCATGGGGCTAGTCTATTTGCTAGTACCTATGCAAATATTTTGGTTTCGACATTCAGTAGAGATAGCGGACGATAGGACGAGCAGCAATGTGATGATTTGCCTGGTTTCAATATGACTACTAAAATCGCTTCTCTCATTGTAGGGGGGCATCATGCCCTCTTCTGCCATCTCTTCAAACAAGGTCAATAGATGCGGCGCCTGGAAGTCCTGAAACATTTTATAGAACCCCACCGTTAGTCCGTCCTGTCCTGGCGCACTACCTGCTCGCATCGGGGAAATAGCTGCTTTAATTTTCCACGACTCAAGCAGGCATATCAAATAGTCTCTATGCCCATCCAATAGCCACGGTAGTTTGATATATTCCAAGTACTCAAGGATTTCGGGTTGCGCGGCCAGCGATCTCGATTGCTAGAGAGTCGTATAGTATTCTCTAAAACAATCCGCCACGTTTTCCGGGTCAGTTAATTCTATACTATCATCCGTGGACAATTCTATGGGATGCGAAGCGGCTCTACGACATTTTGTAAGATTAGCTAAAGTGGCGCCTGGGCGCTCTCCCTCTCCATATACCTTGGCTGTTGCATATTTACCCAGGAGTTTAACTTCCCTATCCACCTCGGTGTGGTATTCTTCCAGACTGTGGTGAAGTGCGGAACAGATCCTATATTTGTCTCAAAAAAGGTTTCAATAGCCTCCTGTATCTCCGTTCAAAATAGCTCATCTAATAATGCATAGGGGGGAAACCGCCATGCAAACGGGGGTGGCCTTTTAAGTGGGGTAGGTAGGACCAGGACCACCGGAGAGAGATCAGAGTAAGTTCGGGGGAACACCTCACAGTCTTTAAAAGAGTGCTGTAGTGTCTGCGAGACAGGTTGTGGGGTGCAGAGTAATGCGTGAAACCCCCAGGCATGGGTGATCGGTAACGCCATCCACCGAACATGTTTAACTCTGTTAACGTGTCTAATATGACTTCTGCTGCTTGCGAGCGGCATCGTGACGGACCTCCAGGGTGGGTCGTGCAATTAAAGTCCCCCCCCCCCCCAGATCTGTGGTGCATCGGGCAACAATCTAGCAATCCCCAGGAGGTCAGAGTAGAATTGTGGGCAATCACAATTAGGACCGTACACATTTATCAATAAATAGTCTATGTTCTGTCCTCTGCATCTAGATATAACATAACAGCCATTGGCATCTGCATGTTATTCTTCAAGTGTAAGGTTGAATGCAGGGTTGAGCCATGTCAGTACCCCATGGGCGTGTGATGTGAATACCGCTGCATGGAACGTGGCCCTAATGTTACTTCTGAGTCGTGGGAGATCAGACATCGGGAGATGCGTCTCCTGTAGGAGTGCCACATCCACCTTGTGTCTTTTGAGATAAGACATAACCTTCCTGGTTTCACGTTAATCGTTAAGGACTCTGACGTTCCACGTCAGGAACCGCAAATTAGTGCCCATCAGCTATATCGGTATCGTGGTGGCATGTGAGTGTTGGCAGTGAGGGCAGCGGTTCTGATACCGCGTGCTGCATGTCAGGGACTTTTAGTATTTCTTTTTGACGTGTGGGATGCGGCATCACCTTCCGCATGCACAATTGCAAGTGGAGGTCAGGGTGGAGCGTCACAAAAATAAATAGAAGCAGAATCCAAAGCATAAGATCATAACAAATATACAACCTCCCACCCCCCTCCCACACCATGCTTCCCCCAACTGTGCACAGTGAAGTTTCTCCACCCTCCCCCCAACCAAAAAACAACCAATTTGAGTGACTGTATAGCGTGTAACAAGCAGGGGCAGATGTTACCGAAGCACCATTGCGATGCCTACGGCATATCCACACATATAAAATTAAATAGTAGCATGTCATTTAACCACTTAAATAGCGATATCATACACAACTGCAACTTATAACAAAAGGAGAGGAAAGGATGGGTTGAAAAACATCACCCATCACCCTGTTCTAAAACTTAGCAACTGGGCATGCTCTACCTCTTTGCAATTTACTGTTATTCAACCAACAATATAGATCAGTACTATTAACTTGTGGTTAGTATTTGCAGGCGAAGTTCTTCTTCCTTTGATCAGCTGCTGCGGAGCCTCAGCAAGGGTGAGCAACGTCCAGGCGTATATCATCGCAGGTGTCCATCAACATGGGGATATTATAATACTGGATAGTCATAGATGAGGTGAAAAGCGAGACCAATAAGCAATGTCTTAGTCATTGTTATCTAGTGAGCTACTCCTCTCCTCCGTCTCTGCCGCCGTTGCTCCCTCCTGTGTCGACACTTTCTTTGTGTTCTTAAGCAAGTCCTTTAGCGCTTTCTGCAACAGCTTCGGGTCCGTGAAGATGCACGCCGAGCCCTCCATGGTGACCTTCCGCTTGGCAGGGTATAGCATGGCATAGGAGATGTTGTGATCCCGGAGCTGTCGCTTGAGGAGGTTAAACTGGCGGCGCGCTTCCTGCACTCTGGCTGTGAAGTCAGGGTAGAGGGAGATGGTCGATCCCTCATATTTGAGTTCTCCCAGTTCTCTAGCATGCTGCAGGGCCGAGTCTTGGTCACGGTAATTCAGGAGCTTAGCGATTACCAGGTGCGATGGGGCACCCGGAGCAACTCTTGGTCCCAGTGAGCGATGCGCTCTCTCAACCACTAACATGTCCGAAAAGACCTCTCGGCCTAGTAGGGTAATCACAAGCTTTTTAATGAAGTGTTCTACATTCCCCATGAAGGTCGTCTCCGGCAGACCTATGACGCGCAAGTTGCTCCGGCGTGAGCGGGCCTCCAAATCTTCAGTTTCTGTCCTGCATGTCCGATATGGTTTTAGCCATCTGCCTCTGCACCTGATCTGATGTGGTTTGGGCTTCTTCAATCTCCGTGATGCATCGGTCCGACATATCTGTGCGTTCCACCTGCTTATCAAGTCTCTCCGACATTCTATCCATACGGTAGACTAGTCTGTCTATTTTCCCATCCATATTCGTTAGACTCTTCTGGATCGTGGCGAACATTTGTCTAAGAAACATCAGAAACCAGGAGTACCCGTAATTGGACTGAGGTTAATTTAATGGCCTTAACTAAGGTACTACTGCCATTGAATCAATCCTCAGATTTGGAACGTTGTCTGGACCAAGAATATACGGGTCTAATACAGAGCCTGGCCCAGGCCATTGACCAAATAGCGCCAGTAAAAACACAGCTGATAAGGGGTGCTGGTAAGGGGGCTCCCTGGTTCACGCCTTTATTAAGGATACATAAAAGAAAGCTCAGAGCATTGGAAAGGGGTTGGAGGAAAACCAAGCAAGACACAGCTAGAAACCTCTACAAAGCCTCCCTTAATTCTTATAAAAAGCTTACCGCTCTAGCTAAAGCGGAATATTATGAGTCCCGGCTAAATAAGGCAGCCAACATTCAGAAAGAGACTTTTAAAATCCTGTCAGAGCTAAGCAAAAAATCTGACAATTCCAAGTCCCCTATAGACTGTAACTCCTTTCAGGTGTACTTTTTAGAAAAAGTGAAGGCCATTATCACGGAAATAAAGAGTGGGTTGTTAAACGGAACTGCCGCAACTTCAACCTCGCTTAATCTAGCTGGCTGTACTATTACAGCATTTCCAGAGCTGGATGAGTTGAGTCTGGAGAAATTGATGGGAAAAACTAAATCTGGCTCTCCAGCAGATCCGTGGCCACCCAGCGTCTTTCGTGTAGCCCGTCCTCTGTTGGAGAAATGTATCATGTCTCTCCTCAATAGATCTCTGGAAACAGGGTATATACCAGTGGAATTCAAGGAGGCACGTGTAAGGCCACTACTGAAGAAACCCGGTGCGGATCCTGCAGTGCTAAAGAACTACAGGCCTATTTCCCAACTGCCTTTCCTCTCCAAAATACTTGAACAACATGTATTAATATCCCTGTCCCTGTATCTGGAATCTCACCATCTACTCCATGAGCGGCAGGCAGGATTTCGAGCTCATCACAGCACCGAGTTGGTGATGCTCTCGGTGCTGGATGAATTAAGAGGCATGGCTGACCATAAGAAACCGAGCGCCCTGATTCTGTTAGATCTATCAGCGGCGTTCGATACGGTCAGTCATGCCTTGCTTTTGGAGAGATTGAGAGACTTTGGGATCAAAGGTCTGGCCTTTAAGTGGTTGCAATCCTTCCTTTTGGGAAGAACGCAAAGGATACAACTGGGGGAACACACATCTGAGGTGAGGACCCTGGAATGTGGGGTGCCACAGGGCTCTGCCCTATCCCCACTGTTATTTAATATCTACCTACAACCGCTGATTGCATCACTGGCCAGCAGGGGCTGCAGAGTCTTTAACTACGCGGACGACACTCAGCTGTTGCTGAGTGTCGATAATTCAAGTACCGCACAACTCAATGCTCAGAACATATTGAGGTTTACTGTGCAATGGATGACTGGAAACCTATTAAAGATCAATCCAGACAAGACCGAGGTACTGGTGATTCCTTCTACCGCCTCACCCTGGAGTGACCTCTATTGGCCAGCGGAGTTGGGCCCTGCTCCAAAACCAAGCATGAACGTAAAGAGTTTGGGGATCAAACTGGATTGCGACCTGTCAATGGCCAGTCAAATTTCATCTGTGGTGGGTAGCTGTACAAACATCATCCGACAGCTACGAAAGTTAACCCCGGTCCTCTCCCAGTCAATGATGCGTTCAATTGTAGCAGCAACCGTCATCTCAAGGATAGACTACGGAAACGCTCTCTACCTTGGCCTACCCAAAACTCTTACTAACAGGCTGCAGGTCGTGATGAATGATGCTGCATGACTAATCTTTAGACTCCCAAGGAGAACTAAGGCCTCTCCCCTGTTACACAGCTTGCATTGGCTCCCCATTAAAGAGCGCGTGGAATTCAAAAGCTTATGCACAGCTCATAAGGCAATCTATGGTCAGGCACCAGCTTACATCACTGAGCGTCTGGAGGTGTACAGTCCAGTGAGAACACTTAGATCCTCAGACTCTCAGCTTTTGGTCTGCCCCCGTTACAAACTTGTAACCAAGGGAGGAAGAGCCTTCTCTGTATTAGTCCCTCAGCTATGGAACACACTGCCTGAGGTGATACGCAGGGAGGGGAATCTTCTGCGATTTAGAAGGACGCTAAAAACATTGCTGTTTAAAAGAACCCTGGGTGTAAATTAGACCAAATAGTGCCTCTCATTCTGTGTTTGCCGAGTTTATTGTCTGTTACCATCGCCGCCTAGAGACCTGCAGGTGATTGGGCGCGATATAAATCCAAAATAACAATAACAATAACAATAACAATAACAATAACATTCCCAGCGTCTTCCTCCGACTCCTCAGTTCTGGCATCTGCAGAGCGAGCCCGCTCAGGTTCCTTGTGTCTAGTAGCTTTGGCGTCAAAAGGCAACTTAGTTTGCGTTTCGTCCACTCGGCCTGTGCTTGGAGCACCTATATGCAGGATACAGGAGCGCAGGGCTTCAGGTGCGGTAGAAGTCATCGCCGATCGGCTCAAGGGTTCCAGGTAGTTCGAACCAGCAAGCTCTCCAGTCGCGCTTGTAATTGATCTCCCACACAGCTATCGTCTAGTTATATCAGAGCCTCCATGTGACAGGGTGCACACAAGTGCAAGGTCATCAGGCGGGGCATCTAACAGGGCGCTGGTGGTGTGTCCGCCCGGGAGTGCTGTTGAAGGCCCAGTTCCCACTGTGTATCACCCCCTCTGAGCAATGCAGTAATGGTAAATGGCGAAGCGTCAGCGTTGTTCTGTTGTTAGGGGGGTCTTAACAAGCGGGGCGATCACCAGTGGGCACCTCACCCCCCGCTGTATGTCGTTTCGCAAACTGGGATTATTATAAAGTGAGCAAGGCCGTGGCCCCCTCTGTCTCGCCCCAGTATCTCCCCCGCGGGCTGCAGCAGTCTCTCTGGGTCCTCCGGCCTGTAGGCAATATATGTCCACGTAGGGATCTAAGCCCCGCTGCAGGTCTCGGCTCGATGGCTCCGTCTCTAACGCAGCACAGCACTGCGGACCTCCCGCAATCCCCAGCTCAGCGAGGCCCCCGTGTTCTTGGGTAATTCAGTCTCGAGCTGCCGCAGTAGATCTCGCCGTGAGGAGTGGTGAGTCGCGCCCAGCGGGGGAGCGGGGAAAAACGATCCACGGGACCCGCGTATTCAAGATAGGCCGCGACAGACCAGCGGTTGCAGCCCCACAAGGATCTCACCTCTGGAGCATCAGTACTGATGGTTCCACGCTTCGGTCAGGCTGCGCCGCTGATCTCAGCGCCGCCACTCCTCTGTCCTAACACGTGCAGCACCAGACCCGGCTCACAGACAGGGCATCCGTATGGAGCAAGGAGGAGCCCGGGCTCGTCTCTCCTCATAACACAGCCGGAAGGCCTCGCCCCCTGCCGCCGTTTCACAGTTCACACAGGCGGGCTCAGGACGCAGCTACTGGTGGCACAGCTGCTCAGGAGCATTTCGCAGTCGTTTTTAATATTCGATGATGGGTAAATGGCTGGATTGTTCAAGTGTTGCGCCGGTAGCTCGCAGAGCTCTCCTTCTACACAGCCATTTTAGATTACGGCAAGCTCCGCCCCCCTCAGGATGTGGCATTAGTTACTGAGCTACATAAGCCAGGGACTGGGGAAGTTGTTTGTGACAAAATTGAAGTGTCCAAAGTCTTTTTCAAGCATTATAAAAACTTGTACGAAAGCAAGTACTCGATCCCACAGAATAGTATTTCCCAATAATTTCAGTTTATCAGTTTGCCACAGGTGACAAATGCCATGTGGGAAGGCTTGCAGCAATGTCTTCCTGTCAAGCTTTTTAAAGTATTTGAGCTTACACCTTCTTGATGGAGTTGTTTACTTTCATCAGATAAGGTGGGGAGGACCCTTGGCTTTTAAAGAACCAATGGTTGGTAGCTTTCTATAAAAGGATAAGAATAAAAGGGATGTCAACTCATATCAACCAATCAACTTGTTGTACACCTATTACAAGCGTTTACTGAAAATATGGGCAAATCGCATTACTCTGGCAGCCCAGGATGTTACATATAATGAACAGGGTTTGAGGCTGGTTCGGGTTATGTTAGCCAAATACAGGATTTTTAATAGATGCACTGGACTACTTTGTGGTTAACCAGACCCCTGCAGCTATAATAATGATTGATGCAGAAAATGCATTTGAACAGGTCAGTTGGGATGCTCTCTTTTATGGTCCCACAAGGCTTGGGTTTTCGGCTCAATTCATCGTACTGCTGCAGAATCTATGCCAACGGGATGAAGCAAAGGTGTTCGTGAATTCTAATGTTGCAGGGGTGATAGATATAAACAGGGGAACACGACAGGGGATTCCTCTTTCCCCAATTTTATTTACATTTTTTATTGAGCCCTTGACCGCGAGGAATTGGGATAATGAGGGGATTGAGACTCCCGTAGTAGGGATGTCTTAATTAAATATATCTCCGGACAATATCATTCTTTACCTTAGGCCAGAAAAACAGATTTTCCAAAAGCTGCTGTAGGAGTTTAAGAAGTTTAAAATGATGGGGGGATACAAAATCAACCACAGAAAAACTAAACTGCTTCTATTTAATACCACAGTTAGCAATCTCCCTTCTTGTCTTCAACAGCCAGCTTGCTCTCAAAGCCCGAGCCACTACTTAGGGATCTAAGTAACGAATAGCTATTCCCAGCTCTATCAATTAAATTATTTGGTCAAGTTGAAGAAGATAAAGGACTTGTTGGATAGATGGACACTCCTTCCTCTTACACTAGTAGGTAGGGTACCCCTTATTTAAATGTTCGTTTTACCCTTGTTGTTATTTCCTTTTTCTAGTGTCCATATAAAAATTAACAAGAGCTATTTTAAGGAGACTGAGGTACTTTTCTGGCACTTTTTGTGGAACAAGAAGGCCTCCATGGTCAAACTCTCTGTACTACAATTTGATATCAGCCAGGGTGGGATGGCACTACCTCAGGTGCAGACCTATTATGATGCATCTCTTTTAGATGCGTTCGTAAGATCAATTGATGGGCAGGGGATGGTTGATCTCTTTTTTTTTTAGACAGAATGATTAAGGAGGCGGGATCTCAGCTTCTGGTCTTTATTAAGACAGCCCAACTCCCAAAGAAAACAAGATGTAAAACTGTCCAGGAACTCGGCGCCAGACCTCAAGCACTGTATTTATCTAAGTGTATTCCAGTAGGCTATGAGTATCTGACACTAAAGGAGTGAAAATATGTTGCTTTGAGAATATCACATAGTGAGTTAAGATTTTGGAACACTAGTGGTTTTAAAGAATTGGGGAACTTCATGGTGAGGGGTAAATATATCACATGTAAAGATCTCCATGCTAGGTGTGGTGATCGACTTAAGATAGTTTTTTCTGGGGTTTCAGCAGATTATTCTATTTTTGAAAAAATACTGCCCCAAATCCAGCGCAAACTCCCTCCCAGTAATACGCGATCTTCTAATGTCAAAACTCAGGGGATGGAAATTGGTATAGACTACTAAGGACCAAGAGGGCAGTCAGCAGGTGAAAAGTTTTTAGATAATATTAATCAACACATTGTACTTTCTAGGAGGTAGAGTAGCAGTGTATCTCGATATTTGGCCACAAGGCTTTAAGGGCAGCAAATTTGAAGAGGATGTCCTTTTTATCCTGCTGGATGGCATATAACACCCAAATGGCTCTCCATAGAATGTATCCAGCAGGGGAAGATCACTGCTTTCGCTGTCAGCAACGGGGGATGGGTGGTTGGTTGCATATTTTTTCACCTGCCAAAAGGTGGCACAGTTTTGGGAAATGTTTTTATCTACTCACAGTCCTGGTTTCCAGATTAGGATTGATCCGGAGGCTAGTGTGGCACTATAAGGGTTTTTAGGTAAGAGTCAGAACAACGGGGTTGGCAAATGGGGCCAGGTGTTTATAGTGATAGCCTCTCTAATTGCTCACTCATTGATCCTACAGAACTGGAAAACATCTAGAGTACCAACATACCAAGAGGGGCATAATAAAATGCTCCGGATGAAAAGGTTTGAAGAGGCGTATGCGAAACAGGTAGGGTGCTTAAAAGGACTCAATGCCTCATGGCAGTTTATGCAGGCAATAGAAAAGGCAGCCCCATAAGTAGTAGCACTGTAGTTATTTTTATTACGAGGGGGATTTAAAAAGGCATGATTACACTTTGAGTGATGGCTGCTGTTGTATATGTAATGTACAATACTTATGTACTATTTTGGATGGCTTCGATTACATTTATAAGTGACAAGAAAGGCTGATAACCCAATTAGGCACAAAGGCCCTTTACTATTGCATATAATGTTTCATAATGAATAGGCCGCCCTTTAAAAGATGCTTGATCACCAATTTTTTTTATCTAGTGTGTATAACATGAACAGCTTTTTATATTCCATCTCTATGATATGTCTTCTCTTATATGTCTTTTTCTTATCAATCTGCTCAATTAAAAAAAAAAACAAGAGAGCCCCTTTCTTGGCTGAGGTAGCCTATCCTGAGCTGCAACAATCCTGCCATCTATCTCCTTAACACACAGACCCCATTTGTCTAAACAATTATCAAGAAAGCCACCTCTCACAGGGGGAGCCCCTGAGGGGTTCTCGGGAACGGTTCGGCAGTGGTTCTCTTCTGAGCTTGGCAATCAGCATCAATGCATCCAAACGGAAACCTCAGGTTCACAAAAGCTCTCCTGAGGCCGAGGAGTAACACCAGGCTCCATGCGGTCTCCATGAACTCCAAACACTACAAGGAAACCTGAGGAACTCTGCCCACCCACAGCAACATCAATACCCTTCAATATGCTGATGACGTAATTCTACCTGAAAATCTCCACTGCTCACGACAGTCATTGACTCGAAACTTGCCTCAGTCTCATCCAGATTCGAAGACCAGAATCGGTATTAAAGTAAAACCAACTAAGACCGACATCCTGCTTGTCACGAACAATACAAATCAAAATGAATAGATGCTCCACACCCCAGCTGATATTAATACGAAATCACTCCGAATTATGCTCAACACTAAACTCTCATTGGAAGGACACATGACCAAGAAAACCAAGAGCATGGTACTAACTGCCCCCCCTCCACCCCCCCCCCCACTGAAGAAAGAGAAACCCTTTTTCCCTGAACATGACTTATGCACAATACGAAAACCAAACTATTAAGGCATATTCCTAGAAAGACAAAGGGCCCAATTCACAGAAGTAATCTGAGACAAAATCCTAAGTTTACGACTTTCGGTATTCACAAAGGGCATTTAGGAGTAGTAAAGTTAGGATTTTGGTCTACGTTTAGACTAAATGTCTAACTTTAGACCAATAGTCTAACTTGACTAGTACTAAAGTTAACTTAGGGTCTACGTTCAGGCCAATAGTCTAACTTAGACCAAAAGTCTAACTCTACTACTCTAAATGCCCTTTGTGAATACTGAAAGTCGTAAAGTTAGACTTTCGTCTCAGATTACTTCTGTGAATCGGGCCCTAAGTTATTATTTAGATGAGAATAATTAACTGGGAACCATACGTCTTCTTTGGTGTATGCAAAGGCAGTTTCATAATGCGTTGGTGTATCAATGACAGTAAATATCCCCACAGTGGTTTGTCATTACACATCCACAGTTTTTCTACTGAATCGCTCACTTTGTCCATTGCTCCATCATTCTCACTTCCCTCGTGCCGCCTTTCCAGCACTCATCCCCATCCCTAGTTTAACCCTTAGTATCTCGAGCTATAATGCTACTAACATTATGTGTCCCAGTGCTTTGGCTGTATCGGTCTTAGCACCCTGAGCCCACCCTAGCCCCTCTTAAGACCCCTGCTTGTCCTTACCTCGCTGGGCCTTCTCTGGCGCGTGGCGCTCTGCGCCGTGAGCACGCAGTCCCGAGTCGGTCCTAGGAGGGATGTTGCCGTAGGGGCAGTGGCGGCAGCTCCTCTGCACCTGCAGCTGCCGGGTGCAGGCTGCCAGCCGGTGGCGCAGAGCCTCGTTCCTCCGCTCCAGCTCGCGCACCTGGTCCTGCAGCTGTCCCACGGCCTCCTCTGTGGCCAGGTCCCGTCCCAGCAACTGGGACCCTCCAGCTGCGGCCCCGGAGCCGCCTGACTTCCGCTCGGACACCAACCGGAGCAGCTTGGTGCCCATCCTGAAGAGGAATGAAAAAGCTCTTCATTTCTAGTGTAGAACAAGAGAAAACCTCAACAGCTTGACTCGCGCTCAAGTCCAGAAAAAAAAACGAGCTCAATCATAATATTTTGACGCCCTCTTTCATATGCACCCCCCTTTTTTCAGAAAAAAATATTGTGCCGCACCTTTTTTCAGAGAGCTACACCAGTGCAGCTTTTTGAAAAAAGAAAAAAAAATTCGGAGGCTCCCAAAAGAACGAAAACATATGGACCCGAAGCCTAAGTGTACTGTGAGCCCAAAAAACTTTATCTGGTGAAAAAATATTAAAAGCTCACTTATTTACACTAAAACTCACTATTTTTCACTTTCGGGAGAAGAAAAAATCTTCTCTGAGAATTTTTACATTGTTCGATTTTTGAAAAAAAAGGTGTTGTTGGAAGCCTTTTGGCTTTAGGCCACAGAAACAAAAGGAATTTTTGAAAAATATATTTCAGATTTTTTTTTATAGCAGTTTCCGTTTTTAGACTTAACCTTTCGTTGCACCAGTGCAACAATGAGCTTAGGAAAAATGCAAAAAAATACATTTTCTAATTTAATTTTTAGAGTGAGTGATACATCAAATTAAATCAAAGGTTCACCTGATGGAGGATAACCCATTTCTCAAAAAGAAAAATACACAGAGGAGACAGAACAAGTGCATCCAACCACAACTGCCTTCCCGGCTGACCTGCAAAATCTGAAAAATTGACACATCGCCCATCTACCCTATTTATAATATATGCATGGATCTCACAAGTTGCAAAGTGGAAAGCTGTTCTAAATGAATCAGAGGGTTATTTTGAGTTTGGCAGATGCTGGTCATCTGCGAAAAATCCACCTCATTTGGAGGGCATGCTACCCTTTCTTTTAATAGTGGATGCTACCCTTTTAAGAGTGTATGCAACCCTTTTAATAGTGGATACTACCCTTTTAGAGTGTATGCAACCTTTTAAATAGTGTATACTGACCTTTTTAAGAGTGTATGCTTCCCTTTTAAGAGTGTATGCTACCCTTTTGGAGTGTATGCTACCCTTTTAAGAGTGTATGCTACCTGTTGGACTTGACCCTTTTTGGCAGGTTCACCCCTGAACTTTTTGCCTTGAGCTCTGACATGGTGGTAGTGGTTTTAGGCCTCTGGGCACTTCAGCACTGTGGCCCAGTGTAAAGTGCGTGCGCTCTCTGGGTGCGTGTGGTGAGATTGGCCTGCCCTCCCATAGGAATGCATGGGGGATATGTGTGTCCATGGTAATTCCTGGTATGAGAGGAGTGCAGGGTCGAGTTTAGAATGTGCAGACTCGTGAGAATGAATGCTGTGCAATGTTGTGCGCAGATTTATGGTGACTGGTGGAGAAGTGCCACTTCTAGAAGTTGGCATTTCTGTGTACTGTGTGTCTGCCTGCCTGATGTGGAGTGCATGTCTGGCTTGTGATTGACAGGAGCTGAGAGGGCTGGGGAATTCCATGAGCCAGGGTGAGTCTGCCCGGTGGTGAATGGAGAGATCTGCATGTAGATGGGAGGGAGGAGTTGCACCTGGGACCTGAATAGGGCTGGGCCTTCCCTCCACAATGCTGGCTCCACCTCCTGTGGTGCGTCTGATGTCCCTGGCCTGTCCTGTGAAAGGGAGAGAGGAGCTGAGCAAAACAAAGTGCTCAACAGCCCCCCTGAACCAGTTGCATCTGGTTCCCCCATGCCCTACACTTTGAGACAAAGGAAAATGCTGTATAAAAGAAGGGGCTGTGACCCATGAAAAAGTTCTCTTTTGGATCCCGACCGAGGGGGGCTTGCTGCTGGTGGGGCCCAGGAGGGACCACCATGGGGGCTGCCTCCCTGCTGGAGGGTCCTGCGTGCTGGCCCCTAGGCCCTACATTGCCCCCTGATGCCTCCAGGACCTTTGGCTTATTCTTTTACTTTCTAAAGACTTGATGGAGCCTTCCAGTGCCTGGGGAGCGCTTTATTCTAATTTCCCCTGAAAGGGAAAAGCGTGGGCTGAGCAGCGCTGTGCTGCAGCCTCCTTCGGGAGGGAACCCCCCCTTTGGGGATTCCCCCTTCATGCCGCAATTGCGGGTGCCACCCCGCTTATCTTTCTTTAATTACAGGTGTCCACCCCGTTTTGTGCTATTAATTAAGAGGGTGCCCACCCCGCTTGCTATTTTTAATAGAGGGAGCCTACCCCTCATCATGCCCAGAGAAAAAGAATGCACCGCCGCAGCCTGCGGCAAAACCGGAAGTCAGGCGGCTGGACGCCTGGAGCGGGGTGGGACTTCCGATTGAGGACAGGAGGTCCCGCTCGCCGCCCGAGATCCACCCAGAGCCTCACAGGCTCCATCTACAAGTCTTCGTCCCGAGGAGAGGGGACCGGGTGAAGCCTAGTGTAGAAGTGAGGTGGGGCTCCTATGGCCGAGGGAGAGCCCCGCAGGCGCCAACGAGTGCCGATTAAAGGCGGAGGGGGCTCGAGGCACATTGCCGGTGCCTGCCCCCACCGCGTGTGAAGAGCTGGGCTGCCGCATTGAGGACGAGCAGAGTACCGGCACAAAGAGACCTTGTGCGGGAGCCCGGTAAGTGAGGGCTGGGCAGGGGGCATGGCAGCATCATTCCCAGAGCGGCCCCGAACGGCAGCAGGCCGCTCCAACCCCTGGCGGCACTCTTTGTTTAAAGAGCCTGTGTGGCTCTACCTTGGCCATATTTGTTTAAAGGACCCCAGGGGGGGCTCGAGGGGCCGTACTACCCCATTGTGTGGCATAATTATTTCAGGAGCCAGTGTGCTCCATGGGACAAGTTTATTCTTAGAGCCTAGATGGCTCCAATGCTCCGCATATTTAATTCCAGAGCCTGTGTGGCTCCACCGTTTTGCATATTGTGTACAGAGCCCGTGTGGCTCCAACGTTGGGGACATGATAATTCTCAGAGCCCGTGCGTGGCTCCCACAAAGGGGGAATAATGTGTTTTAAGGGCTACTGAGAGAGGCTGGACTGTTCCCATGAGGCACAGGGTCAAGACTGATTTGCATATGGCCATGTCTAAACTGGGGTGGTGTAGTGGGCAAAAGAACGATGGATTTAACCCAGATCTCTTGACTGGGGGAGAATGTATGCATTGTCAGCATTCCGTCCATAATTTGTTTGTTGTAACGCTACTGAGAGCCCATGCCTCATTTGATTATTTACAGCTGCCCAGTGGGCAGCTGCACCGTTTAGGCGCACAGTTCTATGGGGCATGTTTTGAGTAAGGAGTGAGATGCACTCCTTTGCCCCATACTTTCCCAGCTGCCCAACAAGTAGTGGGCAGCTGCTACGTTTAGGCTTGCACAATGGCGCACCCTTGACTTTTGCCGCTTTGGCAGCGCGCCCTGACTTTTGGGACACAGGGCATTTGAGCCCCTTTTTAGGTCTCGCCTGACCCAGCGCATGCGCTGGTCTGGCGAGACATTTTGTGAGGGCTCCAAAAAGTGCTACCAGTCCAGCCTAGACCTGCAGTGCATGTGCGCGGGCATCGCGCTATACCGCGATTACTTTCACTTTCGAGGCCGCACGGCCGCTTTGATGTTCTCCGTGAGGCTTCAATAGATTGCAGCACTTAAAACAAGCATCGGCATAGCCAATAGGTCTCGCTTTTGGGACCTTATAAGTGTTTAGTTATGCAACTGTTGCATGGCTAAACACTTATAAGGTCCCAAAGGCGAGACCTATTGGCTATGCCAATGCTTGTTGAGATGGTCAGTTGGCCAGGGGGATTGTTAGATTTATAGGGCACCAGGCCCTAATGTGATGTGGTGCTAGGAAATGTGATGTATGTAGTATGAGTACGCACCCTGTGTTATACCTCTGAATGTGGTTTATGATTATTAGGTTGTTTTTGCATATCATGGTTTATGCTAAGGAGATTATGTTTCACTGTGTGATTTACGCCCCTAAGGTGAGTTATACTTAGGAGGTTAGGGTCTAATGTGTTTAGACTTGTGAGATGATTGCATAATGTGATTATGCTGGTGAGGTTGGCGCAGAATATAATTCTCTCCTGATATGATACTTTACGTGATATGATTTATGTTACAGAATGATGCTGAGTATAGTGTGCCAGTAAATTACTGGTTGTGTTCTACGTTGATTATATGTCTACATTTATTATCTTTACTAAGTGATAATTCTGACAGTGGCCCACGTGGCTCTGTCATGTGTATATAATCCCCTGTAAATATTGCCCAGTTGGCACAGTGTATATTGTGTGATTACCATCTAATGTATTTTATGATACTACAAAGGCTATTTTTGATATAACCTTGTGTGGAGTTCCTTTTGTGGTGTGCCTAGTATGTTGTTGCTGTGTGTGTTGTGCAAATGCTTTACTCATTGCCACCGGGATAAGCCTGACTGCTCGCGCCAAGCTACCAAGGGGGTGAGCAGGGGTTATCTTTGGCATGTAACTCCCTTGCCCTGACTAGAGTGGTGGTTTCTGCCTTGCTTTGGCGCAAGCCTTAGCCAACCAGAAATCCCATTTCTAACACTACCCTTTTAAGAGTGTATGCAACTATTTTAATAGTGTATACTGCCCTTTTAAGAGTGTATGCTACCCGTTTAGAGTGTATGCTACCATTTTAAGAGTGTATACAACCCTTTTAGTAGTGTATACTGCCCTTTTAAGAGTGTATGCTACCCTTTCAAGAGTGTATGCTACCCTTTCAAGAGTGTATGTTACCCTTTCAAGAGTGTATGCTACACGTGTATGCTACCCTTTTAAGAGTGTATGCTTCCCTGTTAAGAGTGTATGCAACCCTTTTAAGAGTGTATGCAGCCTTTTTAATAGTGTATGCTACCCTTTTAAGAGTGTATGCAACCCTTTTAATAGTGGATGCTACCCTTTTAATGGGTGTATGCAACCCTTTTAAGAGTGTATGCAACCTTTTTAATAGTGTATACTGACCTTTTAAGAGTGTATGCTTCCCTTTTAGAGTGTATGCTTCCCTTTTAAGAGTGTATGCTACCCTTTTGGAGTGTATGCTACCCTTGTAAGAGTGTATGCTACCCTTTTAATAGTGTATACTGCCCTTTTAAGAGTGTATGTTAGCCTTTTAAGAGTGTATGCTAGCCTTCTAAGAGTGTATGCAACCCTTTTAATAGTGTATACTGCCCTTTTAAGAGTGTATACTACCCTTTTAAGAGTGTTAACTACCCTTTTAAGAGTGTATACTACCCTTTTTAGAGTGTATGCTACCCTTTTGAGACTGTATGTGTAGTATCCTGCATTTGTTAATGTAATGCATTTTACACCTACTGTTCAGCCAGTGCTTGTGCATGGGCTGAGCAGCAGGCAGGCTGCTCCTGGTGGGGATCCTCTTCACAACTCACCTACCTGTTGTATTTAAACTATTCAACATGGTACCTGCTTGAATAAAACATCTTTATTACAACCTACCTGTGTGGACCTCCGTCACTACATTTATTTGGTTACGAGTTGGTGACGTACCTACGTGTTACATGCGGATCTCTGGAACCTGGAGTAAAAGAGGATCTGGAGATGGCGCAACCTACAGAAACTATAGTGGCAACAACCACAATTTTCAGAAGAGGAGGTATCCACAAGAAGGTAATAACATGCGTTTTCTACACAGTACAACAAAGACAACTTCAAGGAAGAAACAAGTTCTACTCAGAAAATAAATGAAGTCAACAAGATTCAAGAAAAGATTAAGCACTATGCCTCCCAGCCCCACCAGTGTCATCCCCATCTGTCAGCCCTAGCGGAGGCGTGCCGTTTTCTTTTGGTTTAATTATTTGAGACAATTAGTTTCAAAAGCACTGATTCTTCCTGTAAATTCTTTTGACCCTGCGGTCATTCAAATTTGCCATGGAGCTTCAACAAACATCATGGATGGGAACTATGACCGGTTATACAGCACTTACGCATGTTGTTCACAGTGGTGAGTCTGCTGCTGGCTGCTATCCTCGACTGCAGTGCTCCGGTGTTTGGGAGATGTGCAGCTGTTTAAAGGATGTGAAGTCTCACCGGTGAGGAGTTCGAGGTGATGTTCTCACGTCACTTTGCTTCCACATGAGGATAATTCTTCTCAATGTTTTCCTTTAGTCTGACAGGAACATTGTCTGTCACCGGGGTACGGACTGATGCTGACTACAAAAGGTTGTCTGTTTCAAGCTACAACCTGCCACTACTGGTCACTGCTGTGCTTTAGGGTTTGCGGAAAGATGCAGGTACACAGTGGCTGTGCTTAAACATTTCTCTTCCATCGTCAATGGTAATTCGTGGTCTCTTTTGTAGAGATTCTAGAGTTTGTTTAGCTTGCCTGCGTTTGTGTTTACAATGATCGGAGCTGTATAAAAAATTGGGGATTGATTCAGTAAGGACTACAGAAGCCAGAATCAATATTATAACTATATACACATGTGCATGCCTCTGAGCCCATAAATCACAATGTTACTTTAGCTTTCAGTCCTTTTTATTGACTGAAAGTATCAATATTATTTTTCTTTTTTACACTTAATTTGAAAAGAGTAAACACTTCATCAATAGACTTTTTTCTTGTATCTTACATAATTCACACAATTATCCTGTACACTTATTTACACATTTTGACAAAGACATAAACATAAAACAAATAGTGTGACGATTGTGCGAATCAAATCTCCAACGGTTTGTGTTTCCTTTACGATACAGTACATAAATGTCCAACTGTTTTCACCTTTGGGACCTTAACTTGATTGGTCTTCAAATTTCTCAGTCTTTTTGGTCCTAAGCAGGGTCAGAAGCAATTATTTAGATATTATTATGAGGGAACCTTAGATTTATTATGTTTCCTGTTCAGGGGGAACAAGGACACTTTAGTGCTTTTCCCGGTATGTTCTGGGTCTCTGCTTGTATATTGCCAAGGCGTTTCGACCTGTAAGACAATAGAAAATACGGAGAAAAATGTCCTTTCAGAAATATAATAAGCCCTGAAGAAGACCTAACCAAGAAGTCGCAGGTCCACACACTACAAGTCAAAACGCGTTGGCAATATACAAGCAGAGACCCAGAACATACCGGGAAAAGCACTAAAGTGTCCTTGTTCCCCCTGAACAGGAAACATAATAAATCTAAGGTTCCCTCATAATAATATCTAAATAATTGCTTCTGACCCTGCTTAGGACCAAAAAGACTGAGAAATTTGAGGACCAATCAAGTTAAGGTCCCAAAAGGTGAAAACAGTTGGACATTTATGTACTGTATTGTAAAGGAAACACAAACTGTTTTATGTTTATGTCTTTGTCAAAATGTGTAAATAAGTGTACAGGATAATTGTGTGAATTATGTAAGATACAAGAAAAAAGTCTATTGATGAAGTGTTTACTCTTTTCAAATTAAGTGTAAAAAAGAAAAATAATATTGATACTTTAAGTCAATAAAAAGGACTGAAAGCTAAAGTAAAATTGAGATTTATGGGCTCAGAGGCATGCACATGTGTATATAGCTACAATGATCGGAGCGGCACATTTTATGGTTTGTCAGATTGGGTTCGTGTAGTGTTTTGGCTCTCTCTCCACGTCGTGATGTGAGAGACAGCGTGCGATCTGACTGGACTGTTTTTGGTGCTTTTCTCTATCTGAGGTGAGCTTCCCAACAACTTTTGTTCTCCTCAGAATTCGAAGTATTGCCATTACTGTTGCCGTTGCAACCGTTGCTTCAGTTGCCAGTTTCCTTCACTTGCCGCTTATCTCACACATTGAAGCGCGCGGATCTTCCGCACTACTACAGCCAATTAGGATGACACGTCATCCAACGGTGTTTCTTCACGTTCAGTGACAAGGTTTGGCTCACGAGAGCACTGGGAGCCTCCCGGTGCTGCGTATCTTACGTGCCGCCATCTTTTGTTTTAATTGAAGCTATCTCTACGAGCTTCAGTACATTTCCGGATATTCCAATGCACTCCTCACACTACAAAGAGCCTTCTCTGCTTCAAATCTCCACAAGACGAGATGGTGAGGAATTACAGTAAATGTTCCTTACAAACTAATTTTACTTCGCATTGGCAGAAATGTATTTAATGTTTAATGTTTTTGCTACAGTGTTTTCTGGTGTCACTACGCCTTTGGTTTGACTTAGCATCCAGGGTCCATATGTCTGGAGTGTAATTTAGCACCAGTACTTGGGTGAGGGGGTCTTTTTTCCACATCTTTAAACACTTTGGGCCTCATGTAGGTAGCCAAATACCGGTCGGTAACGGCCGAAATTCGGTAAATATCCCGTTACCGACCGGTATTCAGACAAGTGAGATGTAGGAGTCCAAAAACCACTTTTCGGTAAATATGAGGCGGTAAATACCGATTCATAGTTACCGAATTCTAAAATACCGATTCATATTTACCGAATACATTATTAACGAATCGGTAAATATGAAGTGGTAAATATGAAGTGGTAAAAATTGAAAATGACATGTAGGAGCAGTCGGTAATTAAGAAATCCAGGAAAATCGGTAAATAAGAGTCGGTAATTAACACGGATGGAAAGCAGGTGGTAACCATCAACAATGCACATAAGCAATCCCAAAATGCAACTGCGTGGACAACATGGCCGCCATGTACGTCATTGCAAGGCGCCTACGTCTACAGGCAGCAGGACTGAGGGTGTGGCGACGGGAGGAACAAATCTACAGACAGCGCATCACACTATTCCAGCTGACTGATGCAGAGATACATGAGAGGTACAGGCTACACCCCGAAACCATCATGGACTTAATCAGGGACCTTCACCCACTCCTGGACCAGCCAATAAGAAGGGCGCACGCCATACCCCCACATGTGCAGGTGCTCTGCAGCCTACATCTGTTGGCATCCGGCAGTTATCAGGTGGTGATAGCTGCGGTGGGTGGGGTATCCCAGAGTTGCCTGTCACGTTTCTTCAGGAAGTTCCTGGATGCCATGATGCAGAGAATGCACCACTACATAAGCTTCCCAAACACACAGGCTGCACTGCAGAAAACAAAAACAGACTTTTATCACATGGCACAGTTCCCCCATGTCATCGGCTGTATTGATGGTACACACATCCCAATCTGTCCACCAGCTGACACAGAGCACATCTACAGGAACAGGAAGTCCACCCACTCCATCAATGTGCAGGTCATCTGTGATGCAGGGAACATCATCACAGATATTGTTGCAAAGTTTCCTGGGAGCACCCACGACTCTTACATCTTCCAGAATAGTGGGATCTACACACGACTGAGAGCCGGAGAATTCGGAGAGGGATACCTGCTGGGTAAGTAACATTGACACCCCTTGAAACCTGCAAATCAGAGTGTATAGAGGCATGTAACTGATGGTTCCCTTTTACTCATCCAGGCGACAGTGCATATGCATGCCGTTCATTCATCCTCACTCCCTACCTACACCCAGCAACCCAGAGTGAGAGACGATACAACGTGGCCCACAAATCTACACGCAATGTGGTGGAGCGCACGTTTGGACTGCTGAAGAGCAGGTTCCGCTGCCTCCACAAGAGCGGAGGCGCACGCCAGTACAAACCCATCACCTGCTGCAAGATCATTGCCACTTGCGCAATGCTGCACAACCTTGCCACGAAAAAAGGTACAGATGTGGAACTAACATATTTTGAGGACAACGAGGATGAGTCAGGCCAGCCAGAGGGCAGCGCAGCTAGAGTGCCAACTGCAATCGATGGGAGAGAGAGACGGGCAGAGATCACATGCAACTATTTCTGAGTAAGTGAGGGGACACAGCGAGTCGTGAGAAGTCATGACGTAGTTTAATGTGGCACCACGCCATGAACACATGAACAGGCCAATCTGGCAATATGCCATCTATACAATGAGTATGTCCAGGGTTACGTCACCCAATGGCAAGTGGATAAGCAGGGCCACATCAATGTTTGCGCATACGCGCTGCAGTGGTGGATTGCACGGCCTGTGCATCCTCACTAGAGCCAACCCCAAGCCGCCTGCTGCTCCTGCGTGCTTCTGGGACGGGGGGTGTGATGCTGCTGCTGGTGTCGATGCTCTCCGCAGCATCCCCTGCAGCAGTTGTCGACGCCTGACTTGTCAATAGCACCCCTAGTGCACTTGTCACCTGCACCATCCCCCGTGACAGGTCGCTGCAGCACTGTGTTAGGCCCTCCTGCATCGTCACAGAGCGCCGGCAAAGTAGGGAAGTCGCAGTTGCCAGACGGTTGAGTGCCCTGCTGGTAGTGTCCCTTCTCTGGCGTTCCCGGCGCCGTGCTTCGATGTCAGCATCTAATTTGCTGCACAACTGCTGGATTGACTGGGACATGTCCCGAATGCCCGCAGCCATGATGCCAATGTTTGTGTCCATGTTGACTAAGCTTGTCCTCATCACCCGCATGTGCCTCTGGACTGACATTACTGCCTTTGATTGCAGGCGCTGTTGCTTCAACATTTGGCCCTCGAGCCCCAAGAAGACACCATGGCCGTCAGTGGGTGCTGGTGGACTCTGGACACGCGACCTGCGGCGCCCTCTTGCTCCCGTCTGTGCTGCCTGTGAGGTGTGGGGCACAGTGGGATGGCTCCCTTCCTGGGGCCCGGTGCGGTCTTCTGGGCCCATGCTGTCGTCTGACGAGGTGTCGAAGGCTCGTAGCCTGGCTGCTGGACGCCTCCTCATTCTCACACCTGCAAGCGGAGATGTGGCCGGTGAATCGAACATGAGTGGCGATGCTGGCTCTGGTGGTGGTGATGCTGGCTCTCGGTGAGGTGATGGTGGCTCTGTGTGCGGCGCGGCTGGCTGCGTAGGTGGTGCGGCTGAAAGTGGGCCTGCTCCCTGGTCTGAACTCGTGGTGGCTAGAGGTGATTTTTGTGGCCGGTGTGCCGTCTCCCCTGCAGCATGCCCTGTACTGCATGATGTCACATCTGTGGACAGAAAAACAACATTGGCTCAGTGTCCCCGAAGGGCTGCATTGCAAGCGTCACAATAAATCATTTCACATTCCAATCTGTCCTCTGTCTCCTTGTGCCTCGAGTGCGTGACATGCCTTGTTGCCCTGTGACATTTACGTCATGGTTAGTGTTGCCCTGACTACATCTCCCGGAATGCATTGCCTGTCTGCACTGACACGTGTGGACTGCAGTGTGATTCTCGTTTCACAATGGGGGATGTGGGATAGGGGTAGGGGCGGCTACATTGCTGTGCTTTCGTCTTACCTTGGTGTGTTGCGGCTCTGGCAGAGCTGTCGGCGTCCCCAAGACCCACGACGCTCTCTTGCTCGAGTGTGGCCGCCACCAGCTCCTCCAGTTCGGTGAGGGCAGGTGCCCTGTTGGTTCCACCTCCGGTCTGGCTGGCCTCCTTCTGGATGTCGCCCATCTTCCTCTTGGTCACAATCCTCAGGTCATACCAGCGTTTTTTGAGGACCTCAATTTCCCTGTGGGTCACTCCCACAGCATTGACCTGCGCCTGGATGGCCAGCCATATGTTGCGCTTTTCGGCCTCAGGCACTTGCAGGGATTGCCTCCCAAACAGCTTCTGGTGCTGCTTCACCACCTCCTCCACCAGCACCTGGAGTTCCTTGGGGCTGAATTTGAGCTTCCTCCTCCTTTCCCCTCCGTCTTTCTGTGTGCTCTGGCTGGACATGCTGTTCGTTTCCCGCTCGCACATGCAACTGCTCCCTGCCTCTCCTCTGCACTCCGAGCCTCTCCAGGGTCGGCTAATTATGTACACCTGCCTGGGTGTGGCCACTTCGGCTAATTGTGTACACCTGCCTGGGTGTGGGCAGTTCCTGGTTGGGTGGGCTGTCGTTGCACAGGATTAGCTGTTTCGTCAAGTCATGTGATGTTATTTACCGAATCCGTACGTACCGATTCGGTATTTTCCGATTCGGTAGATACCACCTCGGTATTTTCCGATTCGGTAGATACCACCTCGGTATTTTCCGAATCGGTAATTATCACCTCGGTATTTACCGATTCGGTGAATTCCGATTCGTATTTACCGAATGTTACCGACTCGGTAACTGTTACCGAATTTTTACCTACATATAACTTACCGATTCTAATTTACCGATTCGGTACGGCTCGGTATTTAAGAACCGGTAACATTTATTTACCTACATGAGGCCCTTTGCTACTTCCTAACAGGTCATACACGTTCATGTTCATGGTTTCATTGTGTATTTCCTATTTGTTCATTTTACATGTGTAAGCTTTACACTTTAGGCTTCCCTACTTGGAGATGGCAATAGGTATTAGCCCCATTTCCTCACATACACTTGCCTACATGGGCTTCTTACTGTTTCCTCCCTCACACAGGGCATTTTTTTTTTTTGAAATATTTTTATTGGGTTTATCAACAAAACATAAAACAAACACCACTCGTTTAGTGCAAGGCATGGCATACAGGGGTTACAAGGTAGCGGAGCAATGACAGTACAGGCGTCACAGAGAGAAATGAACAGCCCAATGACAACACACCGTCGCTCCCCTTCCCGCCCATCTCCAGCAGTGGAGCCATTAATCCTGGTCACTGAGATCTGAGTCCGCTGCATCCGGTGGGGGCTCACAGATATTTCCCCGGTATACATTCCATCCACCCCAGACCTGGGACCATTTCTTGGGGCACCCTCTATGGACATACACAGTTTTTTCGGTCACCATTACAAGGTCCATATCTCGGATCCAATGCGTCAGGGTAGGCCCCAGCCCCGATCCCCATTTCTGGGCTATATTACGCTTTGCAAGCATGAGTCCCAAAGTCACCCAAAGCTGGGTCACCCTCTTGTGGTCCGTCTGTTCCCAGACATTGAGGAGGCACAGCCGAGGTTCCGGCAGCGTGGGAATTTTTGTTACCTGGGAGAGAATACTCAACACCCCTTTCCAGTAAGTCGCCACGACAGGGCACTCCCAGAGGGTATGTAAATGTAAATGTAAATGTATGTGTCTTGTAAAGCGCACTGCTGCCCTGAGGCGTCGTGGCGCTGTAGACCGCTGGGGAACCCGTCCTGGCTATCCCTGTGAGATGGTCCCTCCTGGGTATCTCCAAGGTGAAACCAGGCATCCCCGGCGAATGTGGGGGGCCGTTGTGGAGATGAGGCAAGCTAATGCCCAGAGTTGCCGAGTGTGTTCCTGGTTAGAGTAGGTACCGAGGCGAGAATTATCGAGTCCGTTTTTGACCCTGGTCCACGACCCTGCCGCGTCGGGAATTGAACCCTGGTCCCTGGCCGATTCTCTGCTTGCGGATCTGCCGCCTCTAACCAGTGAGCCACACCTCTCCACAAGGGGACCTATGCAAGAAGGTCCCCTCGTGGCCACAGTTCCTGAGACATAGCGGGGACTCCACCCGGTGGAGTCTGAATAGGAGGGTGCGGGTGTAGTATGTGCGGTGCAAAATTTTGAGTTGGACCAGTCTGAGCTTGGAAGATATGCCCACCTCCCTGGGGGATGAGAGCGCGGAATTCCAGTCCGTCTCATCAAAGTCTCCAAGTTCTGCCTCCCACTTCTCCTTGAGGGCGGAAAAAGGGTCGGGGCGGTTATTTATTATCTTCCGGTACGTTAGGGACGTCGCCCTCTGGAGCAGATGCTCCATGAGGAGCCGGTCCTCCAAGGGCGATGACTCAGGGAGCCGAGTCCCACGTGGTATCGCCGCCTGAAGAGCGTGCTGAACTTGTAAATATCGGAAGTGCTCGGTGTCCGCCAGGTCGTAGTCTGCTTGCAGTTGGGCAAAAGTGATCACCTCTCCCTTGCGCCAGAGGTCTCCCACCCTGGAGATACCAATAAGATCCCACTGGTGGAACCCCTTGGTAGTGCGAAGTACCCCGAGCTGCCTGGTGTCCCAAAGCGGCGTTGCCTGGGTAATCTTTCCAGCCCATCCCATCGCCCGTTGCGCCGCGTGCCATATCCGGAGGGTATGGGCTGCGGGCCCCGCCGGAACGCGACCCCTTTTTGGGTTGTAAAGGGCTCCCATCACCCCTCCGGGGCCAAGTAGTTGTCGGTCCATACGGTATGCGGGGTCGTCTCCCGGCACATGGAGCCACTGGTTAATAACCATGAGGTGCGAGGCCCAGTAATAGGTCTTCATGTCGGGGAGGGCTATACCTCCATCATACCAGCCACTGGTAAGCTTATGGAGGGCAATGCGAGGCGACTTGTCCTCCCAGAGGAGACGAGTGATCTCAGCGTTGATCGCCGTGAAGTAAGAGGGTGCAATGGGGAAGGGGGTATTTTGCAGCGCATAGAGGAATCTCGGGAGGGCGAGCATCTTAAAGAGCGAAGCCCGCCCAAGCAATGTCAGCGGCAATGCGCGCCAGTGTTTAACGTCGGTGCGAAGCCGTTGGAGGGGCCTCATTAGATTTTCCGCGACAAATTTGTCCCGGTCGGCCGTGACATACATGCCAAGATATTTGAACCCGTCGTTAGCTAGTAGAATGTTACAGCCTGACGGAAGCCGCGGTGGGGTGCCTCGGAGCATATATAAGATGGATTTCTCCCAGTTTATTTCGTATCCGGACCTACTACCATATGATTCACATATGTTGAGGAGACAGGCGACAGAGCGCGCCGGCGAGGCGAGATAGAGGAGCACATCGTCCGCATAAAGGGATATGCGATCCTCCCAGTCCAACGTCCACCTAAGGCCACGAATCATCGGATCCTGTCGCACCCACGCCGCCAATGGCTCGAGAGCCATAGCAAATAGGAGCGGGGAGAGGGGGCAACCCTGCCTAGTCCCTCGACCCAGCGGAAAGGCGTCAGAGACGCGGCCATTGACCACCACCTGTGTAAGCGGCTTAGTGTAAAGCAGCTGGATCCACGCGCAAATCCTGGGTCCAAGCCCCATATGGCGGAGGACGGCAAAGAGGAAAGGCCACTCCACTCTGTCAAACGCCATCCGCGCATCTAACGACAGTATGGCCGCATCTTCCTCGATCGAGGAGCGGCCGGCAATGATGCCATGGAGACGCCGCAGATTCAAAGCGGTGTTCCGGTGGGGCATAAATCCCGACTGGTCCGGGTGTATTAGGGTCGAAAGGTAGGGCTGCAGCCGCGTTGCTATCACCTTGGCCAGGATCTTCGCCTCGGCATTAAGCAGCGAGATCGGGCGATAAGAGGAGCACTCGTGGGACGGCTTGTTGGGTTTAGGGATCACCACTATTGTAGCCATCCTCTGATCACGGGGGAGCATCCCCGTCGATAGACCGTCCCCATACATGGCTAATAGGTGAGGGACCACAAGAGCGGAATTCTGCTTGTAGTATTCGATTGGGATTCCGTTGGGCCCCATTGCCTTACCACTGCGGAGGGCCAAAATCGCCAGCGTGATTTCCTCCGCCGTCAGATCCGCCTCCAGGGCCTCAGCCCCCGAAGCGGCCAGCCGAGGCATTGCGATGTCCCTGAGGAAGAGCTCATTGTCTGCCACGGTGGCCGAGGCCTCCGGGGTATAGATGCGTTGATAATGGGCCGCGAAGGCCTCGGCTATGCGCTGGGGCTCGAGGTAAAGTCTCCTTCGCCCAGGCGAATACGCGCCACCCAGCGCGACGCACGGTCCCCCTTCTCCAGCCACGCCAGTAGTTTGCCAGCCTTATCACCGAGTTCATAGATGGTGTGCTGGGTGGCTACTTGTCGAGCTCGGGCCCCCTCCCAAAGATGGGACCTATATTCTTGCTGCGCCATATGAAGGGTATGCGCCGAATCTCCGTCCCCCCGCAGTGTATGGGATGCTTCCGCCTCCACTATCGCCCGCTCCAGCTCCAGTACAGCGAGCCGCTGGGTCTTAGTGTGGTCCGTAATAATGGAGATGGCCTGGCCACGGAGGACGGTTTTAAAGGCCTCCCAGAGGGTTGCTGCGCTCTCGACAGACTCAGCATTCTCGGTAAAATAGGTCTTGGTCGCCGTTTTGAGGGTCTTAGCAATTTTAGGGATTTTAAGATATCCGGGGCGGATCGGGAACAATGTGCGCCTTCCTGGGTCACCGGACGCAAACGTGATGACCACCGGCGAGTGATCCGAGATGCCCCTGGGTAGGTGCGACACCTCCGTCACCCCTTTGTACCCGGCCGGTGAGGTGAAGATGTAGTCGATACGGGAGAGGGTGTGGTGTACCCCGGAGAGGAAGGTGTAGTGTCTCTCATCAGGCCAGTATGCCCTCCATGTGTCTACTAAGCCAAGCGCGGTAGCAAAGTCTGCGAGCGTGGAGGCGTCGGCCCCAAGAGTCCTGTGTGCAGACCTGTCCAGTGCAGGGTCCATGGCTGCATTGAAGTCTCCGCCCATGATGAGCTCCCCAGGCGGGAGCGCCAGAAGGAATTCGCCCAGTGCCCTGAGGGAGGCTTGGTGTAGTGTCGGGGGACGTAGACAGAAACCAGGTTATAAACCCTCCCCTCCCATTGACAAGTGAGTGCCGCAAAGCGGCCATAGTCGTCGCTACGGGAATCAAGAAGAATCAGGGGGACACGCTTGTTCACCAGTATGCCCACCCCCCGGGACCCTGTCGTAAACTCTGAATGTGTTGCCATCTTAAACCCCCACCTATCCAGGGCTTTGGTGGACGTACCCACTAGGTGTGTTTCTTGCAAGAGCGCCACCCCGGGCCCCTTGCGCTTGAGATATTGAAGCACTAGCCCCCTCTTAATCTTGTCTCCCAGGCCGTTAACGTTCCAGGAGAGGACCGCAAAGGAAGGAGAACGCTGCTGGCAGTGAGTCAGAGGGCGCTCGAGGCAAGCTATGTGACGTCGTCTCCAGGGGAGGGTGTGTTAGTCGCGTCTTGCCCTGTGCCACCCCTGTGCACCTGTACCTGCCCAATCCGCCGCATGAACCCCTGAGTGGTTGGTGAACCTAAAACAAAACAAAAATCAACATTTAAACGAACTCCCCATCCCCCCACCCCCCTCCCTGCCTCCCTGCCCAGCGGATTTACAACTACCCGCCACCCCAACACAGCAGAGTGCTTAGTTCCCATAAACTTGGTACGTGCGTACGGGGGAAAGCCGCACAGCACACAGCCGCCACTCCCCATACCGTAAGTTTGTCCCCTCAAGCAGCAGACTGTCAGATGAGAGAAAAGGAAAAAGGGGGGTCCGGGGTCATCCGCCCCTTGGAGGTTCAAGGCCCCAGGGGCCGACAGCCACTGCAAGGTCCCAGGTCGCCAAGCGTCCAACAGTTCGGTCACATCACAGCCCCATGCCTCAGGGCACTTCGTCACCCGCGCCTGAGTCCTCAACGTTCAGGGTTTGGTGAGAGTCGGGAAGGCCGCCCAGGGCGCGCTCTCCCCTGCCCCTCGCTCTTGCTGGACGCCACCCCTCGAGCCATTCCGAGGCCTCCGCCGGCGATGTGAAGAACCATGTGCGCCCCTCCGCCTCCACTCGCAGCTTTGCAGGGTACAACATTGAGTACTTTAGCTCCCGAGAGCGGAGGTCTGCCTTAACTGCCATGAAGTCCTTACGTTGCCGCACTACTGTAGCGGTGTAGTCCGGATAGAGGGTGACCTTAGCGTTGTCCACCCGCAGTGGTGGGGCGGCACGCGCCGCCTGGAGGATCGCATCCCGGTCTCGGAAGTTGAAAATGCGGGCCAGGATCGGGCGCGGGGGGGCCCCAGGCTTAGGCCTCCCACCCGGCACCCGGTGCGCCCTCTCGACCGAGAAGAACTTGGAGAGCCCGCGGGGCTGTAGTTGTTCGGCACACAGGGCATTTTTGTGCTTGGGTCACAGTCCCATTTAAATTTACAAAGATTTCCTTGCACAGGGTACAGTTTCATGGGTCACAGTTCCATTTACATTTACACATTTACCCTCACAGGGCATCTTATGGGTTACAGTCCCATCACTACATAGCACTACTGGTTACCCCTACATGGGGGTTGTCCTTACACGGGCTGCTATGTCATGGGCCTTAGTCCCATTCACAGTGCTCTTCACTTTTCATTGGGGTAGAGTACGGTCATGGGTATCTGTCTCATTGGCTGTTATTTTCTTTCTTTGTGTTTTCTATGATGTTACATTGCGGTTTTAAATACGCATAGTTACACTCAATCCTTATGTGTCTTATCTATTTGGAAATGGGGAGGTGTATAGCGATACTGTTTGTGTCTCTTTGCTTCCTCTTTGTTTTCTCCGGTTCAGCTTTCCTATTGATGTTTACTTCCTTTTCATCTTGGGAATCTGGACCATACACATTCTCTGTTATTATTCCTGCCTTTCCTTGTCTGTAGTGTTCTTCTTGTTCTCCATTGTTAAGGAGGAGTTCCTTCCTTCTCTCCTCCTTGTGCTTGGGTGCGTCTTCTGTTCTGTTTACGTCGTGACTTGTCCTTCCTTCCTTGCTTGCCTGCCTGGCCAGAGGGTATGTTTGGGGGTAGTCTTTGGTGCATCTATGTCTTTCTGTTCACTTGTTGTTTACTTCGCATTATCTCTGCTTCCTTCTCCATTCTAACTCTTTGTTGGAGGGTATGAGTCATTTCCTTTCGTGTATATTCACTCTTCGTTTCTTTCACCTATCTCTTTGCCCTCTTTTGTTCGGTCACTTCTTAGCTTCCTTGTTGTATTCGTTGTTGGTGAGTTTGGGTCTTTTCCCATTTGTGTATACTTGCTCTTTTCTTCCTCCTCGTCTCCTTCAACCCGTCTCTCCGCTCTGCCTTGCTTTCTCTTTTCCTTGACGTTTATTCTGTTCCACCGTTGTTCTTCCCGGTTATTTCTTCCTCGGTTCTCTCTCGTTATAAATCTTTCTTATACAGGACTTGTTCTTCGGGATATGTAGTATCCTGCATTTGTTAATGTAATGTAATTTACACCTCCTGCTCAGCCAGTGCTTGTGCTCTGTGCTCAATAGAATGTTGGAGTCTTGATGTGGCTCGCAATGTTGGGACACAGAGAGGTGAAGGGACAGTTGAGCATGGGCTGAGCAGCAGGCAGGCTGCCCCTGGTGTGGCTGCCCTTCACAACTCAACCAACTGTTGTACTGGAACTATTGAACATGTTACCTGCTTGAATAAAACATCTTTATTACAACCTACCTGCGTGGACCTCCGTTGCTACAGTATGCTACCCTTTTAAGAGTGAAGGCTACCCTTTTAATTGTATATGCTACCATTTTAGTGTCTGCTACCCTTTTGAGAGTGTGTGCTACACTTTGAGTGTGTGTGTTACCCCTTTAGAGTCAATGCTACCCTTTTAATAGTGCATGCATCCTTTTGAGAGTGAATGCTACCCTTTTAACAGTGTGTGCTACCTTTTTGAAAGTGTACACTACCCTTTTGATAGTGTATGCTACCCTTTTGAGAGTGTACACTACCCTTTCAGTGTATGCTACACTTTTAGAGTCAATGCTACCCTTTTAAGAGTGCATGCTATCCTTTTGAGTGTGAATGCTACCCTTTTAACAGTGTGTGCTACCTTTTTGAAAGTGTACACTACCCTTTTGATAGTGTATGCTACCCTTTTGAGAGTGTACACTACCCTTTCAGTGTATGCTACACTTTTAGAGTCAATGCTACCCTTTTAAGAGTGCATGCTATCCTTTTGAGAGTGTATGATACCCTTTTAACAGTGTGTGCTATCTTTTTGAAAGTGTATGCTACCCTTTTGAGAGTGTATGCTGCCCTTTTAGTGTATGCTACCCTTTTCAGAGTATATGCTGCCTTTTTAGTGTATTCTACCCATTTCAGAGTGTATGCTAGGCTTTTAGAGTCAATACTGCCCTTTGGAGAGGTGAATTCTGCCCTTTTGAGAGTGTATGGTTCCGCTTTAAGAGTGTATGCTGCACTTTCAATAGTGTATGCTACCCCTTTGATAGTGTATGCTACCCTTTTAAATGTGTATGCTACCCTTTTAATAGTGTATGCTACCATTTTAATAGTGTATGCTACCCTTTGAGAGTGTATGCTACCCTTTTAGTGTGTGCTTCCCATTTCAGAGTGTATGCTACCCTTTTAGAGTCAATGTTACCCTTTTAAGAGTGTATGCTACCCGTTTGAGAGTGTATGCTACACTTTTAGAGTATGCTACCCTTTTAGAATCAATGCTACCCTTTTAAGAGTGAATGCTACCCATTTGAGAGTGTTTGCTAGCCTTTGAAGAGTGTATGCTACCTTTTTGAAAGTGTATGCTACCCTTTTAATAGTGTATGCTATCCTTTTGAGAGTGTATGCTACCCTTTTAGTGTATGCTACCCTTTTCAGAATGTATGCTACCATTTTAGAGTGTGTGCTACCCTTTTAGAGTTAATGCTACCCTTTAAGGGTGTATGCTACCCCTTTGAGAGTGTATGGCACCATTCTAAGAGTGTATGCTACCCTTTTAATAGTGTATGCTACTCTTTTAGTGTATGCTACCCGTTTGGGAGTGTATGCTAGCCTTTTAAGAGTGTGTGCTACCTTTTTAAATGTGTATGCTACCCTTTTAATAGTGTATGCTACCCTTTTGAGAGTGTATGCTACCCTTTTAGTGTATGCTACCCTTTTCAGAGTTTATGCTGCCATTTTAGAGTGTATACTACCCTTTTAGATTTAATGCTACGCTTTAAGGGTGAATGGTACCCCTTTGAGAGTGGATGCTACCGTTCTAAGAGTGTATGCTACCCTTTTAATAGTGTATGCTGCCCTTTTAAGAGTGCATGCTACCCTTTTAAGAGTGTATGCTACCCTTTTGAAATTGTATGCTACCCTTTTAAGAGTGTATGCTACCCTTTTAAGAGTGTATGTTAAACTCTAAATATGCCAGATGGGGCTCCTACCAATGTTTTGCAAACGTCCTGTGTGTGTCAAACTTTAAATAACACCCTGAGATTTTCAGAATTGCTTTTGACTTGGCATCTGCCTCATCAAGGGGAGCAAGTCATTAATGCCAGATCCAAGACTTGTTCTTGCATTGGCTAAACTCTTATCCCCTAGACTTCATTCCACTATTTTTTCTGTAGGTTTTTCTTTATCGTTCTCAAGTCACCAAGGTGCCATGTGCTGTATTATTAAAAATACATAAATATATGAAATGGACGTCTCACTGCTTTGAGAGAACATGCATCCAAAACTAAGGTGCAGTTAGGCACTTTTTGGAGGTCTTTGGGTCCTCATAGGTGCTACTGGGCACTGCAGGAGCACCGCCCCTCTGCTAAAAGAGGAAAAATAAAATGATAAAAGCATTTTATTATCAGTCTATTTTTGGCTAACAGCTGACGACGTGAGTCTTCAGAGGGCGGGCCAGGCAAACCTGTTGGACAGGCATGGCAGGGGGAGGAGTTGTGGGCACTTTTAGTGCGTATGTGTGTTTCGCTGGTTGTCCTCGGCTGGCCAAACACACATGAGCACTTATTTTCTCCAACCCAGATGCGTTGCACAGGCGGGTTGGAAAAACACCCAGGCTCCAATGCACTGTCTGAGCAACAAACGAAGCCGCTCAGACCAACCCCAGCGCTTCCCTCATGCTGGAAATAGTATTCCCAGCACGAGAAAAGCACTGGGATTTTGCATCCAGGAGCCTGCGCAGTCAGAGTCCAGGATCCAAGGAGAGAAGCAAGGTGGCGGCCATCGCAGCGGCAGGTAAGTGTAATTTTAATTATTTTTAGTTGTGCGTTTCATTTTGGTTGTATTCCCCCCACCCACCACTACGCAATTATAGCAGCCGCCACTGAGGCACTGTTTGGTAATACGTAGAGATGGTGCTGGTGCATCACATGCATAGGCACTGGAAAGCGATTGTCTTCAGGCCCTGCTCTTGCTAGACCGCACTGGCTGCCTGTGAGGGGAAAGGCTCTTTTTTAAAGCAATGTGTCAGTCATTGAATTATTAAAAACGAAGGTCCCGTTATTTCCAGTCTCTGGTTACACTCTATTCTCCCAGAAGAAATTTAAGGTCAGCAGGAGCTTATCTGGTCTGTATTCCCGCTGCAAAAAGAGCATGTATAGGGGTACTGCTGTTTCAGCCTCTTGGCATCTAAAATGTGGAATTCTCTTCCCTTTACTCTCAGACAAGAAAAAATTGAACTAGCATTTCCTAAAAACTTGGAGGCATATTTGCAAGCCCCCATCGCCACAGGAGCATCACTTTTTTTGACGCTCTAGTGGCGAAGCGCCATTTTCAATATTTACAATGTGGCACAAAGCCACTTAGCGTGGCTTAACGGCACCTTGTAAATATGCCCCTTTCCGCCGCAGTCCTCTGCGGCAAAGGGGCATGCAATGGGTGTTGCTGTGGGCATTCCACCCCAACACCCATAGCTTTATGACGCTACCCCCGATTTGCAAGGAGATGTAAATATGTGGCAGCGCCCAAAACTAAGGCGTTTGAATGGCGCACGAGGAGAAATGCTTTAATTTCTCCTCGTTTTTGCATTTTCTATGTGTTCGACATTCTGTAGCAAGCATAGAAAGAGCAAAAAGCCATTAATGATTGTTTATGTGCAGGAAGGGACACCTTCCTGCTCATAAAAAATCATTCAATAATGACGATTTGCTACTTCATTTTGCAGCACACATAGAAGCAGCAAATAGCCATTATGGATTGTTTATGTGCATGAAAGGACACCTTCCTCTACATAAACAATAATTCCCTGCAATGCCGACACCCTTGCACTATGATGCAAAGGTGCCTGCGTTGGCGGTAGGCAGCTAATTTTACTGCCAGCGGTAGGGAAAACACAGGGGTGAGCTGTAGTGTAGTAAACACAACGCATCACTGCAATTTGAAAATGTCCGAGCATGGCACTGCCAACTTTGGCATTGCCCTGCGCTCTGACATTTTCTTCTAAATATGCCACTTGATTATTTAGATAGACCAGGTTAGGGATGGTGTGGTAAGTCACCTGTATTTGGGAGCTATTGCTCAGCGTTGGGACACTTCATTAGAGGTTACTAGGGCTGCTGAAAACATGGTTATTTAAGAAATGAAAGGTCAGAAGTATAGTTAATCTGCAAAGTCAGCATACCCGAAGGTTATAGCGCCAAGACGCCCTCGGGCATAAGTGCGCTCTATAAGTCTGTAAACGAAATCAAATCTTTTCCAACACAATATTATTATTAAAGTTGACGGGGTAGCTGCAGCACCCCTCAAATAACCGTTCTGGAGTTCAGAAAGTGAATGAGCAATAAACATGTTTTAAACGTTGGTTTTATCTCGTCACGTTTGCTGTGCGTTTAAGGATAGTGGTCAAATGCTAGCCTATGTCTTCTGATTGCTGCTTATTCGGTTACCATAAATATTGTTGCTTAGCTTTTTTGTTTTACTGCATTGAGAGGATTTTGTAAAGTCAAATATCTGACAATCTTGTTATGGAACGTGCAGTGTGTGAAACGAAAGGCTGTAGGATATCCCTTTGTTTAACACACGGCAACATTTAACTACATGCAATGCAGTGTACAATCGCTTCAAAGTCTTACAGCAGTTAGGAAAGCACACATGAAGTCATTTTTTTTGCTAGTTTTGAAGTGTGATGGACACAAAGATTTTAATGAGAGCAAAACAAATCAAAATTTTTTACTTGATGATGCCAAAATGATAAATATTCGTAGAAACAAAATTCGTACATATCATAGTTTGTGCCCTATATAGCTTTATCAGTAAAACTGCATGTCGGTGCAAATTTAGTGACCGTTTCAATTGCAAATGTGCAGTCTGTAAATGACAGAGCACTCCCACAGCAGGCTTTAGTAATAGTTTTGCGACAGTATGCCCCAAAATGTGCCACGGGTAACAAGCCACACCCTCCCCACTCTCCTGCTGAATGGGCGTGGCTCATTTGCCACACTTGGTCTTTGTGTGACGCTTGGATTTTTCACAATCCCTATGACTTCAGTGATGTAACCTTGATAGCAGCACCCCCACTATAAATTGTTCAAGCTCCTCTGATCACACACAGTCTGGGGAGCATCATAACACAGGAATGGTGGCCATCGAATGTGCTCCATTTATAGGGGGAGACCATCACACTATCCTCCCACTGATATTCAACGCTACAGACCTCTTGATCTTGCTCTCTTGCTTTCGGGCATACTCCTTGAGCAGAAGGTTCTCCTCGTTCAGCCGCAGGAAGCGATCCTCTAATTCCTCCCGGCTCACGCGACCCACTCGCTGCCGGACCTTTGCATCCTTCTCTACAAGAAGAAATTACATTCTTTTCAACTCCCATCTCTCATCTCAGTTCATCGTAGAAATAAAAAATTCTAGAGCAAACTTAAGCATTTTCCTATACATGTAGGTGATTGGAAAGAAGCAACATCACATGTTCTGCTTTAGGAAACTCCAACCTGACAAATGTCAAGTGGTGGAGATTCTAGGAACATTCAGAAATCTACTTCTGGCATGCACAAGAGGGAGGGGATTTTGTGAGGGGCAAGGTGAAAAATCCGGGTCAGGAAATAAATAAATAAATACAGGATTAAAAAGTGAACACTTTTCCTATACCTCTTCCCTCACAGCCCACTACAAGAATAACAGTTCCCTGCAATGTTCAACCTCTCACAGAAAGCATTACAGATGATGTCACAAACAATAATAATAGTAATAAACTTTTTATGTAGCACTAAATACAGTAGTTTTCCCATCCTGAGGCACTGCAGATACTGTCTCATTTTATGGTACTCAATTGACTAACCTCATAGTGCTGAAAGATAGTTTTGCTGGGATTTAGACCTTAGAGATGCTTTCCACAGCAATTCTCAAGGGTGAGCGGTCAGCTCAAAGGACGGCATGGCCAACAAAAGACATGAATTGTGATTGTACACATTGTATCAACAGTATCATCGCTGGTGGTATCACTGAAAAACATTCTATAGAAATACACATTCAAGTATACAAAAAGGACACTACATCAGGGCTGGACTGGGATCCAAAAGCAACCCTAGCAAAAATGTTCAAACCAGCCCCGTTCCCTCCCTCCTCTCTCATCTCTGTCTGCTGTTGTCTATCCTCTCTCTCTTTCCTCTGTCTCTTCTAAAGCGCTTCTTCAATTAACCTGGTAGAGCTGGAGAAAGTAGCAGTGGTGCCAGCAACGGCCTTCAGGCTCCGGCCGACCAGGGAAATTCCAGACAGAATAAATGGCCAGTCTGGCGGGCTCCACATCACTATAGTACTAGGAACAGTACTCTTGCTCTCTCAGGACCAGCCCACTCCTCTCATCACTCTTCGCCTTTAAGCTTGTACAGACCTCCCTTGCACCTAGCCTGCTGCGGGTGACCAAAATCTGCTGTGCACCACCTTCTGCCATGTGCCAGGGGGTTTGGCTACAAGGACTTGTCTGCCGCCAGTCCCCATGGTTAAAACACTGTAAACAGCCAATCTATGTCTCACACAGTCAACGGTGTGCACAGGGGGGTTAGCAGCAGGGGCCGGCCTGCCACTAGACTCTGAGTCCAACTTGCCACAGACAGCCAACCCCCTTTGCATACGGTCATGCTCCTAAATTTCTTGTGCGACCACCCCTGTGAATGGCTGTTGGCCTGCTGTAGCAGTAGTGAGAGGATTTCTTTTTTCCCCTCATTTCACGATTGACGGATTCTGTGTTGGATTTATAAAATCTGAGGCCCTGCTAGGTCTACGGCTCCCAGGGTGTGGTCAGGGTAAGCACATTCTGTGATGAAGATAATGTTTTTACCTATTTATTTTGTGGTTGGTGGGTTACCCTTGTGACTGCCTAAATGGGCTTTGACCTCAGAGACCTTGATCTCAGAGTAGGCTCAATCTATGCCCTTTATTCCCAACATGTTGCTTGGTGCATTGTGCTGGGTAATGATGGCTTCAACAGAAATATCTCTGTGATGACCAGTTGTTCAGATTGCACTGGATTCGCAAATTCGGTGGCAGGATCATGAATCATTAAAGCAAGATGGGTGAAAAAGCTCCCTGGTCCAATAGTGTGCCTTTTATGTTTCGAACTGGAATTACGAATCCTCTGCTGATTTATGCATTAACAGAGGTAGTACGAGTTACAGTCCAGAAATATTTAAAATGTATCTATTTATGCCCAGAACCTTCTGTGTATTCAAAAGCAAAACACACTATGTCACTTTTGGAACCAACCTTTCTTTTTCCTTTTGCTTGAGGGATCTGCATGAAACTTACCATGAAGAACTCAAAGTTGATGTCCATATCTACTTTACTTTTTGGAAAGTTTACATGCAGATTCATTGAACAGTGCAAAAGTTATTAAGAAATGCCTTTTCAATGCAAACTGTGACCTAACCATAACTACAATCACTTTTCCACCTCTAAGTTATAGTTACCTGAGCTAAATATAACTTACAACCCCGCAATGCACTGCTTAGGACCTCACATATTACATTACTGTGGAGAAGTGTGGCTCTATGGTTAGAGCAGCAGACCCTGATGCAGAGTTCTGGCCTGGGACCAGAGTTCAATCCCCCGCCTCGGCGGGTCTTGGATTCAATTTCCTCGGACCTGATAATTCTCGCCTCGATGCCTATTCTAATCATGGGTCCCACGCTGCAACTCTGGGCAATAGCTTGCTTAATCTCCACAATGGCCCCAGCAGCGCTGGGATGCCTGTCTTCACCATGGGGGTGCCCAGGGGTGGACATTTCACAGGGAAAGGCCAGGAAGGGTTCCACAGCGGTATGAGTAAAAGCGCCAGGATGCCCCCGTTGGGGGTGGCAGTGCGCTATACAAGTACAAACACACACACATTACTCATGACATGATCAGTGGCATCACTGATGACATCTCAAATGACATCACTGATGACATCATTCAGTGAGTGTAAGTATTTTCTAAGAGTTTATGATTTTTAAACATATATACTAAGCTGCTACAAAAGTTAAATTAGTTTACTAGGTGTACTACTAATGAGTGATACTACTTCTAACATATATTAATGATCAGTGATGTCATCAGCAATCTAACCTTTGAGAGTGGGTGTGTGAGTGCCTGTGTGGGTGTGTGAGTGCACGTGTGGGCCTGTAAGTGGATGTGTGAGTGGCTGTGTGTATTTGTGAGTGGGATTGTGAGTGCCTGTGTGTGTCTGTGAGTGGGAGTGGTGCTATGGATTTTGGGCATTTACATACTTATGGTATTTAAAAGGAAGACACAACAACAAAGAGAGGAAACTTAGGTAAACAACGAAAGAGTGAATAAGGAAAAGGACAACAGCGCGGGCAAAAACCAAAGGAGTTTGTTAAAAGAACCCTCACTCACCAACCTGGTTGGTGACATGCTTCATCACCAAGGAGGCCGAGTGCCTCCCTGGTGTGCTGCGACGCCTGGTTTACAGCGGAGCTGGTTTTTGATGGAAGGGTGGGTGTGAATTTTAAAAGGTTTGTGGTTTTAACCTATTACAAATTTAATCTAGGTAAACCAAAAACCATTAAAACAAGTGAGACGGACTGGGACTGGTTGGTTAGGATAACCAAAGTCAGTCCGGTTTAAATCAGTGAAAAGAAAATGGTCGACATGTTTCAGCTTATCAAGCCAATTTGGCTAAGCATTCCTCAGGACCAGGTGGCAAACCACGGGGGTATGCGCACGCTAAGGCGCACCCTAACCAGTGGAATGAAAGTGGTAAAACTTACGGTTCTACCAATAAGCCTCCTTGCTATTCCAGGGCTAATAAAATTCGTATGCAATGTACGACTAACATCATGGGTCCAAGAGGGGGGTAGTGAGCTATAGTATTTCCATGCTCGCACACTCCCGCTGTAGACCTGGTTCAGTCCTGCTCGGCCCGGATGTTTAAGAGGAAGAACCATGTACTCTGCTATCACCAGGAAACAACAAGAAAGAACCCACTTGTCACAGTCACTACGGAAGAGATTGCGCTCTGATACATTAAAGGTGCACTCACTTCCATCCAGGTTTTCAGATGCTTTTTCAAAGTGGAATTGCCAAGAAACACACTTACTTTGCTTATCCAAGCCGAAGAAGTTAGAATAATTTGTCCATTACAAAAGTGAAGCTTCAACTGGGGCACCTGCTACGTTTAACAAAACAATCCTTCTAGATGAATTTGAATATCTGTTTCTTTTGCGCTTAGCTTTTTATCCATTTTTAATTAACTTGAGGTCACTGTTTTTATGGTATTAAATATCTGTTTTGAAATTGAAATTGTTGAACTAAAAAAATGGTTGATTGATTCTTTGGGGATGATCAGCTCTCCTTAATCAGGACATATGCCTCTAATTTAATAATTTATTTTAATAATTTAATGGTGGAGGGGAGACACGCAGCCCTCCTCCCCGGGCCGCATTAGGCCTCAAGGATCCCATCCCCGGGGGCCCGGCAATAATTTATTAGGGAGGGGGCCACTTGTCCCCCCTCCCCAGGGTAATTTTGGCCCCGGGTACACCATCCACTGGGCAAAGCCATGTTTCACTGGGTACACTAGAGCCTACCCAGGGCACCCAGTGTGCATCGTGGAGACGGCAGGGGAGCCTCAAGGGCCCTGCAGTTCCAGCCGGCTCTCTGCCTCCTGCAGGAGCTGGCATTGCTGTTGCATGCTGGGAGCTGGTGGAAATACAGCTCCCTGCATGCAGGAGCAATAGTTTCATCTCTTTTCCTGCCCGCATGTCTGCAGGCAAGGAAATAGACAAAACCTCAGCTTCCAGCAAGTGGGAGCATTTTTACTGCTCCCGCTTCCTGGAAGGGGAGTGTTGATTTTGCTTGGCAGGAGCTGTCAAAGCTCCCGCTAAGCAATAGCAAACTGCTATGTCCCGGGGTGGGCACTGCCGGGACATAGCAGGAGCCGTCCCTGAGGTGGCAATACGCAGGACCATTTATGGCTCCAGGAGTGGGTTCGCACGGCCCCACTCCTTAGTTATGCGCAGAATGGATCCGGGGAGGTGGTGGCCCTTGGGGCTTATACAGCTTCAAAATATGGTTTTGGCCCTGGAGAGGTGTTAGTACCTGGGGCGGAGGGGGTCTGTGGAACCCCGTTCACTAATCTTACATTAGATCCAGGAAGGTGGCAGCCACAGTGGCCCCCCTGCACTATTATTGTATTAGTCCCAGGGAGGAGGTGGTCTCCGGGGATTGAAACAGTCCAGCAGGGGGGTCTGTGTGACCCCCCCTCTATTCATTAAAGCTACGGGGAGGTGGTGCTTTCCAGGGCTCATTTGAGCCCATGGAGAGGGGACTGCACAGCCCCTCTCCATTATTTAAAAAACAGCCCGGGTCGGTCAATGGGGCTCAAAGAGCCTCAGGGAAGGGGCTCCATTGGCCCCCTCCTTTTTCAGTAAAATGCCCACGGGACCTGGCCCAACCAGGGACCCTTTTTTAAACAAGCACAGGAGCCTGGACTTGTTTTGTTTACATTTTTGTGGTGAATTCGTTGCAACGTGTTTTTTAAACAAATGCTTTTTTGGCCTGGCGGTGTCCCTCTGGGACACCAGAGCAAGTTTAGGGGATCAGGATATTCCTACCCTGCCCCCATTTCTTGTTTTATGCATTTGTTTGTGGGATTTGGCTAAAGCCGAGTCCCAAGATGGCTGCCAACATTTCCTGGTTGAAGTGATGACAGCCAGTCAGAGAATCTACAGATCTCTGCACAAGCTCCTCATTATTCGCAAAGGCTTCACGATCGTACATATACAAATCTGGATTTTGTTTAATTCATCGACAACTACTGAATGGATTTACACCAAACAACTGAAAGCGTGATCTGTGGAACAAATTTTACCATTCTGCCAAATTCACTGTCATTTCATGCAGTTGTTCGGGTTGCTACCTTGTTCAAAACTCCTATGGGAATTAAAATGGGAAATACACTTTTTATTACCCCCCCCTTTTTATTAGCCCCCACTTGTTGGATCCCCCCAAAAATTGCCATGTGCAACTGAATCCCTGGCATAGACTTTTTGGGGGAACATTTCGTGAAGGTTCATCAAATGACGCAAAAGATATAGGCAAGTGTCAGGGCCATCAAACCACGAGTACTTAGGAAATCATCATTCAGGGTTAGGATATTACGAAATAATGTCCTAAAGAAGCGCAGTCCTCTTAGTTCACACAGAGATCAAAGGATTCCCAAGATGGCTGCCGATATTAGATCGCCAGAACAGCAGGTTAGCGCTCTAGCAGCGCTTGACAATCACGATGTTCCAGGTGCGCAGCCGTTACAACGGCGCACTTCACCAAGTTACTGAGGAGATTAGGTCGTGCTTTAGAGACGCGTCGCGAAGTTAGTCAGGGAATTTATTCGTCGCGTTCTAAGCACTAGCGAGAGTTGAAGCTGAATCCTGAGAGAAGAAGTTGTCGAGCATTAGAAGTTTTCCAAGTAAGACTGTTCCATTTTTTAGCACATTATCTGCAGTTGAAGAAAAGAAGTACTTTAGTGTTTTGGTTCCAGTATATTATCTCGTGCTACAGAATATTAAGCTTGACATCCAAGAGAAACTCAGCTCCAGCCCCCGGAAAATACAGCGCTATAATATAAGACTGAAGTAGCATATTAGGGCGGAGAGTCAGAGTAGACAAGGAGTTTTCCCAGTAGAAGGAGAGTAATAGATACATTGTTCGATAGACACACAGAGCAACAACGTCCTTATCAAAACAGAATCCAGTTGAGGAGTGCAACCAGGGTCAAGAGGGTAAGGAGCTCACACCCCCCCCTAGAAGAAGGTTACAAGAGCTTAGAAAGGTAGTGGGAGGAAGGTCAGAATTGCAGTAACATTGTTCCATGTTTAGTTGCAGCATCTACTAAGAGATTTTGCAAGATAGAAAAGAAACAAAAGAAAGAAGAGGAGCATTGGTCACAAAAGGATAGGGTAGGTACTCTGAGGGAGAGTTCATAGTACACACATAAGACTCCAGAGAAAAGAGGCACCAAGAGTATAACAATCCTTTTCTTTTTTAGCGAAGATAACACCTATCCAGTCCACCAGAAAATAGATGGGCGATCAACCGAAGAAACAAGAAGGTTGAAAAGTGGCTGTCTCTTCTCTGTCCAATTCCCCTTTCCCCCTCCAGAGTTCCTCGGTGTCATCGCGTACATAAGGCGTTGAGCACTGGGAAGGCTGGGAGTGGCATTGGGAACTTTCGACATTCTGCTCCCGAGCGTGAAGAACTTGGCCATCCTGACAGAGTGAAGTGCCCACGTAATTGTTCGCACCTGAGCAGAATGGCGGAAGGATTAGACCTAAAAAAGTTAGGAGATATCCTGGAAGGTATTCAGAGGGAGTTGGGTTTAGTGAGAGAAGAGAATAGGGAGTTGAAGAAAGAAACTACCGATTTAACATTTAAGATGAATAGTATAGCGTCTGGCCCTAGATTTTCCGCATTTTCAGAAGAGAGTTCCAGAGATGCACCAGACTCCCAACCAAAGGTCACCACACAAGTCATTCACTCCCTGTCCCCTGTAATACCTCTAGCGTCGCCAGAGCGTTTCAGTGGAGACCCCCAAAAGGCGCAGGTGTTTTTGACACAATGTACATTACACTTTATGTGTCGTCCAGCACTTTTCCCCGATGCGCAGTCTCGTGTGGCCTTTATCCTGTCTTATTTGAGTGGAGACGCAGCGTCATGGTCTATGCCCTTGGTGACCAGCAATGTTCCGATTTTGTATGATATAGATGAATTTAAAAAAGAATTCCTCCGAATTTTCGACAGAAGAAGTGTCTCCCAGGCCACAGATAACGAATTATTGGAAATAAAACAAGGCAATCGAGATTTGGTGGCATATTTAGCTCAGTTCAACAAATTGGTGGTGGAGACAGATTGGCCGGAGAACAAGAGAGCAGCAGTGTTCTACCGTGGGTTGAGAGACGAATTAAAGGATGCCTTAGCACAAGTACCAAACAGGCCTGCAGAGATTTCAGCATTAATAGACCTAGTCTTAGAAATCGATTTTCGCCAGAGTGAGAGGAGAGGAGAGAGAAGACGAGATTATCGCCCCAGTGTGGCCAGATTCGATCGTGTGAGAACTGAAGGCAGTAAAGATAATGATTCAACTCGTGGGAGTGAACCAATGCAAATAGGAACCATCCGAGGTCCTCTCTCTAAAGAGGAGAAGGAAAAACGGAGGGCGAACAAGCAGTGTCTTTATTGCGGCGCTTCTGGGCATTTTGTCCGGGATTGTCCTAAGAGGCCAAAACTGAAGACGTCGGAAAACGCCTTGCACCACCAGTAAGTGGAGTTGGACTGGTGGTTGCTAATTCAGAAACAGCTCCAACCAAACACACCTTGGCAAACACCTTACAGTCGGCTGCCCCACATATGGTAATGATGATGACGTTAAGGTTTCGATGAAGAACATTAAAGCAAGTGACGGTCATGATGGATTCGGGGGCGACAGGCAACTTCTGTGATTTAAAATTTGCTGAGAAGATTGGATTAAAGGCGATCATGAAGGAAAAAAGCGAGGCAGTCAGAGCGGTCGATGGAACTAATCTTTCGTCAGGGCCCATAGTGAGTCATACGGAACCAGTGGAATTGGAATCGGAGGAAGGTCATCGAGAAAGTTTACAATTTAATTTAATTGATGCTCCACAATTCCAATTGATTCTGGGGCTACCATGGCTCACGGAACACAACCCTACCATCGATTGGGCCGCACGTACAGTAACTCTAAACTCTCAATACTGTCAAGAAAACTGTTATCACGACCCACAACTTCATCAAGTAAAGACGCCGGCTTTTCATTTGAGTGAAAAAGAATCCGCACTCTGTGTGATAAACACCATAGAACTGCCTGTGGAATACATTGAATATGAGAAGGTTTTCAGTGAAGCAGAGGCTGAGAAGCTACCCCCACATAGGGGCTATGATTGTAAAATTGAACTAGAGCCAGGAAGCAATCTCCCTTGCAGCAGAATTTATGCTTTGACTGAGCGGGAAGATGAACACTTGAAGAAATATTTACAAAAGTACTTAGAAAATGGATTTGTCAGACCATCGCAGTCTCCAGTCTCTTCTCCACTTTTTTTTATCCCGAAGAAGAATGGAGAATTGAGAACGTGTATAGACTACAGGGCAATAAATCGGATAACTGTTAAGAATCGTTACCCATTGCCATTAATCTCTGTGCTGTTGGACCAGGTAAAGGAAGCTAAGATCTACACCAAACTAGACTTACGAGGGGCGTATCATTTGGTCCGAATACGTGAAGGTGATGAATGGAAAACAGCATTTAGAACCAAGCACGGGCTTTTTGAATATCAAGTAATGCCCTATGGATTGTGTAACGCCCCAGCTGCCTTCCAGCATTTCATTAATGATGTACTAAAAGAATTCATAGATCGAAACGCCATCGTGTACATTGATGACATTCTCATCTACTCGAACACAGTAGAAGAACACACAGAGCACGTGAAGAAGATCTTGCAGAAACTACAGGAAAACAGTTTGTTTGTCAAATTGGAGAAATGCGCCTTCAGTGTTTACTCGGTGGAGTTTTTGGGGTTTGTGCTAGCACCTAGCGGAGTGACCATGGATGAGAACAAGATTAAGGCAGTGTTGGAATGGGAGTCTCCTAAAAATGTAAAGGATGTGCAGAGCTTCATTGGATTTGCGAATTTTTATAGGAGATTCATTCCAAACTTTTCACAGAAATTGATTCCAATGACTAGATTACTCAAGAAGGGAGTTGATTTTGAATGGACCTTGGAAGCAGATGAAGCATTTAATCAGCTAAAAGAAGACTTCACCACAGCACCAATATTACTTCATCCGGATCCATCAGAGCCATTTTTTGTGGAAACCGATGCCTCCAATTGGGCATTGGGAGGTGTGTTGTCGCAAAGACACAAGAGCACAGGACAACTGCATCCAGTAGCCTATCGCTCTAGGAAATTAACAGCAGCGGAAGCCAACTACACCATTACCGAGAAAGAGCTGTTAGCTATTAAGGATGCGTTCAAGGAATGGAGGCATTACCTGATGGGGGCAAGGCATGTTGTGACCGTATATACTGACCATCGAAACCTAAAGTTTTTGAAGTCAGCCAGAACCTTAACCCCCAGACAATTACGCTGGTCCTTATACTTTGCGGATTATGATTTTGTCATTACCTATCGTCCTGGTTCGCAAAATGGTAAGGCCGACGCTTTGTCCCGAAGGGGAACAGGAGAGTTTTCAGAAGAAGTCAAGGTACAGACCATCCTACCAGCAGAAAAGATAATTGGGGCAGTTTTGAGTGAGTCACCAGAAGAACAAGATCCGGTATCAATGACTATGGTAGAAATGGAGAGTTGGGTCGCAGAAGATCCTGAGCGGGAGATACGAGGAGGTTTACCATATCATCAAGGAGCTCTTTACCTGCCAACCCGTGAAATGCAGCAGAAAGCTTTGAAAGAAAGTCATGATGACATATTGGCTGGGCATAAGGGCATTGCAAAAACTGAAGACTTGGTGAGACGGCGTTTCTGGTGGCCCAGCGTCACCAAAGATGTGAGACAGTATGTAACCACTTGTGAGACTTGCGCTAGGGGAAAGTCGGAGCGGCTTGCGCCTAAGGGGTTACTTCACCCATTGCCAACCCCCCCACACCCGTGGCACACAATAACTTTGGATCTCATAGTTGATTTACCATCTAGTAAGGGGTATGACACAATTTTGGTGTGTGTAGACGCATTTACTAAGATGGCTCACTTCATACCTCTAAAAGGGGTTCCCACATCAGCAACCTTGGCACAGGCTTTTAGTCAGAACATAGTTCGGGCCCATGGTATCCCTAAGGTTTTGATATCAGACAGAGGTTCCCAATTCTTATCCCACTTCTGGAGAGCCTTTACACAAAAGTTGGGTATTGATACTAGGTATACCACCAGCTACCACCCAGAAACCGATGGCCAAACCGAGCGAACCAATCAGGAACTAGAGCAGTACCTAAGGTTGTGTTTGTTAGACCAGGAAGGTGATTGGCCGGATTACCTGTGGGCAGCTGAGTTTGCTCATAACAATGCAAAAAATATGTCCACCGGTTACTCACCTTTCTATCTGAACACGGGTAGGCATCCCCATCAATCTCTAAGCTTTCAAGATGTAGATGTTCCCGCGGTAACTGATTTGGTAGAACATCTAACACGAGTACATAAATCAGCCACAGATAATCTAACCAAAGCAAAGGCCAGTTATAAATTCTATGCAGATAGGAAAAGACGAAAGGAACCAGATTTACAGGCTGGGGATAAGGTTTGGTTAAACACGAAGAACCTTAGACTCAAGGGTGTAAGGAAATTTCAGCCTAGATTTGTAGGCCCTTATTTGATTGAGAAGAAGCTAAGTTCGGTTAATTATCAGCTTCAATTGCCTAAAGGCTTACGGGTTCACCCCGTATTTCATGTCTCTCTATTAAAAAAGGTTTCAGATGCTTTAAGAGTAAAAAGACCCCCGAAACCCATCCAAACCGAGCAGGGAGAAGAATTTGAGGTACATCAGGTATTAGATGCTAAGGTACGAAAGGGTCAATTGTATTATTTGTTGGATTGGAAGAACTATGGGCCTGAGGAAAGATCCTGGGAGCCATCCTCTAATGTTCATGCACCTCATTTGATTAAGGAGTTTCATAGAAGATTTCCACATAAACCCAAGCTGAGAGGAAGCTCTTTGAGAGGGGGTACTGTCAGGGCCATCAAACCACGAGTACTTAGGAAATCATCATTCAGGGTTAGGATATTACGAAATAATGTCCTAAAGAAGCGCAGTCCTCTTAGTTCACACAGAGATCAAAGGATTCCCAAGATGGCTGCCGATATTAGATCGCCAGAACAGCAGGTTAGCGCTCTAGCAGCGCTTGACAATCACGATGTTCCAGGTGCGCAGCCGTTACAACGGCGCACTTCACCAAGTTACTGAGGAGATTAGGTCGTGCTTTAGAGACGCGTCGCGAAGTTAGTCAGGGAATTTATTCGTCGCGTTCTAAGCACTAGCGAGAGTTGAAGCTGAATCCTGAGAGAAGAAGTTGTCGAGCATTAGAAGTTTTCCAAGTAAGACTGTTCCATTTTTTAGCACATTATCTGCAGTTGAAGAAAAGAAGTACTTTAGTGTTTTGGTTCCAGTATATTATCTCGTGCTACAGAATATTAAGCTTGACATCCAAGAGAAACTCAGCTCCAGCCCCCGGAAAATACAGCGCTATAATATAAGACTGAAGTAGCATATTAGGGCGGAGAGTCAGAGTAGACAAGGAGTTTTCCCAGTAGAAGGAGAGTAATAGATACATTGTTCGATAGACACACAGAGCAACAACGTCCTTATCAAAACAGAATCCAGTTGAGGAGTGCAACCAGGGTCAAGAGGGTAAGGAGCTCACACCCCCCCCTAGAAGAAGGTTACAAGAGCTTAGAAAGGTAGTGGGAGGAAGGTCAGAATTGCAGTAACATTGTTCCATGTTTAGTTGCAGCATCTACTAAGAGATTTTGCAAGATAGAAAAGAAACAAAAGAAAGAAGAGGAGCATTGGTCACAAAAGGATAGGGTAGGTACTCTGAGGGAGAGTTCATAGTACACACATAAGACTCCAGAGAAAAGAGGCACCAAGAGTATAACAATCCTTTTCTTTTTTAGCGAAGATAACACCTATCCAGTCCACCAGAAAATAGATGGGCGATCAACCGAAGAAACAAGAAGGTTGAAAAGTGGCTGTCTCTTCTCTGTCCAATTCCCCTTTCCCCCTCCAGAGTTCCTCGGTGTCATCGCGTACATAAGGCGTTGAGCACTGGGAAGGCTGGGAGTGGCATTGGGAACTTTCGACATTCTGCTCCCGAGCGTGAAGAACTTGGCCATCCTGACAGCAAGTCAAAAAATACTTTTCCTATGGAAACATGGTCCCAACTATAACTGCGTCATGGTAACAAATACGTGTATATATACATATATTCACTAAAAAAACTAAAGGTTACAGGGATGGTATAGTTTGGTGCATATTTTACACCCAGAAAACCATAGAAATTCAGAAGTTACAGCTATAGTTATCTCAAGTAACTATAAATCGTGCCCCCGCCATGCACAGTTTTCTCATCAGTAGTTTCACTGCAAATGTTGCAGTGATATTATCGACAATGTCATAGAAGATGTCATGAGTGATGTAATATGTGGGGTAATTAGCAGTGCATGACGTGGACGTGTGATGTAGTAACCTTAGGGCATGAGCTATAGTTACTTTAGATAACTATAACTGCAGAATTTCTATTGTTTTATCTGTGTAAAATCTGAACCTAACTATAACGTCCCAGTAACCTTTGTTTTTTTAGTGAATTTCTAAGGTTTTTTATATTTATTTCCTAACCATAACGGCCCTTTTAACTTATTTTTTTCCTACCTATAATGTCCCTGTAACCTGGATGTGTGAGTGGGTATGTGGGTGCGTAAGTAGGTGTTTGAGTATGTAATGGGTGTGTCAGTTCATGTGTGATTGGCGGTGTGGGTCTGTCAAGTCGCACCTGCCCGGTAGACACTGACACACATACACGATCAGGACCAACCCGAAAGTAGCTGGCCTGGAATTACAGTTTCCGGCATTCATGACGTTAGTTAGGCATCACGTGCTCCCGACGTCAAGCCGGACCTGGATATATTGAGGCAGAGCAGAACAGGACACTGCCGATTATTCAGAGGGCTCTCTGTTTTTCCTGATTTGAGCCTGCCTTTTGGACCCGTGTGAGCTGCTGTTATTCCTGCCTGACGCAGAGGGGGTAAGGGTGCTTTGCATGACCTGCAGATTTGTGGGTTGTTCTTTTGCGGCCACACTCACTTCTCTGTTGGCGAGACAGTGTTCTTGGCGGTCTTTTGCAGGGGAGAGCCTTTAGCGTTGAGGTCAGCGTGTTGCCTTGTTGGTGAGACAGCTTCTTAGTGCGTTCTCATGCATGGAACGTCTCTGACCCTTTTATCACCTTGACTTTGTGCCCAGCCTCTGTGCTTGGTCCCATTAAAGAGTGGGTTCTGCACGGCTGGAACCTTTGTATATAGTATTCTGGGTTCAGGATTCCATCCCAGTACCTCTTTTTACCGTCCTGAACATTTCAGAACTGGAAAAGCGCTGTGCATCATACTCTGTGACTGATTATTGATTTTCCTGCTTTTACATAACTGACTTCACCCTCAGTCATATTTGGTATTGTGAGATTAACATACCAAAGCCTTGTTGGTTCAGGACGGAATTATTATAGTGCTATGCTTATTTTGTATTTGTTTTTTTTTTTTGTTTTTTTGGAAAACCTTTATTGTCAAAGTCAAATTTTACACAGCTTGTTACCTACATCCTGCAGTGATACAGGCCGGTAGCGACAACTCAGTATCAAGAGTGATAAGCATTACGGGGTAAGTACCGTCCAGTTAACACAGCTTATACGCCTACAACCCTGAAGGGCCGGCAGCAGAATAGGAACAACAGGCGACTTATGTGGGAGGCGAACGCATAGTCGTAATGCCATATGAGGTCAAACAAGATGTGGTCTAGGTTTCGTTTATCTGTATTAACTAACTCAAAGAAAACACATTAGCAACCTCCCAGGGTGTGTCCACCATACCCAGTATGTGGAGTACTGTATCGTACAGCGCGGGGCTGCGGTACCTCGCAGCGCGCCACAGAGGAAAGTGGGAGCATGATGTGGCGCAGCGCAGCCCCGGCTCGTAAAACCTCTGCTCTGGGAGGGGGGTCGGTATGAACCAATCAGGAAACTAAGAAAGTGGTGTTACCATCTAGAATGCCATGCCATCTACCCCAGTTGGGAACCAGGGTCCCAGGACCTCGGAGCCAGGGGAGGTCCAGAGCCCCCGCCCATCCCTCCCGGGTCCCAGGAATGCGCTATGTGAGTACCCTGGAGTGCATGTAGCCGATCCGAGTGCGGCAAGAAGCACCGTGTGAGATGTGTACCAGGAGGATGGGGGCAAGCGGGGTGAGGAGACGCAGCAGCGGGGAACGTTATTGGGGGCCAGGCGCAGGTCAGCCCATAGCGGGAGGTCAATCCCCCCCCCGAATCTCCACGCAGACTTCCCCCCGCCCCAATCGAGTCCTGAGAGCGCAGGAGATAGTCCCTGAGGGGCCCCCATAAGTCTTTGGGACGGGACTTGCTGGGCATGAGACAAAGCCTAACCTCCATGGACTCCAAGGTCGACACCATAAATGCCCGACTGGATGGAGTCGTGGCTAAACTGGACCAGCATGATGCCCGCATCCAGGAGACTGAGGAACGCATCTCTTCCCTTGAGGACGGCGCTGCCTCCTCGGGCAAACAAATGACACAAATGGACAGGCTCCTCAAAATCATCGCGGACAAGAATGAGGACCTGGAGGCCCGTTCCCGACGCAATAATGTTCACATTCTGGGCCTTGCGGAGTCCACCAACACTGGGAAAGTTGAGACCTTCGTTGAAAACATGGTGACTGAACTCTTTGGAAGGGACTCCTTTTCCCCGCACCTTATCGTGGAGAGGGCACACAGATCCTTGGCCGCCCGCCCTCCGCCTGGATCCCTTCCGAGGCCCATCATCGCTCGATTCCTGAACTACAGGGACAGGGATGCCGTGCTGCGCCGGGCGCGGGAACTGGGCACCGTGCGCTACGGCAATGAAACATTATCCTTCTTCCCTGATTTTACCGCCACTGTCCAGGAGTCTCGACGCAAATTTGCTGCTGTCAAGAAGAAATTGCGAGCACAGGAGATTCCGTACGCCATGCTGTATCCAGCGAAATTGAAAATAACACACAATGGTAAACAACTTTTCTTTCAGCAGCCTCAGCAGGTGGAAGACTTTCTTAAACGCCACAAGAGGGACAATGCTCGGGACAGAGATGAACAGCATCGCTTATTTTGGTTGTTGAAACCACACATGGTCTTGTTTTTTATTTGTTTCACATTATAGGAAAGAGCACAGGGGGGTATCCAGGAAAAATCTTTGGTTGCTTATCAAGCCGTTCCGCACCTAACCAGGGTATGTGGGTGGTTGTTTCGCGCTCCATACTGTTTTCAAGGGGTGATGTTTTATATTAGACATATCTCAACCTTATTGTTTATTTTCTCTTTGTATTAGCTTTGGTGTTGGGATTCTGCAATCACCCTCTTCTCTCTCCTGATAAGCGCCCCTTCCTTTTTTCTTACAGGTAGTGTTCTACACACATTACTTTTGCGTTTCTTGGTAGTGTTTCACTTGGATGTGTTTTCTGGTTGCTAAAGCTGGTGTTTCTTCTGTGTCATCCCCAGATCTCCCTCCATGGTGTTCCTACCCCTTCCTTCCCTCACTTGACTATCTCACTAGTCCGTGCTTACTTATATTCCGGACTTGGGGCAGTCAAGAGGTGAACCCCATTGAGCATCGGCACAACCCTGAGAATTCTGGAAGATGTAACCTGACAGGGTCTTTGAGTGGGTGTGAGAGTGGTTGTGTGGGTCTGTGAGTGGGTGTGTGAATGGCTGTATGGGTGTGTATGTGGGTGTGCATGAGTGGATGTGTGAGTGCCTCTGTCAGTCTGTGAGTCGGTGGGTGAGTGGTTCTGTGGGTCTCTGAGTGGGTGTGTCAATGGCTGTATGGGTGTGTGAATGGTTTTCTGGGTCTCTGAGTGGATGATTGAGCAGATGTATGGGTGTGTGAGTGTTTGTATGGGTTTGTAAGTGGGTGTGTGAGTAGATGTGTGAGTGTGTGTGGCTGGCTGTGTAGCTGTGTGAGTGGGTATGTGAGTGGTTCATGGGTCTCTGAGTATGTGTGTGAGTGGCTGTACAGGTGTGTGAGTGGGTATGTGAGTGGTTGCATGGATGTGAACATGGATGTGTGAGTAGGTGTGTGAGTGCCTGTGTGGTGGCTCTGAGTGGGTGTGTGAGTGGCTGTATGCATGTGTGAGTGGTGTTCTGGGCCTCTGAGCAGGAGTGTGAGTGGCTGCATGGATATGAGAATGATTGTGTGGGTGTGTAAGTGGGTGTGTGAGTGAGTTTTTAAGTGAGTTTTGAGTGGGTCTGTGAGTGGGTGCATCTGTAACTGGAACCCTAGTCCGTCATGGATTTTCATGGTGCAGGCTGCGCTGAGTGCCGCAGTGGATCCGTGGATCCTCGCATGCCCCCCCAAAAAACTATATGGGACAATTTCTTGCCCATAAGGGGTCTCTCACAGACCCTTCCATCAGTCTCATGGGATCGTTATACTGGTATCTTGAACCTATATATTCTATTTTCTCCCCCCTTTTCTCTCAGGTTGCAGCCAGCCAATCACGGCATTGCTGTTGGCAATGGGTCCCCAGATCCATCACAATGGATCAGTGTTTCTAGATATATATATACATCTTTTTTCTTTAACAGCTCCAAAACCAATTAACAGATCTACACCAAATTACAAAAAGCACTCTTTCTAGACCAAGGTCTATCTTTCTACCAAATTTGGTGCAATTCCATTCAGTGGTTCGGGCTGTAGTTGTGTATAAAAAACCCAAAGGAAATTGTATGAGGAAAATGCGTTTTGGGATCCCCACTTTTTCTTGGCCCCCACTTGACGAATCACCCCAAAACTTTCCAGACAGCAGCTGAAGTGACTGGCACACGCGTTTTCAACCTTTCGTGAAGATTTGTCAAACAGTAGCATAGTTATTAGCAAAACATAAAATTATTTTCCTATGGAAACTAGGTCCTAACTATAACTACCTACAGGGGACTGCCAGTATATATATGTAGTAATGTATCTTCAAATAGTGAGACAAATTGACAATACAACATAATATCAACTTTTCTTACATAGAATGCTTGATAAATGAGAAACACATTGTCAATATATAATCATATTTCAATAGTGTACGGACCGGCCAAAGAAACATAGATGTGTAGAGATATATATTCACCTTTCATTGTTACTGTCTTCAAATGCTTGAGGGGTGCTGGACTCACCGAAACATCTTTAAAAACAGAATATAAAAAATTAAAACAGACACCAATAATCAATACCAGTTTATGTAGAAAGTTAAAAGGAGAAGGATGAAAACATTGGACTTCCTCTGGTATTGAGTTGATGTCATAGGAACAAAGCATCTTCAAGTATCTCTGTAACAAAAGTAGGTTTATATTTCAGTCCACCATTTTGGGATGTAGGATGATCTGTGATAATGTATTTGTAATATTATGACACATCAACTATGTGCTCATTACCGATTCAAACAATGCCATCCTCTGGTATATCATCCTACTCGGGGCCCTCAACCTTAAAACAGTGATAGAAGCCTAGTTTGGCCTCGCAAACACCAGAAACATCAAGCGATACACCTCAGAACCAATTGGAAAGAAACATATCAACCTTGTATTCATTGTAATGGAGACAATCGCAGACCCCCTCCCATATTTATGGACTTTTGTGAACTTATTTTATTGCCTATCCATCACACATGTCAAACAGAGACAACGGAACAGATGGTTCAAGGACCGTCCAAATGCATTAAGTCAACCAGACCCTGGTCTTCTCTTGAAGTTCCAATACCATTGTCTGCTTCCAACCCACCATACTGAGCTACACATTACAAGGCAATGCAGATGGCAGATGAAACCCTGAAAACACACATCCCAAAACCTATGCCATATGCACTGTGGCGGTCATAAGACCATAGAAACAGAAAATAAAAATCTCCAAAAAAGGAAAATTATAGTGAAAAACCCTACATCAAAAAGAAAAGCTAAAAGCTACTATCACCATTCTCCTAAACCACATCTCCTCATCTAAAAACCACCAACCATTCATCTACCATCAATGAGGCCTCAAACAGAATAGGACTTCTTTGAGGCTGTCTAATATTTAATCAGTCCCACTCTGGATCACACAATCTCACATTTCACCTCCATCAACAAATTCTTCAACATCAAAGTCAACAAATTTGCTAACCTAATTCAGGAAGGATCTCAAGACCTGGCTCTTTGACTAAACCCCTGTGCCCAGATTTATCACCCAGACCCCCAGTGCCTTTAGACCGTTACGGGTGAGTAGCCATGCTTAAAAAAACCCTAATTGATTGATTGAACAAAAAACACTAAGCTATTGGCAACAATAGACTGCTGACCTCTGTACCACCATCTCTTTTCTTAACTCACCAATTCACTCTTACAGACCTCTAAAACACCCTCAACTTCCGTAGACTCACCATGCATAGACAACGTAATTCTCTCTTTAATCATCAAGTCATCATCACTCCTCTACTCGTATAAGGAAATGCCTCCCTTGCAACAAGTGCAAATACAACACGATGATTGGAGGAATCCTTGGATTAATCTTATCCACTGGTGAATATTTGGGCCACATTACAGACGATAGTTTCCACCCACTGTGCCACTCCAGACCTAATACAAATCAGTCTTGCTCCTGCTCCAAAAGGAACAGTCCATCCCAAACTTCCAGGCCAGGTCCTCTCCAGATGGGAACACAAGCAACACCAGATCAACTTTGACCTACTTAGGTATTGTCAGTGACGTATAGCTTAAGTCCGGTGGCACAGTGAGCATGTGACCCACGTCTAGGCTTACCCATCGTACTTAGGGCATCTTCTGTAAAAACAACCACATGATAGAATGAATGATTGAATTAATCTCAGCCAATGGCGATCGCTTGGAGAAGCAATTCAGACACTCATTTTTCGGCCACTGCTCCTGGATGTGTCTCTTCTTCTGCACGGATGTCTCGAATAAGAGGCGGTGCACATTCCATTCCACCATCCTTTAATACTGACCACGGCCAAGATTCGCAGAATTCGTGCTCCCTGGCCATCGTTGCGTTTCCAAGCAGCAATGGAGCCTCCAAGCAATATTCTTTTAGGGCAACCAAAATAGCGAAACTAATTCAGAGTTATCAACTTGAACTACGATATAAGTTCAATCAAGTAATATTGTATCATCATAAGGGCTCCAACAATCTACAAGCATTCTAGATCAACCACTGCCTGTTTGGATTGATGGACGTTAGGAGACAATTAGACATTAGGCTACACTGCACATCTGCCCTTTGCTTGGAACAGCCCTACCCCTACTCGCTTCCCAAAGGCGTCTGCATCTAAAGCTAGCAGAACAAATAGGGAATATTTCAACTCATCAGGTATTCCTGGATCTCAGAGATCCAGAATTCCTTCTTCACAAACTAACCTGACATAGGGGGAGAGCACAGTAAACTGTGGCTTTTCTTGGGAAACGGTCCTTCTATGATGGCCTCAACTTACGCTGGACGTGAACCACGACACCCACCAGCCACGCAATCCACCAGTAGTGGGCTACATGTGATATTTCCAGGTGTATCAATCATTCAACATTAATTGCAGGAGATACATTTTTAAGGGGATTAAAATCTAGTTTCTATGATTTTCATTGTTTTGACATTCATAACGGACCAACATTATTGTTTTGATCTGAGGTTAATATTGTTTTGGTCTCTCATGTTTGATTCTATGTGTGATGTGTTGTAACATTATAGTTATGTATATGTTTTTTTACTTACCAGAGGGATCCATTGCCTTCCCTCCATTTCCCTAAGATTGTGTCAGTGTTTTTAATTGTATTGTGCAATATCACTGTTCAAGAAGGTCCCTGAACTGAGTGAAGCTGTCCACAGTAGATGGGAGGTGCTTGATCTCTCTCTAAAGTGCTTGTCCTGAGGGAGAGACAGGGTTGGTGCTCTGCAGAATGAGGTATGCCTCCATGTGCCTCCCCCAGGGCTCTCCAGCTTCCCAATAAAAGGGGAGGGGCGCCATGAATGGCGCCCGGCTGGGGCCTAAACAGGCACAGGAGACACTTTATATTGTTTTTTTGATGACCAGAAATAGAGATATTGAATCCGTGACGTTTTAGCGTCTAGTTAAATTGCTAGTAAGGTAATATACATTTTATTCTGATCACTAATTTTGTAATGGGCATTCTCTCTTCTTACCTTGGATGGCCCTGATAACAGCTACTTTGGAGTCCGTGTCTCTCACGGGCACATCCTCTGCATCTTCCATCAGGTTCACTGACATAATGGTACTAGGCGCCTGCAAGAAGAAGATAGTTTAGGAAGGAGGAACATGGAGCCTGGGGAGAGGCCTCCCAAAAACAGTAGGAGAGGAAAGGTGCTTACACCTTTCTTTTCTGTTAGTTTTCCCTTCATTTCTCCTCAATGCAATTTTCCACAGAATCTGTCTGTCTCTTCTCAATATTGCTCTACCATTCAGTCACATTGGTTACCACCTCTGGTTTTCTTACTATTTCCTGTCTTATGTACTATTTTTTTAATCCTTACTGGAGAGCTTCAGTTGTTGTTTTGAGCTCTGTTTATTACCTTCAGCCTTCCAGTTGTTCCATCCTATTCCATTTCATCAGTTGTTTGATTCCTGATGTTTTCTCATTGTAACCCTTACCATATGAGAATACTTTTTTAGACTTTCAAAGCCAAAAACAGCCTAAGAGAGAAGAGAAACGTATAACTGTGCTGAACGCCAATGAACACAGATGTTCTCACATTGATTGTCCAACTTTTTTTCCTCGATCCCAGAAGCCACAGGGACCACTAGGTAGTATCAACAAGGAGATTGTAAGAGTTTCTTACAAATCAGGAAACTGGGCTTGGTCTGTGGTGGAAAGATGGCTTCCTTAGTTTCCATGACTGTTGGACGAGCAGTGAAGCCAGGTTCAATGGAGGTGGCTTAGGGGTTGAGAGTAGGTGCATCATAGCACACTTATAATACCTGGGTCAAATTTCAACGCAGCAGTAATTTCAGTAATTCCGTGTTAGTCCCTGACCCAGAATCACAGATAATTACACGATTATTCCTCATCCCTTGAATTAGAGTCATTTGGAAGGAAAATCCTACTGCAAGAACATATTTAGTGAGCGGGAGCGACTGCTCGCTTTTCGTGTTCTGCTGCATTTAGTGCTATTTTTTAGCACAAAATGCATCCTTGCGTTCATATTGGATGTGAGGGGCATTTTACGATAAGAAAATAGCACTTAATGTCGGTAGTAAATCGGCGAAAAATCCTACCCCAAGAGCACATTTAGTGAGCACAAGCAGCCAGTCACACTCGCCATTCGTGTTTTGTTGCATTTAGCGCTATTTCTTAGCGCAAACTGCATCCTCGCATCCATTTCGGACGCGGGGGGTATTTTTGCGCTAAGAAAGAGCACTAAACTCAGAATTACTCGTATCATGTAATTTCAATATAATCTTGTGGAATTCTTAGGTAATTCAGTGATAATTCTACATGGAATTACACAAGTTACGTCCACCCCTACTTAAAATATGGATATAAAATGCAGCCATTGTTGTTATTTTACACAAAAAAAAATCCTTAAATAACTCCTTACCTATAAAAAATAATTTAGAACACTGGAGATCGTTATCCTTGCAATAATATACACTGTTCATGATCACTAATTGATTGCGATTATTTGGAAAAATGTCTTAAGCATTAAGTGTGAAGAATCTCCTGCTTTCCTGGCACCTGCAAACCCCTTAATATGCAGAGCTTCAAGATCAGCCAGCTCCTTGTAGTGCTCCCTAACATTTGTTGGCCTGTGTCCTCTGATTATAAAGGCTAAAACTGAGAGTCTTCCAACAGATTCTAGCTTTTCATGCATCCCAGACTGTGCCCACTGCTGCACCTTCTCTATTGCTATCCATAAAGTCTGTCAGCCACTCCTTCATGTGTTCTATATATTCCGAATTGAAGAGCAGCCCCTTATCAAAGGTCCATGTTTGAAACAACCTAGTTGCAGCCAATACCTGACACTCTATTATTAAGGAATTGTAGTCTGAAAAGACCCTGGGGAATTTCTTTATACATGCCTCCCTCACAAGCCCAAGTGAAACCTAAAAATAATCCAAGAGAGCAAATTTCTTGTGGGGGTATGAGAAAAATGTGTAGACTTGGTCAGGAAACATTAGCCCAGCCCATGCGTGAATAAGTCCATGATCTCTCATGATCTCTCATGATCTCATGAACTTTCCTATAAACTACAGGTTTCCGGATCACATACCTTCCTGCACTTGATGAATCATTTATGTGGAGATTAAGATCCCCACGCACTATGAGGGGAGTTGGCCACAAAGCCAACTCCACATCCAAATATGACATTACTGCTTCTTCATCATGATTAGAGCCATATATAGAACATATGGTAAAGCAATACCCAACAACATGGCATTACACCAATGCCCACCTCCCTAGTTTGTCAGAGAGGCTATGCTTCGCCACACAAACATTCCTTCTAGCCATGATTGCCACTCCCCTCTTGGTAGTTCTCAGCGTAGTGCAGACCAAAAGAGTGTATCTAAGGGTCTTCAACAGATCTCTCCTGGCCTTCGCTATGTGTGTTTCTTGTAAGCAAATGATATCTGCACTCAATGTTCTCAGCCTCTCGGCTACCTTGGCCCTCTTAGATCTATCTTTCAGGCCACAGACATTAACTGTGCAGATATGCAACTTTCTTGCTTGTTCCTTATGTAAAATATAGTAGTGTCATACTAGTTTGACTAGTTTCCTGTAACTGAATTAAATAGGAGCTCACTTTACTGCATAATTCCTCATACTTAGATAGGAGCTCTCTGACACTCACCCCCTGGTCGCACTACCTCCTATAGCCAATTGCTTGTGCTGTTTTCAGTCAACACTCTTAACATCCAAGCTCCTGTTTTTACTCCCCTTTTGTAGACCCCCTTGTCACCCTAAATCCTCTGAATCAGCCATCCCACTCCCCACAACTCTACATCTCCCTCCCTCCCCCTTACACCCGATTGAAGCGTTCAGACATATGTTTGGCCTGCGCAATGGTTTGTGCGCCCTTCTTCCTCCCGAACACAGCCATTCATCAATCATAAAAGAGTAAAATAAAAAAGCCCGCAAAAGACAAAAAGAGTTCTTATCAAAATCCATATCATCACCCTTTGGCATACCTCCTAGACATTTATACAATGTTACTCAATGCATGTTCTCGAGCTATTTCTTTGCCTTAATCCCTGATGAAAAAACATGAGTCTTGCTTTTAAAGATTATCTTAAGTCTTGCAGGGTTGATTAGGAAGGCTTGCAAGCCTTTCTCCTAAAATAGCTTCATCGGCTGCCTCATCCTCCAGTGCCTCCCAACTATGAAATGACAAAAATCTGACCGTGCCTTTTCAAACACCACCTATCTAAGAATGAAGTTACCCAAAAAAATCAAGATAGCCCTGGGCTTCGAGCCAGCAGGAACACTTCCCTGGTCAACCTGTTTTATCATATGTGGGAATCTATGTGCTCTCTGAATTTCATGGCCCCCGTTCCACCCTTCAAGTTGAGGAAAGGCACTCCGGAAGAGAGTGACCACAAACCTCCTTACATCACTGCACTCCACACCCTCCTCTATCTCCAAAATTCTTAGGTTTTTTTTGCATTGTCAGTTCTCTAATTCCTCTAGTTTCCACTGAGTGTGCACTAGTTGGGCCTCATGTCCAGCAGTATGTTACTTTATCGAGGCAAGATCTGTCTCCAACACTGGAGCCAGGCCCTTTACTGCTGAAATTCTCTCCGCGATCTCAAAGCATGTTTGGAGATTTTTTGTATTGCCCCCTGCAGCTTCCTGGTCGCAGCAACGGCTCCTGAACTGTCAGAGAAAGTTTCCTCCCGATGTAGCATTAGCCCTTGAATGATAGCATCAAGGTTAGGTGTCTCAGCCGGCCCCACCTGTGCCTGAGTTGGACAATCTCAAACAGGCCAGGCTCTCATAAGCTTGCTGTGTGGTGGCCTAATCCCATTTTAAGTCTCCCCCAGTACCAGCCCTCTGGCCCACCTTTCTAGGGAGCTTTCATACCGCCGACCAGGTGTTTCCATCCTCAACTCCTGCGTGGGCAGAGTCACTCACCTTATTTAGTATATTGCTCATAGAGCCACCTTCTGAAAGTTCAGGATCATTATCTGACCTGTCTAATCTATCAGAGATTGAGAAGAAACATTGTACAGCCTCAATGTCCAAGCGGGTCTTAGCAATGGTTGTACCATCCTTCTTGTAGTTTTCCTTCATGGATTTGCCCTGACGGGCACCCTATGACCAGAAACACCCTCCTTTCCAGAAAGGATTCATCTCCCTGATCTCTACCGGCATAATCAATGTGCTGCTTATCCAACCGTTTCTGGATATTGGTTGTTTCCCTTATAGTTAATTCTATACCAGTTTCCAGGTCACATATGTGTGGGGATTCATTGGTTAAACATGAACTGTCTCCTTTTATAAATAGATTATAGCCCCCCCTAGTAGGTTTTGGAGTAGCGGGCATTTGTATGCGGTTTTCCAACCCCCCCCCCCCCCCCGATCTCAAAATCTTGCCCCCATGAGGAGATTATTCAAAGTATTTCAGTGGTTAAAGCTAGTATTAGTTAACGTTAAAGTATTAAAGCTAGTATTAGTGGCTTTTATGCTAGAAAAATAGCAGAGAAGTATCAAGCCATAGGGCTGTGTTGCGATTGTGCACCGTAGTAAGCCGAACCAGGTACACACACACCACAACGAACTCCCCTGTGTGAGCGAACACTTGTATAAATGGAAAAGGAGCCCGCAGCACTACCTCTCCCAGAAGGCAGTGGGGCCTAGCACTGCCAAACAAACAGCCTGTCAAGAAAACGCCTCCTTATAAGCACCTCCCACACAGTGGGAAGGTGCTTGACAATTTGGGTCAACACTCTTGGTGAGCGGACGTTTCCTCCCCGCTGGAGGATTTGGGGACGCAGACGTTCGTTGGAGTACATAGGATCCGCCGAGAGCAGTTCCATGGAGCTCTCGGGTGTCTCGCTCGGATTGCGTGAACTGGAAAGCCGTTGACCAGGTATTCAAGAAGCTCGTTCATAAAGAGCGCAAGTGTGGTTTCTCTATCCACTAGTCACGCACTCGTATATACATTCTGCCCGTCTTACCGTCAGACTCTATCGTGGCCGAACTTTCGTTACATCGTTACCGCCGAAACCCTCAGCGGCCTGCTTTTCCTTTCAGCACGCTCGTTCCTGGGATCTCAGCGCGTATAACCGGCGTATTCCAGGCAGCCCTTCCATCGGCCTCGAGAACCGACAGGGTGCTGCTATTTGACATTTCCGTTATGCTTTTCCTGGATAGCGCAAGGGGGTCCCTTTTTCACCATTGGCAATCACTCGCTGTGGTGTAACAGCGAAGACTCCTCTCTTTGGATTGATTTTTGTTCGTATATTTAATTTACAACCTTGAGATACTCGAATATTGGGAACTCCTGGGTTTCCTTTTTGTCTGGACAGCAAAGACTTCTTAAATGAGAAAAGAAAGAACTATTGTGTTGTTCAAGGACAGCTGCTGCAGGGCTCCTTGTAAGTGAAACGCATGTGCTACTCGTGTTGATTGAATGTGTATGTGCTTGGTAGTTTGCATTTCACGCTTATCTTTCCCTCTTGTTCCCCCTACAGTGCATACACGTAAAGAAGGAATACAGAACCTAGACCAGACCTAGGACAGACACATTCCTGGCAGCACACTTTGTTATTTTGTCCCCTTCCCTTTTCCCCGGGGTGCTGTGTTCCATAGTTGCGTTCGCTGCACTGTGGGGGATAGTGCTGGAGCAGGGTTTTTAATTTAAAACCAAATACCTGTTTCATTTTTTGTATGTCATTATTAAAAGTACTACTGATTAATTAGTAATTACTAAAGATTTGTCGAGTCTTGTCTAACCAACCTTATTAACAGAAGAATTACACGTGGGAATGCAATTGCATGGCTAAAATAATAAGTGAACTAAGTTGGTGAGCAAATTGACAGTATAGATGTTGCTTATGTGATGTTATTGTGTTTTGCGCTTATAACAAATATGCATTAATGGCTTTTGATGTCGCAAATGGCTAGATAAATACATATACTTAAGGGTATTAGCAGGGGAATAACACTGTATAATCATTTCTATGTAGTAATTATAATTTTGTGTTTTCTTCGCTTAAGTTGACCATTGTGGCCTGCTGTAGAATGGCCACCACCCGCAGCCTGCATTCGAGTAGATGAAAATATGAAAAGAGGCTTTGCGCTGATTGCGACCCTGTCCTCTGATTGAACTGAAAAGCCATGTACATGACGACAAATCTGGGAGTGTTGCCAGATGCCCCTGAATGTGAAGAAATGTTGCAACTTAAAATCCGACCTGATGAACTTATAATGGTCCCATGGATGAGATACATTTATCCCGAGGAGACATCCGTAGAAGTAACGAATTAGCTATGGACTTCTAATTTCTATTCAGAATTTGAAACTATCAATACATGAGAAAATTTAATGGTGTAGCTTAATGTACCAAGACGACATATTTTCCGCCAATCGAATGTTTTGAAAGTTATGTTTGCAACATTTGGAATGTAAATTTTGGTATAAATATTAGTAGACTAGAGAGGTCTAGCGCCACTTCTTCTCGAACCAGTGATCAGAGGTACCGACGCTGACGGAGAGGACGGTGACTCTACATGACGGCTAGAAATCTTTAACTATTTGCTGAGGACCAGTTCTGACTTAGAAAACGACTTTTAGCCAGAATAGGTAAATATGGAAAAAAATTATCTTGCATTTAATTGGCTTTTCTTACAATTTGATTTAGATAAACAATATTCTGTTTGAATTACTGTGTCGGGTGGTTATTTTATTGTTATGTTTATTGAATATTTTGAGTGTTAAGTTGTATCACCAAATCTATAGCAACTAGTTGATCTCATTGACTTCAGGGTACATGCAGATTGGTTGGGTATAGAAAAGTGTTTTTCCTTATACATGGCATGGATAGAGTGGTAGGATGAATGTTGGTGTTATGGGCCCCACCAGCGTGTGATGTGTATGTGTGTGTGTGACTGTGAAATCACTCCGTCCGTGGAAGTAGAGGGGATTCGGAAGCTCCGATCTGCACCAGTTTCTTGGTAGCAGAATGATGGTTAACTATTGTCTTGATCTGGTGAATTTGCGTGTATATAAGCTTATTGATTATTAATTGATATTGATATATGTACTAACACTATATGTTGAAGTCGTATTGAGTTTTATGTAGTGTGTACGGCTTCTGGGACGTAGGAAGTCGGTGACAGTTCCGTAGTAGGGCAGAGGGAAGCGCTGCTCTCGGAAGAGGCGGGATTGTTGGCCCTGTATGTAGACAGGGGAAAACGGGTGACAATTGAAGTTGCGCGTCGCATTGTCTAGGTTCGATGAGGTAGCATCGCCGTGTGTTGCCATTAGAGACGTATTTTCTGTGTGAGAGAAGTGTATATGATAGCGAAGGTTACCTGTGAAGTTCTGGTCTTAGGTATCAGGGATCCTTATGGCATTCCGATAACGCTTATCACTAGAAAGGTAATAGGTATTCTCTGAGCTTGTTAGAAGGACAGAGCAGAGGTAAGCGCTGCTTTGTTAATGTGGGATATAATTCTGTAGTAGGACAGACTGTTCGCTGTTCTCGGGAAAGACAGGATTCTGTGTGAATGTACTATATTTTCTGGTGTGAAAGTGCGTGGATGAGAAGGCATTCTGGTTAATTGTGAAACTCTTAGGAGCATTCCGGAGAGAACAGTTAATTGGTGCTTGCTAGAAGGATAGAGTAGAGGTATGTGCTACTTTATCAACGGAAGTAACGATTCCGTAGTAGGGCAGAGGTAAGCGCTGCTCCCGGGAAAGGCGGAATTCTCGTGGGAAAGGTCTTTTGCTGTTCTGTGGTTAGCGAAGCAGACAATGGAGATGTTTGTATGTTGTAACTAACAGACTCGTAGAAGTTGAAACAAAGTCTACCGAGTAGTTTTGTAAAGGAGGGGTAGACAGGAGACAGGAGCAGGAGCTGCTGCAGCGACTGCTGACGTCGGGAAGACTGTTCTGTGATTGAACAGTGGGTTAGAACGGTGGAAGCACGGTGATTGGTGTGCTAGTGTACGCCGCGCAAGGATTGGGAGACATACAGGGTGACGTAGACGCTCCAGGATTGGTGTGTTAGTGTGAGTCGCGCTGGGATTCGTGGACTGAGTCAGTGACGTAAACGCTCCGGATTGGTGCGTTAGTGTGAGTCGCGCTGCAATTGGACAAGAGATCGTACAGTTGTAGAAAAGACTAGAGGGTTGCGGAAAACAAGAAAATGTATTACCACGCTGAGGAAAAGAAAAAGAAATCCTTGTTTAGTAAGGTTAAGACCTGGTTTGACAAGGATAAGGATATTGTGACTAGGGAAGGACAGTTACTTCCTTAGATAAGAACCCCCGCATCCTTCATGGTTGCAAAATATGGGTATCATATCTGTATTTGGTTAGACAATTGGGCAAAGTACACCAAAGAAGATGGAGTTTTAGCTTTCCCGGAACATGGCTCATTTAATCTGGCCATATTGAGAAACTTACGGGAGAGGATGATGAATCTAGAGCCTCGGCCTAGGCCGACGCAGTTTGAGGCGTTGACTGAATGGGAAGATGAAATGCATGAGCGAGAAAAGCAGAGGAGTGGAGGAAACTACCGGTACATGTTCAGGCGAAAGTATGATCGTGAAACTCATCATGATCGGATGAGAAGATGGCGAGATGCCAGTATGACTGAGGGATTATATCCTGTAAGAACTGCAGGTGAGACAGAAGGGAAAAAGTGTACAGAGAAAGAACATAATGTAGAAACAAGGAGGTATGGGGCGAATGAGTCTGAAGACGATGTCTTAGATGACATGTTCTACAAAAGACCACCCCCGTATAGACGAGAACCAGAAGTAGGAACACCAGTTACCCCAATGAGAGACACCCTGCGGATTATAAAGACAGAGGTTACGACCCCTGAGTTGAAAAGCAGTAGTTCTCTTGCGGAGAGAGAGAGAGAAAGGGAAAATGAAATTCAGGATGAAAAGACAAGAGAACTAGCAAGAACCACATTTGAATTGACAGAGAAAATAAGAGAACTGACTAAAAATCTTGAAGCAGTTACGGTGCCTGTAACAATAGGTCCGGTTATGCCTATTTTTGAGAAGCAGAGGACTGGTGAAGGTGGTTTAACAGTTCCATATGTAGGCAACAGACTGGTTGTTCCTCCAGGACAGACAGAAATGAGATCGGGAGAAAATCAGTGGAGATCGGGAGAAAATCAGTGGAGATCAGGAGAAAATCAGTGGAGACATACCATATGTGGAGGAGAGTTGAATGTGCAGACTAACTCGGTTTTGAATTCCGGTTGTGTGGAAGGGAACAGAATGATTGGAGGATCGATCTTAGAACCACAAAGAGTGACAGAACCAGTGGGTGCAGAAAAATCTATGGGGATAACTGCTGAAGATTTGAATGTTTGGCTAAAAGTTTTGCAGGGGAAAAAAAAGGAATCTCAGGCAATTGATGTAGCTAGACTACGTATGGAATTGGAGGAGCTAATAGTAGGAACAATTCCTACAGAAACGCTGAAAAACTATCAGGATGGGGAATTACTATTTTTGTGCAAGAGCATCACATGGACAGCAAAGAACACACATGACAGGTTGAAAGGAATAGCCAGTGAAATGGGAATTGACATGGACAAGGTAAAAGCTTTACAAAAACTTACAGAGTGGATTTTACAGATAAGGACATCGAGAATCTGAATAATGCAGGCCGAGCAGGGCAGATTAAGGAGATGATTACTTTGCTGCAAAAATGGGGAAATGTGGAGAAATGGAAAGATAGATGGTATAAAAAACGAGAAGATGCAGCAGACAGAACTTATTCAACATTCCCTATGAGAGAAAAAGAGAAAACAGTGACAGCTTATCCCATGAGGGAGATTCCAGGAGGAGGGTATGTACATGTCCCATGAAACAGACAAGATATTTTGTCATTTACAAATGATTTCCCTCGACTGAGAGAGAAGCCCGTCGAGTGGTATAGACAGGTTGACAGATTTGTGAAGTTGTCAAAAGTGCTGTGGATCGACCTGAATAGTCTGTTTGATATAATTGTACCAGCAGACTTGTGGGCAGAATGTAAGATAGTTATAGACTGGCCAAAAAAGGAATACCCCAGAGATCCCAAAACGGGAGCACCCGATCCCGAGGTAATGAAAAAGTATGAGCAGGTTATGGCTTTCCTGAAAAATAAGGTACCTCCCAAAGAAACAGACTGGGTTAAGATAGATCGAACACATCAAGAAGTAAAAGAATCAGTCCATGCTTACTATGAAAGACTAATACTAGATTTCAAACAGTTTAGTGGAGATGAACATCTGGGTGACAAGGATCTGAGCCATTTTGTATATAGATTTGTGTATGGCTTGCGACCTGAAATCAGTGAAATGATAAGGCAGCATACCGTAGACTGGCAGAGCAAAAAGATTGATGAGATCCTGAGACATGCAAAATACTTCAGTGATGAGATTGAGGCAAAGTAAAGAAAACTGAAAGAAAAGGCAATGAGGGCACAGGTGAAAGTTGCAGAAAGACAGGAAGCACAGTTGGTTGAACAAGCAAATGACCCAGGAAATAAACCTAGATTTGGCCCAGGAAAAGGGAAAGGCAATATTGAGGAAGCAAAGAAAAGGTTTCCCTGCCACAACTGTGGAAAATTAGGGCACTGGAAATCCGAGTGTAAGAATCCACCGTCTACTAATGATGACAATCCATCATTGAATTCACAGGTGCATAGTGAGGGGTGTGGTCAGCAGCAGCAACAGCAGAGGGCTGTTAAGCAGCAGAATCAGGTGCCAAAACCGCCCTTGCCACAAAACAGAGGATCCCAGAAGTACAGCCAGGATTCGGGGTTCTACAATGAAGAACAGGTAAACAAGCCAAAACGCGCAAACACTGTGTCACAATATTGGCTAAGGAATGAGGGAAGTGATTCTGAGGGAGACTTCTGACTGTGCCGAAGAGAGGAGGAAGAGTGCGTACTTGGCACAACTCTAGAAATAGACCAGGCAGGACCTTTTGTAGATGGAAAAATCAATGGTGAAAGTGTTACTTTTCTAGTTGACACAGGAGCTACGAGATCGACTGTCAGGTCGGCTGATATAAAGAATCTTCCTCTCTCGGATGAAGCAATCCAAGTGGTTGGTGTGTCCAATACACAGATCAAAACTCATCTTACTGAACCAGTAAGGGTTAGAATAGGGAAATTCTCAGATATGCACCGGTTCGTGGTGTGTGACACCAGTCCTGTGAACTTGTTAGGCAGGGATTTGCTGTGCAAGATGAATTGCACTATTTTTTGTACCCCAGATGGAATAGCCTTTGAAACACCAGATGAGGATGTCCTATACAGAATGACCCTAGATAACAGGGAAAGTGAGGCTATTGGAACATATGCTGTATTCAATCCGGACGGATTACCCCTAGAATTAAAACAGACAGTAAAAGCAGCAGTTTGGGATTTTACTGGAGAAGATGTGGGCCTGATGAGAAATGTAGATCCAGTAAAAATTACTGTAAAAGATGGAATAGTTTACCCAAACATCCCACAATACAGACTGACACCTAAAATAATTGAAGAAATAACACCTTTAATTGAGAAAATGATCCAGCAGGGGGTGTTAAGGGAAATATTGAGCAGCCCATGTAATTCACCTATAAAGGGACTGAAGAAACCCAATGGGAAGTTCAGAATAGTACAGGATTTGAGAAAAATCAACAAGATTGTTGTGTCATGCTGTCCCATTGTGCCAAATCCATCAGTGATTTTGTATCAGATTCCCCATGGTGCAGAATGGTACACAGTAATTGATTTGTGCCATGCTTTCTTTTCAATCCCGTTGCATCATGACAGCAGCCGATTTTTGCATTTCGGTTTGGAGAGAGAATTTTGGCATGGTGCCGAATTCCACAGGGGTATACAGAGAGTCCTTCGATATTTAATCAATTGCTGAAGAAATCTCTGGAGAGTTTAACAATGCCTGAAAATTAAGTTTTGGTCCAGTACATTGATTGTGGCATCAAAAACACGTGAGGCTTCTAAAGTAGACACCATTGCTTTACTGAATCACTTGGCAGATGGAGGATTAAAAGTATCTCCAGCCAAATTGCAATTCTGCAAGAGAGAAGTCCAGTATCTGGGACATAATATTGAGAAAGGCCTGAGGAAAGTGACCATTGACAGGATCAAAATCATCAGAGGGATGAGAGCCCCAATGACACAAAGAGAAGTGAGAATGTTCCTGGGAATGGTTGGTTATTGTCGTCAGTGGATAAGTAACTTTTCATTAATTGCCAAGCCACTGATTAAATTGACTAAAAGTGAGGTGAAAGACCCATTGGAATTAAACCCAGAAGAATTGGCAGCATTCAAAGAATTAAACAACAGGCTATGTGAAGCTCCTGCCCTAGGAATGCCAGATTACGAAAAAGAATTTGAGCTGTACTGCAGTGAGAGGAATGGATGTGCACTTTCAGTGTTAATCCAGAAACATGCACGTCTGAGAAGGCCAATTGCGTACTTCTCATCAACACTTGACCCAGTAGCTGTGGGTTTACCAGGTTGCCTGAAAGCAGTAGCTGCTACATGCAGAAGTCTGGAACAAAGTGAGGGAATCATTATGGGATATCCTGTACGGGTATTCGTACCTCATGATGTGGCAATCCTTTTAACAAGGAGCCGGACACAGTTTATGTCTCATAGTCGGCTGACTAAATATGAGAAAGTCATTCTTGGTGCATCAAATGTGAGTCTTGAGAGATGCGTGAATGTGAATCCAGCAACGCTGTTGCCAGATGCTGAAAGTGTGGGGGTAAGAGATGATGTTGATCATGATTGCCTAGATGTGCTTGATTACTGTACAAAACCAAGACCAGACATAAGAGATCTGCCACTGCCAGAGAGTGATCATGTGTTGTTTGTGGATGGATCTTGTCTGAGAACTGATGTAGGAATGCTGAGTGCTGCATATGCTGTGTGTACAGTTTCAGGAGTTGTGGAAGCATCACCTTTGAAAGGAGTTAAATCCGCTCAAGTGGCAGAATTGGTGGCACTAACGAAGGCTTGCAAGATTGGAAGGAATGTGAGAGTGACTGTGATGACTGACAGCCAGTATGGCTTCGGAGTTGTCCATGATTTTGGCCATTTATGGCTACAAAGAGGTTTCCTGACCTCAAGTGGAACTCCCATAAAGAATGCTGAAGTGGTTGGAAAATTGCTTGAGGCGATACAGCTGCCTAAAGAACTAGCAGTTGTAAAATGTGCTGCTCATAGTCAAGGTGATGATTTCGTCACCCTTGGGAACAAATTTGCCAATGACATAGCACAGTATTGTGCAAGGAATAATCACTCCATTAACCGGAGTAAGGAAAGGGAAATGTCTTCTTGTTCCTTAATGTTTACTAATGTGGTAGGAACATGGGAGGAAGTAAAGCAGTTGCAGGATGAGGCAGGAGATGAGGAAATGAAAGATTGGGTGAAAGCAGGTTATGCACCAAGGGAAAAAGACCACGTGTGGGTCTATAGGGATGGAAGACCAGTCATGCCCAATACCATGTTGTCAACAATGGCACGGATGTATCATGGCCAGGGACACCTGGGGAGGGACGCTATGATAAGGGCCTTTAAGCAAACCTGGTACAATGCAAAATTCAGGCTGATAGCAGAAAGTCTCTGTCAGAGATGCCTGATATGTCAGCAATACAATCCTGGAAAGAAACCAGTGGTGAGCCTAGGTACAATAGGCAGGGAGGGAGGACCCTTCACCAGAATGCAGGTAGACTTCATTGAAATGCCCTAAGTCAATAGATTAAGGTATGTCCTGGTGGTAGTCTGTTTGTTCTCTAGGTGGGTGGAGGCATTTCCAACAAGAAGAAATGATGGGATAACAGTGGCCAAGCTACAGTTAAGAGAATTCATCCCAAGGTATGGGTTCCCAGTGACCATTGAATCAGACAGAGGAGGACACTTTTATAATGAAATCATGGGTTTGATCTGTGGAGCATTAAGTGTACAACAGAAGCTACATTGTGCTTACCGACCAGAGGCTTCTGGTGTGGTTGAACAAATGAATGGTACCATCAAAAACAGAATTGGCAAAATGTGCTTGCCACAGGAATGAAATGGCCTGATGTCTTGCCTCTAGTCCTGATGACAATTAGGTCTACTCCAGATAGAACAACAGGTTTGAGTCCACATGAAATCATCATGGGATGTCATATGAGACATGTGTTTGTACCAGTCAACAAGCTGATGACTATAACTGATGACATGATTTTGGATTACTGTAAAGGCCTGGCTGACGCAGTTCATTCTGTGTTTCACCAGGTTGGAGAAGACGCCACCACACTTGAAAGAAAACCAGCCCATGATCTGAGCCCAGGGGACTGGGTAAGAATAAAAGTCTGTATCAACAAGAGCTGTGTAGTTCCTACAGGAAAGGAAGTCGACGGGGAATAAAGTATTCCAATTCAGACTTCAACCTAGTGAAAGTAAGTGCACAAGGGAAGGGAATCCCTCCAGGGTGGAACTAAAACCCTCACACACCCAGCAAGCTAGGTGTCATGCTTCATCATCTGGGTTCTGCTCCTCGTCGGGTCGGCGGTGCAATACCCGACGGGCACCCATACAGGGGCTCTTTGTCGGAGATCTTTTGTTCCCTGCCGTATGGTGCATGCGTGTGAGGGCCCGGGAGTGTAGATGTAAGTGATTTAAAAGAGGTTGGTTAATCTGAAATAGAAGTTTATTGGCTCAGTCAACCACCTTATTAAAAAGGGGGGGTGAGTGGCGTGAAAGCTATATATGCTCACAACGGATGAGTGGCTAGCTACGCTCGACTCTTCTGGTCAACATGTTTCGCGCGCATTGAGTCAGGAGGATCTCGTGGCGCTTCGTCAGGACCTATAATAAAGTGAGGTGTGCTCGAAAAAAACTATCTACAGTGTGGTGAGAAAAACAAGGGTGAGAACTAATATGTTGGTCAACCCTTAATAGGCGCCCCTACCTTATGTATTGATTTAAGAGGGGGTCACCTAGGGAAAGAAAACATTGAAAAAATATGAACCCAAAGCCACCCTTGGAACTGTAGGCATTATATCACAAAGGTTTAGTCGAGCACCACTAGTGTAGTAAAGTGGTGATCAATTTCATAAACTCCAGATTATAAATTATACTGGATTCCTACCAGTTTCCTAATCAGTTAATCAATACATGACGTGAGACAAGGTAGGGCAAGGTAAAAAAATGGTTAAAACAAGCAGCACAGCAAGGTTCTGGTTGGAAGCACAACCCTTGTTAAATTGAAGAAAAAAGTCATGGTTATGCATGGACTCACCAATTCATGTTAAAAAGAGCTCATCATCAGGTGCATGGCGCGTCCACAGGGGGAGAAACACATTCGTTCCCTAAAGTATAATGGTGTTATGGGGAAAGGTAGAGGCATAGGAAGATATCACAAACATAAAGTCACAGGCGAGAGATCTCCATCCTAAGTATCACGAGAACATATTGATTTGAGCGTGTGACACCTCTCGTGTGCAATAGTACTCTGATCTGTAATGTGGTTGCCCAGGTGCAGTTAACCGGGGGTGGGACAGAGATGTGCAAGTCCCGGATGGTTTAAAAAGGCTACGATCAAAAGTAATGAATCGACGTGGACGATTCTAACTTAGTGTGAGCTTGAATTTAGATATAGCATTTCTTCGCAACTGAGCCCTGTGTAATTGGGCGTGTCCAAGTGCTCACATGCAAGGTATACAGACGTGTACCGATGGTGGACAGTGATCCGAAAAACTGCGGATGTACTACAAGTGTCTAGAGCGCCCAAGATCGACTAAGGTATTCGGAATCCACCCTCCAAACCGCGCGCCGATATGTACTTACTAAACAGACGTCCCCTGGAGGTAATTCAACCTGCCCGCGTCGCCGAACCCGGAAGCTGGATAGTGGGTCGGTGACGCTTTAATTTATTCAGGTCAGGATTGGTTGTGAGCCTGACACGTGATTGCAAGCGGACCAATCACGGTCTTGGTGACAAATCTCGGTGGCCAATTGTTGGGAATGGTATGACGTTGATGCGTCTTTAGCAATGGGAGATGAAGGCATGTAACTAATGCCGGGTTTAGAAAGGTCTTGTGTAGTGGGCGCCATGTTGGCACGGGCAAAATGTGGAGCGTACCATGTGTTGGAAACGAAATGCTTGCCCGTGTAGTGGATACGTCTATAACAATATCCAGTAAAATGATGTGTATAATACTGAAATCAAGACGTCACTCTTCATGGTCGCCACGTAGTGATCGGCAAAGAGTGGTCCATACCACTTTATGGGATTGATATAACTGCCCCTCTTGTACAAGACGATAGTCATGTGTGTTTGCTGTGAATGACAGACGTATCTCCCACCCCACAGCTACTGATATTAGTAGGTGGTTCATACCCTACGTGGTGAGTTGGGGTACCAAACTCGGGGGCCATGATGTAATGGTGTTGGTCTATAAAACCAAGATAGTTAATAATCTAAAGAAACCATGGGCAGAAATGAAAATATATATAAAGAATATATATAGTGTGATGCCCGTATCAATCAGTAAAAGGGTCACTGAATATTATACCCCTGGTTTGTCGTACAGAGGTGGGTCAATGTCGAAGACCAAGTATCAGTAGGGACCTAGGGTAGTGTAAGTATTATCCTGCCCCCTCAGCTATATCGGCAGACACGCATCCTATCGGTTAGATATCATTGACCAAGGTATATCATCGTTGAGGCCAAGTCTATCCAACGAGAGGCGATGTACCCAGCGTTGTTCGAGCCTGAGTAGGGCATGTTGAGACATAACAGGCTGGCTCTCAAGGACAATCCAACGTAGATCAGTCGGGCTGTGTTTGCATGCAAGGTAGTGACTGTAAAGTTTTGTGGTGGTTTTACCACATCTAATGTTGCTTTTATGTTCGGTGATGCGTGTTTTCACAGCTCGTGTCGTCATCCCTATATAGTGGAGGCCACAAGGGCAAATTAGTAAATAGACACAGTTCGTGGAATTACAATTAGTGTGTCTTTTGAGGGCCCATTCGAAAGAGTCAGTGAGGCGAATAGATTTGGCCACAATGGTTTGCCCGCAGCAGGAGCACCCTCCGCAAGTGTAATGCCCCTGTACAGGGGGAAGGTTCCAGAGGGTGTTGTGTGCTGGACTTATTTGTTTTTTCGGTCTCGTGTGTATCAGGGTGTCCTTCAAATTGTTGGTCCTCTTGAAAGCGAAACGTGGTGGGGGAATCATGAGTGTGCCTGTGGATAGTATTCCCCAGTGTTTCTTTATCACTTTTTTGAGGTTGTTGGACTCTGGTGTGAAGGATGTGACACATGTAATGATCTCTCTGGTGTCTTTTGGTCTTACTTCCAAAAGTGCCTCACGGTTGTTATTTCTTGCTCGTTTCATTGAGTTGTAAATCACTCGGGGAGGATAGCCTCTTTGAGTCAAGTTCCCTGAGAGGATGTTGGCCTCAATTTTGTAGTCTGTGACAGAACTACAATTTCTCCTGAGTCGAAGGAATTGGCCGAACGGCAAATTATCGCGCAGGGCTTTGGGGTGATGACTGTTATAGAGGAGTAAACTGTTCTTATCAGTGGGTTTTCTGTAGAGAGTAGTACTTAAACCTGTGGGTGTCAATCTGATGTTTAAATCCAGGAAGGGGATATCTGAGTCAGAGATATGACTAGTGAATTTCAAAAACTGATTTTTGGTGTTGATCCATTCACAGAATTCGTGACAGGTTGTTAAATCACCTTTCCATAGAATCATGACATCATCGATGTATCTTTTCCACAGGGTTAGGTTAGGTCCAAAGGGGTTGTCCTCGTTCATTATTACTGTCTCTTCAAACGCTGCCATATACAGGCAGGCCACACTGGGGGCAAAGGTACTCCCCATCGATGTACCTTGGGACTGATGGTAAAGGTTGTCTTTAAATGCAAAATAGTTCTCAGTAAGAGCTAATGTTGCCAGATCCATGATAAATGTTAAGGGAGTGGGAGATGTCCATTCCCTTTTCTGTAGGGCCGCCTCTATCACCGTCAGAGTAGCTTGTTGCGGGATGTTGGTGTAGAGAGCCTCTACATCAAGGGTCACTAGGAAGTCAACATTCTCGGTGTTCTGTATTCCCTCGATAATATTCAAAATGTCAGTTGTGTCCCTGACATAAGAAGGTGTCTCTTTTACCAAGGGTTGTAGGAAGTAATCACAGAATTTAGAAAGAGGTTCCAAGAATAAAAGTCCACAGAAGAAGAAATTGCCTGGTTCCAAGGTGGGGAAGGCCAAGACAAGTCGTTCTGACCACAACAACTGCTGTGAAGTGTGTTGGAGTGCAAAATTGGATACATGCAAGTCACACTCTGAGAGTTCCAAATCCAAGTGACGGCATTGGAAAAGAATACTTTGAGGAATCAGATTCCAGTGATGATGCAGACAGTGAGACAGTAAAAAGACAAAGGAATCCTGAAAGGGGGGACAGTGGGTCAAGAACAACTTTTGTCCCACCAGAAGGAATTCTGAAAAGAACATTGCAAACTTCAGAGACAAGTCCAGATTCTGGAGAAGTGCCTGAAGTCCCAGCTAACAGTGACGAACACAAAAAGAAAGAAAGAAAAGAAAAGAACATTCCAACAGAGGTGACACCTGAATCAAATGATAAAATTGGAAAAGTTCCACCTGAGATAATTCTTGAAGAGGAAGGGACAGAAAAAGAAAGAGAGGGACAGATTGCGGAAAAACCCCGAGGAGGTGTAGGGAACATTGACAACAAGCTAGGTGAAGGGACAAGTAGACAGCAAGAAGATTGCGTGTCGGAGACCCGAGGAGGGACAGAAGTAGGGAAATCTCAATCGGTGGAAAAAGAGACTGTTGGAGAAAAGAAAGTTGTTGGAGAAGGGAAAATTGTTGATGAACAAGAGGCAACTGAGACAGAATCTGATGAAAGTGGGAATGAGATACATGAAGGTCGAGTTCTGAGAAAGAGAACTTGGATTGGAGAGAGAAACAGTAAAGAGGGAAAACAAAAAAGAAATGCTAAAGGAGATCTTTGGCCCAACAAGATAAAGAGACTGAGATATCGACTGACATGAGTTAACTCTTCGAAAGCTGAACAGGTGAACGAAGTGTCAAGTCAAAACCAAACGAAAGGAGAGGAAACAAAGATATCTGAAGAAACTAAAAGAATCAGAAAACCAAACCAGAAGTATAAGTCGCCAGAATGGACGTATGTGGCACTGCCTGAACAAGGTGAAGAGGCAGACAGTCAAGGAAATCCAGAGGAGGCTTTACTGAAAGTGGTTGAAGAAGAAGAAGCCGTTGGAATACTGAGAGTTATCTTGTCCGACATTGGAGAAGAAACGGATGTTCAGGACCTAATACAGTTTGATGATAATGAGGAAAGCGTGAAAAATGATGAAAACCCAAATTGAGTAAATCCAAAGAAGTCACTTGAAGAAGAAAGTGAAGAAGTAAATTAAAATAAAATAAAAAACTAATAGATTGTAATAATCTGGTGGGTGCTTACTGCCCTAAAAGTTCGGTAGTGGAGAAGAAGAGGCTAAATCAAAAGACACGGTCAAATTAACAAGATGGCTAACACTGAGAATAATCAAAGTAGATGTACCTTCGTGAAAAGATGGTGCAAGATGTGCTGCTGCTGTACAGGATTATTAATGCTACTTTGGAGCGTGCTTGCTCTACTGATCTCTTTTAGAGTAACAATAGACACTTTAGGAGGACATACTGAGAACATGACTAACATAGGGAAGAGTTCACAGAAGATAGTTCCAACTAGAACTAGCAATGTATATGTACATAAGGATAGGTCTATTAATGATTTTTCTAGCAATGTGTTTTCAAAATTATTGTACGAATATGTAAGGACGATGGATGTAAGGGATTGCTACGTCTGTATGCAATTACCTGCCTCTGTTTCAGAAGGAGTGACTTATCATCACCTTCCGGCTACGTATGGCATTTCATGTAGTGTGTTGATTAGTATATTTTATCAATTAGGGAAATTAGATTATAACATGTCTAATGTAGATAATATTCTTGGGCAACTGCCTATGAATAAAGAACTGAATCCTGCTAAAGAAGCTAACACTTTAGGTGAGATTTTTATCGAAACTAGAGAATTAACATTAGAATATGTTTTTAGAAACAATTTAACCTGCAGTTTGAAGGAAGAAGAGAAAACTTTCCTAGACATGGTTGAGAGAAGAAGGTTGAACATGCATAAGAAAGCAGAAGGACATAAGATGAGTGAAACAGTGTGGGACATTGAGAAAGAAAAAGAGTTGAAAAATGGAGCCAGTCCAACTATGGCTATAGATGCACCACAGAAAGGCAAACTATGCATTACCAGGAAGAAATCCCAGTATGATTATTATTTCATAGGGACTAGTGAGTGCCATGATACATACTTTATTGCAACCGGATGGGGATTTAGAGGTGGAGAAGATCCAGTCTTTCGGGGAGTGTATTATATTTGTGGGAACAAGGCTTATTACAGGTTGCCTGACCATTGGTATGGCACATGTTATGTTGGCCTGGTCTTTCCAAAGATTTTTCACATGGATAGAGTAGAAAATGCTGAACAAACTAATCCATTAACACGCTATAGAAGAGAAACATGGACAGAAATTGTAGGAGATATTTTTGGAGCTTTAATACCAGCAGTGGGAATTTCATTGAATGCATATGGCATTCGGAAGCTGTCAACAGTGGTGGATCGCTTGTCAACAAGCACAGCTGGAGGCTTTCTTTTGGTAAATACTGAAATGGTTGCTTTACGCGCTATGGCAATGCAAAATCGACTTGCCCTTGATATTCTATTGGCAAAAGAGGGTGGAGTCTGTGGAATGCTGAAAGTTCAACATTGTTGCACTTACATTCCTGACGAAACCAAAGATCTAAAGGTCTATATCAAAAATATTACTGATTTGCATGAAGAATTAGTACCACTGGAAGCTGAAAGCATCTGGACTAAAATGGCTAATAAGATGATTGCTATTAAGAATTTTATAGCTAAAATAGGTAGTACCATATTTGGTAAGGTATTATTTCCATTAACGTGTGTAATTGTTGCATTATTAATTCTTAGATTAGGGTGTATGTGTTGTAGATACAGAATAAATAAAAAGAAAATAACACGAGAAAATGTTAAAAAGAGACAAAAGAAACCAGAAAGAGATCCACAAGAAATAGAATTAGAAGAATTGAGGGAAAGTATGTATATAGAAACCAAAAGAGAAGATGATAAAGAAACAAGAGTTTAAAAATGAACAAGAAGACATTTTGAATTTCTTCAAAAAGGGGAAATTAAATTGATTTTTGGGTTTTGATTTTGTGGTGATAAAATATCACCAAAGGGGGGATTGCTGGAGCAGGGTTTTTAATTTAAAACCAAATACCTGTTTAATTTTTTGTATGTCATTATTAAAAGTACTACTGATTAATTAGTAATTACTAAAGATTTGTCAAGTCTTGTCTAACCAACCTTATTAACAGAAGAATTACACGTGGGAATGCAATTGCATGGCAAAAATAATAAGTGAACTAAGTTGGTGAGCAAATTGACAGTATAGATGTTGCTTATGTGATGTTATTGTGTTTTGCGCTTATAACAAATATGCATTAATGGCTTTTGATGTCGCAAATGGCTAGATAAATACATACACTTAAGGGTATTAGCAGGGGAATAACACTGTATAATCATTTCTATGTAGTAATTATAATTTTGTGTTTTCTTCGCTTAAGTTGACCATTGTGGCCTGCTGTAGAATGGCCACCACCCGCAGCCTGCACTCGAGTAGATGAAAATATGAAAAGAGGCTTTGCGCTGATTGCGACCCTGTCCTCTGATTGAACTGAAAAACCATGTACATGACGACAAATCTGGGAGTGTTGCCAGATGCCCCTGAATGTGAAGAAATGTTGCAACTTAAAATCCGACCTGATGAACTTATAATGGTCCCATGGATGAGATACATTTATCCCGAGGAGACATCCGTAGAAGTAACGAATTAGCTATGGACTTCTAATTTCTATTCAGAATTTGAAATTATCAATACATGAGAAAATTTAATGGTGTAGCTTAATGTACCAAGACGACATATTTTCCGCCAATCGAATGTTTTGAAAGTTATGTTTGCAACATTTGGAATGTAAATTTTGGTATAAATATTAGTAGACTAGAGAGGTCTAGCGCCACTTCTTCTCGAACCAATGATCAGAGGTCCCGACGCTGACGGAGAGGACGGTGACTCTACATGACGGCTAGAAATCTTTAACTGTTTGCTGAGGACCAGTTCTGACTTAGAAAACGACTTTTAGCCAGAATAGGTAAATATGGAAAAAAATGATCTTGCATTTAATTGGCTTTTCTTACAATTTGATTTAGATAAACAATATTCTGTTTGAATTACTGTGTCGGGTGGTTATTTTATTGTTATGTTTATTGAATATTTAGAGTGTTAAGTTGTATCACCAAATCTATAGCAACTAGTTGATCTCATTGACTTCAGGGTACATGCAGATTGGTTGGGTACAGAAAAGTGTTTTCCCTTATACATGGCACGGATAGAGTGGTAGGATGAATGTTGGTGTTATGGGCCCCACCAGCGTGTGATGTGTATGTGTGTGTGTGACTGTGAAATCAGTCCGTCCGTGGAAGTAGAGGGGATTCGGAAGCTACAATCTGCACCAATAGCATTCAGGAGAATAGGGAGGCTCCTCAGCGCGCCATCGTCCCTGCTGGCTGCTGAGAAGAGGTTAGTGGCGTTCAGTTCTACCTTGTGCCACTGACAACCTGACAGGCTGAGAGTTACACGTATAGTGATAGTGTAGGAAGGCATCTTGCATTGCACATACAACAAAAAGAGGTGAATAGTGGTATCTGTGCTATAATGGACAAGGATGGGAAACTGTTTAGAACTCCGGAATCCATTGTTAGAGTATTTAAGTAATGTTATGAAATCCTCTATTAGGAAGATTTACCTCCTTTGCTTGGTGATGTTAAGCAGTATCCTGATGAAGTGAATGGAGGAGTGTTTGACAAAGAGGAGAAGGTGGCTTTGGATGTTCCTATTACACCAAAGGAAGTTAAATTAGCTCTTGACTCTCCTGCATCTGGGAAGGCGGCAGGACCAGATAAGATACCGCTGGAATTCTATTGTTTATTTTATTCTGTTCTCGCCAGGCATATGGTTGACATCTTCCTTGAAGCTCACCAGGGGCTCTCACCTCCAGCCTCATGGATAACCACCAACATTGTAGTGTTTATGATTAAAGGGAAGTCTCCACTGAATCCTGGCTCATATAGACCAATCTCACTGATTGATAGAGACGTTAAGACCTATTCTAAGATAGTAGCGACACATCTGGTCAGCATCATGCCAAACTGGCAACACAGGTTTATTTTGGGTCGCGGGACTACTGACTATATCAGGCGAGTAATCATGTTGTTTGATGCAGCAGGGAGTATTAAAGATGCCTATGGCTATGATCCTGCTCAGCGCTATGAAAGCTTTCGACCAGGTTGCATGGAGTTTTCTATATGAGATACTTAAGAAAAAAGGGCTAGATTCTGGTTTTATCCGGACACTATATCATAACCCTACTACTAGACTGCAAATAATGGGGAGGGAATCTGATATGATTTCAGTCACTAGAGGGACAAGGCAGGGATGCCCATCCTCACCTCTTCTATTTGTGATATATATCAATCCATTGTTATTGAGGCTCAAGAGGACTTTCTTAATAAGGTTAGCAGCTGTGAACAGCTTTAGCTTTAAGGGCCAAATTTCGATGTTGGGCGGTCTGCAACCAACCATTGGTCCGTCCTCTGCATTACGATGAGGCGGGTTGAGGCATCGGGTGGACGGACCATCCGCTGCTGTTCCGACGGGCTCAAGGATCTAATCGGAGCATCAGAAGGCATCATAACACCATAATGACAACGGAGCCAGCCTCTGCTCTGCTGTCGGGATTATGATGGCACTTTCCCACAGCCTTTCCGTGCTGGCCTTTCCAACATGGAAAAGCTGTCGGAAAGTGACTTTGGGGGCTTGTAGTAGGGTCCTCTTACCCCAGGCCCTCCGCTATGGGGCCTGGTGCCCCCCTAGACATCCCTGCACCGTGTGGCAGGCACAGCATGGAGGGATGTTTAAAGACATCCATTTTTCAACAGCAGCCCTGGATCCCGAAGAAATCATAGATGAGGTAGAAAAGTAGGCCGGAATCTCAGGTTATCATTTGAATACTTTGCAACAAAGAAATTCATATGGCAGATGAGCGGAGAGTAGATAATGAATTGTATGTGGGAGTGATTATAGCGACTGGAGTGAAAAATATAATGGAGTTAAATATGAGCCTGATGCTGGCAAAAACCAGTAGGGATTTGATGAGAATTAATAACTTGCGCTTAACATTTATAGGCCTGTGCAATATAACAAAAATACTGATATTACCAAAGGTTCTATTTTTAGGACATTACCTTTAGAGATACAGTGGAAATGATTAAAAAAGTTGGAGGCCATGTGCAGTACTTTATATGGGAATAGAAAAGGGTGAGGAGAGCTTTAAGAGTTTTGATGCTCCCTGGAGATAGGGGAGGATAGGCTGTGCCTAATTTCAGATATTACCGCTGGGCAGCAATGTTGCAGCACATGATGTTCTTGTCACTGGGTGGCACAGTAAAGATCTGAGGCCCGAGGGACCACCTCCATTTATGAGCTGATATTGGGAGCTGAGGCTAAAGTATGTTTTTTAAGGAACATAGACCCAAGTTGTTTTAAAAAAGTTAAATTTAAGACACACGTGGCTACATTTAAAATTTGGGTAAAACTTGAGGAGAAACTGAGTGCAGTACGGTACAACTATTATGCTCCCCTTTGGGGTTCATCAATTTTCCCAACTAGGAAATGAATTGTCTAATTTAGGAGCAAGCAGGTGATTTATTGAGTCTGGACCAAGTGAATTGGTATAAGGAACTGCAGCAGAAATTTACTTTGACCACACAAAGTTTCTTTACGTATATTGCAAATTAGGGGTTTTGTGTTAAAAATAGAGAAGAATTGTTTTGCACTAGAGCTGGTTCCACCTGTTGAATCACTGAGTTGTATATGGGAGGGAGGGTTAGGCTTATTTATAACAAGGATTCAAATGTTCTGTTGTTACTGATTTTTACAGGTAAATACAGACAGAAAATAATGTGTTTCATGTCTATATTAATTTTTAAAAGTGGAAAATTGTGCTTCTTGTGAGTGAATCTCCATGCTGTCTTTCATGAATTCCAGGCCAACAGCCGAGCAGATAGATAACATGGGGAGGTACAACCAGGATTATATTTCCCTAGACAAATGCATATGTTAATTTATATTTGTACATATTGCAAATATTTGCAGGTGGGTGTAGTATTTTGCTATATTTGGTTGTTGAATTTGCCAGCACGACCCCCTACACCACCACTGCACTGCAATAAACCCTGAAACACCACCCCCAGCATGACCCCCACACTGCCCGAACGCCACTGCACTGCCCTAAAACCTAAAACACCACCACTAGCACGACCCCCTACACTGTCCGAACACCACTGCACTGCCATAAATCCTAAAACACCACCCCAGCACGACCCCCTACACTGCCCGAACACCACTGCCCTAAACCCTAAAACACCACCCCCAGCACAACACCTTACACTGCCCGAACACCACTGCACTGCCCTAAACCATAAAAACCATCCCCAGCACGACCCCCTACACTGCCCGAACACCACTGCACTGCCCTAGATGCTGAAACACCACCCCCTGCATGACCCCCTACACTGCCCAAACACCACTGCACTGCCCTAAACCCTGAAACACCACCCCCAGCACGACCCCCTACACTGCCTCATCACCACTGCTCTACCCTAAACCCTGAAAAACCACCCCCAGAATAACCCACTGCTCTGCCCTAAATGCTGAAACCCCTCCCCCAGTACATCCCCCTACACTGCCCGATCACCACTGCTCTGCTCTAAAACCTGAAACACAAGCACAACTCCCTTCACTGCCCGAATACCACTGCACTGCCCTAAACCCTGAAACACCACCCCCAGCAAGACCCCCTACACTGCCAGAACACCACTACCCTAAACCCTGAAACACCACCCCCAGCAAGACCCCCTACACTGACCGAACACCACTGCAGTGCCCTAAACCATGAAAAACCTCCACCAGCAAGACCCCCTACACTGCCCAAACACCACTGCCCTAAACCATGCAACACCAGCCCCAGCACGACCCCCTACACTGCCCGAACACCACTGCACTGCCCTAAACCCTGAAACATCACCCCCAGCACGACCCCCTACACTGTCCGAAAACCACTGCACTGCCCTAAACCCTAAAACACCACCCGCAGCATGACCCCCTACAGTACCCGAACACCACTGCACTGCCCTAAATCCTAAAACACCACCCCAGCACGACCCCCTACACTGCCCGAACACCACTGCCCTAAACCCTAAAACACCACCCCCAGCACAACACCTTACACTGCCCGAACACCACTGCACTGCCCTAAACCATAAAAACCATCCCCAGCATGACCCCCTACACTGCCCGAATACCACTGCACTGCCCTAAACCCTGATACACCACCCCCGCGAATACCACTGCACTGCCCTAAACCCTGAAACACCACCCCCAGCACGGCCCCCTACACTGCCCGAACACCACTGCACTGCCCTAAACCCTGAAACACCACCACCAGCAAGACCCCCTACACTGCCAGAACACCACTGCCCTAAACCCTGAAACACCACCCCTCGCAAGACCCCCTACACTGCCTGAACACCACTGCACTGCCCTAAACCCTGAAAAACCACCCCCAGCACATCCCCTACACTGCCCGAACACCTCTGCACTGCCCAAAACCCTGAAACACTACCCCCAGCATTACCCCCTACACTGCCCGAACACCACTGCTCCGCCCTAAACACTGAAACACCTCCCCAGTACGTCCCCCTACACTGCCCGATCACCACTGCTCTGCTCTAAAACCTGAAACACAAGCACAACCCCCTACACTGCCCGAATACCACTGCACTAAACCCTGAAACACCACCCCCAGCAAGAACCCCTACACTGCCCGAACACCACTGCACTGCCCTAAACCCTGAAACATCACCCCCAGCACGACCCCCTACACTGTCCGAAAACCACTGCACTGCCATAAACCCTAAAACACCACCCCCAGCATGACCCACTACACTGCCCGAACACCACTGCACTACCCTAAACCCTAAAACACCTGCCCCAGCACGACCCCCTACCCTGCCCGAATACCACTGCACTGCCCTAAACCCTAAAACACCAGCCCCAGCACGGCCCCATACACTGCCCGAACACTACTGCACTGCCCTAAACCATGAAACAAAACAAGCCCCAGCACGACCCCCTACACTACCCGAACACCACTGCACTGCCCGAAACCGTAAAACACCACCCCCAGCACGACCCCCTACACTACTCTAACACCACTGCACTGCCCTAAACCCTGAAAATCCAGCCCCAGAACGACCCTACACTGCCCGACACCACTGCTCTGCCATAAACCCTAAAACAACACCCCCGCACATCCCCCTACTCTGCCCGAACACCACTGCTCTGCCCTAAACCCTAAAACACCAGCCCCAGCACGACCCCCTACACTGCCCAAACACCACTGCAAAGCCCTAAACCCTGAAACACAACCCCCAGCACGACCCCTTTCACTGCCCGAACACCACTGCCCTAAACCCTAAAACACCACCCCCAGCACAACACCTTACACTTCCCGAACACCACTGCACTGCCTAAACCCTGAAACACCACCCCCTGCATGACCCCCTACACTGCCCAAACACCACTGCACTACCCTAAACCCTGAAACACCACCCCCAGCACGACCCCCTACACTGCCCCAACACCACTGCACTGCCCTAAACCATAAAAACCATCCCCAGCACGACCCCCCTACACTGCCCGAACACCACTGCACTGCCCTAAACGCTGAAACACCACCCCTCTGCATGACCCCCTGCACTGCCCGAATACAACTGCACTGCCCTAAACCCTGATACACCACTCCCGCGAATACCACTACACTGCCCTAAACCCTGAAACACCACCCCCAGCACGGCCCCCTACACTGCCCGAACACCACTGCACTGCCCTAAACCCTGAAACACCACCCCCAGCAAGACCCCCTACACTGCCAGAACACCAATGCCCTAAACCCTTAAACACCACCCCTCGCAAGACCCCCTACACTGCCCGAACGCCACTGCACTGCCTAAACCCTGAAACACCACCCCCTGCATGACCCCCTACACTGCCCAAACACCACTGCACTACCCTAAACCCTGAAACACCACCCCCAGCACGACCCCCTACACTGCCCCAACACCACTGCAGTGCCCTAAACCGTGAAAAACCTCCACCAGCAAGACCCCCTACACTGCCCAAACACCACTGCCCTAAACCCTGCAAAATCAGCCCCAGCATGACCCCCTACACTGCCCGAACACCACTGCACTGCCCTAAACCCTGAAACATCACCCCCAGCACGACCCCCTACACTGTCCGAAAACCACTGCACTGCCAAGATACAGTACCCTAGGATATTTATAAAAATACATGGATTGACCCCACACGCTTCATCATCGGTCATCCTGTGCTCGCCAAAGAATCCTCTAATGGTGGGCAGCCCTTGGCTGCATTGAGGGTACTTATAGGGAAGAAGAGGTGAAGGATCCAGATAGAAAATGAAAATCCTTCTCACCTCACAGTTTTAAGACTTCATCTCTAAACCCTACTTGTTTGCACCTGTCTAATGGGTGTGTAGACTGATAGTTCCTTCCATTTACTAAGGAGCTTTCCACCAGCACCGGGACACCTCCTAGGAGACAGCTGTGTACTCTATACATACCATGAATTGAAATGAATTGAGCCTACCCTAAGGTTGTTCAATTTTATTAGACAGGTGGTGAAGAGGCAGTTGAAACGGGGATATGGGATGCGTAAGAGACATTACTGGTTCTTACATCCAAGCGGGTCAGCCCCCATAGTGGCCCAACATGGGTCCAGGGTTTTATCAGGACCAGAATCCTACTTTCCCTAAATTGAGTCCCTAGCTACATGCATACATCACCAGCACACACACATATAGTACCAAAGAGGATGTTTTGCTGGGAAGTGGTGAATCACTCATCAATAAGTATTCATGGGGTCCCTCACTATGGGATTTTCAAGCATTATGGAGGAAGCAATGAGATGATCCTTGTAGTCACACATTCATCAAAGGTCTCTCCTGCTTGCAACCTACTTGTGTGTTTGTTCGCCTCCTGACGAATCTCCACTCCGGTCCTAATGAAAGCCCTGGGCTTGACTGAGGACGATGGCGGACGCGTGAGCAAAGTGCTCTGCATCAGCCGATGACTTATCCTCAAGAATCGCACAGCCGGAGCCGTTTTGATTATCCCTAATGCCATACAGTGGATTGGGTTGTTGTGCAGAAGTCTCGGTCCGACTTTGAGACTCATTGGAACCGTGCTTTGGGAATTGCGGAGGCCGCGCAGACTGGCGGCTGAGGCGGGTACGGCCGGAACCCACGCCACGGCCGGGCGCTACGTGAAAGCCAGCAGTGTGGCTGAAACTCTTCCGGGAGCCTAATAGAGACAGTGGCATCCAAAATACAGGAGGGGAAAGCACGCATAAGACTCGTGAACTGCGGGCAGCACTGAGAACGCAGATGGCCTGAAATCAATGGCTGGAAGGCGGAGAACTGAGCGGCCTGACACCCCTACTATATGAACGTCACTGGTGAGGCGGCGGCGCTGTTAAGGGAGGTACCGGAATAGAGGCTTGACTGGGGGAAACTCCTCTGGATAGGACCCCCTGGAGTGGATACTATGGCCCGGTGCCCACCCTGGAGCGCACCCTGGACTAGATAGTGGAGCTTGGGGAAAGTGCGTGGTGAGGTCCTGTGCTGAGCAGCGCTCCAGCCATTTTTTAGGCTCGTATCCTTGCGGGTCATTGCGGTGCCTGCCCGGGCTCCTAGAAGAGGTGGCGCTTTCCAAGGGTCGACTCAGAGCCGCATGTCCGGGGCCAGCCGACACTAGGAGAAAGGCCATTAATGACTGGATGGTGTTGTTCATGTGTGGATTGCCTCCAGCTTTTTATTGATTTCGGGAGACCATTCTTTAAAGTACTACCGGTTTTGTATCAGATCTGGGGGCGCGCTGCCCTTGTTCTGGGGCGAGGAACAAACATCGGGCCACAGGTCATAGGAGCCACTGGGGGCAGAGTTTGCTTTCCAACACAGGAGTAACTTCTCTGTATATTTTCCCCTTATCACACCATTTTGCTCTTGTTCCCTCAGTACTGCACTGGGGGGGATTTCGCATTCCGTGAGTCATACCTGCTGTTTTCCCTGACTGTCCAGCTGTCTCCGGTCTCCCCTCCCACCGCCGCACCTCATCCATTTACCATCTACCATCTACCAGCGGCTGTAGTGAGGAGGGGGGGTCCAGGGCATCGGGACTACAGATCCCAGACGTCCTAGCGGCGGGAGCCGCCACACGCATTTTCCGGCACCAGAAGGTGAGCAAAAAGGAACTCAGCCGTCGGCTGGGCCACGTCCCTTCAATTACAGCCAGAAATTAACAGCGGTATGTAAGGAGGCCGCTCTGTTTAGACACAAGTACCAAATGTGGACTTCAGCTGCCAGTAGTACATTGATTATTAGGTCTTATTGTGATATTGTGATCTCACTTCATGGCTAAATCCATTGCTAAAGGGTCCGGGGGGGCTGGAACCTTGGACGCTTATTTAAAACGATCAGAGACTGCTGTGGCAAAAGAAATTGAGCTCGTGGAACGAAGATTATCTCTGGACCCATCTTCTCAAAACCTCCCTTCAAGTTTTAATACAGAGGTGCCTAAGACAATTGCCCCGACTCTGGCCCTCCCAGCTTGCCCAGCCTCGAATGGAGCGGTATTAGACCTGAGTCTGTCTATCACGGCGGAGGCATTCCCCGTGCCTAGTGTACCTCCTTCTCCTGTAGTAACTTGTACTAGACAGCTCCGATCAGCTGAAGGTAAATCTCTGACTGGGAAAAGAAAGGTCAGTAACGTGTCCAGGGGCAGTAGGCAACAGGCGAAGCAACCCAGGAATAGCAAAAATTCTGTGACAGGGCCTGATGTTTATGCTGAAAATGTTTCAAATCATGGTACAGATGGGAGGGCAATGGGGGGCTCATCTCATGAGGACTCAAATTTAGGAAATGTTCTGGGGGGCAAAATGTCAGAGTTTATCAAGGCCATGAAAGAAGGTTTCGGGGTACTCATCTCACCGGTTATGGTGAAATTAGAGCAAATAGAGGGCAAATTAACTACCATCGAAAAGCATATTGCTGGTCAAAAAGCGTCAGTGCAGGGTTCATTGCCACTCAAGGTGCACTCCACGAGAGCCGCTGCTACCACAGTAGTCAACCGGACTGACCCGAGGTTGACTATAGCAACCCAAGTATCTCAGGTACCCCATGTAGTAGCGCCAACTACGCCGCCCATAGCTGTAGGAGTGGGAGTAACTCAGGGAGTAAAGAAGGGTCCTGGCCCAGAGGGGAAAATCAGCCCCCCAGTGCAGAGGTACCCGCGAGAATGAGCATTGCACCTCCCCCCAGAAGCATGTCCCTATACGGTGATTTTGGCAAACATACCGAAAACGCAGGAGGGAAAAGAGGAACACTGGAGTACCCTTAAGAACAGGGCCTTACACTACTTAACCACCAAAACAGAGTTAGGGGAACACCTGTTTAAGAACTTTAAAAGGATGAGGAGGGTACCCTGGGTGGGTAAAACTACCAAGTCTCTCAAGGGGGATTGCGCGGTGGTAAGTTTTAGCTGCCCTATACTGGTGGACCACATCCTTAAACAGGACGGGTCAGTAAGGATCCATTCTGGCTCCGTAAATGTACTATTACTTATGTTTTTCTACCCCCCAGTCAACATTGGATTAAATAGTGAGACAGGACATAAATTACAACGGGTCTACCCGACTAGTACAGTGGCCCTGACTAATAGTTATGAGGCACTAAGCTCACTAAATGCAAATGATTGACTTGGGGATGGCGACAGTGTAGAACTGGGAATAATCCCCTCAGTGGATGGATGTACGGTGTGCCCGACCACGGATTTGGGATTAAAATGTGTTGATCGTGGTTTAATGGTAAATCCTGCCACACCCACCAGTGATAGAGTCCAAAATATTTCGCCCAGGGAAGGGGATAATATGCGAAACTGGCCTGTTTTAAGCCTCACACTAATGGGGGAGCCCGCAGGGCGGAAAGGTGGTTTCGGGAGCCCCATAGTGGAACATGAGGACGGTGACTCACCAGTGAGTGACAGATTGCCAACAGGGAATCAGGACCCCAAAGAATTAAGTTCCACAGTGTCTGAGAACAAGATGGCGATCCTATCCTGGAATATTGCCGGACTAAGACCCAAAAGAGGGATACCAATTGGGAGGCTTTTCTTGTTGCCCATCATGTTATAGCTTTACAGGAAACGTGGGAAGCTAAAGAAGGTTATTACCTGGATGGCTATCAATCATTTCTTAAATTTGCAACTCCTTCCACAATGGGAGATCCAGGGGTGGACTTCTGTTGTTATTCAGTCTGAAACTTCTATACAAAGCTGTATTAGTAGTGACAAGCTCCCCAAACATTTTAGCAGTAAGATTGGAGGGTGATAATTTGCCTACTATTTTGGTGGTAAATTTTTATAATTCCTTCACTAGGAATGACGATTTAGAACATCTATTAGCATTATCAGGGTTCCTGGATGATTATGATGAACACAATAATACCTTATATTATTTGTTAGTGCTTGGGGATTTTAATATTCATGTTTGGCACATGCAATGTTTACAGTATTTGGATTTTGAGGAAGACCCATTCGGGAATATTCATTTCGAGCACACCAGGAGTGGGGTCTATCTGGAGAGTTTTTTTATCGACATATTACTTGTTTGCTCCAGCACATGGGGAAACTCAGTGCCCTGTCCCAACTTTTAATGGCCAAGGCAATGAGTCTACGATTGACTACATTTTAGTGTCATGTCTAATGAGGGACTCTCTAGGTCCTCTTAGTGTTGATCAGAGATGCTTTAGTGACCATAATCCACTCACGTTGACCATCAATATCAGGGCACTTAATACTGAATTTGTACCATCCACCATTTTAAATTCTAATATAGTCTCTAAATGTTAAGGACGCAGGCTAAGGTGGGAGGTCATCACTCCTAGCGACTTTCTAGAAAACCTGTACATGAGTAATGCCGAGGATCTGGCAAAATGCTTAGGAGGAAATCCAGATCCAAGGGAAATCTTGGATGCTTTTAATCGCATCACAGCACAGGTAACAGTTAACTTGACTAGGAAAAGTAAAATAAGGCCCAAGAAACTGAAAAATTGGTTCAACCAAGCTTGTAGTGACACCCATATGGCCCTTTTAGAAGTGCTTAAAGAATCTGGCAAGGACGCACAGAAGGTTGCGGAGACAAGAAGGTCTTATAAAAAGGCTATTAAAAGTAGGAAAATTGAGCTAAAAGATATGACCTGGGAAGAACTGCCCAAAGTGAGTATTCTGAAAAGTAGTACTCAATTTTGGAAAGTGATCAATAGTCCCTTGTTTAATAAGACAGTAAACACTAATCAAGACTGCCTCATCCCACCAGATAAGTGGGTGGGATGTATGACGTTACAACGCACACTTTTACAACGCATGCACTTACAACGCATTTTTTACAACGCATAATCCATTACAACGCATGACATTACAACGCATGACACTACAACGCATTTTTAAAAAATACCTTTACAACGCATTGCCATTACAACGCATAATACCTTTACAACGCATACCATTACAACGCATTATATTAAATTACATTTAAGGTAAGTATTAGATAGTATAAGGGTAAAAATTACTATTCTAACTCCAGGGGGTGCAACAGTAGGGTAAGTGTTGGATAGTATAGGGGTAAAAATTACTATTCTAACTCCAGGGGGTGCATTAGTAGGGTAAGTGTTGGATAGTATAGGGGTAAAAATTACTATTCTAACTCCAGGGGGTGCATCAGTAGGGCAAGTGTTGGATAGTATAGGGGTAAAAATTACTATTCTAACTCCAGGGGGTGCATCAGTAGGGTAAGTGTTGGATAGTATAGGGGTAAAAATTACTATTCTAACTCCAGGGGGTGCATCAGTAGGGCAAGTGTTGGATAGTATAGGGGTAAAAATTACTATTCTAACTCCAGGGGGTGCATCAGTAGGGTAAGTGTTGGATAGTATAGGGGTAAAAATTACTATTCTAACTCCAGGGGGTGCATCAGTAGGGTAAGTGTTGGATAGTATAGGGGTAAAAATTACTATTCTAACTCCAGGGGGTGCATCAGTAGGGTAAGTGTTGGATAGTATAGGGGTAAAAATTACTATTCTAACTCCAGGGGGTGCATCAGTAGGGTAAGTGTTGGATAGTATAGGGGTAAAAATTACTATTCTAACTCCAGGGGGTGCATCAGTAGGGTAAGTGTTGGATAGTATAGGGGTAAAAATTACTATTCTAACTCCAGGGGGTGCATCAGTAGGGTAAGTGTTGGATAGTATAGGGGTAAAAATTACTATTCTAACTCCAGGGGGTGCATCAGTAGGGTAAGTGTTGGATAGTATAGGGGTAAAAATTACTATTCTAACTCCAGGGGGTGCAACAGTAGGGAAAGTGTTGGATAGTATAGGGGTAAAAATTACTATTCTAACTCCAGGGGGTGCAACAGTAGGGTAAGTGTTGGATAGTGTAGTGTAATATTATGCGTTGTAATGGTATGCGTTGTAATGGTAGTATGCGTTGTAATGGAATGCGTTGTAAAGGTAGTTTTTAAAAATGCGTTGTAATGGTATGCGTTGTAATGTCATGCGTTGTAATGGATTATGCGTTGTAAAAAATGCGTTGTAAAGGTAGTGCGTTGTAAAAGTTGCGTTGTAAAGGTTGTTCCCCAAGTGGGTGGAGCATTACGGTGGCCTCTATGCCGGATTAAATAATTCATCTCTTGTGATTCAAAGTAAACCCACTCAGGTAGGAAAGATTAACTTCACAGAAGAGGAGGTGCTGGAGGCCATTGAGTCCACGGCACACGGGAAAGCACCCGGCCCGGATGGGGTGCCGGCAGATCTTTATAGGGCTGATCCGCATTTGTGGACAAAGGTTTTAACTGCTGTGTTTAATGCAGTCACCATAGTGGGCCCCCCAGTGTCCTGGGGCAAAGCAGTTATTGTTCCTATATTTAAAAAGGGTTCAAGAGAGGATCCGGCGTGTTATTGGCCGATCTCTCTCCTGGACTCAGCAGCAAAAATCATGGGGAAGGTGGTCCTGGAGCGGCTGACAAACTGGTTGGAAGAGAATTCAGTCCTTTCAGACTTGCAGTTCGGGTTCAGAAAAGGAAGAGGTACTGTTGGGCAATGCCTCAACTTACACCTCCTCATAGTGAAGTACAGGGTCGCAGAGAAGGGGGATTTACATCTAGCCTTCATGGATCTGTCCACTGCTTTCGACCTTGTAAACCGTCAGAAACTTTGGACTGCCCTGTCTGACATAGGTCTAGATCCCATACTGATATCCTTCCTAGCCGATATTCATCAAGACACTAGTGCTGCTGTGCGTTATAATGAGAACGGGAGCTTGACGGACGCCTGGCCAGTAAAGCGAGGGGTAGGGCAAGGATGTATCCTCGCTCCTCTGCTGTTTACACTTTATATAAACAAGTTGGGTGAAGGCTTAATTGCATCATGTAAGGACATCCCGAGAGTGGGCCATAAAAAGATTCCTGTGCTATTATACGCAGATGATGCTGTGTTGATAGCCTGGACGGCAAGAGGTTTACAATCACTTCTGGTTTGTTTTATTAGTTTTATGGACTCTTTGGATTTGAAAATTAATTTTAAAAAATCACACGCCATGACGTTAGGCAGCAGACGGGCGAAAAGGGCATCATTTGTCTGTAAAGGGCAGGAGCTAAGTGTTATGGACCGTACTCGAGCGCGCTCGAGACGCTACGGTCGAAAACCCCCTTCCAAACTACATATCCCAGAAGCCCTAGGAGCGTACACGTTGTACGCGAAAAAACCAATGTCACCGGGACGCGTCTGCTACATAAACGCCAGCGCCGCCCCACAACGCGTCGGAAATTCTTTCCAGCGGCCGCAGAGGAGTCGCGCGCTTCCAGTGGAGATTCCTGTTTGTCCTAAAGTTGCAGTTTGTGCCCAAGTTCGCTCCTTTGCAGAGGGGGCCTCTACACAACCCGAAGGTCTGGTAAGGGTGCAGTGCACCAAACCCGTGAAAACCCATTGTTGTGATCCGCCTCCCCTACTCCGTTGGAAAGCTCGGAGCTAGCTCATGCGGAGGTAGGGGGGGATTATCGTCTCCTGGAGTGGTGGTATTACTGCCGCAAAGATCCTAGCAACCTCATTGATATAACTTCTCCGGAGGCATTCCGGCTCCTTTAAAATCCTCAGACTTTGAGCAGAGAGAGAGAGAATAGTCACGAACATTCCCTGAGGTAGAGAGTGGTACCTGAGCAAACCTATTCTCTGTTTTCTACCCCGCATACCCTACGTTTTTTATTGGCATCCATTGCGAACTACCTCCTTCATTACTACCGTCCTCAGATAGAGGAACGGCTCTACAATGGCGATAAACTTTATATGTTGACACGTCTGTATCAGTCTTTGTGTTTGTGTGTTCTTGACTCCATTCTAACAGGGATACATCCTAAGGTAGCGGTTTCGCGCTCTCCCTGTGAAGCAAGGTGGAGCCCTGATTGGGGTAGGTGCGGGGAGGGATCTACGCAGTTGCGTTCTATGTCTAGGGTGCACCTATGCTCATTGATGATGCTGTATTACTGTCCTATGATGCTCTTGTATTTGTGTATCCATTTATGTGGTCAAACCAAGGAGAACCACTGTTAAGACCGTCCTAATAAGAGTACGCCAAAGAAGCCGCTTGTTCTGTTTTCTTTACAGGTACACATATGTTTATATAGAATAGAGAAGTTTATGGGACTGAACTAGGAAGGTCTGAACTGAACGTTAGGGAAGCTAGGTAGGGTACTAATCATGTTCATTATGTCTTACAGGTCTCCCTCCCTGCTGTCCCCATCCTTTCCTTCCCTCACTTGATCCTCCTAATGACCTGTGCCATTACGGCTATCTAGGCTTGGGTAGATCAAGAGGGGGAACCCAATTAGCAACAATCCGATCCCGAGGGCTGAACCAACGTGACACTAAGTAAAATACCTGCCTTCCCATACTTGGGTATTGTCTTTGACAATAGAAGATCGTGGGCAATGCAACGCTCGTTGAAAAAAAACACATTAGTGAGGGCCATAGGGGCCCTGTTGGCTTTGCTAAACGTTTAGGTTGTAAGCCATTACTGGCCATCTTGAAAATCTATAACGCCAAATGTTTGCCCATGGTGTTGTATGGGAGTGAGGTGTGGGGCTATACTAAATCTAGCGAGATCCAAATGGCAGAAAATTTCTTTTTTAGAAAAGTCCTATCGCTCCCTCAATCTGCAGCATCCTTTAACATACATGAAGACTTGGGCGCTGGTTATATTTCTGACCAGATTGCTGTGGCTCCGATATTAGGATGGCTTAGAATCTGGTCACAGCAAGCTCCGAATTTAAATCAACTAATTATTCAGGACTGTCTGTCCTTGGACAACGCCATGGCTATACCATGGATCCATTATATTAAAACCCAAATGGAGTCAATGGGTAGCCTTGACTTGTTTACAAACCCTAGGGCCTTAAGTAAAATCGCGATTAAGGCAGTAAAATCTCAGTACTTAAACAGGTTGATGGTCCCAAGGGAAGAGGAGGAATTGGCAAAACCATTGGTTAGAAACTTTGTTATGTTAAGCACAGGGAGAGAGATTCAGCCGTACTTAACATACATAAATAAGCCATTCCATTTGTTTGTTCTGCAAAGGTTCAAACATGGCATGCTCCCATGGTTGCTATATTTCCCCCGGGGGTATGCCAAAAATGGGACTCTAGGGCCTTGTCCGTGTGACAACAAATCTGAGCAAAATGTCCTGCATATGATCTTTTTCTGCGAGTTTTATGTACTGCAGCGAAAGAAATTTATCCTGCCACTGCTAAGATGTTGTAATTTTGAACAGGTCAGACCAGCTCTGGTTTATTTACAAATGCTTGGGTCTTCTGCAATATGTTTTGGGGTGGCGAGTTACATTATAGGGGCTGTGAGATGTCGTAAGAAAATGCTGCTACCCTAATCGCCCCCTTCTGCCTCTATGTCGGCAGTGTAACAGAAAGTTTTATTTTAACGATAATTTGATGCAATGATTTCTGAAATTTTTATAAAAAATAATGAATTTTCCATTGGGTGACAAACTTTTTATTGTGTTTTTGTACTCATCAATTGTATAGCACTTTTTATATTGCAATATACTTAGTTGTGTTAATTATGACACAGTAATGTGACTAATTGTGAAAGGAATTTTATTGCATATGCTTTGATGGTTTTAAAATTTTTAACCAAATAAAGCTAATTTTTGACTTTGACTTTGAAAGCCCTGGGCTCGTTTGGCCACTAGGAGGGCTGTAACATGTTGACCATGTTGGATGTAAGAACCAGTAAAGTCTCTTGCACATCCCATAGCCAGGTGTGACCGATGATGAAGCGTGACACCCAGGGAGGAGTGTGAGGTCTTCCCATATATTTTAATATAAATCCTAGAGTCCTGTATCTTGGTATTAGGGGCATAGGTGTGTTCTCAAGTAGAGTTGCATTGCCCTATAACAAGGATACTGGGGCCATTTACTGAGCCTCGTGCTAGATGAGTTTGCCTGTTTTGATAGTGGTAACCATTTGGGAGAATGCAAACACAGGAGGTCCAACTTCCTCTAACATTCCCACAGGGCATGCAAATCTTTGATATACAGGGACGGGCGGGGTGGGGGAGTCAAAAGCATGCTTCTCTTAAGTACTTAGGAAGTAATAAGCTGTGTGCCTTTATTTGCCCTCCATTGAATTTGCATCTCGGTGGGGGGCTTCAGATAACCCCCAGCCAGGATACCACAGCAAAAGGCGGACTTTGTTTTGGACCCAGCTGGAATTTAAAATAACAAAGCGCCCTTGCCTGCGTGTTGCTGCTCAGAACTAGAGCAGACCACATGCAGGTGCTGCTGAAAAGATCACTGAGGTGAGTTCAGCATATTTCTGCTCTACTGTTCCTGGGTGCTCACATGTTCCTGTCAGGATGAGATTGAAACTGGTAGTGTAGAATTCTCCTTGGGTTCCACTTCCAGTGCACTGGGTTCCACTTCCGGTGCATGTGTCTTGGAGACCAGCCACTCCAGACCACGCACAACCAAACGCTGTGCCCAGCGTGGGCAAGTGCCCTAAACAGTGTTGCGTGTGGACTTCGGCCATGCGCAGCGATGGGTGGGGTGCACTGCAACCCCCAGTGCAATGTGCAGTGCCAGTGCAATGTGAAACGCCGCCGTAGGGGTCGGGAACTCTAAGTAGGGGATGCACTCGTGGTATCGTTACTTTTCAAGTGCGATAAAAAGCACCTAAACTCGCAATCGACTGATATTCACAAAAACGACACCTTCATGCAACCTGGCCAATGAGAAATCCGTCCTGCGGGCTCATTACTAAACTGCCGACAATGGCACCTGTGTTCTGACCCGGACACCTGAACAAAACATGTGCGTGGCAGTGGCTGCAAAAAAAACAAGCATTGGCATAGCCAACAGGTCTCGCTTTTGGGACCTTATAAGTGTTTAGTTATGTAGTACAATATCCTTGGTGCAACAACATCAACTGTTGCATAGCTCAACACTTATAAGGTCCCAAAGGTGAGACCTATTGGCTATGCCAATGCTTGTTAATCTTTCCTATGCTGCAACCCAACATAAACTAGTCGCGTATTCACCCTTCCAACAAGCCTTTAAACTTGCAAGTAACACCTAACTTACACAAGGTTGTGACATAAGACTCAATGGATTCCTGTGCCCTTTGCATATGTCTAACGAGTGTTCCAAGATCGTAATCACTTTTGGTAGATAGTCCCTAAACTAATTTAGCCAATCATATCTCAAACTCATTAAGATTGTCAGTATCACTTCCACCTAGGTCAGGTAAATGTTCGAGGAACTCTTGACCTTCGGGTCCATAGCAGTGCAGCAACAAAGAAGTCTTTCTCCCAGCACTTAGTGAGACACTACACACAAATGCGTAATTCATAAAGACCATTTTACACATAGACCACCTAATGGGTGGACTTCCTGGATTAGACAAAAAGAAGGGCGGAGGCATAACATTCTGCATCTGTAAGAGGAATACAGTAAATAGATACCAGAAGCAAAGCCCAGGACCTAAATATCAGAACGCCCATGTGTGACTTTCACACCTTAGACAATAAACATACCCATCACCCCGGAGTGCAGTTCACAGCCGAAAATGACCTAATACATTTCAGCTTACTGTCCTAACACTAAGAGACAAAAGTACACGCTTATTAACTAGGTATTCTTGAAGCTAAGCAATTATGAAAAATTAGCCACTCAAACATTAAGCGATTAAAAATGTTTTAAAAGAAATGGTGCGCGCATCACCTTTGTAAATCCACCAGCAGACACGCAGTAAGAAAGATCACGTAATATCACCATTCACCATAGTTCATAAAAAAAGACCAAAATGATATGCGCCTTGAAGACTCTGTGTACATTTCCCTGCATTCAGTCTGAGTACAGAGATGGCAGGGGGAAGAGGATAGACACCTAGCAAGATCGAAGGAAGAGAGAAAGTGGGAAGGAGAAGAGGAGGTGCCGTGCAGAGAGAGGAAGAGGAGGTGCAAGAAGAGGCAACGATAGGCAGAGGTAGGCACCAAAGTCGAGAACATGGACTAAGTAGGCAAGAGATATGTAAGAAGAGGAAAGTAATAGCAGAAGGGGAACAGTCAGGCGACGGAAGGATGCAGGGAGAGAGTAGTAGTGGATTTAAGGTGGTGACAGGGTGGTAGAGAGCAAGAAACGGGAATGAAGCACAGATGAGAACACAGGAGAGGGCAGAAAGAAGGCATGTAAGTTAAGGCTCAGAAACGGAAGGGGGTGTCAGTGGATGAGCCAGGAGGAGGTTGCGAGATGGGGGAGAGGGGGAGACAAGACAGGGAGAGTGAAGGAGAGAGGCAGGGAGTGACTCGGAGCTCACAAAGCTCAGAAAGACACTGACCCGCTCCTACCTGAACAAGACGCGCAGCCGCCAGACGCGCTCTGTAGTGGGGGAGGGGGAGGAGGAGGAACGTTGAAGGCGAGGAAGACGGAGAGGCGTAACCGCACGCTCTCTGCCGAGATAATTAAACCGAGATAATTGTTTCGGGAAACACGAAGCACAAGTTGAACTCGTGAAAGTGGCACTCAGGATATGCACGTCTCTATCATGGGGAAACAAAAACAAACCCCAATAAACCTTTTTTTTTTTTAAACTGAAAATGATTGCGGCTGTGAACTGCCTTGGAGCTCAGCCTACTGCAAAGCAAGCAAACACCAGCAGGCATGTGAATGAATGAATGAATGAATGAAATAACTTTTGTATAGCGCAACGTTCACTCCAAGGAGTATCTTGGCACTGTATGCGGGGGGAGAAGGCACCTTCCGGAAGGAGTAAGAAAGCTGGCATAGTCTCAGAGATAGAATTTAAAGAAAAGACCAGGCCGTGTTATCTGGAATAACAAAAATCCAAGTTTTCAAAGTCTTCCTGAATTTAAGTTTGGTTTGTATGTGTCTGAGTTGAGTTGGCAGGGAGTTCCATGCTTTGGTCCCTATGGCTGCCAGGGTCTTTCCGACCCCCTGGTTTTAAGTTTAAATTTGGGTATTTTTAATAGGTTCTCTGAAGATGAGCGTAAAGTGCGTTGCGTGATGTATGGCTTCGTTCTGGCATTGAGGTATTCTGGTCCAGTATTGTTAGCTGTTTTATAAATGATGGTAAGAACCTTAAAAAGAATCCTCTTGTGGACGGGCAGCCAATGAAGGGATTTTAGTGCTGTTGCAGAGGAGGAATCTCTAGGCAAATTGAGTATCAGCCTCGCTGCAGCGTTCTGGACCACCTGTAGTCTCTGTAGGACTTTTTTGTTTGTTCCTGCATAGAGACTATTACAGTAGTCGAGACGGGATAAAACCAAGGCTGCTACTACCGTCTTTTTGGCCGACGTTGGAAGTAGATCAAAAAGAATTCTGAGCGTTTTTATTACTTGAAAACAGGTACCTGCCACCGCAAGAGCTTGCTTGTGGAAGGATAGTGTATAATCAAATTTTATTCCCAGATTTTTTACAGTCTCCACTGTCGTCGGGGGTGGGGCTGCATTTGACGGCCACCAGTTATCCGGTCTGAAAACGTTTGTTTTGCCAAACCGCATAATCTCTGTTTTGGAACTATTACATTTCAAATGATTTAACTTCATCCAATCCATCGCTGCAGTCAGACAGTGATGACATTTTTCTTCTGCCACTGTTGAATTTTTATCCAGGGTAAGGATCTGTTGAGTTTCATCAGCATAGGCGATGCACTCAACAACGTACGTATCCATTAAAAAAAGTAGTGGTGCCATATAAAGATTAAAAAGTGCCGAGCCCTGAGGGACCCCAGATGTATGGAATTGCATCTACTTCCATCACAAGCACAATGCCAATTATTTAATTTCCACCCTCAGGGTTAGTAACTCGACTGCCATCCTAGGGAGGTTCACGTTCCCAGATAAAGTTATTATCAAAAGCCTTCTACTTTTGTCCTGGTTGAGCACAAGTAAGATTATCCGGCTCACATAATAAAGACAAGCCCGGGAGTTGTGTTTGCGCGCGCACGGGAAAGTGGAACTCAGGATAGGCACGTCCCTATCATGGGGAAACACAAACAAACCCCAATAAACCTTTCTTTTAAAAACTGTAAATGATTGCGGCTGTGAACGGCCTTAGAGCTCAGCCTACTGCAAAGCAACCAAACACCAGCAGGCGTATGGAATTGCATCTACTTCCATCACCAGCACGATGCCAATTATTTCATTTCCACGCTCAGGGTTCGTAACTCGACTGCCATCCTAGGGAGGATCACGTTCCTGGATAAAGTTCTTATCAAAAGCCTTCTACTTTTTTCCTGGATGAGCACAAGTAAGATTATCCAGCTCACATAATAAAGACAAGCCCGGGAGTTGTGTGCATGCGCGCGCTAAAAGGCAAAAGCAGGCTGGCAAGTGGTTTGAGATGTGCGCGCACCATGACGAGAGAGGAAAGCCAGATGGCACCTCTGCTCGTCATTGTGCGCGGAACCGCACACTCAATGCCAGCCCAAAAGCTGTGGTAGTACTTTTAAAAGCCCACACACTAAATGTCTCACCAGCGCAGCGCATGCGCTGGCTCAGGCGAGACCTAAAAAACAATAGGAGACGTTGGAGGTTAGGAGTTAGCCTGCAGGGGGCACACAAACGTGTGAGGTGGCAGGCTAATTGCTCAGGAGGGGGCTAGCTGCATTTCAAAGGCAGGGAGCAGAGGCCTTTAACATCTCTGCTTCCTGCTGGCCTTTTGCTCACCCTCTCTTTACTGGCTGAGTGGCAGCACAGAGTCAGTAAAGAGAGGGTGAACAACATTTTTTTAAACATATTTTGCGGGCACCTTTGTAAAAATCGCTGTATTTTTACAAGAGTGCTGATTTTTTTGCAAATCGCGAAATCCTGGGGGGTCTGTTGAAGTGGGAGAAATACAATTAAAAATTGCTGACAATACAAAGAAGATGGAGGAAAGAAATTGTTCCCAATTTTTTAGGGATTAAGATTAGGATTAAGTAGGTGATCAGCAATCAATAACAGTCAACCAGGAAGAGGCGTGTGTGGAACACATTATGAAATAAGGACATAAAAAATAATTATGGGGTTCATACACAACAAATCCATGAAGCTCAGCAGAAGAGCTGAAATACAACAAAGGAATAGTTTACAGAGTAAAGATAAAAGAGGCAGCTAGAAAGCCTTGTGAGGCCCTGCAAGATAAAGAGGTACAGGACGAGAAAGCCCCGTCCAAGGAACGGATAAAGTTTAACACGACAAGTAGGAAGGACAGTGAAGGACATTTCGATCCATATCAAGAAATGAAGAGAGGAAAGGATCCATTTTAGCTGATGTCATAGGGTTTGGGTGAACACCATCACTGTGAGGATCGAAATGTTATTTCAGTCTGAAGAGTGTGTTTGCGACAGAGAAATACCGCTCCATGGGTTCCATTGTTCCTTTGGGGTTGCAGAAAGGTTGACATGGCATGGGTCAGTCCTGAACTGAGCAAACAGCAGCAGTCTGGCCCATAAACCCCACAGTGCACCTGTAAGTCACTTGCACCACAAACAACATGTAGCACCTTCTGGTGACTGGAAGTCATAGGCGCGTTACTCACCGAGCTCTTGTACGGATTCAATCTCATCGCGGCAAATCCTGCTGCACGAGCCATCAGTGAACCAAGGACCTCTCTCGAACTTCTTACACTCCACGCACTCCCTGTTGGCAACAAGAGGAAGAGGTTCAAAGGCCTGAGGCAGACACCCTACAGACGTCTTTGGATCCAACGACAGAGCTGCAGAGTCAGCATCTAGCCCTATGTCTCCAGACCTTACTTCATGGACAGCACTACACTGCATCCTGGGAGATGTAGTCTCATACAAGTACCTGAACAGGCCAGTCTACAAGCTGTAGTGTACAAAGCGCTGTTGGTCAAAACATTAGACTGGATGAAGGTCTCCTCTGAGAATTGACCGGTCTGAAGCTCTAGACGGATGGCTCTCTTCCGTCGTGTATTCTCACGCACAATCAGCGCTTCCTCTTTCCCAAAAGCAATGGAAATATTGCGGATGTTGTGTGCTCCCTCAAGCATGCCATGTCACATTATTCCAGGACAGTATCCAAGGCGATATTGTAAGTGTCCTGCCTCCTTAACAATGAAAAACATATTCCTTATAACTGCAATGCGCCCATGTCTTTGCTGGGTTCGTTTCTTATTTGATCTTAGTCTGGCTTCCTAGGTATATTTTACAAATGTTATGCAGGTTGTAAAAATGGTGGATAAATAAATGGAACCTTCATCAGCAATTAATCCGGTATTCGTCATCGACTTTCTGAATGGATCTGCCTCATGCAAACACCCTTTCTGTTCCCAAAACTATTTTTTTTTATTTTAGGTTTTTGATACAATGTGGACCTAAGTCCAAGCAGCAGAGCAGTGCCTTGCCGTGAACATTTTTATTACAGCAGGAGCGTGGAGAGATGAGGTGCCGCACTTGCAGGCTCCAATAGAAACACGTGATCGATATCACATCCGCAGGACTGTAAGCAGCCGCGGCCTGCGCAGGTGGGAGCCCTGGGGTCTGGGTGGAGATTCGACAGGCGACCACAATAATGAATGTTCCCTGGAGGTTGTCAGTCGCATCCGCCCCCCCCCCCCCCCCCCCCCCACCCTCCCACCGCTCTTACCTGCATGGGCCGCAGCTGATTGTACAGAGGGCCACCGTCCTGGATTGGGCCACAGCACATCTTTCACAAGGGGTGCTGTGCGCAGAGAGGGAAGGTGGCCCTCTTACAGATGATGCGCTATCCCAGCGCAGAGGCTCTGGGGGTCGTGCATCATTGAAAGGCACACTGGCTGTTTGAAGCAGCCAGGCTGCCTTCCGCAGTGCAGGCGCAATCTGAGCCGCTTTTGGAAGGGGGACGGAGATCCTCCTGCCGGCGGGTGTAGTGAGGAACTGAGCCTGCCGACAGGGACATGGCTGGGGTGCCCATGCATGAAGGAGTCCCTCTTGGGGGGCATGCTCTGAGCCACCTTTCTGTGGCGCACATTGTCTGTTCCACCTCTTTGTGGCGCAGTCAGTGCGCGTCTTGACAGTCCCTTTACTTCTTAGCCCATGCCCATAGTACAGCGGGGACGCAGAGCCGAAGTACTTCTCTCATTAGTCCGGGGCCATGCTTCCAGGCTGATGAGGGCACACCCCATAGAATTCTGCTAGCGCTGTATGTGCACTGGTGTAAACTGTATCACAGAGGGGGCCATGCAAGCGTCTGCAGCCCTTTCTGAAATACCAGAGGTACCCAGGGACGCAGAAAGTGGGCACGCGCCCGTTGCGCCCCGGGGCACTGTGTAATGCAGCCCTGGGATGTGACTGGAGGATGGACGTGGACACGCAGATGACACACTACACTGTATACAGCGTTTGCATCATAAAAACCAGCGCTGTAGTTTATATTTGGAGACCCAGTTAGATAAAGCGACATAGACCAACTAACATGGGTCTTTTGGTCACGGTCCAAAGGCTGAAAACAACAAGCATTTGCAATGCAATAGGTCTCGCATTCACGCGAGTTTAAGCTATTGGCATTGTAAATGACACTGCCTTTTATTTAAGTTATAAAAAAGAAAACAAAAAGAAAAGGCATTGTTATTTGTAATGTGAGTAGCTCAAACTTGCGTAAATGCGAGACCTATTGCATTGCAAATGTTTGTTCTGCAAATGTAGAGGGGAGTAGAATTACGTGTTGTCAAGTAGAGTGGAAATATGCAGAGTGAAATTATGATGTGTGGGGTGAAATTATGTGGCATGAAAGTATGTTGAGTGGCTTGGAACTGTGTGGCATGGAGCTGAATTGTGAGATGTGGAATTCTTTGGCGTGGTGTGGCATAGACTGCAATTGTATGGAAATGAATTATATTACCTGGAGTTAAATTATGTGGCATGGTGTGGAATTAAGGGATGTGGTGTGGAATTAGTTGGCATGGCGTGGAGTAGGATTATATGGTGTGGTGTGGAATTGTGTGGAGTGGAATTGTGCGGCATGGAATTGTGTGGCATGGAATTGTGTTGAGAGGAATGGAAGTATGTGTCATGGAATGGAGTGGAAATATGTGGCATGGAATGAAATTATGTGGTGGACTTGAATTATGTGCCGCTAAGTGGAATTATGTTATTGAGTGGATTCATTAATAGTGGAGTGGAATTATGTGGCATGGAATTACGTTCCATGGAGTGTAATTATGTGGTATGGCATGGAATTAATTGGTGTGGATTTGTGTGGTGTGGCCTAGAATTGTGGGGTGTTGAGGGAAATTGTGAGACATGGAATTGTGTGGCGTGGTATGCAATTGTGTGACATGGAGTGCAATTCTGCGGAGAGGAAGTATGGGGGTGGAGTGGAATTATGTGATGTGGTGTGGAATTATGGGGTGTGGTATGGAATTATGTGGCATGCAATTGTGTGCCATGGAATAGAATTATGTGGTGTGGATTTATGAGAAGTGGAGAGCACTTTATGTGGCATGGAATTATGTGGAGTGGAATTATTTTGCATTCACTGAGATAGACATGTTACTGTGTGGCGTGAACTACAATTATGTGACGTGGTGTGCAATTGTGTGGAGAGGAATTCAGTGCCGTGAAGTGGAATTATGTGACATGGTGTGAAATCAAGTGGTGTGGCATAGAATTAGGTGGCAAGGAGTGGAATTATGCTCCGTGGAGTAGAATTATGAGATGTGACATGGAATGGTCTGGCCTGGAATTGTCTGGTGTGGAATTGTGTGGTGTGAAATTATGTTGGTTTGGGGAGATTAAATTTAGGTGGTACAGTGTGGTACAATGTGGAATTATGTGGTATGGAGTGGAATTATGTCTCATGGAGTGGAATTATGTAGCATGATGTGGAGTCGTGATGTTGCATGGAGTGAAATTATGTGGGATGGAGTTGAATTGTGTGGCATGGAATTGTGGGGTGTTGACTAGTGGAATTATGTGGTGTGGAGTAGAATTAGGTGGCGTGAAATTATGTGGAGAAGAATTGTGTTGCATGGAATTGTTTGGCATGGTATTGTGCGGCATTGAGAGGATTGGAATTATGCGACATGGAGTGGAATTATGTGGCTTGGATTGGAAATATGAGGGTGGAGTGCATTTAGGTGGCATGGAGTTGAATTGTGTGGTTCAGAATTGTGTTGCATGGAGTGTAATTGTGTTGACTGGAGTGGAATTGTGCAACATGGAATTGTGTGGCGTGAAATGCAATTGTGTGATGTGGAGTGCATTTGGGTGACATGGAGTGTCACTGAGTGGAGTGGAAATCATATAGCATGGAGTGGAATTATGTGACATGGTAATGAATTGTGTGGTGTTGAGTGGAATTACGTGCCGTGGAATTATGTGGCATGGAGCCGAATTATGTTGATTTGAATTGTATGGCATGGCATTACATGCCATGGATTGGCTTTAAGTGGCGCAGAATTTTTTGGCATGGAATTGTGTGGTGTGAAATTGTATGGCGTGCAATTGTGTGCCATGGAGTGAAATTTTGAGACATGGAATTGTGAGGAGTGCCCCTGTGTGACATGGAGTGCAATAGTGTGGAGTGAGATTAAGTGATGTGGAGTGGAATTATGTGACGTGGTGTGGAATTATGTGGTGTGGAGTGAAAGTGTGTGGCATATAGTAGAATTATGTGGCATGGATTTATGTGATGTGCAATTGTGTCGCATGGCAAGGAATTGAGTTGAGTGGAAATATGTTGATCTGAATTATGTGGCACAAAAGGGAAGAGGCATTATGTGACACAGAGTGGAATTATGTTGTAGGGAGTGAAATTATGTGGCATAGTATGTGGCATGATGTGGAATTATATGTTGTGCACTGAAGTGGAATTATGTGGTATGGAGTAGAATTATGTGCCATGGAATTGTGTGAGTGGAAATTTGTGGCATGAGTGGAATTATGAGATGTGGAATTGTGTTGCATGGAACTGCGAGGCCTTGAGTGGTGTGGAATTATGTGGCATGGGGTGAAATGATGTGGTATGGAGTGGATTGAAAATAGGTGGAGTGGAATTATGTGACTTGGAGGGGTAATATATGGCATGAAATTATGTGGTGTGGAGTTGAATTACGTTGCGTGGAACTTGGTTGCGTGGGATTCTGTGGTGTGGAGTCGAATTGTGAGACATGGAATTGTGCAGCATGGAGAGCAATTGTGTGGCATGAAGGGCAGATGTGTAACTTGGAGTGCAATTGTGTGATGTGGAATGCCATTGTGTGGAGTGGAGTCATGTAGGGAGGAGTGGAATTATGTTACACTTTGTTGAATTATGTGGTGTTCTGTCAAATTATGTGGCATGATGTGGAGTGGCATTATGTGATGTGGAGTAGAATTATGTGACATAGAATTGTGTAGCATGGCGTGGAATTGTGTTGCATTGAGTGGTGTAAAATTATGTGGCATATAATAAAGCATAATTATGTATAGAGGTCATTTAAGTGCCTGCTGCTTGTTTCCTCTGACAGGTGGTCACTTGAGAGCAATGTATCGGAGTTTGGAGCTGATCAATAACGTGTCCACAGGACCCGATGGCTCAGAGGGGAAACAGCAATTAAGGAGGATGTCTCTGTCTCCCTTCACGCCCAGGGAGGAGGGAGATGCGAGCAGAGCATCAAAGGGCTGGGTGAGAAGGGAGGGGGGAATGCAAGGGTCAAAGCAGCGAAAGTGAAAGTAATCGAGCAGAGCATCAAAGGACTGGGTGAGAAGGGAGGGGGGAATGCAATTAGCAGAGGAGCAGCTGTGCACGTGCATGTGATCTCGTGCACTCAAGGTTTAGGCCAGCCAAAAGTGTGGGTAGCACTTTGAAAATCCCACATATAAAATGTCTCTTCGAGCCTTTGGCTCACGAGACCTAAAAAAAAGCTCAATCCCGCTTTGCCTAAAAATCTAACCCAGAGGCGCGTGAATGTTGAAATCAAATGTGAAAACTCCCCTCGAGGCGCTCGGTGTCCTCCTCCCCGCCAGTGGAGTTCGGTGGCTCGGTTACCACGATAGGTTATAAGGCCACACATGAGCCAAGAACATGCTGGAGCGTATGTGCATGCCCTACTCCCCTACCCAGCAGCATCTGCTTTGGTTTTCAGAGGCGCTCACCTCACCTGCTGAAGACATCTTGCAATGGTCCTGTAGGGTAACGCTATCTGGTAATACCGTCCCGGTTGAGGTAGCTGAATGTGTTTATGTGCCTGCTCCTGCGATCGCTGAAAATTCTGGAGGTCGCCCATTTGAATTACGGAAAAATCGACTCAACCAATCATCCTCTCGTCTTCGGCGGGGGGGGGGGGGGAATATTTTAGCTCGGCAGCTGGAACATTTGGGATTTACAGCGCCTGGAAGCCTCGAGACCCTAAGAAGTCTAAGCGCTGCCTAGGAGGTGCGATCTTGACTCACCTGGTGACCCTGCACCCGTCTTTTCCTGCCTCCACGTTGTCCAGGGAGATCTCCGTTGATCTGAACGCAGCTAGCTCAGTGAGTTGCTTGATCCCCGGCGGCAAGGCGTGAATGCCCTGGTGAGCTGGCTGACGGTGCCCGGTGAGTTGGTAAGCAGTGCCCTTGTGAGTGACGGGGGGGGGGGGGGAGCAGATGGACACTAATCCCCCATGTAATTCGCCCTCATCGGCTGACCTCATTACGTGTCAACCGAGCTGAGCAGCAGAACCATTCTCTAGCTCAGGAATACTTTAACAATGAATATTATTGACAATTTACAAAACACGTCTCGCAAACTAAATCGCAGAGTCTTTCGCCGAATGACTCGCAGGTGGTGCCTGCTCTGACTCCAGTGGCACTGCCCATTGGCACTGCGTTTCTGCCCGCTGCAAGGACACAGGGCAGGAGCCGGTTTAAAGCGTGTCTCGCCGGCCCTGCACTCACAGGCAGGGCGGATAAGCCCCCCTTAAAGCAGGGAAGCTTCTTAAAGAAGCCGAGCGCTGCGGCCTCGTGGCAGATGCGGCCGAGCTTCACCAGGATAGAGGAACAGCGACAAAGAATGGACCATTGAAATAGAATGGAATACACATTGGGTGCAATGCCATGATTAAATATTGTAAAATGTAAACGATTTCAGAACGTCGCGGGTCATACCAGCTCTTTTTCCAGTAAAATATTTTTGTATTGATCTTTAAAAGGCCAAAATAAATGGATCGAATACTATTTAGATAATGTCCAATCCACTGGAATGGATCCAGGGCACGCGGTGCCAGCGTGATTCTGTGACGTGTCTTTCAGATTCATCCCACTGTTCTTCCTTTCATTTAGTCGGGGTTCTTGCGGAGTTCAAAGCTACACGTTTAGTAGGCCCTGCGAGATGAGAAGCTGTGGTCTTCAGTTTTCACACAGATCTCTACAGTGGGGGCCATTAGTCCACTGAAGCATTTTACAGACAAGAGGCAAAGACGTGGCGAAAACGAATGGTCAGCCGGCCTAAGAGCGATGCTGAGTTCAAATAGATGCAGGACACAGATTGCTGGGGAAAGTTACTCATGGGTGAAATGGTTGCCAAATTGAAACTGTCGAGAAATCATTCTTCATATGATCTTTATTAAAAAGCTGATAGCTTTGTTGTCGACCACACCTAGCCTTCGTGGCTGTGAGTCTGTTGTTAGGGTCGTGTATCCAAGCACAGCGCCTCCTTTATCCGCCCCCCATCACTCCAAACAGTTACTCTCTGCTCTTCCCGGTCGTGAAGTGTCCAATTATGAAAATGTGCCCGTTACATACAGTACGTCACTGCCCGAAGCATACCGAAGGCCAATCACCTTTTTGATGTGTGATCCTTAGAATGCTGAAAATAAAAGGGTTTGGGTGATCGGAATGCAATATATGGTTATCACCTGTGTTCAATGCCAAACCTAGACTTTATTCCCCACCATGATGAAGAAGACAGTTTTTTGCTGCACCCTTTCAACCTCAGCACATGCATGGATTCACACACACACATACACTTATGAGCTTTAGAACTTGGTACAGATATTAACTAACCAAGAGGCACTATTTTTTACAACCGTAGAAAGATGAACAGTACTGTGCAGAGTGACTCTAGACCAGCGTTTTAAGACGTCCTGGAGTGTCTATAATACTGTATCAAGGTTGACTGTGTGCACAAAGCTGTATAGAGGCTGATCCTGTGCACAGTGCGGTGCCAGAGTTGGCAGGGTGCACAGTGCTGGACAAGAGCACAGAGGTTCAGTAAGGGGCCGCTCACCTGCTTCTCGCTTCTTGACTAACTGTACCAGGAACTGCTGAATCCCACCCCCTTCTGCCTCCACTCTCTCCACGCTTGTACTCCCACTCTTTCCTATTCTCTGCCGATACACCCTCACTCATGCTCTCCAAGCTTTCACTCACTCTCCACTGCTCCTTCACTTGCCTATAAAACTCCTCTTCTTCCTGTTACATCTTTCCCTATCTTCTCTCCATCTCTCTGCTTCCTCTCGGCTGTCCATTCCCATATCTCTCTCCTTCATCTCTCTGACTGGTCATTAGACCCGCCTGTCTCTCTCTCCACCAAGTCTCCCATACATCTTACGCGCTTGCTTTCTCCCTCCTTCCTCACCCTTTTACAATGTCCCACTCTCCCAGATCTCTTTCTATTACATACTTCACCCTTTTTACACTACTCCCTCCTTCTTGCTCATCCCTCTCCTAATTACACTTGTGCTTTCTCCCATCTTTATCTCCCCTTTATAGTCCCCTCCTTCTAACGTCTGCTCCTCCCTCTGCCCGCACCTTCTCTGGGCAGTATGCCCCCTTCACACACTATCCTTTCCTCCCATCTCTCTATTACCACTCATGATCTCAAATGTTCTCAGTTGGTCTTGTTTGTTTCCTCACCCGCGATATAACACTCATCCCCAACTTTCACGCCCTCCCACTTTGAAAACTCACCAGCCGCCACTGACATTAACACAACCAATGTGTCCGCTCTTTGTAGCGTTCAGCATAAATGCGTTCATGATTTTAATAACATGATGTTGCATGGTGTTTACTGGTACGATTTAGTGACGTGTACACACATATATGCACTATTTTGCTTTTCACTGTGGCTTTGGCACAGTCTCACAAAACCGTAAAAACTGCCCGCCGCTTGTCTGCCCGTGTGAGTTACCTACAAGCTCATTACAAGGTCTCGCTCTCTCAGTGCTTAATTTGGGCCGGGTGTACACGCATCTGCTGCGCGTCACTTATTGCATTGATGATTTTGATTTATTTACCGGACTCTGCGCAGAGTGTTGTTCTCGTCTCCCCAGGTGAGTGTTGCGTCTGTGAGCCTGAGCCAAGAGGAGATTCGTACGTTATGCTGATGGAGGAAGGGTTGCCGTAGGCGGGACACTGGGCTGGGTTTTGGGTCTGCGGGGGGTAGGGGCTGTGCGCAGATTTTTTTCAGATTACCACGCCCCCACGAGAGTCATCGTTCAAGTCAGTCTGACGACGTTGAACAATTGAGAGCAGGCAGCGGCCGCACCACACAGGCCTAATCCCTCCAAGTATCCTCCCCTGCTCAAAGAGGCGAAATCCGTGAAGGCTGCCAAAAAACGGGCTTGTGTGACACATTGTCGATTTTTGCTGCCTTTACATTTCAATGTATTCTGGCAGCCAGGATATCGATCCAACCAAAGGTATTATTGGATTGTCCTTTAAGTAAGGCCTTTCGAGTTAAGAAAGCTGGCGGGCGGGAAAAGGGGGGGGGGCAAGCCTTTAATCCTTTCAGCCCCTCTGCATCAGTGCTAAATTTGAGCCTAAATTGGGCGGCCGTGAGGTGGGGATACAAGCGGACTCAATACAGGTGTGGTTTCTGCTTTCCCAGACCTCTTGAGAGACGGGACGCCATGTTCTCGGGCTTTGATACGGATTCAGGTGAGGCTTTGATACGGATTCAGGTGAGGCTTTGATACGGATTCAGGTGAGGCTTTGATACGGATTCAGGTGAGGCTGTATACTCCACGCGGGAAGCTAGATTGAAATGAAAAGGGTGGTTGTGGCAATTATTAGCTTTTAGCGGAATGATTAATATGAGTTAAATTGTTTTATAACAAAAGAGTTGTGTCGGCGCATATGGGGCATTTTCTTGTGTTCCGATTCTTTGCAGTATGATGGTTTAAGGCTCACAATCTTGCTTGTATCTGGTGGAGTGACGATGTATGGGGGCATGCGTTGTGCACGTTTGGCTCATTATGAAGGAAAAAAGCCTCGCTGCTTTACAGTCGAACAAGCAGGACGGGTACACATGATGGTGGCTATAAAAAGGTAGCCTGGTTGAATTGTATAAGGCACCAATTTAAAAAAACCAAATCCTTAGTGTGGCATAATGTAGCATAGTTGTCAGCCAAGTGCTTACACATTCCCCTACTTTGTATGAAAAGACATCCATTCCGGGACGGTGAATTCCAACAGCTGAAATGCTAAATTTGAGCCGGTGGTGGGCAAGGGGAGTTGAAGTGATTTGCCCAGAATCACAGGATGTGGAGCCGAAGCAGAGATTCGAACCTGATTCCCCAGCTCCGCCCGTTATGCCACTTCCTCTCCCCACTTTCATGGTTAGTAGTTGGTTCTGTTTTAGGCGGCGCTATCAGGAGAAAGGGGCTGGTGCAAGCTGCCTCCTGACGACAGCCCCGGCACTTATTTTTTACAAATTAACCACTGCCCGACCCTACAGGGCATCTTGTACTGTGAAGGGTGGAGCAACCAGCAATTGCAAGTGGAACTCCGGCCGCCATTTTACGAATGAGAAATTACTAAGAGAATCTGTAATTTTGGCCCTCTAGCCCCTGGTTATTCCTCATTTCCCCCTCGTATTCGGCTCTTGTCCCTATTGGCAGTAAAATCCGGATTCATGGGGCCTCCTCACCGAGTCCCTCAGTGTCACTCTTTGGATGACAGGTTAAGGCCTCTCTTTCTTTGAAGTTTTGGAAGGAAGAAACCAGACCTCGGTGGAGCCTGGCTCCTAAGAGGGGGCTCTCCAAAGATGGTCCCCTAGGGTCGTGGTGCCCTAGGGCGACTGACCACGTACTACGGGCTCCTGCTTGTCACACAGGCCCGTGGTTTAAGAAGTGCAGGCAGGGACAGTAGTCTGCCTAAAGCACCCTTGGGTGTTTCTTCAATTAAACACCAGCGGCACAGGATGGCAGGTCTACAGCCCATCTCTGCGCAGTAAGAGGCAGCATTGTGCCAAAGGGTGACACAGCACCCGCTAACATTCAGAAATGTAAGGGTCAGGAGACACCACGTGCTCACTTCTGGTGTCCGGGGTGCACCACCAGTTCTGAGTAAACACTCCCTATGCTAATAGGCCTCTCGGAACTTGAGAAAATAGAAAAAGACATAGCTGCTTGTATGTGGTGCTTATATCTCTGTAGGAGGTGGTACCTGGGGTCATGGGCATGTACCACACTGCCAACTGCCCATCGTGATCACGAGTCAGCCACCAAGGGAGCCTGGGATCTGTTACGTCCTCCTGAGGTACCGAAAACCAATCCATGCTGGTTCTCTACTTACAAGGGAAGGTGCCAGCATCACCTACTCACCAGAGGGCTTCCCTGGGAGGTCTTTGCAGAGGTGCTATAGGGGTGGGGGGTCTGTTGCCTCTTTTCCCACATCCATAGCATGAGAGAGTCTACCTCTGCCTGGCCACCTGCAGCTACATGCAGGGTTTCAGGCGAAGGTCTCCCACGCGAGGAACACACCAGCCAGGTAGGCACATCAAAAGTTTTATAAAGAAAGAAAAATATAAACTTACTGGCCCAGCGAAGGAGTCACTTATAAGCCTTAGGATTGTTTAATGTCCACACGGCGTGGGGTGGTGCCCCCGAAGAGTAGAGCATCGCAAACATGTCTAGGATGTGTGAGACCCCTCAGGGGCCTGCTGGGACTAAAGTAATCCACCTGCAATGGGTAAAACGTTTCACCCTATGCCTCACAGGAGGGAGGATTGGTGACGCCAGAGATCGTGGGGTCTGTTTCAGTTTTCTACCAGGGCAGAGCTTTTGTGGGGTCTGGGAGTACGGTTGAGCTGATTGAATTTTGGCTTCAGAGGAGTTGGTGGGGAATCTTTTGATTAAAATGTGTGTGGATGTCAATGGAAGGTTGGTGATGGAGAAAGGGCCAGTGGTGAAGGTGTGCTAAAGCCAAGAAGTCTGGTTAGTCAACCTTGAAGCATGTCTTTTTAATTGCGGTAATAGACGGATACTTTAATCCAAGGTTCGTTTTTCACAGCTGATCAAATTGTGAATACCTTTTGACAAGGCCAGTCAGTCTGACCTTTTATAATTGTATGCCCTAAAGGATCTGCTGTAGACGGGGTCATCGTGGTTTTGGGGGTTTCGGTCTGCTGGCGCATACTGTTGAAGGAGCTTTAGGTCATTAATCCAAATTGAGTGCCTTTTCCAGAATTTTAGCAGCGAAAGGTAATCTGGACATTGCTCGGTAACTCTTAGTATCCTTAGGGTCCAGAGTAGGCTTCTTCAGCAGGAGGGACATTGATTCCCGCTTCCACTTAGTAGGGAAGACACTTGATGAAGTACAAGGGTGAGCTGCTCAGCTATCGTTACTCGCACTAAATGCAAGATTGACGGATGACCGTGATCAAACGCAGACCCTGGTATAATAGTTCCAAGAAGACCCAGGGCCCTTTCCTGAGAGCAAGGGGTAAAATGATCCAGCGCGGAGTTGTTGGGTTGGCTGCCTTGAGAGCAGAGATGGGGACCAAGTGCCTTCTCTGGACAAGACCTGTTAGAAATGTTAGAAAATTAATGGTAAACCCCTGACCCCTCGGATTGGAAACATTCCGCCGACCTATTATAAAGCTCCCGCGTCGGAGCAATAGGCTGATCATTATAATAGTTGGATGGAAATGTGACAGTCGTAAACAATTCTTTCGTAGTCTTTGGGCAAGCATTTTTCCTCCTTGAAATATTTAGATATCTCCACCGTAGTCAGTTTTTTTTTTATACTCCACTAGTGCTGCTTTGGATTGCACTTTTTACCCTTCTTCAAAGCCAGTTCTCCATTTTCTTTCCAGTGCCGTACATTTTTTGGGGGGTTTTCTTTTAACTCCAGGGAGTACCATGGAGCAGGACAAATTTTCCAAGAGCATTTAGTCATTTATGGCGGTGCCTCTTGGTCGAGGCCGAGTCTAATCAATTATTCAAATTAGCCAAGGATGCCAAGGGGGGCGAGGTTGTCCAGCCGAGGGGCGGGAGTACCTGCCAGTACTAGGACACCAGTGGTCACGGAGAGTACCCGGTACAGCTCTGTCCAGCAGCCATAACGGGTAAATCCAGAGGCCGCCACAGAGCTCCGAAAGACAGTCTCTCCTCTATTTTTAGGGGATGGTAACTTATATGAATGTATTCGATACAAGTGTCCTCTCTGGGGTAGTCTCAAGGATTACTGAGTGCATCTCTTTCCGGGCCGACATGTCTCATTGAAGTGTCTGCTGCACACCCGATGGTGCTTGTTGCCTCACACAAGGCCAAGGTCGGTAGAAAGTTTGCTTAAGAGGCAGCCCCCGCCCGCTATGCAAACTGACTGACTGCTCCTTCACCTGACCACTTCCAGGAGAAGAGAGGCCCGCGTGCGGTGAGTGCTGTGACATGAGAAAGGGAAACAAAAAGCAACAGGCAGCGGGGCTCGTGCGTGGTGTCATACCCGGCGGAGCCACCTACAAGGGACCCTGTGGAGCTGAGCAAAGGTACGTCTGGGGCTGTGAGTGAGGAGGGGCGCGAGGTGGCAGGGAAGGGCGCCGCTACTTCTCTGGAAGCAGGGCGAGAGGGGGCACGCGACGAGGTGGGATTCTACACGCTTCATGTGATAAATGAGTCATATAAGGTCTAAAGGACGCAGCATCTTCAAAGGCAATAAAAGGAGGTCTGTTTAGCTGCAAGTGTAAGTGCAAGAGTGAGGGCTGGGGGCTAGGGACAACACGTCTTACCGTATCGAAGGGCACGGTGAGTCCATACGCAGGATGTAGGTAGGCAATCCATACACAGTGCATTGAGCCGGAATGCCTATGGAAGGCACAGTGAGTGCATATATAGGGAACAGTAAGTCAGAATGTGCAGCATGCTAACACCATATGCAGGGCGCAGTGAACCCGTATGCATCGCACAGCCCACATGCATCGCACAATCCATATGCAGCAACAGGGAGCGACCGTAGGTAGAGCATGGGAGTTTGTTCGTATTCGGGGTACAGCGAGTCCATGTGCTGAGTATGAGAGTTTGTTCATATTCGGGGTACAGAGAATCCATGTGCTGAGCATGGGAGTTTGTTCATTTTCAGGGTACAGCGATTCCATGTGCTGAGTATGAGAGTTTGTTCATATTCGGGGTACAGAGCGTCCAGGTGTAGAGAATGGGAGTTTGTTCATATTCGGGGGACGGGGTGTCCATGTGTAGAGAATGGGAGTTTGTTCGTATTCGGGGTACAGAGCGTCTATGTGTAGAGCATGGGAGTTTGTTCATATTCAGGGTACAGTGCGTCCATGTGCAGAGCTTGGGAGTTTGTTCATGTTCGGGGTACAGAGAAGCCATGTGCAGAGCATGGGAGTTTGTTCATATTCGGGGTACAGAGCGTTCATGTGCAGAGCATGGGAGTTTGTTTATATTCGGGGTACAGTGCACCCATGTGCAGAGCATGGGAGTGTTTTCCTATTCGGGTACAGTGCACCCATGTGCAGAGCATGGGAGTGTTTTCCTATTCGATTACAGTGCACCCATGTGCAGACCATGGGAGTGTTTTCCTATTCGGGGTACAGTGCACCCATGTGCAGAGCATGGGAGTGTTTTCCTATTCGGGGTACAGTGCACCCATGTGCAGAGCATGGGAGTGATTTCCTATTTGGGTACAGTGCACCCATGTGCAGAGCATGGGAGTGTTCTCCTATTCGGGTACAGTGTGTATATGTGCTGAGCATGGGAGTGTTTTCCTATTCGGGTACAGTGTGTCTATGTGCTGAGCATGGGAGTGTTTTCCTATTCGGGTACAGTGCACCCATGTGCAGAGCATGGGAGATTGTTCATATTCGGTGTACAGACTGTCCATGTGCTGAGCATGGGAGTTTGTTCATATTTGGGGAACAGAGTGGGCAGTTTGTTCATATTCGGGTTACTGAGTTTCCATATGCACAGCATAGGAGTTCGTTCACATTCGGGGTACAGAGTGTCCCTCTGCAGAGCATGGAGAGTTTGTTCATATTCGGGGCACTGAGTTTCCATATGCACAGCATGGGAGGTCGTTCATATGCAGGCTTCAGAGTGCGCCTCTGCACAGCATGGAGAGTTTGTTCGTATTCAGGGTACAGAGTGTCCATGTGCACAGCATGGAGAGTTTGTTCGTATTCAGGGTACAGAGTGTCCATGTGCACAGCATGGAGAGTTTGTTCGTATTCAGGGTACAGAGTGTGCCTCTGCACAGCATGGAGAGTTTGTTGGTGTTCAGGGTACAGAGTGCGCCTCTGCACAGCATGGAGAGTTTGTTCGTATTCAGGGTACAGAGTGTGCCTCTGCACAGCATGGAGAGTTTGTTCGTATTCAGGGTACAGAGTGTGCCTCTGCACAGCATGGAGAGTTTGTTCGTATTCAGGGTACAGTGTGCGCCCCTGCACAGCATGGGGAGTTTGTTCGTATTCGGGGTACAGAGTGCGCCTCTGCACAGCATGGAGAGTTTGTTCGTATTCGGGGTACAGAGTGTGCCTCTGCACAGCATGGAGAGTTTGTTCGTATTCAGGGTATAGAGTGTGTCTCTGCACAGCATGGGGAGTTTGTTCATATTCAGGGTACAGAGTGTGTCTCTGCACAGCATGGAGAGTTTGTTCGTATTCAGGGTACAGAGTGCGCCTCTGCACAGCATGGAGAGTTTGTTGGTGTTGAGGGTACAGAGTGTGCCTCTGCACAGCATGGAGAGTTTGTTCGTATTCAGGGTACCGAGTGCGCCTCTTCACAGCATGGAGAGTTTGTTCGTATTCAGGGTACAGAGTGTGCCTCTGCACAGCATGGAGAGTTTGTTCGTATTCAGGGTACAGAGTGTGCCTCTGCACAGCATGGAGAGTTTGTTCGTATTCAGGGTACAGAGTGTGCCTCTTCACAGCATGGAGAGTTTGTTGGTGTTCAGGGTACAGAGTGTGCCTTTGCACAGCATGGAGAGTTTGTTCGTATTCAGGGTACAGAGTGTGCCTCTGCACAGCATGGAGAGTTTGTTCGTATTCAGGGTACAGAGTGTGTCTCTGCACAGCATGGGGAGTTTGTTCGTATTCAGGGTACAGAGTGTGCCTCTGCACAGCATGGAGAGTTTGTTGGTGTTCAGGGTACAGAGTGTGCCTCTTCACAGCATGGAGAGTTTGTTCGTATTCAGGGTACAGAGTGTGTCTCTGCACAGCATGGGGAGTTTGTTCATATTCAGGGTACAGAGTGTGCCTCTGCACAGCATGGGGAGTTTGTTCGTATTCAGGGTACAGAGTGTGTCTCTGCACAGCATGGAGAGTTTGTTGGTATTCAGGGTACAGTGTGCCTCTGCACAGCATGGAGAGTTTGTTGGTGTTCAGGGTACAGAGTGTGCCCCTGCACAGCATGGAGAGTTTGTTCGTATTCAGGGTACAGAGTGTGCCTCTGCACAGCATGGGGAGTTTGTTCATATTCAGGGTACAGAGTGTGCCTCTGCACAGCATGGAGAGTTTGTTGGTGTTCAGGGTACAGAGTGTGCCTCTGCACAGCATGGAGAGTTTGTTGGTGTTCAGGGTACAGAGTGTGCCTCTGCACAGCATGGAGAGTTTGTTCGTATTCAGGGTACAGAGTGTGCCTCTTCACAGCATGGAGAGTTTGTTTGTATTCAGGGTACAGAGTGTGCCTCTGCACAGCATGGAGAGTTTGTTCGTATTCAGGGTACAGAGTGTGCCTCTTCACAGCATGGAGAGTTTGTTCGTATTCAGGGTACAGAGTGCGCCTCTGCACAGCATGGAGAGTTTGTTGGTGTTCAGGGTACAGAGTGTGCCTCTGCACAGCATGGAGAGTTTGTTGGTGTTCAGGGTACAGAGTGTGCCTCTGCACAGCATGGAGAGTTTGTTGGTGTTCAGGGTACAGAGTGTGCCTCTTCACAGCATGGAGTTTGTTCGTATTCAGGGTACAGAGTGTGCCTCTGCACAGCATGGAGAGTTTGTTCGTATTCAGGGTACAGAGTGTGCCTCTGCACAGCATGGAGAGTTTGTTCGTATTCAGGGTACAAAGTGTCCTTGTGCAGAGCATGGGGAGTTGACATTCAAGTTACGATATGTCTAAACGATGACATTATGCAATTATGTACACGACTCCATACTATGCGGCCTGCATTGGCTTGCAATTACACCTAGAGTCAATCTCAAATAATATTACCTGCCCTGCGACGCCGGCCTCCGCTTGGACCTCCCTGTCACTTGATAATAGAGCTACACACATCCTTTTTAACTTTAGGAGGTGCCTAGGACCCCATCTTTTCCATCTCTTCTGGAAGTATTGAATCTCCTCCTCAAAGATGGCTCATGTATCTGTGTTCATCTAACAATTAATTGACACACATCTGAGCCCGATTGTGAGTTTGGTGAATGGGTGCTTGATCACAAAAGGGGTGGCTGTCACATCTACTTTATTACAAGTGCATTATACCCTGTTTGCTCTCATGTTATATTTACTTCTACAATGTGATTCAAAGTGTTATTTGTAAACCACTCTAATACAGTTTTACTGCAGGACTGCTATCTAACACTGTTAAATAATTAGAGCATATGACTAGATTAGATGCCCCCATCACCCTGACCATCTGAAGGTGTGCAGATGTTAGCAAATACCTCTTAAGTAAGTTCAGTCTACAATGGATCAATTGTATTACTACAGGTGCTGAGCTGGCCATCTAGAATCCATCTATTTTGTAGAAAGTCCAGGGCCAATCTCCAATCCCTCGCAGTCAGGGAAGTGACCCAGGTCTGATCACTGACCTGGAACCCTGGATGGTTCTCCAAGGTTTCTTCCACATCTAGATGAGGCACGAACTGCGTACTTGGATAACATGACCCCAAGGTGTATGTTCCATGCTAGCCCTTGTCTTTTCCTGACCAAACTATGAAATTGACGTAATTGTCCCTAAATATTTTTTCATGCCCCTCCCTGAAGTAAACCCGGATCCACAGGGGCCCAGAATAGCCCCCCGCATATCCACCAGAATTATTGATCAGGTAGACTAAGTGATTATAGGCATTCCATGTTTTGAGGGAATAGGTTGCAGGAGCGGTCACTCTCCGTACCGAATAGTACAGTTTTCTTCAAAGTCTGCAGGTGAAATACCCAGATATGTGGTATTCATGCAAATCTTGGACTTGTGAGGGGTTCAGTAATCTCTTTTCACTACGGAGTACAACGCTGCATGTTCGTTTCCATCGCTGGATAGAGCGGGGCTCATTCTTTTTCACTACAGAACCCACCTGAGCACATTCCTCCCGTAATGGAATGACACAGAGCCCTCTCCATTGCCGATTGCAGGGGTGCAGGTTGGTTGCATCAGACACTTTGTGAAACTGAACATGTGGTTGTTCTCTGCGACTGGAAAGTACCTTTTTTGCCTGTGCGGAGAGTGCAGAGCGCCGCAGCCCTATAAAGGCTTCTCTGATAGACATTGGGATGGATTCGCTCACTGGTGCACTTCCGTTATTTGTACCAATGGACGTCATTGTGCTCCCGGGTCAGCGCGAGAGCACACTGCCTGTATTTGTACTGGTGGACATGTCATTGTGTGTGCCCGGGTACAGGCAGCGCGCTGGTGCAATGCCCTCATTTCGTTGTACAGGTGGTGGACATTTCATAGCATGTGCCGGGCACAGGCAGAGCACGGGTGCACTGCCCTTATTTTTGTGTATGCCCGAGTACAAGCAGCGCGCGGGTAGCACTGCCTTTATTTGTGTGTGTATGCCCGAGTACAAGCAGAGCAGGGGTGCACTGCCCCTATTTGTGTGTATGCCCGAGTACAAGCAGCGCGCGGGTAGCACTGCCCTTATTTGTGTGTATGCCCGAGTACAAGCAGCGCGCTGGTAGCACTGCCTTTATTTGTGTGTATGCCAGAGTACACGCAGCGCGCGGGTAGCACTGCCTTTATTTGTGTGTATGCCCGAGTACAAGCAGAGCACGGGTGCACTGCCCTTATTTTTGTGTATGCCCGAGTACAAGCAGAGCAGGGGTGCACTGCCTTTATTTGTGTGTATGCCCGAGTACAAGCAGCGCGCGGGTAGCATTGCCTTTATTTGTGTGTATGCCCGAGTACAAGCAGCGCGCGGGTAGCATTGCACTAATTTTTGTGTATGCCCGAGTACAAGCAGAGCAGGGGTGCACTGCCTTTATTTGTGTGTGTATGCCCGAGTACAAGCAGCGCCCGGGTAGCACTGCCTTTATTTGTGTGTGTATGCCCGAGTACAAGCAGCGCCCGGGTAGCACTGCCTTTATTTGTGTGTGTATGCCCGAGTACAAGCAGCGCACGGGTAGCACTGCCTTTATTTGTGTGTAGGCCCGAGTACAAGCAGCGCGCGGGTAGCACTGCCTTTATTTGTGTGTGTATGCCCGAGTACAAGCAGAGCACGGGTGCACTGCCCTTATTTTTGTGTATGCCCGAGTACAAGCAGAGCAGGGGTGCACTGCCTTTATTTGTGCCCAGGTACAGGCAGGGGTATAGCTTGATCAGTAAGATGGGAGGGGGGCTTGGCTGGCTTATCGGGCTGCATGAGCGGGAAGGGAGAGGAAGGCAGATTTATTGGAAAAGAAAGTTAGAGAAAAACAATATTTTGTAAAATAACCACCATTTTGAGGACTTTCAAAACAGGGATTAGAGAGTGTAGGTTTTTTTTTTATCAGTGTGTGCATGCAAAAATCCCTGATAAAATTCCATACCTGAATATTTCTCAACCATGAGGTTTTGGGGTAATGACGCGCCCATGTGTAAACGTTGCACATGTACAGTCACGGAGATTTCGAATGAATACAACTCTAATCACACTATGAACTGTTAGGATTGTCCAGCCTTTTATAAACACGGGACAACACTTATGTTCACTCTGATATTGGATAAAAAAGAATTTCACATTATGTGACATGTTCACCTAAACAGTCACTGGGCGTTCACTTTAACATGAGCAAATTGTTTAGAGAGTGGTATGGGATTGGCTGATCCTTTACACAACTTTCCTTCTTGTAGCCCTGAAGAAGTCGTGTGGGTTACTGCCCACGACGAAACACGAGTTGGCTGTGCATTTTTTCGTGTGGAATAAAGAAAAGACAGAACATCCAACGACTTGTTATTGAGAAAGCATCAACAAGAGCTGATCATATTGTTTTTTGTGTGTTGTATGAATTTGAAAAGGACATATGATATATGAAAAAAGACGTATCTTCTTGACACTAGCGTGTGCATAGGACAAGCATTCTAGTTTAACGGTATATCTGGCAAACGGTCCAGTAGGAGGGTTCAGGGTGTGCATTTCCCTCACCTTTTTCACTGCACGGATTGTGAACAATGAATTACGCACACTTGGGAGGTGCCAAATCCAAACTTAAACACAAAACCACCCCACCTGTGAGCTCACTTCACCATACCTGACTGAAAGCTTCTGAACTCAACTGTTCATCAGACAATACATTTATTAGGGGGGGTGTAACACTCCAAACACCCCTCCTGAAGCTAGGCCCCTGGGTAAGACCACTTACGGGTGCAGATCCCTTATCTGTAGATGTGCCCGGTGCGCGTCAACTGAGTGCCAGGCTTGTGAAAGTAAAGCATCCTGCAACGCATCGGCTAATCTGCACCGCACTGAAGAGAGCAATGCGGATCGGTGTCTTGAACCGCCGCCACATTCTGGGCCCTTTAGGTGGTATTAACAACGCAACTGAGATGCCTCATTGCAGACCCCTGTGCAAACACACTGACCGAGGGGTTCTGCTACACTGTCCGGGAAATCCCGCAATGTTTTTGGGAGGGAAACAGGAACCCTTCACCAGCAACAACAAGCATTTTCAATGCATTAGGTCTCGCATTTGCCTGCGTTTAAGCTATTGGCATTGTAAATGACAATGCCTTTCATTTATGTGTTTTTTAAAGCAACACAGAGCTAAAAGGCATTGTCACTTTAAATGCCAATAGCTCAAACTCTCGCAAATAGGAGACCACTCTAATGCTGGCTACGCCCCCTTCTTTAGACGCTGCTCACCGTATTCAGGTTACAGCAAGCAGCATCTAAAACAAGCATTGGCATAGCCAATAGGTCTCGCCTTTAGGACCTTATAAGTGTTTAGCCATGCAACAGTTAATGTTGTTGCACCAAGGATATTGTGCTGCATAACTAAATACTTATAAGGTCCCAAAGGCGAGACCTATTGGCTATGCCAATGCTTATTTTATATGTTTCCATTAAAAGGACGAATTCCATAGTCTATCAATTAAAACCTGTATTGGCTCCCAAGCAACATTTAGATTTGTGGAATAACCAATTGCACACTTTTACATTTCTTTAAGGTAGCAGGCACCCTAGAGGGAAGGCTTGTTTCTTCTTCACTGCCTCAACCATCTCTCACTACACGGCAGAGGAGACCCTTCTTATGCATTTTCAACCCATGGAGCTCAAATATTTCAGGAAGGGTTGTTTTTAAAAAAAAAAAAAAAAAAAAGTATGGAAACTGTTTTGACCAAATTATGGGATCGTCCATCACCTGCCAGCTTTGACCACAGATACGCGCCCTCCCCGCCTGACACAGGGTTAGCTTCAACATTTCACATAAGTCAATATATTAAGTTCACTTTTGAAGCACCTGCTCTAGTATAATTTCCTGATTGTTAGAACTGTTCATAACATCTAATAATGTTACTCTTTATTTATTGCTTTGACATCGGCAGTATGAACGTCGGAGTCAACATGGATGAAAGTTCGAACATGGACAATTAGGTCACCAAAGATTCCATGTTGGCATCTAAAATCATGACATTTGGCTTGATAAGAACCTGTAGCCTGCCTTATAGATGGGGCAACCCTACCCAGGCAGCTTCATGCAAAACAATGACTCGCAAGCGAGGTTTGCATGGAGCATCTGATCTTATCTTAGTTATGTTAGAGGCGATGCTGGCTCCACAGATCTTTTTAGAATTCCAAGAGTCGCATTATCCCCTTCACGCTACAAGTATTTTTGTTCATTTATACGAACTTAGACCGAGGTGAAATTTAAATTATGCTGGTGCAATTCACATCATTTCGCAAAGTTCACATTAACCTTGTATGCAAAATTACTAACATTACACCATGCCGCGTAACTACATTGCTGTATGTGGCACTATGGTTGTGTGGGAACAACCAGAAAACGAGAGACTGTTGGTCGCAACACTTTTATTTTTAGTGCTTTTTTTTAGTCTAAAATGTGTCCTTGCGTCAAAAATTGTCAACAAAAACATTGCTCTTATTGATGGATTTGCAGTGCACATCATTTTGTTACATTTTTCCCAGATTTCACGTAATTACACAAAAGCAAATTATGCAATTTTTGCACACCCTTAAATTAGAAAGGGCAGTTGGAAGCCATTTTGCCATGTGTCCCTTTACCACAGAAATGGTACCATAAAAGTTTACCAGCAGTGTATTGTCCTTCGATATGTTGTGACACACCCCACACCCGATATATGTAGTATTACATTAACGTACACATTTTAAGGCTCACGACACGTGAGTACTGCTGGGAAGGAAACTGCCGCCAGCAAGCCAGACAAAGTGCTGTGTGGCGGCAGAACACACACTTCAAACGATTTTAGCGCGCAGATAGACGGAAGCAAGAAACATCTGCTGATCGCCATGCGGCAGGCAGGGCAGTAAAAGTTGGCGAGCAGCAGCGGGCCGCTCACTGGGGGCGGCCTGGCTGAGATGCCCCCCTCCCGCCATGGTGAAGCACAGGGAAGCGCCTCCTCCCTGCCTCCCCACACATACATCTTTTTGAGCTGGAGGAAAATGCAATTTTTAGTGAAACAAGGCGCTTATAACAGGATTGTCAAGCTCACCCGAGACCAGAATCGGTGTTATACATCCCAAAACAACGTGTACAAAATGCATCTGGCAAGGAAACCTTTTGGTCTGACTCAGCACTTGAAAAATCTGTTAACGCCTGCCCCAAATGTAACATGACCACGGAAAATCAAATCTTGTATTTGCAGAGGAGTAGCTACCAGACGTGTATCAAGTTCAGTTGCACCAAGGTCCAAGTCGCAAATAATAGATGTTTTTTAAGTTCCAGACTTGGGGATGAGGAATCCACTTTCCTTGACTACATTGGGACCTTTGGCAGAGTTGGCACACTAATGCATGAATGTTAGGGCAGCCCGAATATACCAGCCCTCTCAAGCAGGATCATCGCTTTTCATTTGAATAGAAAGAATAATAATAATTTTCAAACTTTTTAACTCTTAAAGTATCCACCTTTCATCTGCAAGTCAATGAAAAACGCACGCACCACTCCCTTCGACAAAATCGTTTAATTAGCAGCGCCCTAAGTGCTGGAATGTGTGATTTTGGTTTCTCAGTTACATAGCATCTGGGTCTATTTGCTTCTCTGGCTGAAAAAGTGTGCGATTTCTCTGCTTCTAGCTGGCTTTGTTGGCAGCACGGGAAACACTTCAGATTTTACACTAAAACTGGGCCTTTCAGAGAAGGGCGTGTATTCAATCTGCCCTTGGAATACAAATGATATGATAATCAAAAGCAAAATGTTAATCTCTGCTGTGGTAATTCAGGCCACAACATCCAGTTACTTTCCAAATTACACATATGACTTACCTGAAAGCTAACAGACAACAAGCGGCCGTGAAAGTGATCGCGATCAAACATCAAAGCGGCCGTGAAAGTAATTGCTGTAAAGCGCGGCGCGCGCGCCCGCGCACATGCACTGTAGCTCTAGGCTGGCCTGGTAGCACTTTTTGGAGCCCTCTCAATAAGTCTCGCCAGACCAGCGCATGCGCTGGGTCAGGCCAGACCTAAAAAGGGGCGCGGCCAACATTGAGTGAAAGGGAGTATGGTGGGCTTTCACCCAAAGCAAAAAAAAAAAAAATATTATAAAAGGTTCTGCAGTGTGACCACTCATGTGAAAGATGCCTGCGCTGCTAATTAACTAAATAAGCGCGGCCCCTAAAGTGAAAGCGGACCATTCTGTAAATTAACTAAATAAGCGCGGCCCCTAAAGTGAAAGCAGCTCATGCTGTAAATTAAATAATTAAATACAGCCGCCAAAGTAAAAGGGGACCGCGCTATAATTTAAATAAAAATTATTTAAAAACAGGCGGCCTGCTGCGATGTGGGTGGCATAGGGGAAGATCATTAAAGAAAATAGTGCTCACCGACTTATAAAGCAGACGGTGTAACACCACAAGTGAAAAGTCCAGTCGCTTTGGGAGGTTACAAATGCAGACAAGGCGGTACCAAGGAGGGACTACTGAGCCTATTCACAGATGAAAAGCAACGATTTCGCAAGGACAGTAGCAGGAGCCAGTTGAAAAGATGAGTGGGAAATGGGCGGAGCTTCAATTCCGTACTTCAATACAGCATGCCCCGCAGGGCACGCGCTGCCCAGGCTCGACCTAAGAAGGAACAAATATAAGTGCATACCCACGAGAGTAAGACCAGGAAAGCTACCCTTCGACCCTCCATGCCCTTCTCGAGGGACACTTTTTGGAGAGCGCTACATTATACACATGCAGCATCTAAAAGGAGGTATATTAGCGCTTCTCCCAAGGCCTTGTAAGTGCTCTTGCGTCAGGCATGCGTTGCTGTCCAGGGCTAATGCATCACCTCATTTGCATGGGGCCATCATCCCGTGTTTAAAAAAAAAATCTTTTAATTGTTTTAAGTATTAACAGTTCACAGAACAAAAAGCATTGTGCGGTTGGTTACATACTATCCGTTTTGTCATATCAATCTTTCTAGTCATTACCATTTGCATATCTTCTGTCTAAGTTTTTGTCAGTATTACAAATCATTAACGCAGCGTCCTTGTACTTAATCCATTATTGTATTTGTAAAACCCGGGGCTTTATGTGGAAGGAAAAAACTGGGGGGGGAGGATCTCTCAAAGGGGCGTGGTCAGTGTAATTAAGGGTGTAGCTTAAAAACACGTAAGCTAAAAATCTGTGCTTAGCATAGTGTGCCACACGACTTGTATTTTGCTGTTTCTGTCATTCCATCCAGATATAATATACAACAAGTAACATCATACCTACAAGAAGTCAGGACTATTGGCTTTATCAATGGTTGTTAGTTGCATAAGATGATAAATAAGCAGCAACTACAGCTTGTATATAATATTGAAAAAGCTTCCACTTAAAGCCCTGGTAACACCACGACAATGTTGCTGCACCTGCGTTTTAAAAAGAGAAGGGAAATCCAGAGAGAAAATGACTCTTTAAAGGATTTCTCTTTACCCTACATCCTACAACCTCACCTGGCATGAACTCATGCCGTAACTTCTCTACTAGTGAGAAGTAAGAAATGTGTGAGCAGTACACATCCATGTGCCTGCTGTCACTGCAGTCCGGAAAAAAACGGACCGCCTGGGCCAGGGCACAAAACAGAGCCTGAAAGAGACCCGTTCCGAGGCCCCCTTAAAAAACTGTCAGTGATCAGACCCAGTGAGAACCGGCCCACTTAAAGCCCAGGTAAAACCAGTTACAGCAAAGAACAGCAATCGCGGCAGGTTATATAGAGGCAGTTCCGTGGTACAGATGAACGGCGTCATGGTTCTAGTTATCTGGGACACCGTAGAATACAGAGTCTTGAAGAGCAGGATGCGAGATGGGTAATAAACTCCCTTCTTATCGGCCATAAGTGGAAGGGCGGTTGCTTTCAATGCACGCAAGGCGCAGCGGGGAGGCACAAAGAATACACAAAGGGCAGCCCAGCTTTGCCCTGTCTACTGCCTCTTTGCATGTGCTTGGTTTAGCCCTAATTCCCATCACAGGCGCAAGAGTATCGTCTTCAATCGTGATGTGCAGCTTGATATTCAAGCAGACTGTGCCCCACCCATGAGATAGAACACATTTACGCAGTGCTTGAAAGTAGGGGACACCCGCTGGATCCCAGTGGCAGCTATTTCTGGGCCCAGGGAAATACGCTGAATTAGTTTTGATGTCATTTTCCAACACCCTCGGACACCATTCTGCAGATCTCGCACCTTGTTTGCATTCCTTTCACGATATAGAAAACAATGGCCCCAAACCTTAGTTTAAGAAAGTATAAATCTAATCTTCATTGATCTTATTTTAAACAATTCGGAGCATATAAACGTATCAGCTCTGGGTAATCAAAACAACAGTCAAACTAGTAATCTGCAACAACCAAAGAGATTTCAAAATAACAAACTTTTATTCGCTCATGCTTGGAACAGCAGTAGATGACTTACTGCAATCAAGGGCTTTGTGAAGAGTTTGAGAAGGAAGGTTGCTCCAGAGGAACGTGCAAAAAAGGTGTGTTCAGGTGAAAGCTGGAAAGAATTCCAAAAGGGGTTCAGGGAAGGGATTAAAACAGTTCAAGAGTTGGACTGATGATAACTTGTCTGTCTTGGTAGGCCTAGCCACGATTGGTCAATATATATCCACAGTGACGTTTTACACTTTTTGAACGTTAGAGATGTATCGTCTTTTTCCGAACGGAAGGACAGGGGGCTAGTGGTCCAGGCTTGGGAGATGTGGACGTCGACGTTTCGACCCGGCTTGTGGCAAGGAGGGCTGTTTGGGACTTCGGCCTGCGGGTCTACTTCAGAACAGGGGTGGGCAACCAAGGCTGGTGTCCAAATCCTACACATACATGAAAAAGGGGGTTTCATGAGGGTTGTGCACAAGGTATTAAAAACAGTGGGATCACTGAGTGGTCCTATATCTCATCTCAATTTAATGAAGCTTGCCCTCAAGAGTGGCAGGACAGGGGAGGGTATCCTCCTAATCAATATATTGGTCCTCATCTTAAATAAAAGGCTACTCGGTGCCAGAGGTGATTAGTAATATTCAAATAATTCAAGAACTAGAGGTAGAGGCCAAGGGGGTAACTCGCCCATGCACAAGGTAATGGAGAGTGATCAGTTCAATTCTTCTTACGGGCATTCACAGAGGTAAGCTGATAATTAAAACAAAGACGCAAATCAAGAAAAGATGACTTGGCCGGGTGGGTAGGTAATGTGTATCTAGCATCTAAACGAGCGAGACAATTACCTTCAGTCTTAGTCTTCTCCAGCGTATGAATAGCAAGAATTTGGCTGGAGAAACGGAGGCTGATTTAAAGCCAGCCGCAAGGGCGGACAAAGGACGTAGTGTCTGCGTGACGTGCACGTAGAGTGGGCAGGTTGATCGGCTTATGATCGTGCCGCTTGAACTAAAGGAAAGACTCTATTGGGTATGGAGAAGTTCTCGCCGAGTATCAGAGTTGATTCCTAGACCAAAGGGTGATTTATATTTTGGCACAATGTGAATTGCAATAGCATAATTAACATGTAGATGATACGTGACAGCGGCTCAGTGGCATCGTCATTACAGTGGTGAATGTGCGACACACTTCAAAAACAGTGACTTTGTCAGAGGATAGTGACTTAGTCAGGAGAACATGAGGCATGGTCATTACAATAGTGAAATTTGCGACACTTTAAAAAAAAAAACAGTGACTAGGTCAGAAAAACATGAGGCATAGTTGACAAATATCAGATCAATAAATGAGAACACGGGGCATCGTCATTACAATAGTGAATGTGCGATGCATATAAAAGCATTGACTATGTCAGAAAAACCGGAGGCATAGTTGACAATTATATACATCAGATCATGTAAGAATAACTGTACACATGCATATGTTTACGTAAAGGTGTCCAACTTGAATTGCAGGAATTGGACAGTTAGCATAATACATCTACACACAACTTATGGCGGTTAGTGGTACAAGGACATGGGTGAACAGTGTGCGGGGCAGAGGTGCCTCACCCGTTATTGAGGGCGGAGACTTGTTTGTTTATTTCTTCATACTCATTCAGGCCCCTAGCTATTGTGTCAAAATGGTGGATCCACCTACACTCACAAGTGTTAAAGATGTTGAAAAAAATCTCCTCCCTGGGGGTGGGCTTGACTTTTTCTATCACCCACCACTGTAGACTTTCAGGTGTGTCCAAATGTAGTGAAATGATCCACTCGAGGTGCACCTTGTACCTCGCAGCGTATGTGACTACAATGTTGCAAAATTCGCGATTTGACCTTCTGGGTAGTCTGCCTGATTTACCTGAAGTCACAAGGGCATGTTATGGCATAGATAACCCCAGAGGAATTGCAGTTTTTGTGGTCTTGCAATGTGTGGGTGTGATTGTTATGAGTAAATTGTTTCACCTCATTCGCCAAAGGGCAAGCTTTACATTGTCCACTTTTCCGGTGGCCCTTCATTGGGGGAATATCTCACAGTGATGATAGGTGGCTCTTATCTGCAGCAGGTAAAAGTGACTTCACTACACGTTCTCTCACGTTTTTGCCTTTTTTTAAAGCATGTAACGGAGGTGGCATACCGCCCAGCTCGTCTGAAATCAAATGCCAATGCTGAATAACCATCTTTTTGATGGAGTTGCTTTTGGTGGAGAAAGTAGTAGCGCATATTATGCGCTATGGTTTGTCATTAGTTCTCGGTTTGGGTTCCAAGAGGAACTCTCTGTGGTTAAACCACGCACGTTTCCGTGCTTTTTTTTTTAGGAGTTTGAGGGGATAGCCTCTTTCCGTGAGGCTGGATAACAAGCTTTCAGATTCCTCAAAATAGTCCTCCTTTTTTAAAGCAATTCCTCCGCAACCTCAAGAATTGTCCAAAGGGTAGGTTATGCCTAAGGTTGCGGGGATGGTGGCTTGAGTAGCGTAGGAGTGTTGCGTTCACTACTCTTTCTGTATAGACTGGTGTATAGTCTATCGTCCTCAGATTTTATAGTGATGTCCAAGAAGTGGAACATTAGTCTGTCAAAATCCAATGTAAATTGAATGTCGTTCGAGAATGTGTTAAGCCAGGTGTGAAAGGTCTTCAATTGATCTTCGCTACCTTTCCATATGATTAGCACGTCATCAATATAGCGACGCCATAGTTCAATGCACTCTCTCTATATGGATTGGCATCCTTCAAAACAAAGGTGGGTTCAAACTTGTCCATGAATATAATGGCCAGATTTGGGGGAAAGCTGGCCCCCATTGCTACACCCTTAGTTTGTAAGTAAATAAGACCCTGGAAGTTGAAGAAATTCCTGGTCATAGCAATGTCCAAGAGTTCAATAATGAACTGAGAAGGGACCAAGTGCGGTGCGGGATGTTTGTCAAGGGCCGCTTTCATACAGGCTAATGCTGGTCCCTGGGGGATATTAGTATATAACGCTGTTATATCCATTATGGCCAGTAGGTTGTTGGTGTGATTGTATTGAGGATCATCCACCAGCTGGATCGTCTGCATCGTGTCTCTAAGATACGTGGTAGTGTTCTCCACGATTGGTCTAAGGAACACATCTATGTAATTACATAGTGGTTCAAGTAATGACCCACACCCTGAGATGATGGGTCTCCCTGGTGGGAACATCGAGGGAGAGGACATCCCTGGGGCCTGTGTGTCTCCTGTTGGAAATGTGCCTGTTTTTTGGCCCTCCCCCAGCCTCCGTTCCAGATGGGTCCCCTCATCACCCTGGGTCTGCCCCAGGGACGTCCTCTCCCTCGATGTTCCCACCATGTTCCCTCTGATAAAAAAGGTTGCTCATCTGGTACTCGGATCAGCAACCTTTTTTTATCAGAGGGAACATGGAGGGAACATCGAGAGAGAGGACGTCCCTGGGGCAGACCCATAGTGATGAGGGGACCCATCTGGAACGGAGGCAGGGGGAGGGCCAAAAAAAGGCACATTTCCAACAGGAGACACACAGGGAAATACAGACCCGTAGACAACACTACAGATGGTAGAACACACACCTGAAAATCCTGTGGTGAATTTATCCAACTATACCCTGAAATCTGATGAACAAATGATCCTTGACAAAAAGGCTTATCTTTCGTGCCTACCTCTATGCCCAATAACTTCAATCTAAAAGTAGAACTGCACCAGTTCTTTTGTAATATAAGACTCTAGCATTAATTTAAAAAAATCCCTCACCAACCCACATTTTCAGCTAGTGGACTTAGACCTCCCTCCACATTCAATCCACCAACGCATTCCATGCCACACAAGATCTTGGCTTACGAACAAGTAGTGATGCGAGACATTGACAACTCTATCCCAATAGACACTATATAAAGGACACCACCACCAAATCGGAACGCTCCGCTCTAGAGTCACTCAAAAGCAACACTGACATAGTCATAAAGCCCACTGATAAAGGCGGGGCTATAGTCCTACAGAATGCTGAGGATTACAAAAAGGAAATCCTGTCCCAATTGGAAATACAGGGCAAATATGAGACTGCGATCAGATCCGACGAAAGAGATTAGCGGTATCATCAAACAAATCACCCAGAAAGGCCTTGAGGAGGGCTTTCTTAATAAACATGAGTATGAGTACCTTAATAATAAACACCCCAGAACGCCCACCATCTACATTCTACACAAGATAACAAACGCATGCAGGATCCACCAGGGAGACCCATCATCTCGGGGTGTGGGGCATTACTTGAACCACTATGTAAGTACATAGATGTGTTTCAACAACCTACTGGTAAACAAAGGATATAACGGCGTTATATACTAATATACCCCAGAGACCAGCATTAGCCTGTATGAAAGCGGCCCTTGACAAACGTCCCGCACCGCACGTGGTCCCTTCTGAGCTCATAATTGAACTTTTGGACATTGCTATGACCAGGAATTTCTTCAACTTCCAGGGTCATTTTTACTTAGAAACTAATGGCATGGCAAAGGAGGCCAGCTTTGCCCCAAATCTGGCCATTATATTCATGGACGAGTTTGAACACACCTTTTTTTTGAATGATGCCAATCCATATAGAGAGTGCATTGAACTATGGCGTCGCTATATTGATGACGTGCTAATCATAGGGAAAGGTAGCGAAGATCAATTGAAGACCTTTCACACCTGGCTTAACACATGCTCTAACGACATCCAATTTACATTGGATTTTGACAGACTACTGGTCCACTTCTTGAACATCACTATAAAATCTGAGGACGATAGACTGTACACCAGTGTATACAGAAAGAGTAGTGAACGTAACACACTCCTACGCTACTCAAGCCACCGTCCCCGCAACCTTAGGGATAACCTACCCTTTGAACAATTCTTGAGGTTGCGGAGGAATTGCTCTAAAAAAGGACTATTTTGGGGAATCTGCAGGCTTGTTATCCTGCCTCACGGAAAGAGGCTATCCCCTCAAACTCCAAAAAACAAAAAAAACAAACGTGCATATTTTAACCACAGAGAGTTCCTCTTGGAACCCAAACGGAGAACTAATGACAAACCAGAGCGCAAAGTATTCGTTACTACTTTCTCCACCGAAAGCAACTCCATCAAAAAGATGGTTAATCAGCATTTGCATTTGATATCTGAAAGAAACACGTTAGTTAGATTCCTCACCTTAGAATATCCCCAGGCGTCAGACTGGATCCGGAAGATTTTTCGTCAGCAATACCCCTTGCGCGTCGCTAGGCGTCGTCTGTGGCTCCACGTCCGTCGTCGGCGTCGTGCGCCGGAATGACGTCGGAGTACTTAGACGCCGCCCTCGCGCGTTGACGTCAGTTCTTCTTTTTTCCGCGCCAATCCGGGAGAGCTACCCCTTTAGTCAATTTTTGACTAACGTTTTCGACTCTTTTTGGTCACTTCTCGACTCTGGTGCCGGTAGGATGCCTGGTTTCAAGGCCTGCGACAGCTGTCACTGACTGATGTCGGTGACCGATCATCACCGCCGGTGCCTGTACTGCTTGGGCCTCGACCACGACGCGGAGTCGTGCTCAGATTGTATGGCCCTGACCTCGAAAGCTAGGCGGGAGCGGTCCCGCAAGCTTCTCTAGCTTCGCCACTCGGCTCCGCGCCCCTCTCGATCACGGTCCAGGAGGAGGTCCAAGGATCGGTCGCGGAGCCGCACTCAACATCATCGCTCGTCTGGCTCGAAGTCTTCGGGTAAGTCGTAGCACTCCAAGAAGTCCAAGAGGTGACACCGCTCTTCGGACTCCCCTCGCCGGTCGCGCGACTCGGCCGAGGGTCCGGGTGGTTCCACCCCCGCGGCTCCGTGGGAGCCGCAGGCGCCGCGCCAGTCCCCATAACCGCCGGTCCCTGGGACTGACGCGACGCCGGCGGAGGTCAGTGCCTTCCTCTCGGCCATGAGGAGCCTGGCCCCGCCGTCGACACCCGCTGGCGCGTCTTTGGGCCCCGTGGACTCGACTGGGCGACCGCGCGTGCTGGCGGCTCTGGCCCCGACGCCGCAGGTCTCCGAGGGGCCCGAACCTGGGCCCCCGTCGACGCTGGTCGACCTCGTTACGCCTCCTCCGCCGGCGTCGACACCGGTGCCACCTCCGACGCAGACTCCAGTCGACGTTGACCCCCGGTTCAGCCCCTGTCCGGTCCCAACGCCGATGTGGCGCTACCCGACGCCGCTAGAGACACACATTGTCTATCGACCGGCTCCGATCATTCCTCCTGTTTACCAGGAATCGGATGACGGGGGCGAATGGGAGGGGTCTGAGGACCCTATGGCCCTTCAGGGGCAACTTTCGCAGGATTGGGCAGATGAACTGGGGGAGGCCAGTGGATTGGATACCTCACCGGACACTGGATTCATCTCTCCTCTGACTGTGGCTTCGGAGGAGGGTGCAGCTTTTTCTGTGGTGCTGCGCAAGGCGGCCGCGGCCCTTGGGCTTGAGCTGCCTGCCGTGGCTGTGAGGACTAACATCCTCACTGAGGTGCTTCAGTCTGCCGCATGCTCCACTGAGCCTCTGCTGCAATTCAATGAGGCCCTCACTGATGTTCTGCAGGGCACCTGGTCCAAGCCCTCCACAGTCCCTCCTGTGGATAGGAACATTGCCAGGCGCCACCGCCCTGCTCCGGGCAACCCCAGTTTTCTGTCCCAACACCCCACCCCCGAGAGTCTGGTTATCCAGGCATCTACCTCCCAATCCTCCTTCCCGTCCGTTCCTCCGGACCGGGATTCCAAGAGACTGGAACAGTTCGGTAAGAAGCTGTTCTCCGTGCTCAGTTTGGGCCTGCGGTCTTTAAACACCACCTGTCTCTTGGACCGTTATTCCCACTCTCTGTGGGATACGGTGGAGGACGTGCTGCCACTGTGCCCGGAGGAGGCCCGGGCGCGGCTTTCCTTGGCTCTGGCCGATGGGAGAGATGCAGCGCGCCATGCAATCCGATATGGACTCGACACTACGGACTCACTGGGTAGGGCGATTTCTACCACGGTGGCGCTTCGACGTCACGCCTGGCTGCGGTCCACTTCCTTTTCAGGGGATGTCCAGAGCACACTCATGGACATGCCTTTTGATGGCGCTCGCCTTTTTGGTGAGAAAGCGGACAGTGCGCTGGCTCGCTTCAAGGACTCCCGGGCTACAGCCACGTCCTTGGGCCTCTCGGCCTCTCGGCCCCGCGGCCACAAACTTCGGCTTTTCGCTCCTTTCGTGGCCAAGGGAGGGGCACCTCCTCACGTCCGCCTAGCCACCGGCCACAGAACCAGCCTGCACGCGGTCGCGGACGTGGTTTCCGCCGAGGCGGTACTGGAGGACGACGCGGTCAGTCCACATCCACCCCGGCAGCATCCGCCTCAAAGCCTTCCTAGTCCGAGCTTTCAGGCCCATTCCTCGCCAGTGGGAGGCCGGGTTCGCCATCACCTGCTCCACTGGCGCACCATTACTTCAGACAGGTGGGTGCTGCAAATGGTCCGAAGGGGCTACTCCCTCCCCTTCGAGACGACCCCTCCAGCCATGCCACCGCAGCACCACCGTATCTCAGAGGATCATTTGAATCTTCTACAAGAGGAAGTTTCGGCCCTCTTGGCCAAGGAGGCCGTCGAGCGCATTCCGAGCCCAGAAGTAGGTCGTGGTTGTTATTCCCACTACTTTCTGGTTCCCAAGAAGGGCAAAGGAGGCCTACGCCCTATCTTGGACCTCAGGAACGTCAATGCCTTCCTCAGGAAGGAACGGTTCAAAATGTTGACTTTGGCTCAGGTTCTAGCTGCCCTGGAGACTGGATGGTAGCGTTGGACTTGCAGGACACATATTTTCCATATCCCCGTCCTGCCGGCCCACCGGCGTTGCCTGCGGTTCACGGTGGGTCAGGAGCACTTTCAGTTCACTGTGCTCCCCTTCGGCCTTACCAGTGCCCCTCGGGTGTTCACGAAAGTGATGGCGGTGGTCGCAGCTCATCTGCGCAGATCAGGGGTTCCAGTCTTCCCCTATCTCGACGACTGGTTGTTGAAGGCGGGCTCACTCCAGACAGTCGTCTCTCACCTCCAGACTACGGCGGATCTCCTGCATTTGCTATGGTTTTCCATCAACGTGCCGAAGTCACACCTGAGCCCCTCTCAGAAGCTCCTCTTCATCGGAGCGGTTCTCGATTCGGCGCAGTTCCGGGTTCATCCACCGGAACAGCGGGTCCGGGATATACAGGCCCTGATTCCCATCTTTCGGCCTCTATCCTGGGTTTCGGTCAGGCTAGTGTTGCGGCTTCTGGGGCTGATGGCCTCCTGCATCCTACTAGTGCATCACGCCAGGCGGCGCATGCGGGCTCTGCAGTGGGACCTGAAGTTTCAGTGGGCCCAGCATCACGGCAACCTGTCCGACCATGTCTTGATCTTGGAGGGCACTGCACAGCAGTTGCAGTGGTGGCTCACGGACCGCGATTGGGCCACGGGCAGGAGCCTCTCCCTACCCCTACCGGAGCATGTCGTAGTGACGGATGCGTCCCTCCTGTGATGGGGTGGCCATATGGGAGAGGCGGAGATCAGAGGCCTCTGGTCTCCGGCGGAGTCTCGCCTCCACATCAGCTTGTTGGAGCTGAGAGCAATCCGACTTGCACTGAAAGCCTTCCTTCCCTCTGTCCGGGGAAGTGTTCACGGACAACACCACTGCCATGTGGTATTGCAACAAACAGGGCGGGGTGGGGTCGTGGACCCTTTGTCAGGAGGCTCTGCGCCTCTGTACATGGCTGGAACACCAGGGCATCACCCTGGTGGTTCAACATCTGGCGGGCTCTCTGAACGCCAGGGCGGACGAACTCAGCCGCCGGTGCATGATGGATCACGAATGGCATCTGAACTCCGAGGTAGCGCAAGGTCTTTTTCAGCAGTGGGGAGAGCCTTGGTTAGATCTATTTGCCACCGACGAGAACGCGCAATGTCAGCAGTTCTGCGCGTTGGAGTTTCCAAGGCGGCACTCGCTCGGCGACGCTTTTCGTTGCGAGTGGAGTTGCGGTCTGTTGTACGCCTTTCCGCCTATACCACTTCTGCCCAGAGTGCTGAAGAAGATCAGGCGCGACCGGGCCCAAGTCATCTTGGTGGCTCCGGATTGGGCACGAAGATACTGGTATCCCGAGCTACTCAGTATGTTGACCGATCCTCCGATACGTCTGCCCCTTCGGGAGGATCTTCTGTCGCAGCAGCAGGGGACGGTCCTCCACCCGAACCTGTCCAGCTTCCACCTCCATGCGTGGAGATTGAGCGGCGGCAGTTGATGCCATTTGACTTGCCTCCTGAAGTCTGTGATATCATTCTGGCAGCCAGGCATCCCTCCACGAAGACGGTATACGCCTGCCGGTGGAACAAATTTGTGGCATGGCGCACAGCAAGCAAAGGCTGTGGATCCCCTTTCCGACCCTCTTTCTGAGGTTCTCCTCTTTCTTCTTTCCTTGGCCCGGCAGGGCTCTGCCCTGGGCACCTTGAAAGGTTATCTTGCTGCCCTCGCTGCCTTCTTACGGCTTCCTGATCAGCCCTCTCTTTTCAAGTCCCCTGTAGTGTCACGCTTTCTTAAAGGCATTACTCACACGTTCCCTCCTGTCCCTTTCGTAATGCCTCAGTGGGACTTGAATCTTGTCTTGACATTCCTGATGTGCGCTCCCTTTGAGCCTCTTCATAATTGTCCTCTTCGTCTTCTAACTCTTAAGACTGCTTTCCTGGTAGCCATCACCTCGGCTAGATGGGTGAGTGAGCTCCAGGCTCTATCGTCCAAGCCTCCTTTTCTATCTGTTCATCCGGACAAGGTTGTCCTTCGGCCTCATCCTTCCTTTCTACCGAAAGTGGGGACCCCCTTTCATCTTGGGCAATCTGTCACCTTGCCCACCTTCTTTCCGCCTCCGCATCCTTCCAAAGAGGAAGAGCGGCTCCACCGTCTGGACCCAAAACGTGCGCTCTCCTTTTATTTGGACCGCACAAAACCGTTCCGAGTGGACGACCAGCTTTTCGTTGGCTATGTGGGTGCAAAGAAGGGAAAAGCTGTGCACAAACGAACCATCTCCCGGTGGGTCGTTTTGTGTATAAAATCTGTTATTCCTTGGCAAAAAAGGACCCTCCTGTTTGGCTGCGAGCCCATTCTACTCGGGCCACGGCGGCTACTACTGCTTTGGGACGGGGAGTCCCTTTGCAGGACATCTGTCAGGCGGCGACGTGGGTTTCACTGCACACGTTTGCCAGGCATTATTGCCTAGACAGCCAAGTCCGGGGGGATGGCTTCTTTGGCCGTTCTGTCCTCCAGGACTTTCTGGTGTGATCTTGGTTCGCAGACCCACCACCGGGGTTGGTATTGCTTGGGTATCTATTCTAAGGTGAGGAATCTAACTAACGTGTTTCTTTCAGATGAACAAGTTACTTACCTTCGGTAACGATGTATCTGTAAGAAACATTAGTTAGTTAGATTCCTCACCGACCCACCCATCCTCCCTGTTCTGCGAACTGACATCTAGGGTTAAGGCTATCCCTTTCAGGGTCTAGATTTTTTGGCACCAGTGTCGGTCTCTTGCATGGCTCTGCGTTCCTGGTGCGGAAAGCTATGTACAAGAACTGACGTCGGCGCGTGAGGGCGGCGTCTAAGTACTCCGTCATTCCGGCGCAAGACGCCGACGACGGACGTGGAGCCGCAGACGACGCCTAGTGACGCGCAAGGGGTTTTGCTGACGAAAAATCTTCCGGATCCAGTCTGACGCCTGGGGATATTCTAAGGTGAGGAATCTAACTAACTAATGTTTCTTACAGATACATCGTTACCGAAGGTAAGTAACTTGTTCTTCAGACGAGCTGGGCAGTATGCCACCTCCGTTACATGCTTTAAAAAAAAAAAAGCAAAAACGTGAGGGAACCTGTAGTGAATTCACTTTTACCTGCTGCAGATAAGAGCCACCTATCATCACTGTGGTATATTCCCCCAATGAAGGGCCACCGGAAAAGGGGACAATGTAAAGCTTGCCCTTTGGCGAAAGAGGTGAAACAATTTACTCATAACAATCACACCCAGACATTGCAAGACCACAGTAACTGCAATTCCTCTGGGGTTATCTATGCCATAACATGCCCTTGTGACTCCAGGTACATCAGGCAGATGACCCAGAAGGTCAAATCGTGAATTTTGCAACATTGTAGTCTCATATGCTGCGAGGTACAAGGCGCACCTTGAGTGGATCATTTCACTACATTTGGACACACACCTGAAAGTCTACAGTGGTGGGTGATAGAATAAGTCAAGCCCAACCCCAGGGGGGGAGATTTTTCCAACATCTTAAACACTCGTGAGTGTAGGTGGATCCACCATTTTGACACAATAGCTAGGGGCCTGAACGAGTATGATGTAATAAACGTGTCAGTCCTCAATAATGGGTGAGGCACCTCTGCCTGCACACTGCTCACCCATGTCCTTATACCACTAACCGCCATAAGTTGTGTGTATATGTAATATGTTAACTGTTCAATTCCTGCAATTCAAGTTGGACACCTTTATGTAAACATATGCATGTGTACAGTTATTACATGATCTGATGTATATAATTGTCAACTATGCCTCATGTTTTTCTGACAGTCACTGTTTTTTAAAGAGCGTTGCAAATTTCACTGTTGTAATGACGATGCCTCATGTTCTCCTGACTTAAGTCACTATCCTCTGACAAAGTCACTGTTTTTTAAGTGTGTCGCACATTCACCACTGTAATGACGATGCCACCGAGCCGTTTGTCACGTATCATTTATATGTTAATTATGCAATTGCAATTCACATTGTGCCAAAATATAAATCACCCTTTGGTTTAGGAATCAACTTTGATACTCGGGGAGACCTTCTCCATACCCGATCGAGTCTTTCCTTTAGTTCTAGCGGCACAATCGTAATCCGCTCAACCTGCCTGCTCCGCGTGCATGTCACGCAGACACTACGTCCTTTGTACGCCCTCGAGGCTGGCTTTAAATCAGCCTCCGTTTCTCCCACTAAATTCTTGCTATTCATACACTGAAGAAGACTAAGACTGAAGGTAATTGTCTCGCTCGTTTAGATGCTAGATACACATTACCTACCCACCCGGCCAAGTAATTTTTTCTTGATTTGCGTCTTTTTTTAATTATCAGCTTACCTCAGTGAATGCCCATAAGAAGAATTGAACTGATCACTCTCCATTACCTTGTGCATGGGTGAGTGACCCCTTGGCCTCTACCTCTAGTTCTTGAATTATTTGAATATTATCACCTCTGGCACTGACTAGCCTTTAATTTACAGGTGAGGACGAATACATTGATTAGGAGGATACCCTTCCCTGTCCTGCCACTCTTGAGGGGGAAGCTTCATTAAATTGAGATGAGTTATAGGACCACTCGGTGATCCCACTGTTTTTAATACCTTGTGCACAACCCTCATGAAACCCCCTTTTTCATTTAGGTGTAGGATTTGGACACCACCCTTGGTTGCCCACCCCTGTTCTGAAGAAGACCCGCAGGCCGAGGTTCCAAACAGCCCTCCTTGCCACAACCCGGGTCGAAACGTCGACGCCCACATCTCCCAAGCCTGGACCACTAGCCCCCTGTCCTACCGTGCAGAAAAAGACGATACATCTCTAACGTTCAAAAAGTGTAAAACGTCACTGTGGATATATATTGACCAATCGTGGCTAGGCCTACCAAGACAGACAAGTTATCATCAGTCCAACTCTTGAACTGTTTTAATCCCTTCCCTGAACCCCTTTTGGAATTCTTTCCAGCTTTCACCTGAACACACCTTTTTTGCACGTTCCTCTGGAGCAACCTTCCTTCTCAAACTCTTCACAAAGCCCTTGATTGCAGTAAGTCATCTACTGCTGTTCCAAGCATGAGCGAATAAAAGTTTGTTATTTTGAAATCTCTTTGGTTGTTGCAGATTACTAGTTTGACTGTTGTTTTGATTACCCAGAGCTGATAAGTTTACATGCTCCGAATTGTTTAAAATAAGATCAATGAAGATTAGATTTATACTTTCTTAAACTAAGGTTTGGGGCCATTGTTTTCTAGATCGATTAACCGCCCAGGTCCCAGACTTGAATTGGGTTACCCCATTTTTATAATGCATTCCTTGCACAGCAGCAACTTCCAGGAGGCAAAACAGGAACTTTCTGTTTTTACACATCCAGCTGGGCCCAAAACAAAAGGCTTGAATTAAAGGGACACTAGCCTTTCTTTTGTTCGAGTAGCACCATGCTGGCAGCCATCTGGAGCCTAACACCTAGTTGACAATGCAATGGAAGGAAACAAAGACACACAGATTATCACTGTACAAGTACTGTAGAGAAACTATGATTTGTAGGCCTGTCCTTCACTTTGTTCAATTTCACATGTAAGAAATGTGCATGAAAAGTAAGAATACAGGATTTATCTGTGTATGAGAAATTAAACAAATAATGATTTAAATGGCACCTACTTATTTATTTTTTATGTACTTTATAGCACTATCCATCCTTGAATAGGGTGGCAAAGTGTTTTACATCACACAGACACACGATAACTCATACAAGTGTGAAATAAATGGGCAGGCAATGTTACATAACATAATGAGGATTACAAGGTGTTAAGACCTGTCTGCTTTCTTTCCTCCAGTTTTGCTGATCTTGTTTTGTCGGTTTTAGGCAGTGCTTAATTTGAACCAGTGTTTTCTGTTGCTCAGCAGTGACACTTAATCATCAACACCAGTGCTTTTCATGAGCACCAGGTAAGGACACATTCACTTACTGGGAAATTAAGTCATTTGCCTAGAATCACAGGATGTTGAGGCAATGCAGAGACTGGAACCTGATTCCCCATCTCCAAAGTCAGCAGCTCTGGCCATTACGCTACATCCTCTTCCCACTTTCATGGTTAGTAGTTTCTATTTTAGGCGGCGCTAACAGGCTTGTTCAAGCTGCCTCCTGAAGACAGCCCTGGCACTTATTGTTTTACAAATTGCCCACTGGTTTTATGACTCTGGGCATTTTACCACTGCTAACCAGTGCTAACGTGCATGTGCTCTCTCCCTGAACATGGTTTGATTGACTTATCGATAATTGGCATATTTAATTTACTTATAAATCAGGCCCTTTAAATCCAATGCTATTAGTGTGCCTGCAACACTGATTGTGCCACCCACTTCAGTAGGCCTTTATATCATGTCTCAAGGCTGCCACTTCAGAGCCTGTGTATGTAGTTTACACTGCCATGTTGGCTTCACATTTTAAAATCCCTTGTCAAGCCTTAAACTTTCCTTTTATAACATATAAGTCAATCCTAAGGTATGCCCTAGCAGCCCATAGGTCAATGTGCTGTGTAATTAAAAGGTAGGACATACCCCTCTCATAGGTTAACACTGGGGATTCCTTGTTACATATAATAAGCTGTAATTCCCAATTGGAATTTAAGGAATTGGATGATAAATCCTCTTTAATGGTAACATTCAGTTTAATGGTAACATTCAGTTTATCATTACAATTTTAAAAATGTCAGTTTTAGAAAGATAGCAACGCAAAAAAATAAAATGATGGACGGAATGCTTAACATTGCCAAACATTTACCCCTCAGTCACAGATCTGGGTCAGTCCAGCCTGAAAAGCCAGGCCAGAAACAAAGCATCCTGGGAAGGGTATGCCCAGATGTGGGTCCCTTGCACTCCATGCCACTAGAGTCAAGCTAGCCTGGCTGATGAGGGGAGATACCCCCAAAACTGGTCCCAGGATGCTTGTTTACCATCCAGGGAGGACCTAGCCTGGCAGATCGGGCAGGACTGTTCCCATTGGGAGCAGGGTCAAGACTGATTTGCATATGACTGGGTCCAAACTGGAATGGCAAGGTGAGTGGAAAAAAATATGGATTTAGTCCCAGATCATGGTTCTTGAAGTGAATGTTTGACATTGTTCAGCATGCCATCCGTCAACTGCTCTTTTTGCATTTGTCATCCTGAGTGGGATGGGTATGCCCAGAAGTGGCTCCCTTGCTTTCAATGCCACTGGAGTCAAGCTAGCCCTGCTGATGTGGGATGATACCTTGAAACCTGTCCCATCCGGTCCAGGGATGACCTGGCCTGACAGTTTGGGCTGGACTATTCCCATAGGGAACAGGGTCAAGACTGATTTGCATATGACTGGGTCCAAACTGGAATGGCATGGTGAGCAAAGAAAGGATCGATTTAGGCCCAGATCTCAGTACTGACGGTGAAGGTTTGACATTGTTCTGCATTCGTTCCCTCAATTGTTCTTTTTGCATTTGTCACCCTGAGTGGGATGGGTGTGCCCAGACGTGGGTCCCGTGCTCTCCAAAGTAATCATGGTCAATACTGTTTTGCATATGATTGGGTCCAAACTGAAATGGCATGGCAGGCAATAGAACAATGAATTTAGGTACAGATTTCTGTACTGGGGTGAATGTTTGACGTTAAGCATTCCGTCCATCAATTGTTTTTTTACTATTAGAAAGATGGCATTTTTCTTCTCTTAGTCCTTTGTACCTGCAGCTGTCTCCAGTATCCGTCTGAGATGGGTGACAGCTGGGCCTTGTGCATTCCCCGTAGACAGCCACACAGAAAGGGAGCTTGGGTGTGACTAATGGGCCATCCTGGGCAGGATGAGCGGGAGTAGCTGGGCACAGCCTCACACTTACACCTGAATAGGCTGGGTCCTGTGTCCACACAAAGGACAGCTCAACCACATGTAGTGTCTGGAGCCATGGCAGGAAGGAAGGATCTTTGTGCACTTCAAAGCCCCTCTTTGAAGTCTCACCCACTTAAGAACTGGACTTCTGACCCTACTTACTCAGTACACTTCTGGACCTGTAGATACTCTGCCAGGAAGAAGGACTGCTGTGCCGCTGAAGGACTGCCACTCTCTTGGACTGCTGCTCTCGAAGAACTGCTTTTCTGCTGTGCTGACCGGCTGCCTGATCACCCTCCTTGACTGGGCAAGAAGGACTGGACCCACCTCACTTGAAATCAGAACCAAAGTGGCTACAATTGCTTGCTGGCTTGCCTCCTGTTCTGAAGTGTAAGGGACATCAAAGACTTCCAACTCACATGCTATGTCATCTGGACTTTGTAATCTGTGAGTACTGGTGCCGAACCAGTCCTGGGCCCTTGGAAGTGGATATAAGGTGCTTCTCCAGCAGCAATTCACGCATCTATGCCATTGTGCTGCTCGGAACCGGCGCATCTCCTTCAATATTGATGCATCATCGCGAGGATCAAGAACATCGCGGACTGCGAGTCGCATCACCTCCATTTGCGACACATCCTCAACTTTGCACGGCTTGGAGCAGATGCATTGCCTTTATCTTGCGGTTTGATGACGACTTGTCGCCTTCATCCTGCTGTTTGACACTGATGCATCAGCTCTATGCTTCTCACATCTTGGCTCCGTCGCCGCAACTAGGATACTTTGCAGCATGCCAAGGCTGGTCCATGTATGCGACCATTGCTCCATCATGTTTGGCAGGAACGTTTGGATTTTTACGGTCTAGTGCGATCAGACTGCCCCAGTTGGCACGTTATTCTTTTAAACACTATAATTCAATATATTCTTTCAAAAATTATAACTCCAATTCTACTTATTAGATTTTTGTCATTTTGTTCTTATTTTGTTCATTAAATTGAGTTCTAGATGTGGTATTGTTTTGTTTGGTATTTTCACTGTTTTACTGTTTACAGTGTTGCACAAATATTTTACACATTGACTCTTAAGCTAGGCCTGACTGCTCTGTGCCAAGTTTCTAGGGGGTGAGCATAGGCTAGTTTAGGGTTCATGCTTGGGCAGCTGCATACCTCTGCCAACCAGAAACCCAATTTCTAACATTGGTGATCAGCGGTGAGGATAGAACTTGTGTTTGTGCAGTAGTGACTTGGTGTACACTACTGTTTCACATCTAAAGACTATTTCATATTTTTGAAGGCCATTCTTGTCAAGAAATTTGGGTTGACCCCTCAGAGATATAGGCAGGTATCCAGGGGTAGCCACAGGCTCCCTGCACAGACAAGGGTGGATTTCATGGACTATTCCAGCAAGGCACTGAAGGGCTGGGTGAGGAGCAGCAAGATAGATGATTTCATTGGTCTGTAGAACCACATTCTAAGGGAGCACATGTTTGATATTTGTTTTCCAGAGCTGCAAGCAAAATGACTGACCCTAAGAACCTTGCTGGAGAGGCAGACCTCTGGGTCATCCCCAGAGTGTCCAAGAAGACATCTGCGGGGACTCCCAAAATGGTGGTCAGGGTTCCCACCAAAAGGAGGGGAGGGATAAAAAGGAGTTCTCACAATGTCCCCAAACCAGTTCTCAGGGCAGAGTCCCATTCCAAATCTGGCCACCAAGTAAAGAGCTTCTCTGACAAAAGTCAGAACAAATCCCTATAGTGCTACGAGTATAGGCAATACAAGGGGATCCCAAATGTCCCAAGAGGGCACAACCTCCCACTGGAGGTGGGACGCCAGGGTTGACAAGTGTACTGCTCGGGAGGAGTTTGTCCCACTCAGTGGGAGGGAAGTTAGTGAGGTTACTCTAGTGTCCCTTGGTGACATGGAGATGGTTCCTAAAGCCCACATGCCTTCCAATACTGCAAAGTATAGGCAGTGAGCCACCATTAATGGGCAAGATGTTGAGGCTCTGAGGGACAAAGGAGCCAGCATAACTAAGGATAGGAGTCGGCTGGTGGCCCCAGAGCAAATTTTACCCACTCAAGTCCACCAGGTTGTAGTAGGTGAAAACCGTGAAGGGTCACTACCCAGTGGCCATTGTTCCATTTGAGTGGGGGTGGGTCTGGTTGTCTAAAAGTCGCAATGAGCCCTGCCATGCCTGTGGATTGTTTTTTAGGAAATAACCTGGAGGACACTACTTGGAAGGAAGTGGAGCTCAGGTCACACCTGGAGATATTGGGGTTGCCTGAGTGGATAATTGCAATCACTAGGTCCATGGCTGCCCAGTGGGGAGTCAAAGTCTGGAGCCTGGAAAAATGGTCCACAAAGCTGCCAAAAGAGGGAAGGGCAAGTGGAATGGGAAAACTGCACCTGAATGTCTTCCAGCTGAGGTGGATGGGGCACCAGAGAAGGTTGCCCTGGAGCCCACTGAGGAGGACATGGCCTCCCTTGGTGACCTACCTGAACTTGCTGGATGTCAAGTAGAGGGGAGACCCACCTGGGAGAAGTTCTGCAGGGCACAGAAGGAGTGCCTAACCCTGGAGAGCATGAGACAACTGGCCGAAGCCAAGACTGCTGGTGATGCCTCTGGTAATCACCACATGCACTGGGAGGGAAACCTCCTGTATAGTGAGTGAAAGGCACATCTGCATAGGGCAACAAGGGCACTGGTAGTTTCCCGATGCTACAGAGCCTTCCTGCTGGGACTGGCAAGACAAGATATTTGCCAGGCTTGTTCCCTACATTTATTGGACCCGGATGAAGATTTCTTCAGATACATTCTGTAGGGCTTGTTTGACCTGCCAGGACAGCGGAATGATGGGGCAGAAGCTGAAGCTCCCCTGAATCCCTTGCCTGTTAGCACCCCCTTTCAGAGGGTGGGGCCCATAGATCCCCAGACTGACTCTGGCAAAAGGTTTATCTTGGTACTGGTGGATCATGCCACAAGCTAGAGAGGTCATACCTCTGAAGACTGCAGCTATACCTCCAGTGGCTAAGGCCCTAATGGGGAATTTCACCAGAGGGGCACCAACCTCATGCCTGCATATATACAGTTCATGTGGAAGGAGTGTGAAGTTACCTACAAGTTCTCCACACCCTATCATCCACAAACCAACGGGCTTGTTGAGAGATGCAACAAGACCCTCAAAGGCTTGATGAAAGGCCTGCCTGAGGCCATGAGGTGTAAGTGGGACATCCTCTTACCATACCTATTCTTTGCTTACAGAGAGGTACCACAGAAGGGGGTTGGCTTTAGCCCCTTTAAGCTTATGTATGGTTATTCTGTCAGGGGACCTATCAGTCTGGTCAAACAGGGGTGGAAGCAAGCTCCTTGGAAACCTCCCCAGGTTGTGGTTAGCTACATGCTAGCCCACTGGAGCGAGATGGCCAAGTTTTGGAAGTAAGCAAGGTTCTGAAAACTTGGAGGTGATGAAGTAGGGGTATGACCAGAAGGCTACCACTGTTGAATTTCAGCCTGCGCTGAAGGTGTGGGCGAATATAGCCCATGGAGCCCAGGGCCCTCCAAGACCATTGGACTGGGCCCGATGAAATTGTTGAAAGGAAGGTAGAGGCCACCTACTTGGTGGCCTTCAAGACCCCCAAGCAACCCCTAAGGATTCTCCATCTCTACCTTCTCAAACCACACATTGAGAGGTATGAGGGCACCATGTTGTTGGTGACATATGGTGGTAAGGAAGAGGAGAGTGAGCCTCTCCTTGACCTCCTAACCTCCAATTAGAAGGATGGGTCAATGGAAGGTGTAAACCTTTCCCTTACCCTGAATTTAGAACAGCTGAGGGACTGTCACCAGTTGCTGGAAGAATTCCCTTCTCTGTTTTTCCTCACTCCTGGGATTACCCATCTGTGTACCCATGATGTGGGCACAGGAGACAGCCTCCCTGTCAAGAATAAAATCTATAGGCTGTCTGACAAAATGAGGGCCAGGATTAAGGATGAGGGATCCAAGATGTTGGAGTTGGGGGTGAATGAATCATCCAGTAGCCCCTTGTTCACCCATGTGATGATGGCACCAAAAGCTGCCCCACTGGGCACTCCACCAGAACATAGGTTCTGTGTAGATAACAGGGGGCTGAATTCAGTCACCAATACTGATGCTCATCCCATTCCCCAGGTTGATTAGCTCATTGACAGGTTAGGGGCTGCCCAGTTCCTGAGTACCTTTGACCTTACTTTAGGGTACTAGCAGGTTGCCCTTATTGAAGGAGCCAATGAAATGTCAGCCTGCTCCACTCCAAAGGGACACTCCTGATTTAGAATGATGCCCTTTGGACTCAATAATGCCCTTGCTAAGTGTCCACAGGCTGGTGAACTAGGTTTTCCCTGGTATGGAGGCCTTCATTGCTGCTTACTTGGATGACAAAGCTGTCTTAAGTAACAGCTAGAAGGACCACCTCTTTAACCTGCAGGAAGAACTTCAGGCCATGCGAAATGCAGGCTTGACTATCAAGGCCAGTAAATGACAGAAAGGGCAGGGGTCTGTGGTGTACCTGGGACACCTGGTGGGCGGGGTAATGTGCATCCCCTCCAGGCCAAGATAGAAACCATCATGGCCAAGGAGCCCCCAAAGACTCAAACAGAGGTGAGAGCCTCCATAAGCCTCTAAGGATCTTACAGGGGGGTTGTCAAGGGATATGACACCATTATTGCAGCCTTGACTGAGCCTTTAAAGAAGCAGCCCAAGTGGTGACATGAACAGAGCCATGCTGGAAAGCATGCCTCTGTCCATGTCTGGGTAGTCATTTGCTGTGTAAATCCAATCCAATTAACATTTGACTCCCTAAAGCAGGCCATGTGCAAAGTCACTGTGCTCAAGGCCCCTGACTTTTCCAGGGAATTAATTGTTCAAACGGATGACTCAGAGCATGGCATAGGGGCAGTACTTTCACATCCTAATGAAGAAGGCCTAGCTCAACCTTTAGCTTTCATCTTTAGGAGTTTACTTCCCAGGGAACAGAGGAGGAGTGTTATTGAGAAGGAAGCCTATGCTGTGGTCTGGGCACTCAACAAGTTGATATCGTACCGGTTTAGGACTCACTTCAGGATGCAGACAGACCACAGTCCTTTCAGGTGCCAATGAGGAGTGAGAATCCAAAATTATTGATGTGGTCCATCTTCCTTCGGGTAATAGACTTTACGGTGGAACACCCATCTTGGATAGACCACACCAATGCTGATGGTTTCTCAAGGTTCTTCCGCCTTGGTGATGAGCATTCCCAAGAGGTTGGGTAGCTCCCCCCACTTTCAGCTGGGGGCCACATGTGTTAGTTTTGATACACACTAGGAATCGAGGGGAGAGGCCTGGTATGGGAGACCGTACTAACCCTGTCTAAATGTAAATTCAATAAAAGTACATCTCAAAAATCGCGAAGGGGAAAGAAAGAAAAATCCATAGTTATGATGTGGTGAAGGTACTGGTCCCAGAATGTGCCCTATTCATGGAAGGCAACATCTTTTAGGACAAGAATCCTCACTCAACCAAGGGTGACATGCTTCATCATAGGGTTCCCTCCTCACACCAGGGCCGCCAGGTCACTGATGTGGGCTCCAACTCTTCTGGGCTTGAAGAGGAACTGAGGTGTTTTAAGGGAAGGGATGCGGGCAATGTGGGGCTGAGTGCAAAGGAAAATGGTTAAAACTGTGTCTAGGGGGACAAATATATTTTATTCTATGCTCTCCTAGGACAGGATTGAAAAGAAAAAAAGAACTAGGGGTAAGCAATAAATATACCCCAAGAGTAGTGCTCTCTCCACACAAAGGATTGCTTAACCACATGTAATGAGTCTGGAGCCAGGGTAGTAAGGGGAGATCTGTGCACTTCAAAGCCCCTCTTTGAAGTCTCCCTCACTTCAAAGGCACCACTGGGTATAAGAACTGGACTTCTGACCCTTTCAACTCAGTACACTTCTGGACCTGTGGATACTCTGTTCGGAAGAGGGACTGTTGTGCTGCTGAAGGACTGTCACTCTGGTCTACTGCTGCCCTGGATTAACTGCTTTTCTGCTATGCATGCCTGCTGCTTGCTGTCGTCCTTGCCTGGGTGAGGAAGACTGGATCCACAGCACTTGAAACTAGAACCAAAGTGATTCCAATGGCTTGCTGGCTTGCCTCCTTTGCGGAAGTCTCAGGAACATCAAAGGCTTCGAACTCTCCTACTACAGCACCTGGACCCTGCCATCTGTGAGTCTTGCCCTGCCAAGTGGTGGCAACCCAGTCCTGGGCCCTTGGACGTGGGAACAAAGTGATGATCCATTGACACCACTGATGCAGCCTCGATTTTGCACAGCTCGCCTTCATCCTGTGGTTTGATGACGACTCATCACATTCATATTGTGGTTCGGTGTCCACGCATCACCTCTTTCCTTCTCAGCTTTTTCAATGACACAAAAAAGCTACTTTGCAGTGGGCCAAGACTGGTTCCTGTATCCGACCCACGCTCCATCACGGTCAGCCTGAACATTTGCATTTGACCGGTCTAGCGCAACCAGATAGCCCTGGTTGACGCTTTATGCTTCTAGCAGTATAATTCAAAATATTCTTTAAAAATTCATAACTTCTGTGGTCTCTTTTTGTGCAGTGTTTTCGCTGTTTTGCTCTTTGAAATGTTGCAGAAATACTTTCCACACTGCCTCTTAAGTTAAGTCTGACTGCTCTGTGTCAAGCTATTATGGGGTGAGCACAGGTTAATTTAGGGTGTGTTTGTGACTTATCCTGACTAGAATTGTGGCTACTGTTTGGACAAGGTGAATACCTCTGCCTACCAGAAACCCTATTTCTAACACAAGGTGTAGGAATCCCATATCATCCATACTTATAAACATTTAAGCCCCTCAAAATTGCTGGCCACACAGCGATCTTGGCAGCAGGTGTCTTACCTTGCTTTCACATTTATCCCTGTTGCCAAATTCTCTCAAGATCTTTTTAAAATAAATGTTGAAGTTGACTGTCAGACTCTGCTTTTTAAGTCCACCCCCTTTCCTCTGCCGCACATTAACACCCAATCTATGGGTTCCTGAGTGAATTTTTTCCCAACTCCAGCACTTCATTTATGTAGCCCTTGGGCCTCTTATCGTCTGAGCGCTTTGCTGTTGCTTCACCCCATGTTCTTACAGCCTGTCACCACTCAGACAAATGCAGAGGTGAGTTGGCTTTCAAGTGCCACGTCATGACTTCCTTTGCAAGTAGTGGAGCTCGATCTAGGAAAGTAGCTGTGTGAATAAGGTTCCGATTTCAGACCAGCACTGAGAGCAGGACCACAGCATATGCATTATGTCTGCTTCCACAGAACCATAATGCGGACAGCAGGTGCTAGCACCTGGGAAATACTGGTTGATTTTAACTGGGGAGAGATGAGCCCTATGCAGGATATTAAATTGTATACATCTACATATGGCATTTCTGGACACTATGGAAGGGTAAGATAGTATTGTCTCTCATTCCTTGTCATGAAATGCTCTATGTATTTCTGTTTCCTACCTATCTTGGAGAACTGCTAGAGAAATATGCGTATGTTCCCCCAGTGCATTAGCCTAACAGCTGACCAGGCGGCGGCCCTTACCCAAGGTGTGACATAGTGTATGACTGTGTGTGTTTGTGGGTCCTCAGACATAATATTTCAGTAGGTGCAGAGGGAGTGTGTGAACACACTGAAGGCTAGAAATTGACCCTTCTGAATATTGAATTGTTCCATTAGCTCGACAAAAGACACGAGTTGAACAGAACGCCCAGTGCCTGGAGACCAGCAGATGTCCAGTGATTTAAGTCCAAGGGCAATCATCCCTGTGAGATGAAGGGATACAAATCGATGTGGTGCTGACAGGAGAACCTAATAAATAAACTGCAAAAGGTTCCAGGTCAGCAAACTGCACTTTCGCAGAATGCATTTTAAAATCCTTTCCACTGTGCAAAAAACCTTTTCCTGCTTTGTGCCTAGTTTTCATTGTCCAAAGCTTCTTCCATGTGTATATTTTAGAACAGTGGTTCCCAAACTTTTGACTCCTGAGGACCCCCACTGACTCACCACTGGAAGGCGGGGACCCCCAGCAATTTGTATGATTTAAATTTCAAACATTAAAAGAGTAATTCGAAAAAAATAAACACACGTGCACGCAAAAACAAATACTCGAATTACTAAGGATTTTAGTAGTTTATATTGAAAGAGTTTGCAAAAAACGGCAAAATGTAATGGGAAGGTTGGTGCTGCATCTCTGTGATTAACTTTTACATAGTTCGTTTTATTTCACAGTACAAGGCTCCTGCCAGGGCGGAAACCCAAAGCAGCCCTGGCAAGTGTTTTCAGACCAGTCCCCATACAGTGCACACTAAGTGGCCTCTTCCCCCAATAAAAGTTGGGAATCAATGGTGCATTCTACAACACATTTATCATTATATATTGAATTGTATTAGCTTTTAAAGATTAGTAAATGATGACCTTAATATGCACCAGGATACAACAATCTTTGTTGGGGTTCTTCAATGATTCCCGTATTGTCACCCTACAACAGTGCCTCTCATCTCTCCATAGCACATCTGTCACATTTATTTCATTTTTTTTATAGCATCTTTCATACCATTGTAGGATGTCAGAGCACTTTACATCACACACATATAATGACAATGAATCCTGTGTGAATCAGTGTACAGAAAATGTTACATAAGGCAAAGGGGACTACAAGGTGTAGGATTCACATGTCATTCATACTGGTAGGCATTTTTAAAGAGTGCTTGGTCTGGAGAAGCACAAACTCAGGATTCGGAACATAACACAGTGCTTAGCATTGACTTTAACAATAAAAATCTATTTCCACACAAATAAACCCGTTTAGCAGCATCAGGATAATGAAAGACTAAGAAATACATAAGTTACTAACTTGTACCATGCAGTGTGTAAGCAGCTCTTTGACAGTTCATAGGTCTCGGTGCTAGATTATGATGGTCTCTTATGAGCTGCAGAGAAACAAATGAATCTCTGTGACAAAAGCAGTAACCAACTGACTTATGCACATAAAGTACGGTTTTTAAAATGCATGATATGCGTTCTTTGCAACAGGCATATTAACCCTCTGTGCTACATTAGATAAGTGAAACCTGCCACTGGACAAATCTTTCATTTCTCTCCAGCAGGTACATTATTCACTGGTGTTATCTTGACACTTTTATTGTTGCTCAAACTGCTAATTCTACAAGGAACTTGGCAGTGCTTTTAAAACTGCTGCCTGGGGACCCCCTGGGCATGTGTCACGGACCCCAGTTTGGGAAACACGGTTTTAGAAAGTTTACCTCTTCTGGTGACGTCTTCATTAAAGCTCCAAGGCACCAGGAAAGTTCAGGTTGGAGGCAGAGCTCTGCATTATATTGTAGCATTTGTATAGCACTTACTGGCCATATGTGGGGCGATAAAGCGCTTAACCACACAAACGGCATGCTCCACGGTGTGGGTGTGTGGTTGGAAGTGTGTTGTCTTTGCGTGGAGCCTCTGTGGTTAGTGTTTCCATGTCGTGATTAATGAGAATCCGCTTACACTGAACAAAGAGCTGTGCATCGTTGGAGACCCCTTGCCCAGATGACTAACCCAGATCACATTATATTAGCACTTATGAACAAAAAGTGCAACCACAATAGCACGCACCCACTGGATTATAATTAAAACATCGGATTACCAGGAGTGCATCTTCGAAACTCTGCACAACCTATGTTGGGATGTCCATGGCCAGAAAATCCCAAAGATGGCCGGCAGTACCTCCTTTACCTAATGATTACTTTCAACGAACGAACTAAGCTACAGTTTATAAAGCTGAGAATGGGGGTCATCCCCCCTATCCTGTCACCTCCCAATATGGAAAAGAGACTGCGCTCAGGAAATGTCGGTTCTGCAACCAACACAAGGAGGATATAACACACATAGTGTGCCTGTGCCCCAACCTCTTAGAAGATAGAAGGGCTCTGCTACGAAGGGGTTGGATTGGGAAAGACATAAAGTTCTGCAGAGGAGCAGTCTTGGCCTGTTATGATCCCTTGAACGAGGATTCACTGAATTGGGTGTAAAGGGAAATTAGGCGTAAAAATAGTATTCACAATAGTTAGTACAATAGCAACAGTTATATATGTTTTACGGTGCATTAAAAATGGGGAAAATATGCCCCAATTCCCCGAACATCAATCATAAATTAAACAAGACAGTTTACAGTTTTTGAAGCACACGCATCCCTGTTCTAAATTCAAGTGAAATTCCTTTTGAAAAACATGCAAATAGTGCTCGGGGCATTGAATCTTCTTTAATAATTTAAAAGGTCTTCCACTCCCTTAAGCCAACTCGTTTCGTTGTTTCTGGGTACACACCTGTGATGGTCCCGTACGATCGGACGACCCGGATACTTCCAACATGGCCGCTGAGATCCGCCAGACTGGAAGTGAGGGAAGTGGTCTAGTGGACGCAAACCGGCCGAGTACGGTCCCAGCAGAAAAGAATGAGGGCGAGGCAAGTGCGTCGTCGGAGGAGTTGAAGCCACGGACCGGAGGAGAGAGCAGGACAACAACAGAACCCGACAAAGTGGGGAGAGAGCACCAGGAGCAGCAGGTAGCGTAGAAAGATGAAAGGAGCAGACCCGAGAGCGTGAGGACACAGGACGACGGAGGATGCCGAGACCGCTCAAGGAGCACTGCCCCAAGACCGCTGCCTCCCACGAAGACTCAGGAGCAGGGTCTTCCATCACCACAGCCCAGGAGGGTCGTGGAAGCAGGCAAGTGCCCGGGGCATGCGCCGTGGTTGTACAAGGGCTGTGGGCACGCTTGAAAGGCACCAGGGAGTGAGCACAAAACCCCCCACACTAGGCACCTTCACAAAGGATAGGGCTCTGGTGGTGGCACACTCTCCCCTCCCTTTTTGGTATCCCCAGTTATACAGTAGCCTGAGTTTTTCTTTTGTTTCATTCCTTTTTGGGTCCTACCCCGAGCTTGGGAAGAAGTCGGAAGTAGAAAGAGGCTGGAAGAGGACCTGACTCAGCCAGGAGAACTTTGGATTTTGTATATGGACCTTTACGAATATCAGAACTGTGTAAAGTTTTGTGACAATAACAAACCTTACCTTAATAAATAAGGAAGAACAACCAGCCTTCAGTTGTCTAGACTGCCTAGAGAGGAGGAAGGGAGGACCGGGTTGAGGGACACGACCACAACACCGTACGGCTTCATCATGGCTGGTAGTAATACAAAGATCGAAGTTGTGATACAAAAATCACACATGATTTCTTAATATTCAATACAAGCCCAAACAATAGCCTTTTGACTTGACTTACTCATGCTCACTTATTGAGATGCGATGTAACACATTCTCACTTACTGTTTGTCACTGACTCTCTCTGTTTCACTCCCATTCATGGTTACACATACCACCGCATATGTTCGCACATACACATTCTCTGTCTCACATAAGCGCACTGTCACCCATAGGCACATACACAGCATACATTTCAAAGCATTTTTTACTTGCGTAACTGCCCCGAAAGGCGCAGTTCCTGCAAATTGTGCTCAATTTTTTATTACACTAGTAGTGGCTATTACAACATTGTTCACCATTAGTGTTACGAATAATGGGCAGAAAATAGGAGTGTGGAGCCTCCCCTGTGTTCTTAGCATTGCTTTTTCAAGCTCTGAGGCCAGGGGTTGCAAAGGAAGTGACTGAGGTCGCGACGAGCAAGCCAGAGTTTTGCAGCTGTAACAAAAATTGTAAAACCACTGAAAGCTTTGTGTCCTTCCTTGAGGATGGAAGACCACAAATTTGCATCGACCCTTACAAAGTCCCTTCAATTATAGCAATGTGCGTGGTCACTCAGGGGTTTTCAATTTTCCACCATTTCTAAACTGCTCAATAATAGACTAGTATGAAGAGATGTGGATAATCATAATTACTTGGGGGGCACCCAATAGATTATGCCTCAGATGCAGCCATTGCATAGATTTACACTTGAGTTATTGCAATTCCCTGTACATAGACAGCCAAATTTCATCAGTTAAGACAGTAGTAAAGTTACTTCATTCGAAAAGTTTCTTCAGAGCCCATGCGCCCCCATTTAGCATTAACTGCTCTGGATTCTGTGGATAAACCAAGGCACAACTTCAAAAAAAATTCATGCAATGCAGAGCAGCAACTGAGGTCCAGATTTCGAAAGCCCTTGCATTGCCATTGCATCAGCTTGCATGGCTCTGTGGCTTAGTAAATCTGGAGTATCGCAAGGCAGCGCAAGTATTCATTGGAACTCTTCTCGAAGGATCTCTTCTTCTTCAGTGGTGTCCTCGAGCCCTGGTCAGCATTGGTCAGCATTTCAGTCCAGGACTTCCATTTAACCTCTGAGTTGTTTTGCCTTCAGGCTTCCCTCCCCCCCCCTCCCCCCATTCAGGGCCTTTTCTGGGAGGCACCTATGGTCCGCAGCAAAGTGGCTACTGAAAAGGGTCACCCATACCTCTGGCAGACAATGACAGTGAAAATGGACCAAGCCACAGCCAAAGACTCTCCATCAGGTGTCAGCTTCATGACACGTGGAGACCGGCACAGGTCTAGAGAGAGTTGCCTATATCATGGAGGGGCTGGCCTCTGAGGATTAGCACATGGAGATTGGCACAGGTCTAGAGAGAGAGTCCCCTTTAGGATGGAGGGCCTCTAAAGACTGTCACATGAAGACTGGCACAGGTCTAAAGATCAGCCACCTCTAGGATCAGGGCCTCTGAAGAGCGGTACATGGAGATTGGCACAAGTCTTGAGATGAGTCACCTCTATGATGGAGGGCCCCTGATGATGGACACTTGGATACTAATAATTTATCCTCTTGGTTTGCCTTCCTCAAGGAATTCACACCTGGTAATTGAGCCCATCAAATGGAGTGCTGGGAGTGCCAAAGAAATCCAGAAGATTTCCAGGTGTTTTGACAAAATATCGAGTTGCAAATATCAGGAGACAGAAATATCAGAAATAAAATATTGTGCGACATATATATCTCATGATGAAAGAATATCATTGACAAGAATATAGTTTTATGGAGAGTTATCGTTTTAAATAATATTGATGTTTTTAATATTACTTTCAGTAATATAGTGGTAAAAATATTGTTTTTAAATTATTTTTATGTATTTTAGTGATGTATTCATTTTATGTGTTACTATTGTATATATAAATGGTATTCATTTTTTTTAAATACAGCTTGTGATTTTAAGTGAATTAGAATTTTTCATATCATTATTAATAGTAATTTATAGTGCTGGAGCGTGTTGTTGTGTTTGTAGGGAGTTTGGGTAGGAAATTATCTTGGTAATATTTAATGTTAATTTAATGAATGTCATATATAATTATATGATGGTTATTATGAAAATTATGTAATACCAATTTATTTTGATTTGATAGTGTTGGCTCTTAGATTTGTAGGGGTATAGGATGGGAAGGTAATTAAGTAATATTTAAATAACAGTTAATTGTTCACTAATTAATTTTTAATTATGTAATTTATGGAATACTTATTTACTGCTAGGTTTTGTAGGGGTCTAGGGTAGGACGTTAAGTAATTAATTCACAATTATTTATTTGATTTGCAATTTATAAAATATTAATTTTACTTATATTTTCGTTGCAGGATGTCATATTTGTAGGGGTATATGGTAGGAAATTAAGTAATTAACTATAATTTGTGATCTAAATATTTAAATGAATTTTAATTATTTTTGAGTTGCTGCATGCTAGGTTTGTAGGGGTAAAGGGTAGGCATTTAATTGAGTAAAAATGAATAAATTAACTATTAGTTATGATTTTTACATTAATCATCTATGAACATTTCAAATATGTTAAAATATGGAATACTTATTGATTTTAATTGTATTTTAGTTGTGGGCTGCTACGTTTTCAGGGGTTCAGGGTGGGAAGGTAAAGTAATAATTAAGCAACATTTACTTCTTGTTTATTAATTATTGAATTCATTTTCAATATTTAAATTATGGAATACTAATTGTTTAGTTATATTTTAGGTGAGTTGGTGCTAGGTTTGTAGGGGTATAGGGAGAGAAGGTAATACTTGAAAATATGAATCTATGAATTGAGTTATTGAATAGTAATTATGTAAATAATTGATTCATTGTTTTTTAGCTATATATATATATATATATTTCTATCATGTTAATTGATTATTTTTATAATAAGAGCTAAAAACACTCTACATTCATGGGGTACAAATATATGCAAAGTGTTAGAAGCAAAGTACTTTTCCTACTCTTTTAGACTGCAGTAGGAATAGTAAATATAACCCCTCCGAAGTCCAATGCTTTCCCTACTATTAAAGACTAGAGTGGGAATAAAAAATTTAATCCCTCTGACGTCCAACACTTTCTCTACTGTTGTGCTGTTTGGAGTGAGAATAGTAAAATGAACCCATCCAAAGTCCGGTGCTTTCCCTACTGTGACGTAGACTGAAGTGGGAATAATAACTTTTGCCCCACCGAAGTCCAACACTTTCCCTACTGTTACAATTTTTGGAATGGGACTAGTAAACTTTACCCCTCCGAAATCCAGTTCTTTCCCTAATGTTGAGTGTTTGGAGTGGAAATAGTAAATTTCACCCCTCCAAAGTCCAACACTTTCCCTACTATTCCGGTGACTGGAGTAGGAATAGTAAAGCTAACCCCTGCAAAGCCTAACACTTTCCCTACTGTTGCATAAACCAAAATGGCAATTGTATATTTAATATACTTAGACTCCAATAGTTTTCATAACATGGGTCAAATAGATTTTATAACATTAATGGATTGTTTTTTTCACATTTTATATTTATTTATAAATACATTTTAATGTTTATAGTATGTTTAGTAAATGTGTTTTCTGGAGTTCAATTGTTTTTCATATTTTATTTTTGTCTACGTTGATCTTTTTTTCTGTGTATATATTTATTTATTTAGATATAGATATATATATATATATGGTAACATAATACAAATGATATTGCACATTATATTGATGTTTTAATCTTTTAAATTCATTATTATGTATATCATTTTTTCAATATTTCAAATGTATTATTATGTGTATATATAGTCAGTCATAAGCTTTTATTCGATATGCAAGATATCTTGTAAGCACATAAAAAATACAGTAAACACATAAAAATCACAGTTACAAGAAGCCAGTATCAAAGTCATAAGAAATATAAAAAGGGCATAAATTTCCCATAATAAATTATCTAAAAAAGAATTAAACAGCTACTGACCATCTCTTGCAGCGAATAAGCCAGGACCACTTTAAAAATTTCGCGATTCCACACACTAAAAGGGGGGAAGTGTCCGTAGTTAAAATACGCAGGGCTTCAAGGTGACTACGTGTGCCCATATTGCGACAGAGGGCTTCAACCAGACACTCCTGGGCCTTGCATAGTCCGGGCAAACAAATAAGACATGTACAATAGACTCGGCCTTGCTAGGGCAACACGCACAATTGGGAGAAATGCGGGGCACAAGTGACCAACTCGATACCAATGCACCTAGGGGGAGACATCCAACTCTAAATTTGAAATAAAGGGCTCGGTCATAAGGGAGAGTTATCAGGTCCAGGTAGGGTTCAAAAGCCACAGTGTCTTTAATTTGCAAAAAGGCGACAGTCGACTTGCAGTGGTTAGAGGTTGTGTTTAACCGCTCCGCACACCAGTTACAATAATGCGCCTTGACAACTTCTTTTGTAGGGGCTGAACGTGATGACCAGCAGCCTCCTAGACCGACATTCTCCAAAAGCTTTTTAGTATCTCTGAGCCACTTTATTTTAGCCCAGCCCCCCAAACTCATAATTTCTCCCAAGGCATCAGCATAAGATTTCAATTCTTCACCCCTCCAGATTCTTGTCCATAACAAAAGCGGGCGAAGCTGGGCCTGGTCTTTAATATTTTTGCAGCCCATATCCAACCTGACAGGTACGGATGGAGTACTCAGGGGGACGGAGATAAGGGATTTCAGTAACTTACTCTCCGCTGTCTCTAGGTCTTTCAAACAACAGTGGCCCCACAATTCTGCACCATACAAGGCTGATGACACTACTTTAGCCTTGTAAATATCAACTACTGGGGTGAGTGATCTTCTTGGAGAGGCCCTGAACTCCCTCATAAGGGCACCTCCCACTCTCCTGTGACTGAGGACCATTTTATCAATATGGCTAACCCAGGACATCCTATCCGTAATCCGGATGCCAAGGTAGTCGAATTCGGCTACTTTCTCTAGGGGGGTCGAATTTAGAGTCGGTGGGCGGCCCAGTTTCTTAGGAGGATTTAGGACTAGATATTTTGTTTTATCCACATTTATTGTTAATCCTCTTACATCACAAAACTCCTGAAATCGTGTTAATAATTTCTGGAGACCTTGAGGGGTCTTCGAAATCAGGAGTGTGTCGTCCGCAAATAGCAGGGTGGGGATCCGGACTCCTCCGAGACAGGGGGCGTGGGCTGGTTCTTGCTGGAGATGTTTTACCACCCCGTTCACATAAAGTGAAAATAGGGTTGGTGCCAGGACACAGCCCTGCCTTACGCCCCTAGAGACTGGAATCTTCTCAGTAAGTTCACCGTTTTTACACCAACGGACCTGGGCAAAGGTATTGGCGTTAAGGCTGATAAGAAGTGACAAGATGTAAGGGGGTAAGCCCAGCTCGAGAAGTACCCTCCAGAGATCTTCTCGGGGGACTAGGTCAAAGGCAGTCTTCAGGTCTATAAAGGCCAGATAAAGGCTGCCCTTGCCCAGTTCCACCACCTTCCACCACAATAATACCAGCCTAAACACCTGCTCAATTGTCCCCATTCCAACCCGAAAACCTGCCTGAAAGTCTGAAAGAATTTTATTCTCCTCCACCCAATGGAGAATCCTTCCAAGGATAGCTTTGCCTGCTATCTTTTGGGTGGAGTCGATCAGACTTATGGGACGGTAATTACCTGGAGCTTCCCTGCACCCTTTTTTATAAATTGGGACCACCACCGCCCCTTTCCAGGATTCAGGTACTGCCCCTCCCATCATGATATCATTAAGTAGCGCTGCTATGACCCGTGCCCATTCCACTGGGTATGCCCTCATAAGGTCTCCCGGGAGGCCATCGGGACCCGCAGCCTTGCGTGGGGCTACCCACCCTATAACCCCCTCAAGTTCTAGCGGAGTAAAGAGATCGTAGGCATGAGGTTCGATTATATGCGTAAGAACCATCCCCGCATTACCATCCTCATCTGGAGGGAGGTATAAAGACCCAAAGTGCTTTACCCAGCTTTGTGGCGAGATGTTACAGGGTCTCATAAGTGCATCGGGGCTTTTCCGTGCACTTATAAGTTTCCAAAATGCCCTTGGGTCTCTACTTTTGCTGGCCTGAAGCAGGTCATCCCAATGTTTATCTTCCCACTCCCTCCTGGCTAGTTTAAGAGAGTTATTGTAGGCCTTCCTTGCTTCCTGTATCTCAAGACGGGACTTAACTTTGATTGCCTCAACTAACTTAGCCTTAAGAACCCTACATGGTTGGGAATACCAACCATCGAGGGGTTTTTTGGAGAGTTTATTACCCAATTTATTGTGGTGAAGAGTAAAGACATTAGTCAAGGCATCTATCAGGGAGACGAAGAGCCCACTCGCTCTGCCCACACCTTCCGAGGATGTTCCAAGGTTTAATACCGTATGGTTTAGGAGAGATTTTATTTCTTCTACCTTCCCCTCTGATAAAACCAGTTTGGCCCATTTAATTCGCCTACCACAAGGGGAGACTTCAGATACCTCAGGTGGTGCTGCTACCTGGTTTATAGAAACCTTACTTGAGTGACGCCACCACTGAGCCATACTTAGAGAAAGGAGGTTGTGGTCGCTTTCAACCGAGGGGACCACCTGCATATCCTTTACATAGGGCCATAGACACACGTCTACTAAAAGATAATCTAACCTAGATGTATGACCGGGCCTATTATACGTGTGTGCGCCCAGCCTATCCGAGGGTGTCCTCCCATTAACAGCCCTTAGATTGAATTCAAGGCTCAGGGAGTATAACTGAAGCGCCACTTCTGACCACCTCTTGATCGGTGGGATTTCCAGAACCGGAATCCCCCACCTAGTGTCCTCCTCCTCTTGGTTGAGGGAAACGTCCGAACCCAAAGGCTCGAACGTACAGTTCATATCACCTGCAACCAATGTACGAGACTTATATGGGGTGTTGTTTAACAAAGTCTCGAGTAAAGATATTACAGGAGACTTTCTCCCGCCCACGGTTCCCCGGGCATAAACATTATAAACGTTTAAAACAACTCTCCCCCTTTGGTCTATTAAGGTTATGTTTTGAATGTCAGGAGAACCTGTGGGGAAATCCATAATTCTGCAATCAAGAGATGCCGCAACCCAGATAAGGAGGCCACCAGCTGGGCGCCCCCTCCCTGAAGATGAGACATGCGCAGGGGAGGAGTAGGAGGAAAAACCCACCCTGTGGACCGGCACACAACTCCATGTCTCTTGAAAGAGGCACAGAGAGTGCTCGTCAACCTGCCTAATAAAGTCAGGGAGGGGCAACTTTCCTGCAATCCCCGCGACATTCCAGCTGAAAACCTTAAGGGCAAGGTCCGTCACAGCCGGAGTGCTGCAGGGCGCCGGAGTGTCCCCGCCTGTAGAGCTCCTCGGGAAAACATGAGGACAGCAAGGGTCATGCAAGGTGGGTATAAGGTCACCTATCCCACTTATAGGATTACTTTTGCTAAGTGACAATATTTCCACAGAATCTACTCTCTGCCCAACTTCCAGTCAGATGGGTCCCGCTGGCCACAAATCTTTCTCCCTGGTGTCCCCTAGAACCCCATTCCTATTCTGGACAAGAACAGGGGGACTTAAGCTTCCACCGCTAAAATCAATGATTTGCCTGGGATAAAAGAAGGAAAGGTCTACCACTTTGACCCCCGGGACCCCCATATTAGGAACAGGGGTACAAATCGATGGTACCACTCTTGGGTCTTGGAAATTTACAATTATACAGTCCCCCTCCTGTGTTTTTTCCCCGTGTCCAACCCAGTCCACTCTACGGACACTCAGTATAATGCCATCCACACCTAGCGGGATTGGCTTATTTGCCTTTAGCCAGTGGATACACTTATTCTTAAGTGATTGATGGTTTTCCAACTGGCCGTCCTTTAAAGGAGGCACATTAACCATGACTGCCGCAAAGGGTTGACAGTCTGGTGGAAGGTTTACTGGGGGAATTTGTCGTACTTGTTTACTAAAGGCAAGTGAAAGGGTTGATCTAGTGGTAGGATGGGGGACGGACCTAGGGGATTTCTCTAAGGCTAACCTGCTAGAGTTGGTACATGCCCCTTGTTTTTTAGGAATTTCCATTGTGCCACTCACTACCTGTGGCTGCTTCTGTCGGGGAGACTTAAGCTTATTTTTATCGGGCTCTAACTGGGTTTGAGAACCCTTTTGCTGAAGTCCTGCTTTGGGACTTGAAATAGATGTGGAAGCTAGGGTAGATGGACTATTAGAAGCTCCCTTCTCACAGCCTAGTGGATGCTTGGAGGCTCGCTGAGATGAAGGCACGTTTCCGCTAGCAACCAGGTTCTTAGCTTCGGTCACTCTACTTGTTTGTTTAACTGCTACTTTAAGTGAGTGAAAGCCGTCAAGGGTTGATTGCTCGAGTTTGTCAATCCTATCCCCAAGGCCTTTAACTTGAGTTAGCAACGGATTCAAGAGTCTATAGACCTTCTCAAGAATATTTTCTACCGTTGCTAAGTCCGTAAACTTTAAAAGTTTCGCACTATTTGGGCCAGAGTGTGACTCCTCAGGAGAGTTTACAACATCCCCAGGTATGGCCAGTTTTTTCACTGTAGCTTTGACCCTTGTAGTTCTCATACCCACTTCAAAAGGCTTTCTTGAATTTTGATAAAGCACGGCCTGTCTAACTGGGCAGCCCCTTTTACGTTTACGAACCTTTTTGCTTAAGGGCCTATTCTCCTATCTAATGATGGATGTTTGGGAATTATTGGGGGACCTAACTATCTCCCCTTCTGGTAATCCCAAGTGCGAGGTGGACGATAATAAAGGTTCCACAACACTAATGGCTTCACTTGGGGTGTTGATGGACGATGATGCAATCAGTTTACCAAGACCATCATCCTCCATGGTGACTATTGGAAAAAGAGCAGCCAAACTTTCTAGCCTGCCTATATTTTGTTCAATGTCAACCAACTGGGGTGGGTTTGAGGAAGTACCAAAAACACTAGGCGCAATATCGCCATGGAACTGGGAACTGGCAGTTATAAGTGATGATTGAGCATCGCCCCCCAGGGATGAACGACTCGAAGGGAGGTAGACCTCAGATAAACGCCGCTCAGACATTGCGATCTCCTTATCAATCACCGCCGCCACCCTGGTAATGAAGCGGTCCATAGATCCAATAATGGGGCTTGCTGCATTTGGCCCCCTTACACCTTCATTCCTTAACAGTTTACCCGAACGGGTCGACATAGTTTAGTGGGTACGAAACCTGAATATGTACTCACAGGTCTAGCGGAAACAAGAGACGTGGCCCAGCCCAGCCTCCTTCTGCCTCTGACGGCCTCAGACGGTCCGCCCTTTGTCCGGGCTTCGTCCGGCGCGTCCCGCGTAGCGGGTAGCGCCTCCTCCTTTATGAGGGATGGTAGGGCTGGGGCGGGTGGGCGTGGAGCGAGCACAGGTGGCAGAGAGCACGGAATCCTGGGACACAGAGTCCCGCGTCGTGCTACAGCCCTCCTCGACTCCCCGCAGGCAAGACAGCAACAAGCAGCCCCCTCCTCGATGACAACAAGGCAGAGCACCCCTCAGCGTCTGACAGCACTCCAGGCGAAGCGGGACCCGCGCCAGCGGGTTCCGCGAGGATTTAAGAACTGTCCGGGGCGGGTGGGCGTGGAGCGAGCACAGGTGGCAGAGAGCACGGAATCCTGGGACACAGAGTCCCGCGTCGTGCTACAGCCCTCCTCGACTCCCCGCAGGCAAGACAGCAACAAGCAGCCCCCTCCTCGATGACAACAAGGCAGAGCACCCCTCAGCGTCTGACAGCACTCCAGGCGAAGCGGGACGGGTATATATATATATATATATATATATATATATATATATATATATATATATTCACTTAAAAAACCATAGGTTTCACACAAGTTATAGTTAGCTGTACATTTCACACGTAAAAAACCAATGAAATTCCACGTTATAGTTAGATCAGGTAACTATAACTTGCGCGCCCACAATAAACTGCTGATGACGTCACATATTACATCACTCATGACATGGTCAGTGACATCACTCATGACATCAATGATGACATCTGAAATGACACATTGTGGATTGCGGTCGCGCAAGTTATAGTTACCTGATCTAATTCATTGGTTTTTTACGTGTGAAATGTACAGCTAACTATAACTTGTGTGAAACCTATGTTTTTTTTCAGTGAATTTGTACGGTTTTTTAAATGCTAAGTTATGTATTTATTTGTAATTTTTTTTTCTGGTTTTTCACCGTGCACACACCCTGCACGCACGGTGCGCTTCGCGCACCTTGCGCGCGCTGTGGGCACTCGGTGCGCTTCGCGCACCGAGCGCCCACGTTGCGCATTTCGTGCCGTGCACGCCTCGCCATTTTTTACAAAATATCAATTGTTTTTTTCTCCCTTGGGGGTCCTTATATTTATATATTAAATGTGATTGTTAATTTTTTTTTAATTATTTTTTTTTACCGTACGCGTACGGTAAGCTTACCGTACGCGCACTCCGAGATTTTTTAAAAAAATTATTAATTGTATTTTTCGTACTTTTTGGTCCTTCCTGGACCCCCTCACAAACGCTAGGGGGTCTGCAACTCTCTTCGTTGCCCCCTTTTCACGTTATCCACCTTTGTTTTTCAGAGCGAGAGACATAAAATGGCGGCCGACACTTTCTGATTTCGACCGATTCGAATGTTTACAGTCCTGTAACCACCAATCAGAATTGAGCTCGCGCACGGCACCGTACGCGTACGGTAAGCTTACCGTAAGCGCACGGAGCGCGCTTACAGATATATATATTGATTTAAATGCTATTTTCTCAGGACCTACCGAACAGATTTACACCAGACCTGCAAAAGGCACATCTCTGACCTGAGAACTACCTCTCTGCCAAATTTCAAGTAATTCTGTTCAGCCGTTCGGGCTGTAGCTCGGAATAAAGGTCCTATGGGAAAATGCATGGGGAAAACGCGTTTTGGCACCCCCCTTTTTTCTCAGCCCCCGCTTGACGAATCCCCCCGAGACTTTCAGGGTAGGAGCGGAGCGTAGCGCCCCATTAGTTTTGAAAATTTCGCGAGGATTCGTCAACCGGCGCCAAAGTTATTCCAAATAGAATGTTGCGGATTTCCTATGGAAACACGGTCCTAACTATAACTATCTACTGGCGACCGCCAGTAGATAATATATATATATATACACAGTTGAGTGCTCACGAGTCTCTTAATGGCGGCGGGCCTCGGCGAGGACGCGACACCCTCGCAAATTCCAACAATCCTTCGTTAGTCCACACAAAAGAGGCCGAGCCCAAATCCATGAAGCGTGGTAAACAAAGTTTATTTCGTATGGCAAAAAACGTCCGTGTTTCGGAGCAGCCGCTCCTCTCTCACTGGTCAAGTAACGTTTGCAATCTAACAATACATATAGTGCTCAGATCAGAAAACAAAAATAAACTACTACATCACATCTGGGGATAAGCAAAAACTGCATCCATTTTAGAGTGGTGACATCCTTATGTATTATTGCACATGGTGAGATCGCTATTGTGCACCAACTTAAACAGTTCATAATACTTCCTTGCTCATAATAGTATCTTGTCACATTTAGCAATGCATGAATATCAAACTAATGATTTTATCAGCAACCAGCTATTTTGCTATACTGAATTTCCACCAATAACGCCCCAGTAGGCTTAAATCCAATGCATTTTCAAGTAACAATCCTGTCAGTGAGCATAATCTGATAACATTATCGTGTTTTACATCATTATGGCATTCATTTTCGATGTCCATGCTCTATAAAGGGTGATGTTAAATCGAAAATCCTGCCCAAGTTGGCCTATTTCATGAACATCACAGATATTTTGAGCTCTTTTGAGTTCCTCTACATTATATGATGTCTCCGTCTCCTACAGTATAAAAAACAAGTGCAAGATCAATGATCCACCTGTCACCAATTAAAATACAAACCTAACCGAGAAGCAAACCATTATATCAGACTATAACATTTATATACATCATTCTGTTACAGTTACCCAAATGGACAGATAATTCCTCATCCTTATTCAGACCCAGTGGATGCATAGTTTCATATTTGATGATCATTCTGATCATTCTAGATTCCAGTTGTCTAAGTTTTCTAATTCTATTTCCTCCCCTCTCAGAGATTGGAATTCTGACCAAATCACAATATCTTAAATATCTCGCTGTTGGATACTGCTTGTCCTCATTTAGAATGGCTCTCATATGTTCCATGATATGTTTTTTAACCTGGTGAATGGTGCTTCCAATGTAAGTTAATGGGCAAGGACAGCTCAGTGCATATACACAATAATCAGACTTGCAAGACAAGGTCTTGTTGATTTACAAATGGTTTTTGAAATTAAGACAACTCAATCTGCTTACGATTAACACTATGCTTACACGTTTTACACAATCTACATGTAAAGAAACCTTGTATCTGATGGCTTTCTCTGCCAGCATGCAGAGTGCTACTGCATAGCATATCACCCAGAGCCGTAGTTTTTCTAAAGGTGATTTTAGGAATATCTCCCACACGTTTTTTTTTTTTTTAGAGTTTCATCTGTACCCAGAACATGCCAGAATTGTTTAAGACACCTTCTAACTTCCCAGGCCTGGTTACTGTAGGTGGATATAAATCTTATGGGTTCCTCTTTGTTACAATCACTGTTTTTTGTTTTCAACAGATCGGCTCTTTTAACTGCTTTAACCTTCTCGCATGCCCGATGTATTATTTCGCTAGGATATCCCCTCTCACTGAAACGCAATGTTATTTTCTCCATTTCAGCTTTAAAATCTGCCTCTAAGCTACAATTTCTTCTGGCTCTTAATAGCTCGCCATATGGTATGCTGTTGATGAGATTCTTTGGGTGACAACTATCTGCATGCAACAGACTGTTGCCAGCAGTCTTTTTCCGAAACAATCTACTGTCCAGTTTATTCTCTAGTGATATATCCACACGAAACCTCCAGCAAGCATGTATAGTAATACAATTTAAATATTAATAAATAATATAATGTAAAATAAATATTTGTATTAATTACATTACAATATTATAGTGTGATTCCAGCCTGCATCCAAATCTCCGGAGAAAAAACGTGGCGGACACGGACCCAATTTCGTGCTTGAAGAATTTTATTTACTTCCTACTGTCAAGACGCGTTTCAGCTCAACAAGCCTTGTTCACTCACTATATATAAATATATATTATCTACTGGCGGTCGCCAGTAGATAGTTATAGTTACAACCTAGTTTCCATAGGAAATCTCAAAATTCTATTTTGAATAACTTTGGCACCGTTTGACGAATCCTCGCGAAATTTTCAAAACTAATGTGGCGCTCCCTTCAGCTCCTACCCTGAAAGTCTCGGGGTGATTCGTCAAGCGGGGGCCTAGAAAAAGGGGGGGTCCCAAAACGCGTTTTCCCCATGCATTTTTCCATAGGACCTTTAGTTGCAGCTACAGCCCGAACGGCTGAACAGAATTACGTGAAATTTGGCAGAGAGGTCGCCATAAGGTCAAGGAAGTGCCTTTTGCAGGACTGGTGTAAATCTGTTCAGTATTTCCTGAGAAAATGGCATTTAAAAGCATATATATATATGTGGGCGGAGCCTAACCACACATCTCATCCTGAGATCTGATTGGCTGTCAGCACTTCATCCAAGAAGTGTTGGCAGCCATCTTGGGACCAATATACATGATAGCACCTCATTAAAAAGCATTGCAGTTAATAGAAGGTTTTAAGACTTTAGTTACATTATAAATCATTTGTTGATGGTACCATACTCATTTTAGGAATTGTGGTATGTTCTAAGGTGATTTCACCATGTGAAAAAGCCTTCTGCTGGGATATCATGATTGAGAGAAAAATATTTTCTCATGCTTTTACCACAGAGGTTTGGAAGGTGATCTATAAGCTAAACTGAGAGCTTATTTTCTGTAAATTCACATTATCTTTCTCAGTCATGTGAGAATGAAGTCTGACATTCTCAGTAAAACATGTACATCCAACAAGGGCAGAGACTGTCAGTTGATTCCTTTGGAACACTCTGGGAAGCTGCAGTAGAACACAAAGAACTACTAGAGCGCTAACAGTCCTACTTATGATAAACGTATGGCACACCTGAAGCCATCTTGCTTGGATTAAAGTGGTAACTCTTAAAACATTTAATTTAAAAAGGAACAAAATGAGGGGGTTCATGTTTCCATAAAAAGTATGATTGGTGCTGCAGAAAGAAGAATTAGGGCACATTTTGAGTGACTTCTCAAATCCTCTTCTATTTCATTAAAAAATTCTGACATGCAGACTGAAACATGCACTTTCAATACCAGCAGCAGTATTCCCTGGTGAGCAGTAGCTTTACTACAGTGATCTAATGAGCAAAAAGAGTGCTAACATTCTGAATTTATGGCAAATGTGTGACACATCTGAATGCCTTCTTGATGGAATCAAAGTAAGAAACTGAAAGTATTTCCTACTGAGGAGACTGCAGTAAATGAGGAAATTAGGAAACTTCATAACAAATAAGTCTCCCAAGATGGCCACCAGAGACAAAAGAGCCCAAATGTAGCCCAAATATCACCCATATGTAGCCCAAGTATAGCCCAACGACAGAATGTCCCAGAATGTTCTTAAAAACAACTAGAGCGCTTACTGTCTTCATTATGACAAAAGTATGGCACACCTGAAGCCATCTTGATTGGAATAAACTGGTAACACTTAAAACATTTAATTTAAAAAGGAACACAATGAGGGGGTTCGTTTTGCCATAGAAATTATGATTAATGCTGAAGAAAGAAAATGAGGGCACATTTTGAGTGACTTCTCAAATCCTCTTCTATTTCATTAAAAAATTCTGACATGCAGACTGAAACATGCACTTTTAATACCAGGAGCAGACTTCCATGGTGAACAGTAGTTTTACTACAGCGATCTAATGAGCAACTAGAGTGCTAACATTCAGAATTTATGGCAAATGTGTGACATATCTGAATACCTTCATGATGGAATCAAAGTAAAAAACTGAAAGCATTTCCAACTGAGGAGACTGCAGTACATGAGGAAATTAGGAAACTTCATAACAAATAAATCTCCCAAGATGGCCACTGGAGACAAAAGAGCCCAAATGTAGCCCAAATATCACCCAGATGTAGCCCAAGTATAGCCCAATGACAGAAGTGTGCAAAACACTTATTATTTTGTGTTTTTGCAGTGTTATATAGTGCAGACTTGTCAGGTATTGGAGTGCTTTACATGAGCATTGGTTACATCACACAAGAACAAATTCATTTTGGTTGTAGACATGAGGAGACTAAGTGATTTGACCAGAATCACAGAATGTCGAGCTGAAGCAGAAACTTCAACCTGGTTCCCCAGTTGCAAAGTCTGCAGTTCTGGAAGTAACACCACATCCTCTCCCCTAAGTGCAACATTTAATCAAGTGGTCAACTGGATAAAAAAACATAAAGATAACAAATAATTTAAAAGTGGTTTGTCGCTATTTGAAAACTCAGAAAATATGTCCTTATTTTAGTCTTTTAGAGCACTAACCATAATTTTGATGCCAATAAGCCCCTCTCATATATGTAATTTCTAAAGGAAATGCTCTATGTATTACAGTTTTGATTACATCAAGATGATGTCAGGCGTTCCACACTTTTGTAATAAATATAGAATGTTAGCAATCTAGTTGTTCATTAGGATACTATTGAGAGGCAGAGGCCAGGGGCACGGACTCTGAAAATTGAAGGCAGGTAGGAGGGTGCAAAGGCAACAATTTAACCACACTGAGCAGGCAGGAAGGGCCGTGGAAGCACAACAGACTATGAAGGGCAGTGGAAAGGGGGGCAGGGGCAACAAACCAACAATACAGGACTTGCAAGAGAGGCTGTGGCAATGTAATAGACCATTGTGGGCAGAAGGAAGAGGCAATGGTAGTGCAACCATACATGCCAACAGACCCGATTCAGCCAGGAAATGTCCAATGTTTTTAAGCTCAAATGGGCTTTATTTGATCTGTCTCCTGTCTACAATCTCCTCTTTTTCAATGCAACTTAAAGGGGAAAATCAATACCCCAGTTTTTTTTCAAAATCTCCCTCTTACCAAGTTCAAAATGTTCGCAAGTATGGTACATTGGATCATGGAAGGAAATGGGGTAGGGACATGGACTTGGATAACAGAGGACAGGAGGGACATGGAGAGGTGCACCAAACTGACCCTGCAGGGCAGGCATCAGGGTTTGCAGCAGCACAATACACCACACAGGGCATGCAGGACGGGAGTGCAGCACAACAATCCATAGAAAGCAAGAGGGAGGGGACAGGACCATGCACATGGACAACAGAGAACAGAGGGGCAAGAGGCAATGGTAGCTGGCTGACCATAATGGACAGACAGGAGAGAAAGCTGCAGCATAACAGACCATAAAGGGCAGGAGGGACGGATCAGGGGCATTACAATGGAACAGACAAGCCAGGAGGGAGGGAGTAGGGGTCTGCACATGTAAACAGAGGGCTGGGGGCAAGGGGGCAGGGCAGGAGCAGCAAGATAGCCATGGAGGTCAGGCAGGATGGGCACTAGAAGCAAGACACACCATGAAGAGCAACAGTGAGACTGTGATGGCATACACACAGACCATGGAGGGAAGGTGGGAGGGTTTTAGGGGCAGCTAACTGACCACACAGGGAAGGTGGGAGGGGCCATGGCGGCACAGAAGACCAAGCATGGCAAGTGGGAAGGTTAGTGGCAGCACAATGGCTATGATGGGCAAGAAGGAGGGTGCAGGGGCATGCACAAAGGACGATGGAGGATAGAAGGGAGGGTCAGGACCTGTGCACAGATAAAGTTCAGGGGAAGGGGCCTCACAACAGACCGCACGGGGCAGGCAGGAGGAGCAGTTGCAGCACAACAGACCAGGGAGGGCAGAAGGGTGTGGCAGTACAATGGACCATGTAGGACAGGAGGAAGAGGATAGGGGCATGGCATGTGGACAGGCAGGGTGGAGGTGGCAGGGACAGGTTACAGTCATCTGACAATGCTAGGCAGGTGGAAGGGGAGTGGCAGCTCAACAGAACACTCAGAGTAGATAGGAGTAGATAGGAGTGGCAGGTCCATGGAACATGGTGGGCAAAAAGGATGGAGCAGGGGCATGCACAAAGACATCGGAGGGCAGGGGGAAGGAGAATGGGGGCAGCAAGCTAAGCACAGAGTTTAAGCAGGAGGTCAATGATGGGGCATAGAATTGGGCAATGGAGGGCAGGAGGAGTGAACTGGTACATCATTCTAAATTGAGGGCGGTGGCAGCACATCAGACCATGCATGGCAGGAGGGAGGAGGCTAGTCCATGGATTCATACAACAGAGGATAGGGAGGAGGGGGATGGGGCAGCAAGCTAACTGTTCAGAGAAGGCGGGTATTAGGAACTTTATTGTTTTTAAAACATTGTGTCTGTGCGAACTACTTAAAATATGAACAAGTATGCAGCATAATCTCACTTTTATTCAGGAAGAAGAGGACGTTTGTGACTGTGACTCCGGGCTCACTTGGCAGAAACACCCCCTGACCCTCCACCCCCTATCGCAAAATGTAATGCCCGTGAAAAGGGTAGGTGAACACAGTGTTATATAGAACATAGTCCTGAGAGCACGATTGAAAATGAAAACTAGATATAGTGTATGGTATAAACTATGCACCAAAAAGTGTGATATAAGATGAACCGGGTGTGAAATATAATATGCAATACATTGTGCGCAATGACAGATTCATTGGAGAGCGCGAGATAGCACAGGCACTAGCGCGTGCTATGCGATATGCGCCTTGGAGTGTAATATGCACAGGGCAGTGTTGTGTAACCTAACTAGTCTCTAAAGATGTAATATAAAATATGTGCTGGGGAGTGTAACATTGCATATGCACTGTGACAAAGATATGGATCCCAGATTGTAATATGTATGGCATAGCACTGTGCGTTATAACATAGGCATCGAGGAAGGCACGTTAGATGGGGCAATATAACCCGTGCGAAGACAAGTGTGGCATGACATATTCACGGGGTGGTGTTACAGTGCACATGGCTAGAGAGTGTCATAGCATATGCACTAGCTAGTGGGATACAACACAGAGGTGTGTGGCACTCGGCAGGCAATGGTGGGTGTAACACAGCATTGGGCTCTGTCAGGAGCGTGCTGTGACTCTCAAGTGATGTTCGTCCCCTTTCCAGAGAGGAAAATAAAAAGTATTACACATCCTGCAGTGGATGTGTGTTTTATTAACCGTGTGGGGGGTTTCTTGCATAGTTTTGGTCGAATTCTTGTCGAATCCCCTTTGAATGGCTTGGTGTGCATGTGTATTAAATGTGCCCGTCAATAGCTACCCAAGTTTGTATAAATAAACGACAAGGGTGTCTACCGGGATTAGGCACGGTAGGGCTTCAGACATGTCAGAGCTTCACTAGTGGTGTAAATACATTCCACGTGGATTCATTGTATGCATAGTCGCCTTTTAATGAATATCACGCAAATCGTCATGGTGATAGGTACGTACGGTTTGTCCAGCATGTCCTAGGTGTGTCTATAAATATATATTTTTTAAAAATAATAAAAAACAGTGGCCGGCCCTGGGGATTGGGGTCAAACAAATATAATTAGGAGACAGGCCCTGGGGGATGGGGTCATCAGGGCCAATAAATTAGAATAAGAAGAGGAACCACACAGCCCCCCTTCTTAAAAAATTAAAATAAATAAAAGACTGGCATCGTGCCGGAGGCCATGCCCCTCCGTGCAGCACTCTGCAAACGCGCCCCCAACAGGCATCTCCAGTATGCGGCAGGGAGCTGCGCTGCAGACAGGTGTTCTGAGGCCAGCCCCTTTTTACACCTCTCTGCAACGCAGCTCTGTGGCACTTACTGGAGGTACCTAGTGGGCTAGTTGGACCCTAGGGACCCTCAGGATTCAAATGAACTTAATCTCCCAACTAAAAACGGACACAGGGCGTGTTTACACAGTGGTGAAGGGAGGGGACGGGGCCTGAGTTAACGTGTGCAAAAACGCCCTGTGGCCTGTTTTAAGAGGTAGTTTTAATCCCCATGCCCTATTATATACTAGGGGCTTACAGAGGAGGTCATGCTAATCACAGGGGGACCCCAACGCATAATGTTCCCTAGTGTATTTAGGTGTTTTCACTGTATTTTAAGTGTCTTTTAACATAGCACTGGCTCTAGGACTGGTTAGTCAGACTCAGTTATCACCAGTATCCGTCTGAAAAAGTTGAGGCTACAGGATGATTTTGCAACAAGGCTTCTTTCTGCTCTTCTTTTTGTTCTTTCTGCACGTTATCCTTCTTCCTGCACTCTTCTTCGTCTTTGAGGACTTCTGTTGCTTCTTTCTGCACTTCTTTTGTTTCTTTCTGTGCATTTTTTCTTCTTTCTTCACATGTCCTATCTCTGTAGGCATAGTTAGAAATTAGCATTTAAAAAACCTTTGAAATTCACAGCAAAAAACATAGGTTTCAGGCACGTTATAGTTAGGAATTAGCATTTAAAAAACCTCAGAAATTCACTGAAAAAACCATAGGTTTCAGGGGTGTTATAGTTAGCTGGACTTTTCACTTGTACAAAACCATTGAAATTCCCCCGTTATAGTTAGTTCAGCTAACTATAACTCGCGCGCCCGCAATGCACTGCTGATGACGTCACATATTACATAACTCATGACATGGTCAGTGACATCACTCATGACATCACTGATGACATCTCAAATGACATCACTGATGACATCACTGATGACATCATCCTTGTGATAGAGTGGCAGACCTCCTCTCACCCTTATATAACCTTTGATACACACATTCAAAAATAGAGACTACAATTTTCAAAACAATGGACATACCAGTTACAACAACCTCTTCAGTAATTCTAAGATCCACATACACATCCACTCATTCACCAACAGTCCTATACAGTCACTCATACATGTACTCACTCGTCATATGTACTCATACACCTATACATCCTGTTACACAATGCCACTCATCCATAGGGTTACTCACACACATAGTCACTCATGCCAATAAAGAATCAAACATCCATTTACTTGCATATACAGTCATACACACACCACCACACTTACTTCTACGGAAACTTACACATACTTATTCTTTTAAACAATCACTTATAGAAACACATACTTATTCATACAGGAACTCTTTCAATCTCTCACTCTCACATATACACCAATAGTCACATATACTAGTTTAAAACCTATGTAGTTACTCATAAAGACACTATTGAGACAGTCATTCACTCACTAACACACCCATGCACACACTCCTCCACCCATACAGTCCTGCACACATGCTGTGTTCAACACATACAAACAGTGAGTCACTCATTCATGCACCTATGCACTACGTAATACCCCCCACCGAACCATGCAGACAGACTGAAACTCAAAAAACCAACTAATAACCTATATAGACACCCATCTAGCTACTCACCAACCCATGCAGCCACTTATACACAAAGTGAGAGACTGATACAGATATTTACATATTTAAACATTACTCACTAAGCCATGTATTCACTATGATGCACTTACTCAGTCAGTTACACAATCAATTTTTCAAAAACAAATCATCCATTTAGACACTTATATACCCATTTATTCTTCCATCGACCTTGAGATATACATATATAAAACATATTTAATTTACAGAAAAACACACATTCACTGGATGATGTCATCAGTGATGTCATTGGAGATGTCATCAGTGATGTCACTGACCATGTCATGAGTGATGTAATATGTGACGTCATCAGCAGTGCATTGCGGGCGCACGAGTTATAGTTGGCTGAACTAACTATAACGGGGGAATTTCAATGGTTTTGTACAAGTGAAAAGTCCAGCTAACTAGAACACCCCTGAAACCTATGGTTTTTTCAGTGAATATATATATATATATATATATATTCACTGAAAAAACCATTGGATTCAGGGACGTTATAGTTAGGCGAATTTCTCTGGTTTTATATGAGTCAAATGTCCAACTGTTATAGTTAGTTGAGCTAACTATAACTCGCGCCCCCACAATGCACTTCTGATGTCACATATTACATCACTCATGACATGGTCAGTGACATCACTGATGACATCTCCAATGACATCACTGATGACATCACTGATGACATCATCCAGTGAATGTTTTTTATTTATATATATATATACATCTCTCACCCAATGTGCCTTGCGCATAGGAGGTCACTGCTTTTATATGAGTCAAATGTCCAACTGTTATAGTTAGTTGAGCTAACTCTAACTCGCGCCCCCACAATGCACTTCTGATGTCACATATTACATCACTCATGACATGGTCAGTGACATCACTGATGACATCTCAAATGACATCACTGATGACCTCACTGATGACATCATCCAGTGAATGTTTTTTATTTATATATATATATTCAATCAACAATGGTATCCCAGGATTGAGTTGCACTCGACACAGATGGAAAGGTTACCATCCTTTAATAACAGGTGCGAACGGACTCCTTACAGCGAGAATGAAATGCAGCTTCCTCTGTGCCTGACGCGTTTCAGGTTTCCCCTTTCTCAAAGGCTGCCGGGAAGTACGTGCAAAGCGGGTAGGCACTCCCTCAATTAAATTCATATTCACGCCTCTGTTTAGCGAAATACTGGAATTGTGGGAGATGTAGTGTCCGTTCATTGCTTCATTTTAAATTATTGTGCACTTATTACTGCGTTCAGTTAAGGCCCAGAGTGGGCCCCCGTGAAGTTGTCCATTCCAAATCCTGCGCCTCTGCTCCACATCGAGGGTAGTGAATCCAACCTCGTGGCCCCCTTGAGATCCTGGGGTGGTGCAAAACTCGGCAGAAGGGCATCCGCCTATAGATTCAATCAACAATGGTATCCCAGGATTGAGTTGCACTCGACACAGATGGAAAGGTTACCATTGTTGATTGAATCTATAGGCGGATGCCCTTCTGCCGAGCTTTGCACCACCCCAGGATCTCAAGGGGGCCACGAGGTTGGATTCACTACCCTCGATGTGGAGCAGAGGCGCAGGATTTGGAATGGACAACTTCACGGGGGCCCACTCTGGGCCTTAACTGAACGCAGTAATAAGTGCACAATAATTTAAAATGAAGCAATGAACGGACACTACATCTCCCACAATTCCAGTATTTCGCTAATCAGAGGCGTGACTATGAATTTAATTGAGGGAGTGCCTACCCGCTTTGCACGTACTTCCCGGCAGCCTTTGAGAAAGGGGAAACCTGAAACGCGTCAGGCACAGAGGAAGCTGCATTTCATTCTCGCTGTAAGGAGTCCGTTCGCACCTGTTATTAAAGGCTGGTAACCTTTCCATCTGTGTCGAGTGCAACTCAATCCTGGGATACCATTGTTGATTGAATATATATATATATATATTACCTACTGGCGGTCGCCAGTAGGTAGTTATAGTTAGGACCACGTTTCCATAGGAAATCCGCAACATTCTATTTTGAATAACTTTGGCGCCGGTTGACGAATCCTCGCGAATTTTTCAAAATAGGTGGGGCGCTACGCTCCGCTCCTACCCTGAAAGTCTCAGGGGGATTCGTCAAGCGGGGGCTGAGATAAAAGGGGGGTCCCAAAACACGTTTTTCCCATGCATTTTTCCATAGGACCTTTAGACACAGCTACAGCCCGAACGGCTGAACAGAATTACTTGAAATTTGGCAGAGAGGTAGTCCTCAGGTCAAGGAAGTGCCTTTTGTAGGTGTGTTGTAAATCTGTTCAGTAGATTCTGAGAAAATAGCCTTTAAATCAATATATATATCTGAGCCAGCTTACGGTGCGCTTACGGTGCGCTTACCGTACGCGTACGGTGACGAGCGCGATTCTGATTGGCTCTTAGATCTTAGTAAACATTCGAATCGGTCGAAACCAGGAAGCGGCGGCCGCCATTTTCTCACTCGCACTCTGACAGGGGGTTGAAAAACAAAGTGCAAAAACATATAAAGGGGCTGTTTAGACAGCTCCCAAGCACCTAGCCATGTCGAGGGAGTCCCCAACGATCCCCCAAGTGAAAAAAGGCAATTTTAATTTTTTCGAAAATTTCGCCGATTACGCTTACCGTACGCGTACGGTAATAAATAATAATAATAAAAAAAAAATATCCACATTCTCTCCACCCCGTGTGCAAAGGATGCCCGCAGGGCACCATTTGTGCATGGCTTATGACATCAAAAGCAAAACATATATTTTACCTGTCACAACGATGCTCATCATATGTCCTCCATGTGCGCACGGTGCGCGAAGCGCATCGTGCGTTCATGGCCCATCTAGCGTAACGTGGGCACGCGGTGCGCTTCGCGCACCGCGTGCTCACTGTGCGCGCACGGAACGAACTGCGTTAAGTGGGCGCGCACGCCACAAATGGCGTAAAGTAACTTAGCATTTAAAAAACCGTACAAATTCACTGAAAAAACCATAGGTTTCACACACGTTATAGTTAGGAATTAGCATTTAAAAAACCTTGCAAATTCACTGAAAAAACCATAGGTTTCACACATGTTATAGTTAGCTGGACATTTTACTGATAAAAAACCAATGAAATTCCCCCGTTATAGTTACTGTAGGCAACTATAACTCACGCGACCGTAATCCTATGCTGATGACATGTCTCTTTATGAAAAAAAAATATTTGTAATATATGTATAGCTAAAATTTAATGGAAGAAGACATGGGCAAATAAGTGTCTAAATACAGTATTAGCATCAGCAGACGATTACGGTCGCGTGAGTTATAGTTGCCTACAGTAACTATAACGGGGGAATTTCATTGGTTTTTTATCAGTAAAATGTCCAGCTAACTATAACATGTGTGAAACCTATGGTTTTTTCAGTGATATATATATATATATATATATATATATATATATATACACACATACACATACTAAGGTGTATTGAGGAATGAATGAGTGTATAAGACTCCGGATGGATGATTAAGTAGGTGTGTGACTAACTGTATAAGTGACTAATTAATTGTGTCTTGCTTAATGCATGTGTTAGCGGCTGATATAGACATTCACACAGTTTAGGTTGTTAGTTGGTGTGTAAGCAGTTCCATGGTTTGGTAAGCAACTAAATGAGGATCTATATGAGCTATTCATTGCTTGTATGAGTACCTGAGTGTCTGCGTGGGTGAGTGGGGGGGGGTGTGACTCTCTGCATAGATGTGAGTGGCTAATTCACTAGGTATTTGTGTTCAAGTCTGCAACTGTGAAGGTCTGTATGGCTGAATGAGTGTGTGTATGAGTGTCTCGGTGAGTGAATGTATGCCTCAGTGGTACATGTGAGTAACTCCATATGTGAAAGTCAGTATATATGAGTGTTGGACTATATAAATGACTATATGTGAGAATGAGTGATTGTGAGAGTGCCTGTATGGATCAGTGTGTCCTTGTATTAGTTATTGTATTAGGGTGTAAGTATGTGTTAGTATATGTTTAAATAAGTGACGTGGTATGTGTATTGCTGTACATGTGAGTAAATGAAAGTGTTATTGATTATTTCCATTACTGACTAGGTGTGTGAATAACTAAGAATGAGAGGCAGTGTGTGAGTGTCTGTATAGATGTGTGACTGCATATGATAATGCTGCATTGATTGCTGACTGTATGTATGAGTGAGTGTATAGGTTAATGAATGGATGTGTGTAGACCTACAAATTAGAGAGTGGATATGCACAAACTGGTATTGTGTGTTCACGGTTTCGAAAATTATAGTCTGTATTTTAGACTGGGTGTATCAAGTGTTAAATTAGGGTCTGATCAGGTGCATCTGATTTTCACGTGGATGATGTCATCAGTGATGTCACTGACCATGTCATGAATTTTATCAGCAGTGCATTGCGGGGGCGTGAGTTAGTTAGCTCAACTAACTATAACAGGCAAATTTGTCTGGTTTTATGAGTCAAATGTCCAACTAACTAGAACGTCCCTGAAACCTATGGTTTTTTCAGTGTATTTCTAATGTTTTTTTAAATGCTCATTTCTAACTAGAACGTCCCTGAAACCTATGTTTTTTTTTCAGTGAATTTCAAAGGTTTTTTAAATGCTAATTTCTATTTATAACGTTCATTAAACCTATCTTTTTTTCTGTTTAATTATCATCCCATTCTCAACTTGGAGAAAACTGCAAATCTCACCACTCTTCCATCAATACCTTACACCAACAAAATCGCCACAAACAAGAGCCACATCGAATGCTAATGAAGTGCACAGTAGGCGTTCCCGTGCAAAAAAACAAACACCACTTCCCCATATTTTTAACGGCCAGCCAAATCTGCAATGTGATCCAAAAAGCAGGCGATAAGCCGAGTTAGCAGAAACAAATTAACATCAACCTTTAACTGGTGTAAGGAGGTAGACTATCCACTCCGTTATTTCGACCCAACTCACAGCCACATCTAAAGACCAACACGTGATACAGCTACTGATCATGCAGCTCCGACACCCAACAACGTCACAACACCCAGTCCCACCACCACCAGAACCTTCCCCCCCGGACCACCCCCCTACTACCACTGAGGCAGCACAAAACATCAACGGACCTTTCCAAAACGCCATGCTCCTCAGCCACACAATAGCTGAATGATGGGAGATGAGCAACCAACTATATATGAAGAAGGCAAGTCACCCATCACTAAAGCACACAATGCCATGTGTAACGCTCGTGTGGCACAGACCTCACTATGCAAAGCGCAAACCTCTGCATGTGGAGATATACTATTGATACTTGTAGTGCACAGTGGACGCAACCATGTTACCTCAGGCAGTGGGGAAGATCTTGGTCATGTAGCTGTGTTGTCTCCCCGCGGAAGCGGAGTGGGCTGCTCCAACGTACGTCACTCCAGCATAGGAGTATGAATAAATAGACCAGGCCCTAGGCGCGGTTCACTTGTGGGAAGACCAATGAGTCTGTCACAACGGCAGCCCTCACCCTGGCACGTGGCAGCCTCCATAACCGCGGGCCTCCTCGACACAGGGCCCCTGCGAACCCAGAGGCACAGCACCGCAGACTTATGTCTGTACCGACTACTGCCTTCGATCTACACCACGGACAGCACGGCTCACAATTCAGATGTAGGGGCGATTGCAGATATCGCAGTCCAGTTCGCAAGACACGTTGCTCCCAGTGCGGCCCACCCAGACCACGCATCATTGCTGTGTGCTTCAGGTACTACTCGCTCACTGCACCATAAGTCATTGCCACGTGGCCTTATTAACATAGAATTCATTAGACAAAACACATTGCTCCCAGTGTGGCCCGCCGGTACCACGTCTCATCGCAGGGTGCGTGCACGCTGAGTACTCCAGGTGCCAGTAACTGTGCAACTCAACGCCACATGGCTGTGCGCCCATCCTGACCGCTGCCTCCGCCCTACACTGGAGTTACATGGTTCACAATTCAACATTAGCAGCAACGCAAATTGTGTAAGAGACTATAATGGGATAAGAAGACCACATGCTCCCAATCTGTGCAGATCAAGTCAACATCACCTGCCTGTGGGCCTTTGCTGATCACTGCCTCCGGCCTACACTGTGGAAGACTGGCGACACGTGGTGCCATTTAACCCTGTTCAACGCAAGCCGATCCCACATGTTTAACTGTGTCTTAAGTACTCAATGGCAGCGACCACAGCACCAGACTCCCTTCGATCATCAAGGGGTATTTCCACATGGAAGACCGGCGACACGTGGTACCACTGAACCTGTACCACGCAAGGTTTGTTTGGGTCACCAAAGTATGCACGTGGCTGTGGACCCTAGCTCACCGCTTCCTCTGCCCTACACTGTGGACGACTAGCGACAAATGGTACCACTAACCGTCTTCAACACAAGCCGATCCCACATGTGGAACTGTGTCCTGAGTCCTGAATGGCAGTGACCCCAACCACAGCACCAGACTCTCTTTGATTTAGTGTGGCGTATTTGCATATCGTAGTCATCAATGTGGAAAGTATTGCCGACAAAAAGATAACGCAAAAGATAAATTTTACACAAACTGTCGATTTCCCTTTCCACGTCCAGTAATTTCCAAAGGAAGAGTGAACAGTTTTAAGTCTCTAATGAGACATACCATCACTCGAAAATCACCCAAAAATACTTATAATTTAAAAAGAACAGAAGCATCGAAGTACAATGATTACAATACGCAGATTTTGAAGATGTGAAATGCAAATATGAACATACAGTATGATGCACTTAACTCAATTGCTGTTTCTCACTATGTCACGTCATATATTACCAACTCTGAGAAGACAGAATTGAAAGAAATGTGGGAAGAAATTTCACAGGAGAAGACACTTACGAAAAAAATTTACAGCTTCAGTTTGAAGATACTTTCATATCTGGAAATTGGATCCTACCAATGTTCAGATCGATAGACATCTGCAAGTTTATATTCGAAGTCAACAGGAACCTTCTGGATAAGTCTAGGTTTTCCTGCGGCACAAAATTGTTTTAATATAAATGTTATAAAACAAATTTGTGATGATATAGACTTACGTTTCTTTGCTAGTCAACTGAGAACTGTGCAGAAAATACCAGTTGGATGTGTCTATGTGTTGATCAACAAATGGAAGATAATACTGTTGTGAAATTTGAAAAAGAAATAACAAAGTTTAAAGTAGTTTCTGGTGAAAATCCCAACTATGTTTATATTTATTGCCGACGTACTCATTATAAAATTCAAACTAGGAATGTAGATGTACTACCACTAATCCTGTTCAACACAAGTCGATCCCACATGTGTAACTGTGTCCCGAGTCCTGAATGGCAGTGACACCAAGTCCGTGGCAGCAACCACAGCAGCATACTCTTTCATCAGTTAGATATATTTCCATATGCAACGGCGGAGACACGTGGTGCCAATAACTCTGTTCAACACAAGCCGATCCCACATGTGTAACTGTGTCCTGAGTCCTGAATGGCAGTGACCCCAACTCGTACCACCACACTCCCTTTGATCAGTGAGGAGTATTTCCATATGCAACTACAGACTCCAGTAGGCAAGTAAGTATCACAGTCCTATACCCTACATATTATCCTTTTAGTATCCTTGCTTCAAGAACTTTTTTTTATATCAGTTATAGCTTTACTACAATGACTAAATTAATCTTCAAATGAAAACTAAAATGGAATAGCAGTCTACACTGCAGACAGTACAGCTCGCAATTCCATTTTTAAATGCTAATTTCTAACAAGATGATTGTACTCAGAAAATACAACACTTCGTCAGTGTATTCTATACTTATTTAATCTTTTCATCATACGCCTACACTGCACTCACTAGGGCTCCCAATGGAAATTATTTCTTCATTCATTAACTACAGAGTCCACTAGGCAAGTAACTATTACAGGCCGCAAATCTACATAATCTCCTTTCAGTATCCTTTCTTCTTGAACATTTTGTATATCAGTTATACCTTTAGTACCATCCCCAAATTCATTTTCAAGTACAAACGAACACTCCGCAGTCTACACTGCGGGCAGCAGAACTCGCAATTTGAATTTTGGACACGTGGTGCCAACGAACACTGTCCAACACAAGCCGATCCCACCACATATGTAACTGTGTCCCGAGTCCTGAATGGCAGTGGCCCCAAGTCCATGGCAGCCCCCACAGCAGCAAGCTCTCTTTGGTCAGTTAGACATATTTCCATATGCAATGACCCAAAACTTCATGGCAGCGACCACACCTTCACACTCCCTTCGATTAGTGAGGAGTATTTTCATATTGAAGGCTGGCGACAAGTGGTGCCACTGAACCTGCACTACGCATCCTTGGTGGTAGCTCTGCCCCAGGCACCCTGGTCCATCACGGCAAGTGCCAGTTGAACGGAGGGTGCAGAGGGGGCTAGAGCGGAACACACTCCCGGGCTGGGGACATTTCCGGTGCTGAGCGGTCTAGCCGTCCCATACTTATTTAAATCCAATGCTAGGGCGGGCGCACCGAAGGCACGCCAAAGGCAAGCCTGTCTGTGCCCGTCCGCACCTGGACCGGGCCCAGGTCCACGACCCCTACACAAATGGAGTCTGGGCCAGAGAGGATAAGGTACCCTAGCCATGAGCTGCTCACACTCCGGTCTAAATCCTGCTGTCACACATTGATGATGTTGAGGGAAGTCAAACAATGCCCAATCTGTCAGCTATCCTTTGGATTTTCACATAGCAGAAGGCTGAGTACATTTCAGACCCACCCTATCATGCCAAATAACAAAATCACCAAGGCTGGGCTAATCAACTCGCAGTCATTAGTCCAGCACAATACAGAAATGGCCGAATTGATAGAAACTCAAAAACTTGACCTCCTCTTCATTACTGAGACCTGGGCTGATGACGCCTCAGATGTAGATTTAGCATTAGCAATTCCAGAGGGATATTCAATCGTCAGGGCGGACAGAAAAGGGAAAGAGTGGGGAGTCCCGGCCATCATCTCTAGAAATGAACGGAGGACTAAGGGCTCGGACCAGGGCAGTAACCCAGATTGCGAGACCTTATTCTTTCAGATTAACATTACGAATAACTATACGTTTAAAGGCCTTTTGATTTATAGACTGCCTAGGGCCAAAACACCATTGACACAACTGATTAGCCCATTTCTGGAATCCATTGTGAAGAGCTCAGATTTTACCGTTCTGGGCGATTTCAACTTGCATCAGACACAGGCACGGTTATATTGAAAGATGCATTGGCTATAACCTAGCCATGGAACAGATCGTTAAGCAGAACACCCACAAAGCAGGGCACACTCTAGGAGGAAAACCCCTTCTCAACCATGGTTCACTGACTCACTAAAGGCGCAAAAGCAAAACTGCAGAAAGGTCGAGAAGAGATGGAGGACTAACTATGACCAATGACCAAGGCGAATATAAAACCTCCCTGGCCATTTACAAAAAATTAATGTTAGAGAAAAAAAGCAAATATTTCATTCGAAGAATAGACGAGGCAAAAAATTCTGGTAAAGAACTCTTTACTATTGTGAAAAAACTAAAAAATTGATAGCAACAAACAGGTAGTAATTAGCTCTAAATTTTGTAATAATCTGGGCCAATTTTTCGTGGATATAGTGACCTCAGTCTGAGTCCTTCAAAATGACCGACAAGCATTTTCTCACACGGTCAAACACAGAACTTAAAGAGGAAACGTTCACACTAAAGCAGAATCCCTTGTTTCACTTTTCGCCACCTTCAGTGGAACAGATTCTTCAGGTAGTTAGGACTACGAAGTCCGGTGGTCTAACAGACCCTTGCCCACCGAAGGTGATGCATCTATTTCCTGAGCTGATGAGTGAGTAATTAGGAAGTTTATTTTTACAAATAGTGAAATCGGGCCGCTTCCCAGATGCATGGAAAACCACCTCAGTGCTGCCACTATTAAAGAAACCAAATCTAGACCCACAGGAACCCAGGAACTACAGACCTATTGCGAGAATTCCATTTGCCGCAAAAGTTCTGGAGAAACTGTTGACTAAACAACTGGCCCTTTTCCTGTCGGAGGTTAATGCCTTAGACCACTCGCAATTTGGTTTCTGAGAGGGACATGGAATGGAAACAGCCTTGCTCACGGCAGTAGAGGAACTCAGGAGTGTACTGGATGCCGGAGGGAGGGCCACCTTGATCCTTTTGGATCTTTCGGCGGCCTTTGACACGGTAAACCATGATACACTTCTGATCCGACTAGCCGAAGCAGGAGTTCATACGACGGCACGAACGCTGTTAGCATCCCATTTGTCCAACAGAACGTTCACAGTGGAGCTGGGAGAGGCAAAATCAAAACCATTCAACTCTCCGTGTGGTGTACCCCTGGGGTCTTCCTCCACTCTTTTTAATTTGTATGTAGCACCTTTAGCAGCAATTGTAAGGAATTGTGGGTCCCTACCTGTCTCTTATGCCGACGACACCCAAATAATGGTATCAATCGCAAATAATACCAAAGAGACGGCAGAAAAATGTATTCACTGCATGATGCAAGTTAATCAATGGAAGCAGAGTAATTGCTTTAAGTTAAATGGAGATAAAAGCGAAGTCATGCTGTTAGGGACAGATATGAATATTTGGTCCCCAGAGTGGTGGCCAGATAGTTTAGGCGACTGCCTATCCCCAGTCAATAAAGTGAAAAATTTCGGTGTGATACTGGACAACAAACTGTCATTTGATGCTCAGTCAAACAAACTGGCATCCACCATTTGGTACATCCTGAAAATAAGGAAGCGCCTGCCATTTATCCCCCTGGATTCCCGTAAACGGTGGTAACAGCTCTTGCCTTATCAAGGTTAGACTATGGGAACGCTCTGTGTGCTGGGATACGGTGAACACCCTAAATATCGATTCAGAAATATCGACTGCCCAGAATATCGAATTTAAAATATAGAGTGGACAGAATATCGAATTATCAAAATATAGATGGGTCAGAATATCGAAATTGGGGTATGAAATATCGATTTCCCTAATATCGAATTTTAAAATATAGATTACCATAATATCAAAAAAAAATTAGTGTTATGTATGGTAGTATATGTGTTAAAATTATGTATTATTTTTGTAATGTATGTTTAATTTTTTTAAACTAATGAATGCTATGTAATTTAATTTTTGCGCGATTTAATTCCGTAGCGGGTTGTGAGTTTATAGGGGAATAGGGTGGGAAGTAATTTAATTATGGTTAATTAAATATTAATTATATTCATGTTTTGATAATTGATTGATTAATTATTAATTGGTAATTAATTTTTATTAATTGGCAATTAATTTATATTAATTGATTATGTTAATTGTATTTTTTAATATTAGGAGCGGGTTGTGGGTTTATAGGGGAATTGGGTGGGAAGTAATTTGATTGTAATAAAGTAAATATTTTTTGTGTATTGATAATTAATTATTAATTGGTAATTAATTTGTATGAGTGGCTAATTTTTATTAATTGCTAAATAATTTTCATTAATTGATAATAATGTTAATTGTATTTTTTATTATTGGGAATGGGTTGTGGGTTTATAGGGGAATTGGGTGAGAAGTAAATTAATTGTAATAAAGTAAATATTAATTTTTTATTTATATCTATTGATAATTGATAATTATTAATTGGTAATTAATTTATATTAATCGGTAATTAATTTTTTTCAATGGTAATTAATTTTTATTAATTGGTAATTATTTTTAATTAACTTTTTATTGGTATTGATAATTAATGTAATCTTATTTTAAAATTAAATCATTACTTTCCCTACTTTTGCACTCTCAGGAGTGGGAATAGTATTTTTTACCCTCCCGCTATCCAACTCTTTCCCTACTGTTGCACTCACTGGAGTGGGAATAGTAATTTTTACCCTCCTGCTATACAACGCTTTCCCTACTGTTACACTCTTTGGAGTGGGAATAGTAATTTTTACCCCTACACTATTCAGTGTTTTCCCTACTGTTGCATTCACTGGAGTGGTAATAATAATTTTTACCCCTACGCTATCCAACGCTTTCCCTACTGTTGCACTCTCTGGAGTGGGAATAGTAAATGTTATCCTCCCGCTATCCAACGCTTTCCCTACTGTTGCACTCACTGGAGTGGGAATAGTAATTTTTACCCTCCTGCTATACAACGCTTTCCCTACTGTTACACTCTTTGGAGTGGGAATAGTAATTTTTAGCCCTACGCTATCCAACGTTTTCCCTACTGTTGCACTCACTGGAGTGGGAACAGTAATTTTTACCCCTACGCTATCCAACGTTTTCCCTACAGTTGCACTCACTGGAGTGGGAATAGTGATTTTTACGCTCTCACTATCCAACAAAATCTCTACTTTTTTTACATTACTTTTATTATGTTTACATTTTAAGCTTTTTTATATTATGTATGTTTTATTTAATTGTTTTTAATATTTAATTACTTTTATATTGTTTTTAATACATTTAAAAAATGCGATATTTTATCTAACTATTTTAACATTCTATATTTTGGAATCGATATTTTAGTACTTACCTGTTGGTAGATAGGGAGCCTATATTCTGTCCTTCGATATTTTGGTGTCGATATTTTGGGAATTCTATATTATGTCCCTCGATATTTAGTCACTGAACCCTGTGATACAGGTTCAGCACTTAGCAAAACTGCAATGCCTGCAAAACGCAGCAGCGAGGTTGGTGCTTGACATTCCCAGGTCTGAGCCGATTGCACACAGATTAAGATCCCTCCACTGGCTTCCAATGGGAAAAAGAATAACATTTAAGTCTGTGTGTTTGACCTATAAAGCCCTTCAATGGATGGGCTCTCAATTCTTAAAAACTCATTTAACATTGTATAAGCCATCCAGGAGTCTTGGATCTAGCCAAGCAAAACTGATTCCGGTGGCAAAATACAAACTGGTCAGTTCGGAGGGGGGGAAGCTTTCTGCTACATGCAGCTAAGGCTTGGAACCTTCTCCCAATCGCAATCAAAAATACCCCATCTCTACTTTCATTCAGGAAAGAGGTAAAAACCTGGATGTTTACTTCAGGTTAGATCTTATTCATGACAGATCCCTGGTATTCTCTGCATCTACCCAGCGCCAAGACGCCCACGGGCAATCGCGCGCTCTATAAATTCATGAATCAAATTTGATATGCGCATTACACACGTCTTTATTTTGTGCTTTATTTTCCAGGCTCTGTCGTCCACATCCATGGTCCCCACAGCAGTGTTCCACCTTGTTGTTTTGTATTTTTTTGGATACATTTTGTTTACTTTATCGTTGATATATGTTAATAAAAAAATAAAGTTTGAAAAAAAATGAATAACGTTTCTTGTTGTGTTTAACTGCTGTGTAACTCTTTCTTGTTCTTATTACTGTTATTTGATGGAGTCCACCATGGTCTTAAATTTTGGAGGACTTATCGCGGGAATACTCGTGATATCTGCAGTTTCCACCAACTTCTGAATAGTGTGTTAGATTTATCTCAACTTTACTTCCATTAAAGTGCTGATAATGAACTGCAGACTAGCCGTTCCCGTGCAAAAAGACACGAGGTGCATCTTTACGATTTATTCTAAATACTAAAATCCTGTATTGAATTGCACTGAGGTAGTGGCTGCACTCAGTGTACACACACAATCATTTATGAAACCTCATTGTATTTATATTGATTGGGAATCGGGCGTCAGGTGCTGGATCTTGACGACATACACTCGTCTAATGTCCTGCACATGCAAAAAATCACATCACAACTTTCACACCAACTGCAATGCGAAACAAATTCTGTCGATAAGCCACGTTAGCACCAGGGATTTTACACCTGCTTTCTGATGGTGTTAAGCAGGAGGACTACCTGCACCATGAAAGAGAACACAGCCAAGAGCCACACCAGAACACTCACAGGTGCCATAGAATAAATGAGCATGATACAGGGATTCCCATGAGACTCTTCGGAACAACTCTGGGAGCGCCAACGCCCCCCAAACCCACATCTGAGCAAGTGTGTCCCTCTGGTCATTGTGTTAGCATGATAGGCACCAGCCCTGCAACATCACAGTGTGCGATCACCTCAGTGTTGGCAGTGAGCCTGGACATGTAGCTACGCACGCATCCTCCTGCATGCACAACCGGCGTGTGCTAGTCCGGAGTACACAGGTCAGCCCAGGGGTGTGCCTATCCAGGAACGTGGTGTCTCTGACATCTCCGTGTACAGGAAGTGCAGGAAGTGTGTCTGTGTTCTGGTGTGTTCTGCCAAAAGGGCCGCAGCAGTTGATGATGTAAAGTGGCATGCACCACCTCCAAACGGCACTTGTGATGGTGTAGTTGGAATGCAGCAGCACATGCGTGAATAGGCATTACACAGGTGTGCCGTACGAGTGCACGAGATACAACAGCGCACCGTACAAAAGTGTGGGAGCTCGTGGGAGGGAGGAGCAGCTGTTTGCAACGTAACAGACAGTGAACTCGCCCATGTGCCACGTGCTGGGCATCTCATCCATGATGACCACGGTCGTAGACATCCCACAACACCAACGACCTGCCTTTGTACACATCCTCTATGAATGCAGCGTGGTTTTCACTTCTATGCTCGTTCACTGGTGTGATGTTGGCGAGCTGTGACTTGTGCTCCTTGTTGGTGTGTTTCATTTTGGCCATTGTTTGTCTATACTTGTGCTATACTTAATTGTGCATGTCTGCCATTCTGCCCATCTCCCCCCCGTACCCCCACTCCCTGCTTCTTCCTCTTCCTGGTGCTGTTCTGTCTATAATTTAGTTGCTCCACACATAACTACATGTAAAGAACAAATTGGAATAGTTCCTTGATTCTTTTAGGTTTCAAAACTTCTCTCTTGGTTTCTATTTAATTTTCCATATAAAGTTTTTTTTAATATTCAACAACACATAGAAGTCAGAAGTGCAACGTATTCTATCAACACACTTTCTAGAACATTCTACAACACGTGCAGGTTAAAAGTTAATCAATATTTTTAAACTTAACCATGTTTTTTTGCAACATTTTCTTGAACATTTAACGGCAAGTGCAGGTTAAAAGTTTACGATTGTTTTAATTTCAAACAGTGCCTTCCAAATGCAAGTAGCAGGTGTGGTTGAGTTGACCACTTTTATCCTATGATATGTACTTCACGTTGAAACTGCTTTTTCTTAACCAATCACAAAGATGCTTTTCCACAAAACGAATGTGCACCCTACTTTTAAAAAATAATGCTTTTCGTCTCCCAATCACGTATCATTTTGTATGGCAATAAAAAGTTGTTCCCCCATCTTTAAACATATCTCTTATTCTACCAAGTAACTGCATGAGCTACAGACATCTTTCCATACCTTCCAGCCATACCTTCAAAATGCTAGTGTGGATCGTAGGACATAGCTATATTTTCTGGTGCAAGAGGTATGCAGAACTGAGACGTATTGACTTAGACCTCGGTTTTAAAAATGTGGACATTAAACGGTTTGCACAGAGAGGATTGAAGTGGCACCAATTGTTGCCTTTGGTTAAAACCTGTTTACATCTCCAACACCCTGACCTCATGATTGTGCACTGTGGTGGAAACGACCTAGGCACATTGACTGGGGTAGGTTTGGAAATGCTTATGAAGGACACCTTTGGACAATTGATGTTACTTTTCCCTCAAACTGTCTTTGTATATTCCAATATATGCCAAAGACGGAAGTGGAAATGGTCAAAACAATTTTGTCCTCCGATTGAAAAATCTAGGAAGAAACTCAACAAAGCTGTGTCTGCATACCTCAGAGACCACAAAATGGGGTCCATCTACAACAACATACGTTTTGATATGGCTGAAATCCACAGAAGTGATGGAGTACACTTCACAGATCACGGAAATCGAGTTTTCCTGAATAACTTGAAGCTGTGCATCCGCAGTTATATGTACCTCCAACTAATCAACACAAGGGCTCTTTTTAGAGCCACCCTATAAATGACAGCTTAGGCCCGCTATTTTAGGGCCAGGTAATGGCAACTCCCGGACCCTCGCCAAAATGTATTCTCCACACAGCTGTGATGCAGCGGCCAGACCATCTGACTTTGCAGCACAGAGCTCTCGCTTTGATCACCACCTCTACTCCCCCATAGGGGTGAGTAGTTTGCGCTTTACAAATACCGTATTGATTTACCTTTCCCACTCCTTGTACAACACCACCTAAGCATCATATACAAGTTGCACAAGTGTGGCACAGGGCCTAGAGCACATGACTTCACAGCATAGCAAACACAGACTCACGGTTTCATACCTGAGTCCAGCAGCAGCTCAATTTAGCAGCATGACACTCTAGGCAATACCTCACTTAATTTCCGTACCCAGCACTTTCAGACCAGTAGCGGTCAGTAGTTCACCGGCTTTACCCCGAGTCCGTCAGCAGCTCAGCTTGCGCCTCCAGCGCCATCAGACCCGTAGGAGTGAGCAGTTTGCACTTTACAAATACCAAATTGATTTGATACGTGCAAATTTACCTTCGCACTCCCTGTATAACACCCCCTAAGCACCATACACAAGTTACAATGTTCGAAACAAAAGTTCCTCCGAGTAGGTATAACTACATACTGACACTACTTGGACAGATGTGGCACAGCGGCCAGAGTACATGACTTCACAGCATATGACACACTGTTTGGACTCACACTTTCATCCCAGAGTCCGGCAGCAGCTCAGCCTAGCACCATGAGACTGTACAGAATACCTCGCATATTTTCTGTACCCCAGGACTTTCAGACCAGTACGGGTCAGTAGTTCGTCCTAGTAGGTATAAACACATGCTGACACTACTTCCACGGGTGTAGTGCAGCGGCCACAGCACATGACTTCACGGCATAAGACACACAATTTGGGCTCCCGCTTTGATCCTCGACTCCCGCACCAGCTCACCTTAGCAGCATCAGACTCTAGGCAATACATCAATTAATTTCCGTAGCCCAGGACTTTCACACCGTTAGGGGTGAATACTTTGCTTCACATCCCGTCCATAGCACACCCTAAACACCCCACAGAGGTTACAGTGCTCCTACCCGCCTCTTTCCCACTTTTTTCACCCTTTTTCCCCTTACTCGCTTCGACGGAATCGCAAAATGGTGACCAACACTTCCTAGTTGCAACCGTTCGCAGCGCTCACAACCAATAAGCAGCAAGCTCGTGCTCGTAACGCTTCAGCCAATGAGATGGCAGAATTTCCAAATATCGATATCTGTCAATTTTTGATACTTGTCAAAAACTACTGAACGTATTTGCACCAAATAAACAAAAGCGTGCTTTCTAGACCAAGACCCTTCTCCCTGCCAAATTTGGGGTAATCCCGTTCGACCTATAGCCTTGTCTAAAGTTTCCTACGGAAATTAACATGGAGAAAAAATGTTTTGGGACCCCCTTTTTTCTCGGCCCCCCCCCCTTGACGAATCACCCCCAAACTTCCCACATAGGAGTTGATATGAACAAAGAATTAGTTTGGAAAATTTCATGCAGATTCATCAAACAACGCCAAAGTTATAAGCAAAACAAAAAATGCTCTTCCTATGGAAACTTGGTCCTAACTATAACTACCTACTGGCAACCGCCAGTAGGTAATAAACTCAAACATATATTTGTTTGTGTGTTTATATAATTTATATATTTTTATATAGTATTAAATATTGGTGGAATTCTTTAAATTACATTATATTGTCTGATAGTATAATGGGAGTCGTAGCCTCCAGGAGACAGGATTGTAGCTTCTCCAGAGCATCTGGAGTATCGTTATTTGGACCATAATAAGTTGCACACGATATCAGCCTATCCTGAATCAATGTTAGCCACCAGCCATCTACCATAAATATCCGAGTCATACTTCAGTAACTTTATTCCTGAATGTTTCCTTATAACTAAGTCCACTCCTCTGGTACTACCTCTGTGATCCAAGCACACTACATTCTGTACTCAACGGTTAATTCACAAAAATGGGACCTACACTCCTCGCACTCCAAATTAGTCTCCTGGAGCATTATGATGTGTGCACTACTATTCTTGAGATATTCTGCCACCAATGCCAGCTTCTTCCTATATTTCAAACCATTAACATTCGAGGTTGTAATTTGAATCTTTTCAACTTTATCAATTTTTCATTACTCTTTATCTAGTTCCCACTTAAACTCTCCCTGCAAACTATCCTGTTTAAACTTATTTAACTGAACCATCCCTGGAGATTTCCCTGGAATGGCCTTACAGTGGCTACAATTTCTCGAGATCAGGACATATTTTAGCTTCCCCCCCCCCCCCCGGGGAACCCTCTGTCCTATCCTTAGGTGATGATGTCCGCCATTCCCCCCCCCCGGAAAGATATACAGAAAAGAAACAAGAAACTGAAGTCAAGCTGGCCTCATATATGTGCCATAGATTGATATAACACGCACAACGGTTTTGGTAAACCACAGGTGTAGAGTTGTGATGTGCTTCAGGAGTATCACTCTCTGATCAGTGAGTGTAATTTGGATAAGCAATAGGTAGCATCTCCTGGCAATGAGGCGTCCCCCTGAGCACAGAGTTCCCCACTGGACAGTGGGTGTAACAATCTTCAATGAAAACACTTGGGTTAAAGGTGATGGTTTCTCACCTTTTGCATGTTTTGTCTTCAAAATAACTTTGCTTCTTTTATCCTTTAGATATTTTCCCCTGTCGAAGGGCTATTAATGCTCGAAAGGCATCAGGAGATGCGTTTGAAGTGCATGATGGTCTAATGAATCACATGATGAATATTTTTGTCAATATGTAGTTGTAATATCGAATTATTAATAAACAGCTTCAAGAAGCTACAACTTTACTGGTTTATTGTTCACTACATTTTCGTTGAAGATGGTTACACCCACTGTCCAGTGGACACGCTGTGCTCAGAGGGCCGCCTCCATTGCTCATATATATGCCGTCATTCAGTATTACTTGATTAACGAACTCCAAGATGGGCTTCTAAGAACTAGACTTGGCGGGCTGATTACCTCCATCTGAGCTAAAAAGTATCCGCCTCCTCAGGGTCACTGATGTTGTACATCTTATTCTTCCACATGATCTTTCACATCGCTGGGAATTTTATCTGGACCGGAGCACCTTTTCTCTGTAGGTCGTTCATCTTAGAGCCTATCTCCCATTGTCTCTGCACCGTCCTCTTACCTATATCAGACCTCACATGACAAGTAAAGTCCTCAGCCGTCAAGGTTTTCTCCTTCAGTGCGCAACCTAAGGTCAGCTCTGTAACCGCATAGGTAAGAAAATTGATCCGGATTTTTCCTGGAGACTTCCTGTTGGGGACGCACAAGGAAGGGGCAGTTAGAGGCTTTACGTTTTATAGTAAAAGGTATGGCCACCACTTGCGCATAGATTATTTCTCGATGGACCAGTTCCTGAATGATGAGGTTGAGTCTGTGGTCCATGTTCCTGCGGTGCTTTCTGATCATTCTCCTGTGGTCCTTTTTTTTATTGAACCATAAATAACTGAAGCAGAGAAGGTGGACCCTAGACAGAACTATATTGTTAGAGGAAGAGGTGGTAGTAGGCCTGGCGGATGAAACAGTCGATTTCTTCCATTTTAATAGAGATTCTGTAAAGCCACAAGTTGTTTGGGACTCATACAAAGCGTCCTTCAGGGCAATAATAAGTGCCATAATAAAAGGTAAGAGACGAGCTACACAGGTGAGAGATGAGGGTATTGCAGCAGAAATCAAGATGAAAGAAATCAAACTTCAGAAGGCCTCATTAGAGGGAACATAAAGGACACCAATGCTCCAAAGAGAATTAGAGGACCTGCAAGCAGAGTATAAGACACATTTGGCAAAAAGAATACAAGACAGATGGAAAGTCAGCAAGCTACAGCCTTTCCCTTGTGGCGAGAGGTGTAGCTCGCTTTTAGCCTGGAAGGTTAACGTAGAGCAAGGAATACCATACAGAATCTGATGAATTTAGAGTCTGGGGTGCTCTTAAAAAAAATGCAGATATCAGAGCAGAAGCATGGAGGTATCTGTGTAGTTTATATATAGAGGATCTACATCCAGGAAATGAGGGTATAGAGGCTTGGTTAAGGTCGTTAGAGCTTCCAAAATAAACTAGGGAGCAAGTGGATCTACTAGGGTCGGAGATCACTGAGGGGGAAATAAGGGTACAATGCAGGAAAATGAGGGGTGGGAAGGCGGCAGGCCCAGACGGTCTCCCGGTCGAGCTCTATATAGGAACTATCGAGACACAAATTCCCCATTTAAAGGGAGGTTTTAATGCAATGTATATAAAGGGTGAAGAAGCCCCGGCATCTTGGTCAGAGGCAAATGTAGTTCTCATTCTGAAACCTGATAAAGACCCTGTAAGAGCAGAATCATATAGACCAATATCCCTATTGAATACTGATTATAAAATCTTTTTGGGGATATAGGCTTCAAGGGTAGTACAGGTTATCAAGAGCATTATTCACACATATCAGAGGGGTTTTATCCTGGGAAGACCTCTAAATAAGGTCACATATTTGATGTTGGGTGTCATCGATATGGCGAAAGTCCAGAAATCCCCCTTAACAGTAGTGGCGGTAGACGCGGCTAAAGCCTTTGATAGGGTACACTGGGAATATCTATTGGAAACCTAGGATAGCCTGGAAAGATTGAGGAGAAAGCTTGGAATGGGGGACTAGCTCTCTGGGATCTGCTGATATATTGTTATGCTTTCCACTTTAAGAATTGTCATATGTTAGCAAATAGACCTGATAGTTCATCAGTGGGGAGACTATGTGAGTTTGTTGAGAGACTTGGAACAGGGTCAATTTTTGTTCAAATATGGTGACCTCAAATATTTTAAAAAGGTCAGGCTGAAGGTTTTTAAAACTGTATTAAGAACATGGCTACATGTCTGTAGGAGGTTTGGTATTTCTTATTATACGTCTTCAGCAACATTTTGGGACTCCCCGGGTACCCCAGATTGCTTGATAGACCAGTTCAGTCCACCCTTAAAATCAGCAGGTTTAAGTTAATGGGTGGGTCTTAGAGCAGGGTCGGGCTTGATGGAGTGGGAGGTGTTAAGGGATTGCACCAAGGGTCTGCCAACAAGATTCATGGACTATCAGCTGCGATCATGGTGGGCTTCCCAAGAATGGGCTGAAGAAGAGGATGAACTACGGCTTGAACAGGTGATGAGTCGGTCCCTGCAAGAAGGAAGTTTCGATCTGGTATTGGGCCTTTTTAGAGGCGGAAGATAAAAGCTTGCCAGATACAACCAACACATGGGAAGGGGGGATTTGGAGGGAAATTTAAAGCAAATTTGGCAAGTATCCTTTTCTACCTTTTATATGCAATGTTGAAACCTGCCTCACTCAAGAGGAATCGCCTGTTTCCCACACACAGGGTATAGCCAAGCTTTCAAGAATCTCCGGGAAAGCAATGGGATACCCGAAGTGTGTGTTCCCAGCGGTGGATGATGTACATATGTTTATGCAGTGTCTGCGGATAGCCCCGTTGTGGACATCGGTATGTAACTTTGATGTGGTTCAATATCGGATAGAGGTAAGCCCTCCACCTGTCTTTTTTGGGCTATACCCAGAAGCAGACTTGCTGGCAAGCTCTTTCTTAATGAAATTGGTTTTTTATGTGATTCTGTTGGCGAGACAGGAGATATGTAGGCTTTGGAACTCTGTAAATCCCCCACTTATAGCAGACTGCCCTAATAGTATTAAGAACCAAAGTCAGGCCGTTATTGCTAGCGACCCAAAAAGTTCGGAGAGGGTCTGGGCGGCCTACGTAAATTGGCAACAAACCAGAGGGTCCAATGATTAAGCCATATATGCTGGAGGTCCCTGCTTTCTCCTTCTTTTTTCTATTTACATGAGGAGATTAAGGTGGAAACAGCATGATCTTTGTGCGGAGAAGCTTACCCTCTCCCATAGTTGAGTTGAGAGTTGTGCCAGCAAGAAAGATGGCGGGATGAGGACAAATTACTATTTACATTATATTAAACGTCTATATAGTGAAATATTTCACATTTGTTACTTTAAACTCTATATTAAAAATGGATATTTCTGTATATTTTGGACGATATTAGTGTCAAAAATATTCCCCCCCCCCGATATTTTAGTACTTGCAGCACATTTTGCGGCAGCCTATTTTATACTGTGTATAATTACAGTTTTAAAATAGTAACTTGAATATTTACAGTGCTTTCAGACGCAGGATGGGACCTTGCAGCACCAGCACAGTCCAGCATACACAGTACTTTATTTGAGCCGGTGGTTTCCGGTGCTAGGCACCGCCACTTAATTATCAACACCAGCGCTTGAGCAGCAGTGAAGGACACATTCATTTTTGGTAAGTACATGGAGATTAAGTGATTCGCCCAGAATCCCGGGATGTTGAGCTGATGCCGAGACTCGGATCTGGTTCCCCAGCTCCGAGGTCGACCGCTCTAGCCGATGCACCACATCCTCTCCCCACTTGTAGGGTTTGTTGGTTCTGTGTTAAGCAGCGCTAACAGGAGAAATGGCCTGGTCGAATCTGCCTCCAGACGAGAGCCCCAGCACTTATTTGTTTACAAATTAACCACTGAGCATGCACCAGCTGAAGAGCTGTGTGTGCAGTAGCCTGGACTAAGACATGCGATGGGGAGGCGTGGGGGAAGCAGAACCGTTTTAGTCCATTGGGCATTGCATGCCTGGTTGCGGGGCGGCAGAGCCCCGCCCCCCTTTGGCTGGATGGATGGATGAGGGGATATTCGGTACGAGGTTATATAGACCATCACCCTCGCATTCTCTGTTTTTCGGTATTAGTTTTTTGTGTGTGTGTGTGCGCGCGCTCTCCCGTTTGCCAGTCTCACCACGCATGCGCTTGTCTGCAGGAGTTTGTCACATTCTCGGTGCACGTGCAGATGTAAACGTCCCCTTTATAATTTGCTTCGATCGCGGCCCGAGCCGTCTATTTTCAGGCCGCAAACGAAGGCAGACAACCCAGACACAAATAAGCACAGGAAGGAAGCGGTGCGGAGTTCACCTTCATTTTACAACCGTCACGGAGAAGGCCGGGAGTGGGCGTGGGGACGGGGTGGAAAAAATAGCGGGGATTGGTGACCTCAGCCAGCAGCAGCACGGAGAAGGGCCTCGGCAGGTGTCGGAGGCTCAAAACGTGGCTGCACAGACTCCGACGTACACGTATCAATGAGCAAACGTGTCCTCTGACACAAATAGCAAAGCTGGAAAGAGAATCACGCATTCCATCCCTGATGGTGGTAAACGTTTCGTTCAAGAGCTTCCTCGTTGTGCTCCTCATCTCACAAGGGCTCATTCTAACTTTTTAAAAACATCATTTGCCTTTTTCATGAACATGTGCATTGACTGGCGTTCGATTGCAAACATACAACAAATATGGAATCATGACCTGATCATTGGGATTAGCTCCTATGCTACCCCCATGTCCCTCATGTATGCATGAACATCTGCATCGATCACGGTTCATTCAATTAAACCTCCCATCATCCCACCAAAAATGCCACCCTCGGCCTGCTCTGGGTCTGCCATCTTCGCCGCATCTCCATATCTGTTAGTTATCTTCAGGACTAGAGTTACTTTCTCCCTCTGCAGGGAGTTCCCCTGATCATCGGTGATGACGTCATTCTGCAGATGTTGAATTAGTGCGTTGATCACATTGTTCCATACTTCGAATTGTTGCGCTGTGACATTCTTCCTGTATTCTTCACCCCTCCAACAAATCCCTCTCCCAGGCTTGAATTGGGAGTCGCTTGAGGGACTACCAATGTCTTGCAATCCTCCATTTGGCCAGGAGCAACCCCAACACCGCAAACCTATATTGCATTTTTTCTTCTTGGGTTTAGGGGTTACTTCTAGAAGCCAGTGTTTGTTAGAGGTCTCTATACCAGTGGCCGACGCAAGATGTAATCTGGCCACTACTGCCTCCAAATATCCCAATGAGGTATCTTGACTCTTACATTTCGGGCATGCCGCTGACCTACCCGGGTATATCCTGTTCAGCCTCACAAGTGTAAGGCATGAGTGGGGATGTGGGACCCTATATTACGCCCCTGCTGTGCAGGCTCTTCATTGAGGGCGCAGTCCTGCTGGACACCTCTCCCTTCCTCTCCTTGGTTAGCCTCCTCCACACTCCTGCTCCCACCCATCCACACACCCTTCAAGTAATTACCGTTGTCAGGACACGAGGGTGGGCATCTCCATAATCATTTCCCGGAATAGCGCCACCAGAATGTCACTTTCAGCGATGTTCTGGTGCCGCTATGCCCTTCTCCATATTTACAAAGCAGCGGTAAGCACCTTTTCGTGGCTTAACGCTGCCTTGTAAGTATGGCCTTTTACACGCATCACTTTGCGTAAAAGGGGCGTGCACTGGGTGTTGCTGTGGGTGCTCCATCGCAACACCTGTTGCTTTTTGACACTGCCCCAGATTTACAAGGATGTGTCAAATTAACGGCATGCAAAAGCAGGCGTTAGAATGGCGAAACGAGGAGAAATACTTTTGTTTCTTCTTGATTTTGCTTTTTTCTATTAGAGGAAGAGCAAAATGTAATTAATGATTGTTTATGTGCAGGAAGGTGTCCTTTCCTGCACATAAACAATCATTAAATAATGTCTATTTGCTACTTCTATGTGTGCTAATTCTGCAGCACACATACAAGTAACAAATCACCATTATTCATTAATCATGTGCAGGAAGGGGGACCTTCCTGCACATAAACAATCATTCCCTGCAACACAGGCACCATTCCACTATGGTGCAAGGGTGCTTGCGTTGGTGCTAAGCAGTTAATTTTAGCGCCCGCACTAGGGAAAACACAGGGGTGCACTGTGTTGTTGTAAATACAATGCATCCCTGCGTTTTGGAAATATCAGAGCACGGTGCGGCCAAATTTGGTGCAGCTTTGCACCCCAACATTTCCTTGTACATATGCCCCGTTATTCCTTCTCTCACTGTGCAGCCGGGCTCCTCAGTGGAGCACATCCATCTTGTTTAGAAGCAGGAGTTGGGCACACTTTAGGATTCTGCCTGTTCCCCGCTGCCTAGCTAGATCAGGCTGCCTCTTGCAGTGTGTGCTGTTTGCAGGTTTCTCATCTGAGTGCCCCTCTGAATCTGGGAAACAGACCACAAAAAACAAAACAAAAGGAAACCAGCATGGTAGTGTTAGTCGATTCACATACATACATTACAATTGATGCATTATGCAGTTTTTCGAGAAACCACATCTGATGTCTGGCCCAACCTTCCCTGCACCTCGACTAGTCCCTTCACATCTCCTCTAGGGGCTTCCCTCTGGTAGGTTCAGATCTGTCTGCAAGCCCACAGAGGTTAGTGCTAGTAAGTATGACTTGTATGGTTGCCACATGTCTAAAGGCCCTAACCTCGGGGGTCGCAGCTGTGCATACATCTCACTGTTCGAATTACAATATGACATGCTAACCAATCCTTCACCTTTGGCAAGTACTGGCTTCCCCATTTCAACGCTACTTCTCTTTTTGCCAGCAGCAGCGCTAGTGCACAGGAGAGGCGTACAGATCTTGGGAGGGTCTTTACATATCCCACTAAAGCCATTAATGGTGAGGGTGGGACGGGGATTTCTACCATTTGAGATAAATCGTTAAACACCTCTATCCAGAATTTAGCTATCCCCCCACATGTCCAAGTCGTGTGTGCAAAATGAGCCATCTGGGAGTTGCACTTAGGGCAGGTGTGTGTGTGTGCCGGGTCCATGTGGTGCACTCTGACTGGTGTAATATATGCCCGCCTAATGTACTTAAAATGCAATATTTTATGTTTGTGATTGAAGGAGACTTTGCCCGTTTGTTCGTAGCAGTAACCCCAGATTTTGTCGGTTATAGGTTGTCCTAAGTCTGTTTCCCACGCCGAACGTGTCTTGTTGTCCCTGGGTGGGAGTAGTGCAATTGTGGATTTGTACATTTTGGACATTAAGTGCCCCCCTTCAGTGTCCTTAATAAGAAACGTCAGTGGTGGGAAGTCCGGGGGCTCTGTAGGATAATGAGGTGACCGTGATCTAAGGGCTCTTTGCAATCTGCAAAGCGTGAATTGATCCATGAAGGTAGAATCTCTAAAGCGAATATCTTCTGCCCTAGAGTATATGTGGCCAACCGGGAACAGATCGCCAAATGTAGCCAAATTATATTCAGACAAAGTGCGCTGTACCGCTCTCTCCCGGGTAATACTAACCAGGAGGTTCCCAGATAGTGGGAGCGAGGAAGAATAAAGAAGCTGCATCCCGGTTGTCTGGGACAATTGCTTCAAGACCCAGATAGTCGTTGACAGCGTTTGAAGATCTTGTAGGGCCCTAGCTAGACCCACTGGCAGCAGAGCAGACCATGGAGTAGGGTAAGAAAGGTCAGGTTCTGGGCGAACATAAGGTATACAAGAGTCGGCTTGGAACCAGTGTCTAGAGCAGGGTTACTCATAGTACGGCCCGCGGGCCGCCAGCGGCCCCGCAAGCCTTTCTTGGCGGCCCGCGGACCTTGCAGACATCCTACATGTGTTTTAAAAAAAAATAGTGTTAGCAGCCCAGACTCTGCTCTGTGGGGGCCGGGGGATTCCAGTGATTGTCAAAGTGGAGATGCAGGGGCCTAAGAAGTGAAATACAACAAAGCTTTATTAACATGTAAATGATCTTTTAAAGACCTGTGAAGTACTCGGGTGTGGGCTGTGTGTGAGTGCTGGGAAGCTGTCTCAGTCTGGGCTGAGGTCTGACACACACACACGGGGTGAGAGGACAGAGGGTGACGGACGGAGGGAGGGAGAGGGAGGAAGAGGGAGAGGGAGAGGGAGGGAGACAGAGGGAGGGAGACAGAGGGAGAGAGACATAGAGAGATAGAGGGAGGGAGATGGAGGGAGGGAGATGGAGGGAGGGAGATGGAGGGAGGGAGATGGAGGGAGGGAGATGGAGGGAGGGAGATGGAGGGAGGGAGATGGAGGGAGGGAGACGGAGGGAGGGAGGGAGACGGAGGGAGGGAGACGGAGGGAGAGAGAGGGAGAGAGACGGAGGGTGACAGAGGGAGAGAGACAGAGGGGGAGGAGGGAGACAGGGAGGAGGGAGACAGAAGGAGAGGAGGGAGACAGAAGGGGAGGAGGGAGACAGAAGGAGAGGAGGGAGACAGAAGGAGAGGAGGGAGACAGAAGGAGAGGAGGGAGACAGAAGGAGAGGAGGGAGACAGAAGGAGAGGAGGGAGACAGAAGGAGAGGAGGGAGACAGAAGGAGAGGGAGGTAGACAGAAGGAGAGGGAGGTAGACAGAAGGAGAGGAGGGAGACAGAAGGAGAGGAGGGAGACAGAAGGAGAGGAGGGAGACAGAAGGAGAGGAGGGAGACAGAAGGAGAGGAGGGAGACAGAAGGAGAGGGAGGTAGACAGAAGGAGAGGGAGGTAGACAGAAGGAGAGGAGGGAGACAGAAGGAGAGGAGGGCGACGGAGGGAGGGCGACAGAGGGAGAGAGACAGAGGGAGAGAGACAGAGGGAGAGAGACAGAGGGAGAGAGACAGGGGGAGAGAGACAGGGGGAGAGAGACAGGGAGAGGGAGAGAAGGAGAGGGAGGGAGGGGGAGGGAGAGGGGGAGGGGGAGAGGGGGAGAGGGGGAGAGGGGGAGAGAGATCGATCTGTGTATGCTGGGTCTGGTGGCTCAGTGGGAGAAGGCGTCTGCTGCAGGGACCTGTGTTCAACCTCATGGTCACATTTTTTTTGCTTTACCCCTCCCCCTCTGACCCCGCCCCTACCGGTGTGGCCCTCTGCCACAAACCACACTGTAAATTTGGCCCCCGAGAGAAAGTTTGTGAGTACCCATGGTCTAGAGAAACTGCATTGGGCAACCAAATAGTGAATTTGGAAATTGGGGATACCAAACCCACCTCTTTCATAAGGTTGTGTCCTAAATTTCCAGCTGACTCTGGGCTGTTACCCCCTCCCCCCATACCAACCGTATTAAGTGTGTTCGAAGAGTGGCGAAAAAAGTCTTAAGGGTATCGGAATGTTTTGAAATAAATATAAACATTGCAGTACAACCACCATTTTAATTAGGGCGACTCTCCCCGCCATTGTCGGAGGTAATTTCAGCCATCGCTCTATCCTGTCCGTCATGGTTTCCATCGCGGGGCCATAATTAAGTTGAATTTAATTTAGAGCAAATTTAGCTGAACCAACCAACAGCCCAGTTTCTATGAAAGTTAAAGCTCCAAATTCACTGGGAGTGAGAGGCGGAGAGACTGTCTTAGGTTTGTGTCCTAGTAAGCCAATATTGCGTTCGGTCAGTGGCTGTCCTGTTTAGCTCTGTAGGAAGGACACTGCCCAAACTGTCCCATTAGCAAATACTCAGGCCAACAGCAAAAGTAACTAAAACTGTGAAAAATCAAAATGTCCCCGTTGGTTTGTTGCCTTCTAAATTAGACCATAATGCAGAGTGTAATGGTTAATTCAGCGGAGAGGTTTTACAGCTCGATTTTGCAGCTCGCTCTAAAAAGGCTATAACCCGCTACACTGTTTTGTATTACGTTATGTATATATTTTATTTGAAAACTATGACATTTTTATGCAATTTACTTTGAATGAATGTTGCATTTCTAAAGAGCACTGTCACTCGTAATTGGCGCTATGCTATGGGACACCGTGAGCCCCAACGTAAATCTAGATGGATCATTTTAAATAAGGGCGTGGCCGAGTGCATCTGAGGCAAGGAAGAGCAAGGTCTTTATATATGTTTTTAATGTTTCTTCTGCATCAATGAAACGGAGGTAGGTTGGCAGTTGGTTCCAGGCTTTTTAGTCTAAAGGGAAGAGGCCTCAGCAGATTTGCATTTGAGGATCTCAGTGTTCTCTGGGTCTTATAATGACATTGCCTGACAGAGCGGGATGCGTGTGCACATACACACACACACACACACACACACACACACACACCATGCATGTGAGGGTGGCATCCACAGAAAGACATAAACATTGAAACAACAAGTTATTTAAGCAAATATGGACGTGAAAGGTCCTATAAGGGCTCAAAGCAGTAAACCACTTTGAGTTTAGAGATTCAAATGATATTGGGGAGATTACTCCACAGCATGAGCTAGAGCACCCGTTCAGTGCCTCTTGGGGGCCAATTACGGGTTTGATGGTGCTGCGGCGGGACCGCTCTGCCGCCGCACCTCCAAACCCGCATGAGAACCGCCCGACGTATAATGACTTTTTTAGTCATTAGTGGACGATTCCTTTGGTGTGCCCATCGCGGTGCCTATAAAATAGGCACCGCCATGGGAACGTCAAAAACAGTTCCAGCACGGCATGGACTAAAAGGTCCACGCTGTGCTGGACCTTCTGTGCCACCCTGTGTGCATCCACAGGGCATGATGCACAAGGGGGTCCAGACTCTTAATCGGCCCCCCCCTTTTTTTTTTTAAAAACAATCTTATTGAGTTTATTAATTTCTTATAGCATATGAGATACACTTCTGTGAATAAAAACATACTGTGGAACCGGAGTTCTTGTGATAGGATAATACAACCAGGCTGTAAGCGTTTATATGAGCAAAACTGCATTATAACATTGTACAGTACAACGGTGTAGTAAGTATAGTAAATTAGGATTACATTTGTGGATAAACAACCACATATTATAGAAACTCGTGCTTATTCAATGAACTATAGGCTACTATTCCTTAAACTGAAAAATACCCCCTCCCCCCCGGTTCTCTGGCTTCCTATGTAATCACAATCATGACCGGTTATATTCTCTCGCTTAAAAACCATACAGTTGTACTAATAATATACATTTATATGCTCCTAGGTATTAAGAAATTGGGAAAGAGATGGCATTATAAGGGTTCGGTCCAGTTAGCTAGTATGGATGTGGGGGGTGTGGGTGCTACCTGAGACGCTGGAGTGGGAAAGGGTTTATAGCTTTCAGGGCTTTCAACTTCTGATCCCATTCCATAGAGATGGTATTTTACGTAGACAAAATTCTTCTTGTCGAATAGTGGCACTTCCTGCGGTGCCCCCAACGGATCATTTCTGCATGCCAGGAAAGTGGTGTAGGAGGAGAAACAGATTTCCTTAGCATGGTGATGGCACGTTTCGCCAGTAGAATAGCCATGTCTGCAAATCTGTAACGGACTTTCTGCCTCTGTGCACACTTGTGTAGACCCAATAGACAACTGTCCGCTGTCACCCAGACATTCGTGTGAGTGATTTCTTGCACCCTGTAGCGTATTGTGTGCCAGAATCCCCGTAACCGCGGGTAAACCCCACAACATATGGAGTAGGTCAGCATCAGCCTCCTGACATCTAGGACAAGAGTTGTGCATTCAGGGATATATTATGGCGGTGTGCTGTGAGATATGCCCTATGCAAAATCATGTATTGTATATATTTAAAATTAGCGTTTCTAGACACTTTCTTAGGGAATTCTAGTATGGATGCCCACTCTTTGTCTGTTAGGTCCTTGCCCAACTCTATAATCCATTTCGTCCCGAGAGGGGTTAGTGGTATTCCCGAGTGAGCCCTAATGCCCCTATATAACCAACGAGTAAGGTGACGTCCCTCTCCCATTAGATGCACTGCATGGACTAGCTCATGGGTAGGAGGTTCAGTCCCTTCAGGAGCACAGACCGTTTAATTGAATGAGAGATAGTGGCATGGAGGAGAAACCGTGTCAGAGGAACCCCTTGAGTGCGAGTGAAATTATCGTGGTCTGCTAGTGTACCCTCCATAAACAGTGTTCCAATCATCGTCGCTCCTTGTGTCCATTGGGACACAGCGCGTTTCAAAATTACTCCAGTGGCGGTAGGTATCCCAAGCAGGGGGATATTGGGAGAGTATGGGGAGACTCTTTTAGTGTATTGGAGTGAGTGAGTGCGTGAGTACATTCTTATAAAGTGCATGGCTACCCTAGAGCATCCCAGCGCTGTCAGACCAGAAGAGACGTTTAGAAGACATTATAGAAACAGAAATGTCTTTAGTTGCTTCCTGAAAGCGATATGATTTGGTTCATGCCTGATGTTGTCGGGGAGTTTATTCCATCTTTTGGCCACTTGGACCGAGAGCCGGCGGCCACCCATCCGGGCCAACTTCACCCTAGGAACTACAAGCAAATTTCGTTGGTAGGATCTAAGGGATCTGACCGATTGATGGTGGCAGAACAGGGGGTCCAGAATGGGCGGGCCAACATTGTGGATAGACTTATGTGCCAACCACAAAGTCTTAAACACAATTCTTTCTTGAATTGGAAGCCAATGAAGGAAACGTAATGCGGCCTTTGCTGAGCATCGTTTGGGGACTTTCATAAGCAGGCGAGCTGCGCAATTCTGCACAGCTTGCAGAGTTTTTATGGTAGCTGATGATGTCCCCATAGGGATAGCATTTGCATAGTCCAGTCGCGAAAGAATCAACGACTGGACCAACACGCGTCTAGCTTCAAAGGGAAGAAGGTCTAGGACGTTTTTTATAGCTCTCAACAAACCATAGCAGGTCGCGGCCACTTTATTAGCCTGATGTTGGAAGTTAAGGGCAGAGTCCAGCCAGACACCCAGGCTTTTTATTTTGGTCTTAGGCTTCGGGGGGAGTCCCAAACAATGCGGCCACCAGGGATCAGGGTTAATTGGAGCTTTATATCCCAACAGCATAATATCCGTTTTGGCTCCATTGAACTTTAGACAAGACGAGGTCATCTATTCAAGGACTTTAATGAGACACGGGGTCAGATTATTGGTCCCCTGAGGTAAGGCATCATCCCTTACTAAAGAAACAACCAGCTGCGTGTCATCGGCATAGGTGACAAGCTGAATTCCCCAAGGAAGCACCACCTCAGCCAAAGGTCTCATGTAAATGTTAAACAACGTAGGGCTGAGCGATGATCCTTGGGGAACGCCGTGACTCAGTTGCAGCTGGCTCGATGACACCTCATCCTCCAAGACGGAGAAAAGTCTGTCCGATAAAAAGGAGTGAAGCCATTTAAGGGCCAGTCCTGAGACCCCTACAAGGCGAAGACAATGCAGCAGGAGAGAGTGGTTGACGGTATCGAAGGCTGCGCTGAGGTCCAATAGGACCACCACAGCGCAGCCTCCCACATCCACAATACTCCTAGTCGCCTCCACTACTGTCACCAGCGCTGTTTCTGTTCCTTGATTAGCTCTAAATCCAGTCTGGGTGGAATGTAATGAACCCGAAGATTCAACAAATGAGGAGAGGACCTGGTTTACGTGTTTTTCAGCTATTTTGCTAAGACTCTGGAGCAGCGAGATAGGTCTATAATTAGACAGATCTTCAGGGTCCAAATTAGGTTTTTTTAACAGGGCCCGGACCTTAGCCTTCTTCCAGTTAGGAGGTACTCCTCCCGAGTCCAGCGACACGTTAATGACCTGCATTATCACCGGGCATACTGTGTCCGAAACCTGCTTAAGAGCTGTCGGAGGGGCAGCATCCTGGGGAGAGCCTGATTTTAAGTTATTAAGGAGCCTTACAACATTAACAAGATCTAACGGCGGAAAGGCTTTGAGTTCTCCAGATAGATTAGGATTTACCACCTCCGACCTTTCATAACCACTTTCCCAATCATCAAGAGTATGGGGAGTTGTTGCAAAGGTGGAATAAATGTTGGATACTTTGGACGCAAAGAAGACGGCTAGAGCCTCGCAGTGTTTCTGAAGGTCCGGAACAGGATTGGTAGCCCTAGGAGTAGCAACCAGAGATTGAAAGATTTTAAAAATCTCTCTAGGAACATTAGCTGCTTCTGAGATTTTTTCCTGGTAGTATGCTGCTTGGGTAGATTTCACTAATTTTTTATATGCTCTGAGAGATGTTTTATATTCAGTTTTTGCAGCAGGAGCAAAGTCCTTCCTCCACTTCCTTTCTGCGCGTTTGCACTGTTGCTTATGTTCCTTAAGTTTTCCAGAATACCACGGCTGTTTATTGCGACCGTCCCGATGCCTCAGCTCTTTTTTTGGGAGGGTGGCATCTAGGGTGTAATTAAGCCAGTTATCAAAGGCTTCATTAGCAGCCACTGGGTCCTCATGGGGAGTAGGTTGGCACCTCTTCAGGGCAGCCTCCCAATCCCTGACCGGTCGCTTACACCAGATGCGGCCAACTTTCTTTGAGTGGGTGACCCTGTGATTCTGTATCTCAGGAGACCACACGAAGGAGAGTAGAGCGTGGTCTGACCAGGGAACAAAATGGGGCTGTTCACATGCAATGTTCGCAAGGTTAGTGAAACAATGATCAAGTAGATGCCCGGCTATATGCGTGGGGCTTGTCACAATTTGTTCCAGGTGTACTAATCCCAGGATGTCGAGCAAAGATTGTGATGCAGCTGCATCGCGTTCATCAAGGTGAATATTAAGGTCACCCAAGATGGAAAAGTTAGGAGTACTGCTAATGGAGATAGAGATCTTATCTAGAAGATTATTACAGAAATCGCGGTAGTCCCCTGGAGGTCTGTATACCAGAATCCCTGAGAAGGTACATGTAGGCGAGAAAGATATAGAAAAGCCCAGACTCTCACACCCTATAAGAGGACTCTCAGAGGTTCTACATCCAAAGGAGTTCTTATATATAATTGCCACACCTCCTCCCCTCCCTATCAGACGATCCTGTCTGATGATCGAATAATTGGGTGGGAGCGCCTGGACTATATCCGGGTCTGATGAGTCCGTCAACCACGTCTCAGTTAAAAAGAGTATGTCAGGGCCACGTTCCTCTAGGATCAAATGGATCTCCAAGGCGTGCCTCGGGAGAGATCTGCAATTTAACAGGGCAAAAGTAAAGCAGGTGTTAGTAGCTTTCCCTGGCTTAGAGGGCTTGCAATGGGGACAGAAGGAAGTTATATCTTCTTGAAGGGCCTCTATCGGACAAGTGGGCCTCCCAACACCACTAAGAGCCCTTAGCATGTCAGCACTGAGTGAGTATGATAGGGCTGTTTTCAGCAGGCGGGAAACTGTGGGCGGAATCTTAGCGTTTGGCAGCAATAACGCATGAAGAGTACCCTGATTAGGAAGCTGTGGTGTAAAACCAATTTTGTGTATATGTCGCCCTGCTAGCCAGTACGATGGCCATTGTAGTTTACTAGACATGCAATATGCCTGAAAGTCCGGAGTGCCCACACCTCCTTCTTCAGGGCACAACTGCAGTTTATCCAGACTCAACCTCCAACGACCCGTACCCCAAATAAGTTCCGATAGGATGGTATCCAGAATACGAAAGATTTTGGCTGGGGTTATTATCAGTAGATTAGTGAAAAAATATAAATGTCGAGGGAGCATTCCCATTTTGGAAACGACCTCTCTGCCCATCATGGACAAAGGTAACAAGGTCCAAAAAGAGATCTGCATCCGCAAAGATCCTATCGTTTTCAACAGATTTCCATCTATTAGGTCTTGGGAAGATCTAAATATTTGTATGCCCAAATACTTAAGTTTGTGGAGCTGTCGATAGAGTAAAATTGCCAAATTTAATGGGGTCTAGGTTTTCTTTGTCTCATATAGAAAGCATCTGATTTATTTGCGTTGACTGCTAACCCTGACACCAGTTCAAATTGTTGGAATATAGATGGAATAGGTTCTAAATCTGTAGTAAGATCTTTTAAGAAAAGTATAAGGTTGTCGGCATAGGCAGACACTATGGGGCCGATTCCGATCCTTGAAAAATTTTCTCCGTACGAATCGTATCCGGATTTTTTTCCGTCCGAATCGTACAAGTACCATACAAACTGGCAAGTACGATTCGCATGGGAAAAAATACATAAGAATCGCATTGGAAAAATTCCCCCACACGTCCTCGGGTCGGAAAAAGTGTCCGACACGTCCCCGGACGATTTTACGTACGAATCGGAAAAATGAAGTCCGAGCACGCAAGTACGATCCATCCCGTCCGTCCGATTGTACAACCGTATGGAAAAAACACCGCACGGAGCGAACCTCAATAGCAACCATGGAGACATGTGCCTGCATACGCGCCGTCCCCCCAGCCCCCCATATGTACGTGCCGCCCCCCCCTAGCCCCCCCGCGGATGGACGCGCTGTCCTCCCCGCGGATGGACGCGCCGTATCCCCCAGCCCCCCCGCGGATGGACGCGCAGTACCCCCAGGCCCCCTCCGTGTATGTCCGGTGCGGACCCCCACCCCCGAATGTATGGAGCGTACCCCCACCCTCGAATGTACGGTGCATACCCCCACCCCCGAATGTACGGAGCGTACCCCCACCCCCGAATGTACGGAGCGTACCCCCACCCCCGAATGTACGGTGCGGACCCCCAGTGCTACGCGCTGGGGGTCCGCACCGTACATTCGGGGGTGGGGGTACGCTCCGTACATTCGGGGGTGGGGGTACGCACCAGACATACACGGAGGGGGGCCGGGGGTACGGCGCGTCCATCTGCGGGGGGCTGGGGGTGACGGCGCGTACATACGGGGGGCTGGGGGGGACGGCGCGTACATACGGGGGACTGGGGGGGTACGGCACGTACCGGGCCCCCAATTCCGCTCGCATCGCGGCGTACTTCGCTTTTCCAGCACTTTTTGGGTGCCGTAAAAATATTGCCGTCCGGACTGCTGTTGGTTCGAATCGTACTTCCTGGTTCGTGAAATGCAGCCTGAATGTGTCCCGACGTCACGGCGCTTTCCCGGATCACATTTGTATGTATATTTTCGTCGGTTGGTGTTTTTTAGGATTCGTACGGAAATGGAGTTTCCGTGCGAATCGTACTTGCATGTTTGTAATGTTTTTTTCCCGGGTACGAGTCGGACGGAGAAAACGCTCCGACCGACGGTTCGTGCCCGGTTTTTCCAGGATCGGAATCGGCACCTATATGCATGGAATTTCTTATTATAATCCCCATATCTGTGGCCTCTTTGCAGAGCTTAATGAGCAGGGGTTCTAGTCAGGACAAATAACAGTGGTGACAAGGGGCATCCTTGCCTAGTTCCCCTTGCTACTGAATATGGGTGGGATATATGAGAGCCAGGAAGGTCCGTGCTGTGGAGGCGGTATATAGTAATTCAACCCATTGTAAATAACCTCTTGGGATGCCAAATTTTTCCATAGCTGCCAGCATATATGTCCAGTTACGTGTATTGAATGCTTGTTGCAGGTCAAGGGAGATATACCCGGTTTTACAGGAGAAGTCCGATGCAGTTTCCATTATATAATGGAAATGTCTAATATTTAGGGAGGTACTGCGGCCAGGCACAAATCCACATTGATCAATGTGGATTAGTTTTGGGAGATCGGGAAGGAGCCGCTTGGCTAATATTTTACTGAGTATTTTATACTCGGTGGGTAATAATGATAGGGGCCGGTAACCCGACATATCACAGGGGTCTCTATTTGGTTTTGGGAGAGAAGTAACTAGTGCTTGCATAGTGGTCAATGGAAGAGTGCGCCTCTCATAAGAGGTCTTATATAGGTTCTCTAAGCATGGGGCCAGTTTATCAGCATATGTTGAATACAATTCAGTTGGGTGCCCATCCAGACCTGGAGTCTTATTATTTGGAAGGTCTTTAATGGCTTCTTTTACGTCAGTTTTGGTTATAGGGGCTTCTAATTCTGATTGAGCGTCAGTTGTCAGTTTCGGGTACGTGAGAGTGGCCAAAAAGGCTGCTATGTATTCATGTGATGTAATAGCTGGGGCGCTGTGTAGTTGTTTGTAATAGGTGCAGAATGCAAGAGTGATCTCTGCTTGAGTAAGCACAACAGTACCATCTGGGAGAATTATTTCCGGTATTGGGACTGGGGGGGGGGGTGGAGCATTGCGTATTAGACGTGCTAAAAGGGTACCTGATTTATCTGCTTCCTTATGACTGTATTGAGTGTATGAACTATAATCTATTAGGCGAAGTTGCTCAAGAAGTTCAGCGTGTTTGATTCTGGCTTCTTGTATCTGTACTTGTTTATTCGGGTCAGTAATAGCGTTGTTCTCTAAATTATTAAGGGTGTACTCTACTATGGTAAGGTTTTTGTGTGTTTCCTGCCGGGCTCCTACAGATGCGCCTATTGCCGTGCCCTTGATCACTGTTTAAAAGCATCCCACTCCACCAAGTGGGAAGATGCAGAATTATTGTTTTCTGTAAAATAATTAGTAATGGCAGTGCCTATTTTATCCCGGAAAACCGTGTCTTATAGGGTTTGAGGCCATAACCCCCATGTCAGGATTGTGGTGGGCACCCTCCCCCTTTCAAGAGTTAGTTCAAGCGGATTGTGGTCGGAGAGTGTTTTCCAAGACATGTGGATTCTGAAATCCGGGACACCAAAGACATGGAGCAAAATATTGTGTCTAGTCTAGTGTGCAATTGATGAGGGGGGGGGGGGGAATAGAATGAATATTCTCGACTAGTAGGATGTTGCAGGTGCCACGCATATTGTAGTGTCCAGCCCGCAGCCCAAGCCTGTAGAAACTCTGCGTTTTTTAGTAGACACAGCTCCCCGAACTGGGGGGGGGGGGGTTGCGGGGGGTGGTGTAAGAGGGATGAGAGCGATCTAAGTGGACATCTAATATAGAGTTATAATCCCCACCAAGGACCCATTGATATACGCCACAATCGGCTAAGACTGTGTTTAGGGTAGTGATTCAGGCATTTTGTTCATAATTTGGTGCATATACACTACCAAGAACTATCGAAATGCCATCTAGTCTGCCCTGTAGCAATACATAACGCCCTGCCGTGTCTATACGCTGTTCCACAAGAACAAATGGTACCCCATGTCTGATCCAAATGACTGATCCTCTTGCAAAGGCAGAATAGGATGTATTAAATATTGGCCTTTCCATTTTTTTCGCATTTTGGTCACTTCTGAATTGGTTAGATGTGTTTCTTGATTAAGGGCTATTTGCACTTTTCGTCTATTTAGTTGGGTGTAAATTCTATGACGTTTGTAGACTGATCCCATTCCCCGTACATTCCACGATAGCAGCTTGTATTTACCTAACACAGCCATTCAATATCAGACAGATATAAGAAAATACCCTGGGGGGGCACGAGGAATATATTACGATGTATGAGATAGGGTGAGCCAGGAACCCATGAATCTTCAAAAAACTGCAGTGCAAGAACTGCAGGGGGGGGTGGGTCCTATGCCGTACATGACTTTGCAGTTCCAAACAAAGCTATACTCATGGCGGGACCCTATAACATGATAAAAATTTTAGCAGAAATCTGGGGAGAAAAAAGCAAAATAGTAATACACTGATAGTATCTTACTTACCTCTGGCATGTTGGGTCCGGTCCTTAATTATAACAGTTGTTGTGTGACGTTCCATTGTTGTTAACCAAATATGGGGCATATTCTCAAGACCGTGTGATAATCACCGCAAAATTTGCTTAACGCAGCTTTGCACATCGCAGTCTATCGCGGGAAAACAACGCCATGTTAACGGAGTATTCTCAACCCGGAGGCACCATGCGATAGTCCCACGATAACGCGCCAAATGACTGCGTTAAAATCAACGCAATGCTGCAAAAAAGCGAAACACAAACGCAAAAAAAGTTGCGATGAGGCCAACCGCAATACAAAAATCATCGATAACCAGTGACAGGCCTGTAATTCCCACGTGTAATGCTGGAAAATGCACTATAAAAGCAGAACAAAAAAAGGCCAAAAAAAATAAACTGTGCAGCACCATGGATGCACCCGGACCGAGTGCCCAGGTCAACGCAAATCCCACAAACCCCACAGACCACCAGCAAGGAACGTCGGGGCAGGCCAAGAGGAAGAGGAAGACTGGGTACAGTCTGCATGACGGCCGGATCGTCGTCACGGAGGTGACAGAACACTAACAACTGTCCGTCACCTCCACTGTGTCATTGGCAACACAGACGGAAAAATGGCATTCCATTGTGAATGCAGTCGGAGTGTCGAGGAGGTCAAGATGTGCTGGCATGATGTGAAAATCCAAACCAAGCAGAAATCTGCTGCCAACAGGAAGGCAACAACGGCGACTGGAGGTGGGAGTCCTGCGCCACAGGAGGAGCCGGAGCAAATGGCGGCCACAGTCATCAGTGTGGAGACGGTGCAAGGAGTAGGGAGTCCGGACACAGCTCGATATGACCTGACACAACATCAACAGGGTGAGTAACGACCAGGAGAGACTGGCACAATGGCACCCATGCATAACAATCTGTAGCACACCCACAATGACCCTGGATCATGTCCCTGATCCCTGTGGCACACTGCAGCACACATACAAACATCAAGTAGGCCCCCGTCCACCATGTGCCCAAAAGGGTTCCACCCTACACATCACAAATTCCACAACACACACATGAAACCTTGTGAAACACAGCAAAGATGCGCATTTGTGAGCCACACTGACAATGCAAGTAACACTACATGACGATCAGCATGGCTGGAGTACAATCACCATGACATTGTGCACGCCATGAGACTGAGGTGGCTGAGTGTGGACCACATCCGTAAAGGAGCAGGTCACACTCTGACACATCCACGTGCACAAACAACCACTGACGTCAACAATATCTCTGCAAACCATGCACAAGAGTACCAAACCGTCCAAGAACACAAATGACCCAATTCGCCAACATCCCAGCACCTTAAAAGCACAAAAGTCAAAGGCACACCGGCTCCAAGGGATAAGGGGCAGCAAAATCACAGCTGCAGGGGCAACTCTCCCACAATGCATCACACACACATAGCAATAACAGCCCATTCACAGTGACGACAATGTGGTACACAGTGCAACACTTACACTGCAGAACAGAGGACACAATTGGTTCCGCTTGTGCGTAGAAACTGGTCAATCACATCTGGCACAGCAGGAAACTGTGAGATGAGTGTACGTGTACAACCTCACATCCCTGATGTAGTTCAAATGTCCACTGTCCAGCATGAAATAGTCAGCTCCAAACAGTCACAATGTACATTGTTGTGCAGTCTGTATGTAAACATGTACAATGTGTCAACATACATGGAACACACTGTCAACCAGCATCTCCCCTTTACATTGCAGAGGGACAATCAACACTTCCAGCCGAGCAGACCAGACAATTCTACAGTGCTGCTGAAGACGACCGCCACACTTTCGACACCGACGCCCTACAACAGTTCATGGACATCTCAGGCAATCGACCTCCAGGAGGAGGGCAGCCCAGCTGCATCGAGGAAACTGCACCCCCTGCACAGACCACACAGCTGGACGCACCTACCACCACAGCTGGCTCCCAGCAGCCCACCGAAGCATACATCGCATTCCAAGGGCAGGTGTCAGACTGCCAGAAGGGGGTAGCCAAACAGGTGCGAGTGGTGCTTGACCTCATGGAAGCAGAACTAGACCACATACGTGGGTGTCTAAGTCCCATCAGGGACCACTTTCACTCCCCAATGGAGACCCACACTGTGACAGACACATGCCTTTGCGCATTTCCAGTACGGAACCACACCCAGTGCCACAGTATAATCATCCACACCCCCACACTGGACTGGCACACGCCGGCCCAGTTCACTCCTCTTACGTATTGAGTGGGGGACAACAAAGCTACATGTGCAAGGTCTCACCCGCTGCCTGCGGTGACATGGCTGCGTCCGCTGTACATGGCACAATGTAATGTTGTAGGACCCGGGGCCCTAATGCATACATCATGAGCACACGGACACACTCAGATAGTTTGTTGAACTGGCTACGGGCACGTGCGCTCGACACCTTTATTGCAAGGGTCACGTGTACAGTGACGCCTGTGCTGGATGTGTGTGGGGTGAGTGTAAGCCAGCCCTCATGGAGTCGTTGGTGCTGGCAACAACTTGACCAGTGATCACAATTAAAGCGGGAACAGAAAACACCAGCATAACAGAAACAACTGTGAAGCATCATGGTGGTAGCCGGAGAAAGTACAGTGTTCACCCAATATGCAACCAGAATGGTCCATGAGATGTGGTGCACTGAGTTAGTGGCACCTGAAGAGCTGAGCAGGGTATCAAGCTGATGATGACACCCATGACCGGTGTGAGTGACTCTGATAGTTTGGCAGTAAGACACTCCTGACTCTGGCATCTGTTGTTTGGAGTTGGTCCTGGCGGTGGTGGCATGTGCATCCTGGTGTGATGCAACGTCCGAGCAGGTCAGGACTAGATTTGATGTGGGAGCCCAGGTGGACCGCAGTTGAGTCCGGAGGCAGCGGACAGCGCAGGGTCACAGACACATGGCCTTGATGACCCCCAGGCCATCGACCCAGAGGCCATCCAATATTCTATCAGACAGGGTCCATGACTTGAGCTGTACAGAGTTAATGGCCCTGGATGCACTGCGGCCGGCACAGGCACACCGCCACGGTGACTTGCGGTGCACTGAGGTAGGGCCACGCGAGCTGAGCGGGGTCCTCGTCGATGTCCAAGGTAAATGTAGAGGAGGGTTGAGGGGGACAGTGGAAGGTATCCTCCGGGGCATGATACAGAGGGCAGAAGCCTGCCGGAAGTGGCAAATGGAGGAGTGGCATGCTACAGCCTCGTTTTTGCCACAAAGTCAGTATCACCAACATGATGATGAAGACCACCCCCAGTCCATAGACCAGTTACCTCCAAAGTTCAACCAGAAAGTGTCCATGGATGTCGGGGAACAGACTTAGTGGCACTGGTGCTGAAAGGGGATACAGTCTGCGATGAGGCCTGTAAAATGATATAAAATCTGCCATAAATTAATCAAGACTGAGTTCCAAATGTGTGACCTACTCAACCGCAGTGTAGGCCCGAGGCAGCGGTCAACAGGGGCCCACAGCCACGTGTCGTTGGCTCGCGTGAAACAGAATCAGTGACACCAGAGCAGTTTCTGGTAGTGTTCGGACACCTTTGTAACGATGATCCTTTTTTGCTCGACTGAACCGCGTCTTCGTCTTACTCCTCTCCTGGCGTACAATGATATGGACTCTGCCATTGAGAAATCAAGACTCAATTCCAAATGTGTGACCTACTGGCCCGCAGTGGGGGCCAAAGGCGGTAGTCCGCGAGGGACCACAGACACGTATGGTTGGAATGCTATGCACAGACTTGGTGGCACCACATCGAAGGGAGTATAGTGATATAAACTCAGCCATAAAGTGTGTGCTCTGCCATTGCATAATCAAGACTCAGTTCCAAATGTGTGACCTACTTGACTACAGTGTAGGCCGGTGGAGTATGTCAACAAGAAAGGAGTACTGCGGGCCTGTGTTTCAGAGGCCGTGATGGTCTGAGGAGGCTGCCAAGGTCGCGGGCCTCGGGCTCAGAGCTTGCGCCGGCACGTGGTGGGCCCTCTTTGACACACGCCAGTGTCGGCAGGTGAGAAGTGAGGCCTGGGTGCGCAGGGGCGGGCAAGACCGGTTCGGGGACCAGCTGCCCGGGGTGCAGCAGGTGCACATGATCGCAGGCAACACCGCTCACGGCGTCGGCCTCATGGCAGGGTGGGAGGCGCCGCCCTGGCAGACACATTGGGCATTCCGGTAGAGCATCACTCCCAGAGCTACGTGCTTTTTATTCACACTCCTACACTGGCCTGGCGGGTGCCGGGCCATCTAACTCCGCACTCGCTTTCAGGGGGGGGCGTCACAAGCTACATTTCCGCAATCTTCCCCACTGGCTGGGGTGACATGGTTGTGTCCACTGTCCACTACACTCCAAACACCAGCAGTGCATGTAGACATGGATATGTCTGTGGTATGCATACTGCAGTCTGTCACATCTCCGCCACACTTGTGTACATTCTCATTCATCGGTCACTTGCCTCCTTTGCACATGCCTGATTCCCACCACTCCCCCCCCCCCCATTCCACTATTGTGTGGCTGAGGAGCCATGCTGTTGGTTCATGTACATGGCTAGCCCAGTTTGCCACAGTAAGTTGTGCTGTTGTGTCTGGTGGGTGGGCATGTTGCTTGGCATGTTGTATGCGAGTCTGTGACATGTGCATTGCCAGCGTTGTAAGTTGCATGATTGTGGAGTTGGGGGTGTGGTGTGTTCAGTTTGTACTTACCAACAAGCAGGGCATTTCCGTAGGTGTCATCCTAGAAGCACAGGTTGATAATGGACTGTTGGAAGATGTATGAAGCATGCACACTGCCTGGGTAGTTGGCGACGACATTGGTGAAGATTCCCCGGTGATCCACTATTGCCTGCACATTGATGGAATGCGGGTGCTTTCTGTTGCGGTAATTGTGTGCAGTGTCGGCAGGGGGCACAAGTAGGACATGTGTGCAATCGATTGACCCAACACGTGCGGGAATACAGCTATGGCATAGAAGCCTTGCTTGGTCTCCAGCTGTTCCTGCGCAGTGTGGGGGACGTATAGGTACTGGGGTACCAAGCTGATGATGGCATCCAGGACAAGTGTGTGGAACTTGGATAGGGCTGACTGTGAGACTCCTCCGACTCTGGCGGTTGTTGGTTGGGAGGTACCAGAGGCCAATAGGTGCAGCACAGCCAGCAGCTATGTCTGCGGTGAGATGTTGGTTGTCCGCTGTGTTGGTACCGTTAGCCTGTGGGCAATGATGGTCAGGATGCGGAGGATGGTTGTCCTTTTGAGCCTGTAGTGGGCGATGACATTGTCTGGTGTTAGGTCAGTGAGGCTGGTGCGTTTCCTGAAGGTCCGGTGTCTATGTCTCCGCTGCCTCTGTGGTGGTCTTGGGGGGTGGGGGGGGGGGGGGTGGAGTTTGGGGGGGTGGCGGTCCTGGGGGTCGTGGCGGTGGCTGTTGTGGCACTCTAGGGTGTCCAAGCTGCATTATCGTTGGCTCCATAGCATCTGTTGGTCTTCAGGTGTGGCTCTGTGCTGGGCTCCCTTTTCTGGTGCAGGTTGTCGTCCGACTTTGCACCAGGTCAGAGTAGGTGTTAGTTTCCTGCTGCTAACATGCCTTATTGCCTGTTTTGTGGTCTTATCGCCGGGGTGATAAATTTATCGCGACTTTGGCTGGGGTAAAGTGCCGATAACTCTGCAATAATTCCTTGAATATGCCCCCAAGTCTTTTACAATCTGCGGGGTAATGGAGGGGGAAAGGAACATCATTACTTTGAGTCAGAAGGCACCAGATTATCATCTGATTGTTCCAGAGATGTTATCTTGGTAGGGTTGCGCATTGAGGCGGCCGCCGCCAATGCTATTTCCTGTTCTAGTAGGGCCCGTTCCGGTGATGGTTTCTTGGTGGGGAGTTTTCGTGTTGATCTGTTGCGTCGGGGTCCAGGTATATTTGTCCCTGTTGGGACATGTCGTAGTTGCGGATCAGTATTGTCCAGATTCTGAGAGGCAAGAGTGGACTTCAGCCAGTCATTTGCTGTCTCAGGGCATTAAAAAAAGTGGGATTTTGATTGTATATAATTTTTAGTCATGCTGCAAACAATAGGGCATATTTCAAATTGAGAGCCTGAAGTTTCCGCTTAATTGGCTGGTAGGATGCCCTTTGGCGTTGCACTTGTACAGTATAGTCTGGGTAGAGAGAGATTAGAGTGTCCTCGTATTGTATTGGAGCATTTTCTCTAGCCTTTTGCAGCAGAAAATTACGGTCTGTAAGGTTCAGGATACAGGCTATTAGTGGTCTGGGAAGCATTCCTGCGGTCGGTCTGCCCGTAGGGATTTGGTGTGCTCTTTCCACACAGAAAAAGGCAGTGTGGCCTTCTGGGGCTATGTGCTCTTTCAGCCATTTTTCCACAAATTGGGTCACGTTGGTGCTCTCAGAACCCTCCCGCATTCCAATGATGCGAACATTACTACGTCTGGCTGTACCTTCTGCATCATCGGCTCTATCGAAGGGTGGCCAGTTGTTTTTGCATTTGCAATATTTGATACGCATGGTCTTTATGTTGTGGTACTATTTCTAGTAGTATTTGTGCATGGTCTTTAACCATATGAGACAGTTTATTCTGATCCGCAGGCAAGAGGGTGAAGCCAGTGGTGAGAGTGCCAATTTGGTGTTCAATGGATTGACGTGAGTCTCTTATTTCCTGCAGAATTTGATCCAGCTTATCAGGGACAGTTGGTAAATTTGTCGGTGGGACACAGCTTATGGAGGATGATTGAGAGGCTGAGTCGGAGACCCCCTGGTGGCATATCAGAATGTTTCCTTTTGTGTGCCCCATTCCAGTACGTGTGCTGAAGTTGAGGTGAGAGGGAGAGGGAGAGCCACGTAGGGTATAGCCACAGGGTAGAGTGACTGACTTGTTATTTACGCCATTGATAGAAACCAACTTACATTTGTGATTGTGTGAAATTGTTCACTTTAGAAATAGGCGTAGTTACTGGCCCACTGTTTCTGGGCCTGGTGAAAGAGGGCAGCGGCTCACTGAGTAAGAGGTCCACGACAGATAACCTCCGTCTACACGATATTGGGTAAAGGGGGTCGTATCTGCGGTGTTGCTCAAGTGTTCGCTCAACCGCAAGTTTTAAATCAAAGCGAATGCAATGTATCAGGGTAAATATCACAGTTACTATTGCATAGATGGAAAAGGCCCCATGTTGTACAACATAGAGTATGGAGTATACACTGTATTGTAGGAGTCCCAAAAAGAGTAAAACAATTCTTTTTTAGATGTCCAGCCAAGGTATATATTTTGCCGTTTTCCTGACTGCGATTGCAGCATGAGCAAAGGCCCCAGGAGCAGTTCAGTGTGGCTCGGGATCACTCAGTTCACAAGGTAAGCTCCTCTATTTGTGTGTGTTCAGTAAACTGGAAGGGGGATCTGCAGGCACCGGATATGGCAATGGTGGGAGGGGTGCACCAACCAACCTCAAACCCAAGAAATTACACAGCCGAAGGGTAAGAGACAAGGCTCACCCCTCAATGAGTGTGGCGCAGATAGGCTTCCCCAGTGTTCTGGTATGTAGGCAGGGAGAGAAGCAAACGCAGGGCCAGTATGAATGGCCCGAAGGCCTCCGTAAGACCGGGGGGCATGCCCCCTTGAGCCACAGGCAGTATCAGCGCACCGGGTCACAGGATCGCACCAGGGGGCCCCCGCTCACCTCTATATCCATGATATTTGCTGGAGACCGACCCAATTTATGCAAAGGCCCAGTCGAGGTTTTCCCACCGGCCTCCGTTCAGTGCCAGCGATGGCTTAGTTAGGCCTCTTTCGTGTCCTCACTGTGTAATCGTGGAGAAGGGCAGTCCTGGCAGCAATTAAAGCAATCCGGGGGCGCAAGCCAGATCAGAGGTTGCCTCTGTCCAAACTCCAAGCAGCGCGCCGATGCTCTGATACCCAGTGCCGTGTCAGGGAGCCTTCCACTCTCCTCCACTTCCACGATAGTTGTTAAGCCCAGGCCCAAGCTGAATAAGGGCCCAGCCGATGGCCTCCGTTTTCCGTTTCAAGGCTCTCCCATGGCATGGGCGGTAGTGTTGGGCATGGGTAGATCTCTGCGCATTCCTCGCGGACTGACAGACCATGTTGATGAAAGCCGGCGGTTCAGGGTGGCAGTCAGGTTGGTCAAGGAAGACCACGCCCAGTCGTCCCACCGGGCTACGCAGCTCGTTGGGAAACTCGCTCACGGCTCCACCAGTCAGATTTGGATTTCCGGGGTCGACACTCGAACCAAGTGTTGTCCACAGCGTCTCGGTGCCAAAAGGGGATGCAAATGGTAGAAACTGCCCCCAGGTTTCATAGTAATTACTGGATTAAGCGGATCTCGCACAGTAGCTCCATCAGTGTGTGGCTGCCATTCTCGGCGGGTAGCCACGACCCCCCTCGTAATCGGCCCCTTAGCATTGTCAGACATCACTTAGTATAACAAATACCTGAAACCTACGTTTTCCACCAACAACTTGTACTTGAATGACTTGTCAACCTGGTATATGTTTCTTTCTTTCCTTCTTCCTTGGCTATCCTCTACTCTGCAGCTTCCACTGGTTGCATTAGTGTGTTCCAAAAACAACTCCTAGAAATATAAAGAATAATCTATTAATAACAGGTTTCCTCAGGACTGTATACCTACCCTAAGAATGACAAATGCTGGTTCCGATGTAAGGTCAAGATGATGTGGGTTCCAAGGAGTAAATCAAGGTTATGTGGGGAAGCATTACAGATTTCTTGATCATTTTTCACAGTATTTGTTCTAGTAGCAACTAAGCTATGCTATACCTATGATCATCATGAGTTGTATCACCCTATAGAACATTGTAAACCCTTAAGGAATTGTCCACCCTAAAACCAAAGGCAGAGGCGCTCTTGATAGTGAATTCACTATTTAGCGCATTGAGCCATCAGTGACAGGTCTCATGATCCCGAAACGCAAGGTCACTCAGATCATGAAGAAGGATCAGCGGATTTCAATGAAAGTGAGGGAAAGGGGAGCAGAGCGTAGGTCCCTAAATAATTAACCAAGGATGTTGGCAACGGGTTGAGGGAATAGGAATCCCTTTAATTCAGGAGTCTCACCATCAAGGCTACATGTAATGCAACCCAGGTGGGTACCATGACTTTCAACACTTCAAGGGTGCCTCCGGAATTCTTCTGATAGTAATGTCACTAGACCTATGAGTGGACCATACCCCATTTTGTAGGGTATTTCTGCTAGTCTGTTGCATCTGAGAAGAGACAACTTGTAATTCTTAACTTTTCATGTTTATCCACATTGGGGAGTGTATTATCAGTGTTTTTAAGACTCCATTACAGAGTATACGTATATGATTATAATATTGATTCATGCCGATAGATTTAATACCTCTGTATATATGCTTGTTGCACACTGAGCAAGCTAAGGGGCAGTATGGATACAGCAAAAATGAGTGAATTGGTGACAACCCTATATAGCCCTCCTCTACAGTGTGAGAGGTTTGTAAATCACTCCAAAAGTCCTGAATCCTGCAAGTGTGGCACTACTTAGGAATGTCACTAGTGAGAAAATAATTCCCTACACCGATCTTGTGCATGGTACAATTACTGTTTTGCGAATCCCGGAATCAAATGAGGCTGATCCGGAAAGATCAATTTTGGTTTTTACTAGAGTTAGTATCGTTCTTGCCAGCAGCCTACTACTGGTACTTACTGGAGTGAATAGGTGATAGGATCACTGGTCAGCATATGGTTTGTTTAAGAAGCAGAGTGATGAGTGACCAAAGTTTGGATACAGAAAGTTAAGGCTTTAATATACATTTCCAGACGTTTCGTAGCCAAAGCATCGTTATAGTCTTTATCAAATTCAGTGAGACTTAGTGGAAAGCTGATTTCATTTACAGGCCATGTTTCTTATGGGAATGAGAAATGTTTACTCTTGGTGATGAGAACTTCTGTACATTATTTGTTTTGGATGGTCACATGGGTTGATGGTGAATGCATCTGTACAAAGTGTTTCAAAGGCAGTTAATTTTCCTCCTTCTATTTCCTCTCTTCTTTTATGCAGATTCTTTCATTGGGGAAAAGTTCTCATAATTAAACCCCATCAAGGGAAAGCTTGCATGAGATTGTGAAATAAGAACCCCCAGCGGTATTGCGTTGGCAGACTGCACTTAAAAGCATCCACTTTAAAAAGAAGCCTTGCAGAACTTCAATCAGTACATACAGAACTACCAGCTACATCGCATCTGTGCTGACATTTAAAGCATGAATACTTTAAACGTGACCTCCTGTGACTTGGATTTTGCCATTGCTGATGTTTTTCTAAGCAGCCTGTACTCTTTGGTTTTGGCAATCGGACTTCCACTCAACTGCCTTGCGTTGTGGGTCCTCATCTCAGGGATCCGAAGGAAAATAGTGCTCTTTGTATACATGATCAACATGGCCCTGGCGGAACTCCTGCAACTCGTCACACTGCCCTTCTGGATTCACTACTTCCAACATAGTCGCGTCTGGGATCTGGGCTCAGCAGCCTGTGCTTCTGTGGGCCTGGGCTTTGTCACCAACCTCTATACCAAGCAAGGCTTTCTTTGCCTCATAGCCTTGGAAAGGTACATTGGTGTAGTCCACGTGATGAGGTACCGCAGCTGGAACACTCTGCTGAGAGCTGCTCAAATCAGTGTTTGTGCCTGGGTGTTAGTAGCTCTGTTGTGCGCCCTTGCGTATATTATCTTGAAGAATGACCCTGTTCACAAGAACTCCACATTGTGCTATGAGGGCTATCCCACTGGAAAGAACTATTCAATCTTTAAATTATCCACAGTATGGCTTTCTTTTGTTGTTCCATCACTCCTAATGGTGTTTTTTTACAGTAGCATCCTTTTGAAGCTGAGAAAGGTGAAGTCCCTTCCGCCGGAGGAGAAAAAACGGATCTTTGTTTTGACAATCTTAACTGTTGTGACATTTTTCTTGATCATGGGGCCCTACCAGGTCACCAGCTTCTACAAGCACCTAATGGAAATCATCTATATGAACAACCAAGGAGAGCTGTGCAGGCGCGAGGCATCTATATTACTGTACATCCAGATCACCCTCGGTTTGACGACCCTGGGGAACATTGTGAACCCATTGGTATATGTCCTGCTCAGCAAAGATGCGACTGTAGACGCTTACAAACCCCTTCAACTGGCTGCCAGACTGTTTCTGTATTGGAAGGAGAGGTGAAGGACTATCATAAAACAAAGACTTCACACACTGCACTTATTATTATTACTTTTTTCTATTATTTCTGTAGTTTATTGTCTGTTCTAATGAACTGAAGTCATTTTCAATCTGTTAAAGGATGAATAGTTTTTTGCATTTAGAATTGGGTGTTTGTGTCCTAAGAGAAAGTAGGCATTATTTCTGCTTCTGTTCATTGTAAAATGTGTGTAAATGCTTAAAGAGTGAAATCCTAAATCTCTGCAATGGGCTGGATTGAGGGCCCGGTTTCGGCAATTTAGAGTAAAAGTAGTGTAGCTCTCCATGGCAGTATAACAGGGTGTGTTGTGGTATATATGTACCACAAAGCACCCTGGTATAGTTTCAGAGATTCTAGGTGACCTCTTTCCACAAATGTAATCTAACATGAATTTTACATAAGAGTTTAATTGTAATACAAATCACCGGAAAGGGTACATTACATTGTGAAAAGAAAAACCTTTATGAAAAAGGATCAGAATAAAAATCAACGAAATAATACATTTACCTTTTTAATTAAACAAATGACAAGAATAAATTACTAATAAAAACCACAATGTGAGATTTTATTTTTAATTGACGTGTTGAACAATCTAAACTGTCAATTAGACAGCTGAGTAAACAGTTGTCACAGCTAATGGAAGAAAAATGGATGAGGTTGTGCCAAGTAAAGAAATCCGGTGACAGTAACGTATCTCACTATATCAAAGAAAGCCAAAGAAAATATTTGAAAACATGTAATAGGCTATTAAATATTTGTATATTTGTGTAAATTAAATTTTAAATGCATAGATATAATTTCGAACTAAGATGAATCTTAACTTTTTTATACAAAAAAAATAATTGTGAGAAAATGATAACATTGCAAAAATATTGTGTGACTGCTAAATGTACTTCAAACAAAACTGAAGAGGATAAGCAACAACACAAGGTACGGGAATTTAGCATACCGCTATCCTGAACATAGCCAAAAACTGGAATAAAAAGAGAAATAAGTATAATAAAAAAGAAGGGCAACTAGAACTCACAGTAGTATTGTTTTGAGAGTGCTGTGCCAACATACTTGTTTGTAGAACAACTGCCAAAACAACTTAGCAAAACTTTAAAAAAAAAACAATATGGTACAGACAACTCTTAAGAAAAACAATAGAATCATTTCATATAATTTAATAACCACAATGGTGAAAATACAATTTTTCCTATAGAAAACAATTGTATGTTTAACAGCCAGGAAAGCGATGACACTTTGAAATGTTATTGTTGTCTTTATGCTAAATTAACATTGCCTTTCACTACATTCACAAGGAATTATTTCCATATACTCACAGCTGTTCAATACAGAATATTAACCCTTCAAAATACCTTTTGAGGAAAAGCAAAGCAAACAGCCGAGTATATGTCCAGAAATCTGCCTCATGGATTACGATCAATCAATCAATCATGTCATTTATAAAGCTCGCTACATACCCGTGAGGGTCTCAAGGCGCTGAGGGGTGGTGGGTGCTGCTAGTGCTCGAAAGCCAGGTCTTGAGGAGTCTTCTGAAGGTCAGCAGGTTTTGGGTCTGTCGTAGGTGGATGGGGAGGGTGTTCCAGGTCTTGGCGGCGAAGTGGGAGAACGATCTGCTGCCGGAGGTCGTTCTTCGGATGCGGGGGACTGTGGTAAGGGCGAGGTCGGCGGAGCTGGCGGGTGGGGGTGTAGAAGCTGAGTCGTCTGCTGAGGTATGCTGGTCTGGTGTTGTGGAGTGCCCTGCATGCGTGGGTGAGGAGCTTGAAGGTTATCCTCTTGTTGACGGGGAGTCAGTGCAGGTCTCTCAGGTGGGGTGTGATGTGGCTGCGGCCAGGGATGTCGAGGATCAGGCGTTCTGGATGCGTTGAAGCCGTCTCAGGAGTTTGGCCGTGGCTCCTGCGTAGAGGGCGTTTCCGTAGTCCAACCTGCTGCTGATGAGGGCCTAGGTGACCGTTCTTCTCAATTTGGTGTAGGTCCTGCGGAGCATGCAGAGGGTGTTGAAGCAGGGGGAAGAGACGGCATTTACCTGCTTAGTCATGGCGAGGGTGGAGTCGAGGATGACCCCTAGGTTGCGTACGTGGTCGGTGGGTGTTGGAGCAGTTCCCAGTGCAGTCGGCCACCAAAAGTCATCCCAGACCGAAGGGGTGGATCCGAGGATGAGGACCTCAGTCTTGTCAGAGTTCAGCTTCAGTCGGCTGTTCCTCATCCATTCGGCGACGACCTTCATTCCTTCGTGGAGGTTGGTTTCGGTGGTGTGGGGGTCTTTGGTGAGGGAGAGGATCAGTTGGGTGTCATCAGCGTAGGAGATGTTAAGGTCGTGCAGTCAGGCGACGGGGGCGAGCGGTGCCATGTAGATGTTAAACAGCGTAGGGCTGAGGGATGAGCCCTGGGGTACGCCGCAGATGATCTCAGTGGCTTCGGAGCAGAAGGGAGAGGAGGCGGACGCTCTGTGTTCTGCCAGAGAGGAAGGAGGTGGTCCAGTCCAGGGCCTTCTCTTGGATCCCAGCGTCCTGTAGGCGTGTTCTTAGTGTGCGGTGGCAGACCGTATTGAAGGCGGCTGACCGGTCCAGGAGGATGAGGCCCGATGTTTCTCCATTGTCCAGCAGGGCCCTGATGTCGTCTGTGGCGGCGATGAGGACAGCTTCGGTGCTGTGGTTGCTGTGGAACCTGGACTGGGAAGGGTCCAGGATGCTGTTCTCATCGAGGTAGCGGGTCAGTTGTTTGTTGACGGTCTTCTCGATGACCTTCGCCGGGATGGGCCGGAAGTTCTTGAGGTCCTTGGGGTCCGCCTTGGGTTTCTTGAGTAGGGTATTGATCTTGGCGTTCTTCCAGATCTCCGGGAAGGTTGCTGTCTCGATGGAGATGTTGTTGACTTTCTGGAGATGGGGCGCGATGGCTGTGCTGGCTTTGTTGAAGATGTGGTGTGGGCATGGGTCTGACGGAGATCCGGAGTGGATGGTGTTTATGATCTTGATGGTGTCGTAGATGTTGGTACAGGAGAGTATGCGGTTGGTGCGGGTGGTGGTCGTTAGGCCGGAGGTCTTAGTGGTTGTTGGGGCGGTCGTGGCATTGAAGCTGTCATGGATGTCTGCGATCTTGCGGTGGAAGAAGGTGGCCAGCGAGTCACACAGGTCTTGCGAAGGTGGGATGTCGTTGGTGTTGGAGCTGGGGTTGGAGAGTTCCTTCACGATGTTGAAGAGCTCTTTGCTGTTGTGTGCGTTGTTGTCTAGGCGGTCTTTGAAGGATGCCCTTTTGGCGGATCTGATGAGGTGATGGTGGCTGTGGGTGGCGTTCTTGTGGGCAGCGTAGGTGTCCGGTGTTCGTTCGCAGAGCCAGTTCTTATCCAGTTTTTGGCAGGTTTGCTTGGAGGCCTGGAGGTCTACTGTGTACCAGCTGGCTTTCTTGCTGGTGTGATTGTTGGGGGGTTTATTGAACGTGGCGAGGGTGTTGGCGCAGTCGCCGATCCACTGTCTGAGGTTGCGGGCGGCGGTGTCGGGGTCGGCGGGTGGGCTCCGGGCGAGGTTGGTGGTTATCTGGTCTTCGGTGACTTTGCTCCAGCAGCGGCGAGGCATCTGTTGGGTGCGGTGATGCGCGGTGGGCTTCTTGAAGGTGAAGTGGATGCAGTGGTGGTCGGTCCAGTGGAGTTCGGTGGTGTGGTTGAAGGGGACGTGGGGGCTGGCGGAGAAGATGGGGTCAAATGTGTGGCCGGCGGAGTGGGTGGGTGTTGTGACAAGTTGTCTGAGTCCGAGGTTGGCTAGGTTGTCAATCAGGGTGGTGGAGTTGGTGTCGTTGTTGTTCTCCAGGTGGAAGTTCAGGTCCCCAAGGAGGATGTAGTCTGTGGAGGTGAGGGCGTGTGTGCTGACTAAGTCGGCGATGGAGTCGCTGAACTGTGGTCAGGGTCCGGGGGGGTCTGTAGACAAGGGTTCCTCTGAGGGTGGTGTTGGGTTCGGTGTGGATCTGGAAGTGCAGGTGTTCTGCGGTGCTGAGGGTGTCGTCGGTGTTGGTCGAGACTCTGAGGGTGTTCCTGTGGATGATGGCAATTCCTCCTCCTACTCCGTTGGTGCAGTCCCTGCGGGTGATATTGTAGCCCTCTGGGATGGCTATGGCGATGCCGGGTGCTGATGAGGGGTTCAGCCAGGTCTCCATCAGGGAGGCGACGTCTGGGGAGGTAGAGTCGAGTAGGTCCCAGAGGTCAATGGCGTGTTTGCGGGCGGAGCGGGTGTTGAGAAGGATGCAGCTGAGGTAGTTGGGTCCTTTCCTGAAGCTGCAGTTTCACCAGGAGATGGGTCCTTGGGTGTGCTTCGGGGCGCCAGGCAGCAGGTGCGTGATTGGCCGGTGTTGAGTGCGTGGAGGGTGCTGGAGTTGTAGCGGAGACGGGTGTCATGGTGTTCGCGGGGGCCAGGGGTTCTGGCGCTGGGCGCGGTCCAGGCACAGACGGGCTTGCCTTAGGCGCACCAGGGGCGCGGGGGGGCGGGGACACGGGATTGGCAGAGGGTACAGAAGGGAAAAAGAGGGGTGAAAAACGAATACAGAATACAATTGCAAAACAATACGAGCACAATTACAATACAATGCGGGCAACAAACCAAGCAAACCTGCGGCCTACCACTGGCCACCAGGGATGAGGCGCAGGTGGTAGCCTGCGGGTGGAGGAGGGCCTCGATCTCACGGCAGAGCAGCAGCAGGGCTCAAGGGCGCAACACACTGGTGGTGCTGTGCGGCATGGGGAGCGACCTGCCTAAGCAGGGTCAAGGGTTGCTGCCTTCACCGCGCAGCGGACGCCATAAGAAGGGGAGGTGGGAGGGAGGAGCAGCTGGGAGGTGGGTGGAAGCGGACGAATGGGGGTGGGGACGCACGGGACGCAGCGGTGGGAAAGCGGTATCGGCAGAGGGTACAGAAGGGAAAAAGAGGGGCACAGCAGAGATGGGGGAAATAAAGGGGCGAGAAAAGAGTACAGAATACAATTGCAAAATAATACGGGCACAATTACAATACAATGCGGGCAACAAACCAAGCAAGCAAACCTGCGACCTACCACTGGCCACCGGGGATAAGGCGCAGGTGGTAGCCTGCAGGTGGAGGAGGGCCTCGATCTCACGGCAGAGCGGCAGCAGGGCTCAAGAGCGCAACACACTGGTGGTACTGTGCGGCGTGGGGAGCGACCTGCCTAAGCAGCTGCCATTGAAGCATTTAAGAAACATATTTTCTGAAATATTTATTGGAAGATGCTCAACATTTTGCAGCATAATTTTGGAATAATAAACACAATTATATTTTATTTGAGAACTAAACACAACAAGTAGCTCTAAGTAACATATTACAACTTTGAAATGAACTTCTAGACTTTAAATTTTTTGAGAAGAGTCAGTTACGACCACGTTTGGGCACATTTGAAGGGTTTTGGTGGCTGTTGATGGAAATGATTGGTGCCTTTTAGAAATGTATCATTTCTAAAAAGCAGTACTAGAACATCAGCTTCAATAAAATACGAGGCTGGACCAACACTTCCATTGCTTGTTTTATATCCTGATCCAAATTTGAGACCTTTAAGTGTCTATACATTAACAAATGGAAATTTCAAGTGCAAAAAATTACACACAAATGCCAGTCAAACAATGTAAAAACATTTAGCATCAAGTGAATCCATAAAGCAAAGAAACAAACACTCCAAGCACATGCCGATAGATTGAAAAGAATATGAAGAATCAATTAGTATTCTTTTCTTAAAAAGGAATCTTAAGTTAAATTTCAAATGTAACAAACAGTGCCCCTCACTTAAAAAGCAGCATTCCAGTAAATCAGATTCCTTCTACTCATCATATACATAGATTAAAAAAGATAGAACACAAAATCAAAAGTCCACCCTACCAAAAAAGATTCTCAATCCCACCTTTGCTGTGATAACCCCTCATTAGTACCACACTTCTATTCATAACTCACTTTTTCCTTCGTTCCCTCATTTCCTTTGTACTCTCAAAACTCTATACCAAGATAAACTCAACTCACACAGTGTATTTAGTTGAAAACAATGAGAAAACCCATAAAGTGTCCTCCATGTTAAAATGACAGCTGCAATTGCAAAATTTGAATGTAGAAAATTGAAACGTCTAAAGTCAGCAAAGGGTTTTTATTTAGTTTCATATTTCAGCACAAACAGTTTTAAAGTATTTAAAATTTTGAAAAAACCTGAAATTGCAAAGCAACTAAAATAAAACAGACTGTTGATTTGGGACCATAGAAAGGCAAACTTTGTATTTAATTAATAAATCTTGCAATAATTACAATATCAAGTTCACGTTTATTATTTCAGTTATTTAAAACCATAACCATTTTGCAACTTAAGCATAAATATTATCATATGTAAGGTGATTAAATAGTAAATTCTAAGAAATTATGCGATCAGTTTTAAGACCGGGATTGTATATGTGCAAATACGCAAGGCCATGACAATTTTGCAATTTAAGGTATGAAATATTACCATATATAATGTAATAAAATAATACATCCTAAAGAAAGGTGCAATCAATTTTTTACCCCAAAATGACATGATTAAATCCAATCCGCTTTAAAAGATGGACTAGTATATGTGTAAATATGCAAAGCCATGACAATTTCCCAGTTTAAAATATAAAATATTTCCATATATAATGTAATAAAATATTACATCCTGAGAAAAGATGCAATCAATTTTTTGTACCCCAAAATTACATGATTATAGCCACTCAGCATTAAAACTGTGGCAGTACTTATGCAAATACGCACACAAATGTAACTTGTGTTCAACCGCCTATCCCACCCAAAGCAGGATAGTGTGCTAGTGGACTGGTCACGATAATATTAGATTCACTTTTTATTCGGTTTGAGCCATTCCCAGAAATGTGCAGTTTAACTGCAGGTCTCCAGGATTAAGGCATGCTATTATGGATTCCCTACATGTATGGATCCCTCTGTTGTTGAACCGTTTCTTTAACATTTATGAGCGTAGCTTGCGCAGTTTGGGACAGATGCCGAGCCAATGAGTGGGATATTTTTTCCTTTGCAAAGTCTACATGATGTCGGACCAGCGTATTTCCAAATTGGTTGCTTTGCCAGTGTTAGTAAGTTACTCATGCGCGGAATCATGAGTTTGCGCTTTGTACGTGCTGAAAACGGGATTGCCAGGTAAGGTGCTGGGGTCATGGTGTTTTAGTCTTTAATTACCACCCATGCGTGAGAGCGGGAGCTGAACTTGATTTTGTATCCAAGACAGGATTGTAGCTTTACTGCCCTATTGGTCGCCTTTTTAAAGGTGTCGCATGGCGGACTTGGAGCCCATAGTTTGGTTAGACCGGCATTTGAGGGAGTCAATTTAATGTAATTGTGAATAGAAAAGACGCGACTGGTGACACATTGATGGCAATGCTCATTCAAATGTAATGCATATGCTAAATTGTTTTTTTGATTTAAATAGCGTATACAATACCAGTTGCGCATTGCGAGTTTAGCGATTATGATGCTGATTCATAGGAAGCAATTCATTATCTTTGGAGCTGGATATGCATCTTGTATGTTAATTTAGTAGATTTGCCGTGAGTTATAATCCATGGAAAAATCTCTGTTGTTTTCTGCCTGAAGTAAAGAGAGATCACCATTTATTTGAATGATTTGATTGGTGGTGAAATTTGGGACTGGGACTAATGGTTCTCAGAATAACTAGAAAAAAACCTTTGACCTATTCTTGGGTGTGTTTCTTTGGTTTTGAAAGAAAGTGATATTTGGCAAAGAGGTCATGTGATTTGTAAATTTGTCTTGTGTGAACAAAGGTCTATGGGTGGGGGTGGCAGGGGTGATGGGCTATATGAGCCCTTTGGCTGGGGGTGGCAGGGGTGATGGCCAACATAAGCCCTATGGCTAGGGGTGGCAGGGGTGATGGGCAACAGGTCCCCTGTGGGTGGGGGTGGCAGGGGTGATGGGCTATATAAGCCCTATGGGTGGGGGTGGCAGGGGTGATGGGCAACAGGTCCCCTGTGAGTGGGGGTGGCAGGGGGGATGGGCTATATGAGCCCTATGGCTGGGGGTGGCAGGGGTGATGGGCAACATAAGCCCTATGGCTGGGGGTGGGAGCGGTAATGGGCAACAGGTCCCCTATGGGTGGGGGGGCAGGAGTGATGGGCAACAGGTCCCCTGTGAGTGGGGGTGGCAGGGGTGATGGGCATCAGGTCCCCTGAAAGTGGGGGTGTCAGAGGTGAAGGGCTATATAAGCCCTATGGCTGGGAGTGGCAGGGGTGATGGGCAACATAAGCCCTATGGCTGGGGGTGGCAGGGGTGATGGGCAACAGGTCCCCTGTGAGTGGGGGTGGCAGGGGTGATGGGCAACTTAAGCCCTATGGCTGGGGGTGGCAGGGGTGATGGGCAACATAAGCCCTGTGGCTGGGGGTGGCAGGGGTGATGGGCAACATCAGCCCTATGGCTGGGGGTGGCAGGGATGATGGACAACAGGTCCCCTGTGAGTGGGGGTGGCAGGGGTGATGGGCAACAGATCTACTCTGGGTGGGGGTGTTAGTGGCGCTGGCCATGCAACCCCTATGGTGGGCTGTTGTTAGTGGGCAGGATGTGGATCCCCTGTGTGTGTGTGCCAGTTTGCGTGTACGTGTTGTTTGTTTGTTTTGTAGGTGTCTGACACGCCTGCGCCGTCGGTCCCTGATCCGGTCATAGATGTAGAGTACTGGTATGACCTGCGCGATGGGATTCATGATGTGTTCGTGTCATACACGCTGCTTCTTGCTCTGTCTCGTACCCGCTGCAAGCTGGTCCGTCTCGTAGCCGTGTATTGATTTGTGGCGCGAATCGTAGCTGATATGCTTGTTTTCTGGATGCTGTGATGTCCCATGCGTGACGACCCGTCCGGCGCGTAGGAAGTACGCATCGTACTTGTCATGCCGGGAACTGCTATGGATACTGCTTCCGGGCGACTCGGTTCATCTTTAGGAGTTACGGCTCAGACGGAGAATGGGGCTTGATTCACAGCGTAAGTGTCGGACGTGTTTTTGGCAGTTTTGCGCATCGTACTTCATCTACAGGACGGACCGGCTACGGACACGTGTCGGTCGCACGGTAATGCTACGGACAGCTCTCGGAGAGCTGTCCGACCCGGGATCGGAATCGACCCCTAAATGTTGAATCCCTGAAACCTCCTGTTGAAGCTTTTTTGAATCTTAGCACTGTGGCCCCTGCCACTAGTTATCTGTGGCAGAATAGAGGGAATTGGGAGCACGCCTTGTTATTGCGGTTTAGGACTGATACAGCTAAATTCCTAATCTGCTTTCCTCGTGGATACCAACACAATCTCGAAGAGAGCGTATGCCCCTGTAATGGGTCCTCCAAACAATCTATGTTTCACTTTTTATTCTTTTGTAATTTTTATAAACTGTATACAAAGACTGTTTTAGTCCCTATTATGAAATCAAGAAATGTCAGGCACTGTGTCCCAACTTATTATTACCTTCAACAACTGCTGGATGAAGAGACACGTTTCTCCGTAAGCTCATATCTCCGTGCAGCTGTCCGTTCACGTGGCAAAATGCCTTTTTAAAACATATCAGTTGCATTTATCTTTCATCCATGGTGTATACTCCCTGGGCTTTCTGGTCTTTGTAAAGGGTGGGTTATTTGATCTTGCACTTCAGCACTTTTCCAGTTTTAATATATTTTACATACCCTGTTGCGTTTTTCAGTAGTACGGCCAATGAGCTTCTGTTTAATTGGTGTGATATGTATTTATTGCATGTATGATTTTATGAATGTTTGTCAACTAAACAAAGTTTAATAAATTGAACTGAAACTGAACTACATAATTGTACATGTTTTTGCTCTTGTAAATTCTTGAATATATAAAAACATTTCCAGTACGTTGTGTATATATATACATATATATTTTTGCACAGTCACTCTTCCCGCAGACTTATCCCCCTTCGTGTTGCTCTTGTTGCAGAAATACAGGTACCAAACATCTCAGAATACTTCATTCTTGATGGTGTCACGTTCTCTACTAAGAAACATTCATTACGAAATACACCGCCAGTTGGGCATTGATACACTGTTTTTTGCATTACATTTCTGCATATTCCAAGCTCACTTGTGGGGCACAGACTCCCTGTCTGATGATTTCGAGGATAACTAGGTAGAATCCCCACCTGAAAGATGTGTAAGTAAGTCCTGATTCTGGCAGTTAGGGCTGGACTGTTCCCACAGGAGATGGGGCAAGACTGATTTGCAAGGAATGGGTCCAAACTGAGGTGGCATGGTTGGTAAAAAACAATAAACTGGGATGCAGCCTGAGTGATAGCCAGTACTACAAATTAATTCAAGCATTCCAACCATCACTTTGTTTTTGTTGCCCTAAGTGTAATGGGTATTCCCAGACGTAGGTTCCGTGCACACTGTGCCACTGGAACCAAGGGATACCTGGTTGATGAGCCCTAATCAGTGCAAGTCCAGTCCTGGGTTTCCAGAGGCCTGGTTCAGGGCTGATGTGCAATTCTCCTCATACCAGATGGGTCACTTATTCCTTCTCCAACTGTTCCCAATACCCCTCCTGCCACTGCCCCTCATCCCCACACTCCAGTTGTCCACAAAAGAATGGTACGTTTGATTGTAGAAGAAAATATGTACATATTTGGGCATACTTTAGTTGTATAGAGGACACTTTGGCTGTTACACTAAGTGGTAAAGGAGCCTGGGATAACATGAGCAGGGAGAGGTGCACAGGTGGGTGATATGATGGTGGATTGTACCGGCCAGTGCAGGATTTCAAACCACTGTGGGAAGGCAAGAGTCCCAAAGCTAAGGGAATTCTAAGTGTATAGATAGGGCAAGACCTACATTGGAAGTGGTATAGTTCAAGGATAGAATTAAGCTGCCAGTCTTTGGACATCACACAGCAGAATATGTTTAAGCCAAATTTGGAAGGACTGCAAGGAAGAGGCCAGCCTGAGTTCTGGCATCATCAATCTGTAGAAAGAGGGCCATATTTTGTTTTTCAAAAGCAAGGAACTACACTGTGGAAGTTTTCTTTCCTCCTGACTAGTTCTAGGCAGAAGGACAAGTGACTTTGCAGTGGTCAACACGTTTAGGGTGACACCAAGAGCTGTGAGGAGGGAGATGCATGGAACTGAGTCAGTGCCGTAAGGGTTTGCAGGTGAGGAGCAGAACCTTATACAACTCAAGATACAGTTTAAGGTTGTTCTGTGTCATCCAAGATAGAGAGTCAGGGCTTAATCAGATGTGAGAAGGGAGAGGAACACAATCCAACTCACCAATCAGGATCTTGTCTCGCATGCCCATAACAGTCTCAGGAAGGTTGAGAAGCTGCTGAAACGTCAAGTAGAATCAGCAGATAGGAGATCCTCTATGACACACAGGGAATGACTGACTACAATTACCAAAGCTGTTTCTGTGCTGTGCCTGGGTCTGAAACCCCACTGAAACATTGGACATTGTCACTGATTAAATTCTTTTGTGTGGAGGGAACACAGGTTCTCAAAGTCTTTGCAAGAAAATAGAGATTTCCGATGGAGAGGTAGTTGTCCATCATAGGAGTAGCACTGGGCTCCTACCTAAGTCTTGGGCCTCCCTACCTTCATCAGGGACCTATTCATTAACAGAGAGTTAGTGATGAAGAGCCAGGATGGAAGACAGCGAGCGTCTGATATTGTAGCTGGTTAAACGAGCATGAGGTGGGAGGAAGACTTGCAGCATCAGCAGCTTTAGGGTTAAGGTAAGGGCTAATGTTGAGGATAGGCTAGGGTACAGGCAAGGGCTAGGATTCATGTCAGCTTTTGGAATAGGGTTAGAAAGGGTGAAAAAGAGTATGGTTTAGGTTAGGGCATCATGCTACGTAGGTTTGCCTATGGTTAAGACTGAGGGTTAAAGTGCAGTTAATGGTATATTCAACATTAGGGCATTCTATAGCATGGGCTCTCCATCAAGAATAGCCTAATGGTAAATATAAAAGAAATTGTGCGAGTTTGATTTCTTGATTACGGGGTAGTGATAATTACGTTCTTTATTACAGCAATCTTCATTTTCACCTAGGTCCAGTTTACCTATGGAGTACCTTGTCTTGTTCTATTTCCCTGATTCCATTACATGAGCACTGGCCGTTCAAGCCCTTCGTCCCCAAGTAGGACCAAGATATCTTCTAACAAATTGACTAGAAAGAAGCAAATACTCTTGCTGAACTCATTTGATCCTTCCACATTTTCTTCCACTCCAAAGGCCTTTGGTTGTTTGCCTAATTTGTGGCCCAGCATCACATTTCTGCAAATCACTGGTAACTACTACAAGGCTTGTACAGACCATGGTGTTCTTATTCGAGCCCTTGTCCACAATCATGGCCCTCGCTGCAAGCTTCAACTATCTTTCTGTGATTTTATCTTCGGACTTGCTCTGACTGCTAAAATATATTATTTACAGTCTACACACCTCAGAGTAGGGATCATTAATACCAGCTTGTTGCCTCCAATTTAGTCTCATTTTGTTTAGCTTCTTTGAATTAAAAGAAGGTTTTTACAGTGCACCTAGCCTGCCACCTTCATACCTGCCAGTGACAGTAAATGATGTACACTTTGCCCCCTCACCTGGTGTTACTGCCAGTCTCTTTACCCCCGCCCTGTCACCGGCCGGATACGTAGTGCTCCTGTATTTCTTCCTCTATCACTTAGTCCTGGACTGAAGTAGGGCCGCAGGGTGGGGGGGGAAGGAGACCCCGGAGAAGGTGAAGAGCTGAGACCGGTCATCCACATTGTAAACCGAGAACCTGCCCGCCTCATATTCCAGGAAGAGACCCACAGCCTGGAGTTGCGTCGCAAGCGCGACGCAGCTCCAGCAATGCTCTGGGGGGCCCTATCTGCACAATACTGCGTCAATCCTTACGCATGCTTTAAGTAGGGGCAGGGTTTTGACGCAGCATGGGCTCAAAAGTGACTGAGTGAAATCTTGTAGATTTCTCTCAGCCACTTTTAGGAGGAGTTCCTGCACCGGAACGCCCCCCCCCCCTGCACAGGAACGCCTACATGTGGCGCAGGGTTTTACAACGTGACGCATCTCCCAGATGCGTCACGTTGTAAATACCCCGCACCATGGTGCAGGATTTGCGCCGCTGCTGCGTCACAAAAGTTGAATTCAGTTAGCTGGACATCATAAATATATAATGATAACAACGCACACGGGGGTTTCTTTTGTGATTTAAACACAATAATTTTTATAGTTTTATCCAAAGTAAAAAGAGTACAAAAGAGACATAAATTAAAGCAATATATCATGAAAACAGGGGACGGAGTTAAGTCCTCATTTCATCTAGATACACACATCTATTCCTGATTAGTTTGAACAGAGATGAAGCTCTTTTTTAGCATACAATCTACTGTGCATAGCAGATAAGCTGGAATTAGATGGTAAAGTCGACGTTTCGGTCTTGGGTGGTGTCAATCCGTCAGACCATCTTCAGGACAATGATTGCTTAAACAAGGACTCCTAAACAATATAATGCAAATAGTTACAAGAATGTAAACATAATTGCGCTAACAAATCAATGTACAAAGTTTAAAACTCAGACTTCAACCCGTGTGCGAGCAATAAGGTTGTCAATATCGTTTATCAAGAAAAGAATTGCATCTAACATCTAATATTGAAAAAAAGCTATTGTCTTTCAATCGTATAGACCAATTGCTTTCTATAGTAATACATGATTTTTATCAATGGCCATGCTTACTTAGAGGTCTCAGTAGCGTTCTCACGTAACTTTGTTTAAAATCATGTGGGTATTTACACTGCAAGTCAAAAAAACATAATTCAGTATTTATTCGATGAGATTTGTCATGCTGTGTCAAAAAGATAGTAGATCATATCCTACCATGTAGAACTTGGCATCAGCAATTGCCAGATCGTATTAATGCGGGAGTCAATCCTGCCGTGGTTTTATTGCTGTACAATGGAAATAAATAGTAATATATTATCTATTCATTCACCTGTATGTCGTTTCTAATTCTGACTTAGTTTGTAAATTCCATTCGCAGTAATAATAGTGTGGGTCTTTTTAGAAACCCGATTATCTGCTGAGTCATTGACAATTTGTGTAATTATTGTCAATGAATTAAATTGTTCTTAACGCTTAAATGAATTTTGGTCATCATATAAGCAGCACAGAAAAGAAAGTGCTGCAGTCTAGGAGTAAGTGCCTAACTAGTCTACTTCCCAACAAAACAATGGTGGACTTGTCACAAATTAATGGACTTTTTTCGAGAAAGTTTTACTGTGTTCATCGTTGTTTTAAAAGAACCTCGATTTAGATAAATCAGTTGAGACTATACTCAAAGATCATACAAAGATAATGTTTTATGTGCGTATTGCTGACAGAGTACGTCACTGACCTATCTGTGGGCAGTGAGTAAATTAAAATATGACTTACTTTTCTGTCGTTAGTCTTCAGAATGCGAATATGGTCCGTCTGAATCGAGACCGCCTAATTGTGCACTGCGCTGTCATGTGCTTTTAAGGAATGGCTGTAGTTGCAATTCAACACAGCTGAGAGCTAGAAAGATAAACAAAGTAGCAGCGTTAGACTAAAGCGGCCACTTGTTGCGGTTCTGTGTAAACTTAAAAACTGCATTATCGCTAGAGTGTGTGGTAGATTTTTATCATCACACATTTAGCGTAGACAAGTTGATGTAATTAAATGATGGAAACATAGTTGCCCGGTTTCCCAGTGTACCATTAGAAAATGTTTGAAACAATATACAATCGCATAGAGAGTTATCTCGCGCTGATTGTTGTTTGAGTGGGTCTTTACTTGTTATTTAAGATAAAACAAGAAGTCATACATATCCACTGTTTGGAGTGCGCAAAATTTAGCAAAAAACGCATCGTTGATTAGCCAGTGAGCAGTGCATAGGTTACAGACAACTTACTATTATGACGTTAGTCTTCAGAAAACAGATGGGGGTCCGCCTGCATCGAAACAGCCTAATTGTGTGTTACGCTGTCAAGTGCTTATAAAGGCTGCCAGTAGCAGCAATTCGACACAGCTGAGAGTCAAGGAAATAGACAAGGTATCTGTATCAAATGACGGCGGCCATCTTAAAGAATCTTGTATACAATTGGTAACTATGCTGTCACTGTGGTATATCGTTTGTACTGGCAATTGCGGCTGACCGAGTGTATTAGCTAATGGATGTGTATTGGCTACAGAATGAGATTGTCAGAGGCCGAACATTAATGTAATCCGGTCATACTCCGCTCCACGAAACATTGAGATTCTTGACGTTAGATTGCGGCCGCCATTTTGGAGTGTCAAACGTCACTCAAAGATTACATTGTTATTTAATGCTTGTTTATAGCATTACTTAGAGACAATTTCTGGGATTGTGACTAGGTGGAGAACGGTTGTGACCCGCTACACAAAAGCGAGCTATTGATCATGTTTCAAATTATCCTGTAGCTAGGTACTGACTGTCAGTATAAGATCTACTTCCATGACCAAAAGATGTGAGAAAATAATGAATGTGTGTAAAACATTTCGATTGCGTGTTAATATTTATCAAAGATACATATCAAATACATCAACCGTGTATCTATAACAGTAGGTATTGCATGAAGTTTCTTGGACATAAATGTAGGTATCCTGCCTATATCCATTCTATTTCTCACAGTGTATTAAACAAAAGCGTAGTTGGGTGATATAATATCAAATCTACATTGTTATCAACATCACGAAGAGGTACTGTGTTGATCAACCATCAGACCAATAGTGGTTGTAATTCGCTAACATTCAGATGTTCAGTCCTGGACATTGTACATGAGAAGGGACAGCTACATTGATAGTATTTACATAAACAAGTGACATAATGAATGTAGCTAACTTAATGAGCAATACAATAACATGAGTCTATGGAGTGCGAAATTAAGTAGCCGTGCCTGAAACTGGATAGAGCCGTGGGGACCTGGATCAGAAACCCTGCTCTTCAAAGATGGCAGTGGAATGCTACTGTCAATTAGGGTGTAAAACCTGTAATTCAAATGATAGACGGATATCAACGGCTAAGACAGGCCAGAGAGTGCCACTCAGTGGCAGAGTTCAGACCTGGCCTGGCTCTGGCCTGTCTTAGCCGTTGATATCCGTCTATCATTTGAATTACAGGTTTTACACCCTAATTGACAGTAGCATTCCACTGCCATCTTTGAAGAGCAGGGTTTCTGATCCAGGTCCCCACGGCTCTATCCAGTTTCAGGCACGGCTACTTAATTTCGCACTCCATAGACTCATGTTATTGTATTGCTCATTAAGTTAGCTACATTCATTATGTCACTTGTTTATGTAAATACTATCAATGTAGCTGTCCCTTCTCATGTACAATGTCCAGGACTGAACATCTGAATGTTAGCGAATTACAACCACTATTGGTCTGATGGTTGATCAACACAGTACCTCTTCGTGATGTTGATAACAATGTAGATTTGATATTATATCACCCAACTACGCTTTTGTTTAATACACTGTGAGAAATAGAATGGATATAGGCAGGATACCTATATTTATGTCCAAGAAACTTCATGCAATACCTACTGTTATAGATACACGGTTGATGTATTTGATATGTATCTTTGATAAATATTAACACGCAATCGAAATGTTTTACACACATTCATTATTTTCTCACATCTTTTGGTCATGGAAGTAGATCTTATACTGACAGTCAGTACCTAGCTACAGGATAATTTGAAATATGATCAATAGCTCGCTTTTGTGTAGCGGGTCACAACCGTTCTCCACCTAGTCACAATCCCAGAAATTGTCTCTAAGTAATGCTATAAACAAGCATTAAATAACAATGTAATCTTTGAGTGACGTTTGACACTCCAAAATGGCGGCCGCAATCTAATGTCAAGAATCTCAATGTTTCGTGGAGCGGAGTATGACCGGATTACATTAATGTTCGGCCTCCGACAATCTCATTCTGTAGCCAATACACATCCATTAGCTAATACACTCGGTCAGCCGCAATTGCCAGTACAAACGATATACCACAGTGACAGCATAGTTACCAATTGTATACAAGATTCTTTAAGATGGCCGCCGTCATTTGATACAGATACCTTGTCTATTTCCTTGACTCTCAGCTGTGTCGAATTGCTGCTACTGGCAGCCTTTATAAGCACTTGACAGCGTAACACACAATTAGGCTGTTTCGATGCAGGCGGACCCCCATCTGTTTTCTGAAGACTAACGTCATAATAGTAAGTTGTCTGTAACCTATGCACTGCTCACTGGCTAATCAACGATGCGTTTTTTGCTAAATTTTGCGCACTCCAAACAGTGGATATGTATGACTTCTTGTTTTATCTTAAATAACAAGTAAAGACCCACTCAAACAACAATCAGCGCGAGATAACTCTCTATGCGATTGTATATTGTTTCAAACATTTTCTAATGGTACACTGGGAAACCGGGCAACTATGTTTCCATCATTTAATTACATCAACTTGTCTACGCTAAATGTGTGATGATAAAAATCTACCACACACTCTAGCGATAATGCAGTTTTTAAGTTTACACAGAACCGCAACAAGTGGCCGCTTTAGTCTAACGCTGCTACTTTGTTTATCTTTCTAGCTCTCAGCTGTGTTGAATTGCAACTACAGCCATTCCTTAAAAGCACATGACAGCGCAGTGCACAATTAGGCGGTCTCGATTCAGACGGACCATATTCGCATTCTGAAGACTAACGACAGAAAAGTAAGTCATATTTTAATTTACTCACTGCCCACAGATAGGTCAGTGACGTACTCTGTCAGCAATACGCACATAAAACATTATCTTTGTATGATCTTTGAGTATAGTCTCAACTGATTTATCTAAATTGAGGTTCTTTTAAAACAACGATGAACACAGTAAAACTTTCTCGAAAAAAGTCCATTAATTTGTGACAAGTCCACCATTGTTTTGTTGGGAAGTAGACTAGTTAGGCACTTACTCCTAGACTGCAGCACTTTCTTTTCTGTGCTGCTTATATGATGACCAAAATTCATTTAAGCGTTAAGAACAATTTAATTTATTGACAATAATTACACAAATTGTCAATGACTCAGCAGATAATCTGGTTTCTAAAAAGACCCACACTATTATTACTGCGAATGGAATTTACAAACTAAGTCAGAATTAGAAACGACATACAGGTGAATGAATAGATAATATATTACTATTTATTTCCATTGTACAGCAATAAAACCACGGCAGGATTGACTCCCGCATTAATACGATCTGGCAATTGCTGATGCCAAGTTCTACATGGTAGGATATGATCTACTATCTTTTTGACACAGCATGACAAATCTCATCGAATAAATACTGAATTATGTTTTTTTGACTTGCAGTGTAAATACCCACATGATTTTAAACAAAGTTACGTGAGAACGCTACTGAGACCTCTAAGTAAGCATGGCCATTGATAAAAATCATGTATTACTATAGAAAGCAATTGGTCTATACGATTGAAAGACAATAGCTTTTTTTCAATATTAGATGTTAGATGCAATTCTTTTCTTGATAAACGATATTGACAACCTTATTGCTCGCACACGGGTTGAAGTCTGAGTTTTAAACTTTGTACATTGATTTGTTAGCGCAATTATGTTCACATTCTTGTAACTATTTGCATTATATTGTTTAGGAGTCCTTGTTTAAGCAATCATTGTCCTGAAGATGGTCTGACGGATTGACACCACCCAAGACCGAAACGTCGACTTTACCATCTAATTCCAGCTTATCTGCTATGCACAGTAGATTGTATGCTAAAAAAGAGCTTCATCTCTGTTCAAACTAATCAGGAATAGATGTGTGTATCTAGATGAAATGAGGACTTAACTCCGTCCCCTGTTTTCATGATATATTGCTTTAATTTATGTCTCTTTTGTACTCTTTTTACTTTGGATAAAACTATAAAAATTATTGTGTTTAAATCACAAAAGAAACCCCCGTGTGCGTTGTTATCATTATATATTTATGATGTCCAGCTAACTGAATTGATTTCACATTGATGTTAATTTATCTTAACATGCCTATTGATTCAAATCTTTGAAACTCACAATTAACAGATCACTTTAAAATAAATCCCTTGTTGGCACATTAACCTTCTCGTATCTATTTGCCCAAGCCCTCAAGGGTATATTGGGTTTGACCCCCATCTAATATTATTAGCGTCACAAAAGTGACGCAACGGCGGCGTAAATGAGGCGCAAGTCAAACATAAATCTGCCCCAATGTTTTTAGTGTTGCGGAACCAGGTAGAAGCCCTTTTAGGTTGGCCGAGAGTTATAATGTGCGAGAGGTGAAAACGGAAGGGAATGAGGAAATGGTCTGATCAGTCTACAAGGATAGGGGGAGCAATGGTAAGCTGGTCTGGTTTAGAAATAACAAGGTCTAGAATTGAGCCCTTGACGTGTGTAATTTCTGAGCAGTGTTGGACAAGATCGTTGGCTCAGAGAAAGGTTGCAAGCTTGTTGGCAGCCGAGTCTTCCACGGAGCCCCAGTGGAGATTGAAGTCACCTAGGAAGATCTGCTTGTCGCTTTGTGAATATTGGTCACTAATGAAGTCGGTGAGTTCCTCCATGAAGGAAGAGCAGTTATCGGGCGGGTGATAGATGGCATGGAACCTGAAGGGTGAGCCGTGATGAACTTGAAGTTCTAGGGATAGGCATTCAAATGTGCGGAAGAAGATGGTGGGAAAGGCTTTAATTTGAAGGGAGTTTCTGAAGATAATCGCAACACCTCCCCCGATCTTGTCTGTTCTGTCGTTTCTGAGGATAGAGTAGTTGGTAGGTATCAGAAGATCAAACAAAGTGTGAGGGGAGTCATTAAACCAGGTCTCAGTGAGAAAGAGCATGTCGAGATGGTGGTGGGTGATAGTGTCAGAGATTTCCAGTTTGTGTTTGGTTGCAGATCTGCAGTTGTGGAGCATACAATGTAGCTCTGACGCAACTGTTTTGGTGATGGGAGTGTTTGGGCTGATAAGGGGGATAGGGATTAGATTCTTGAATGAGGGTGCCCCTAGAGAGGGAGGCTGGTAAGTTCTGATGGAAGAGATGGTCTGAATGGAGAATTGAGTAGAAATGTTAGGAGAGTGGAGGGGAGTGACGTTGGTGGTCTTATAGCTAGACAGTAAGTTGGTGATGTCTGTGGAGGACAGACTGTGGTTGGCTTTATTGGGGCGCAGGAGCAGGGAACTCCTCGGGAGGTTATTAGGGGAGGGTGATATCTTAGCACTTAAGAGTGAGATGGACGCTTCAAGCTGGGAAATGGAAGAGATGAGAGAATCAAGTTTAGTTTCCAGGGATAGGTGGGCTGAGCACGGAATGTTGGGTGGCTCAACGGTTAAGGGAGGGAGTGGAGTAGGTGAAGGAGGACAGGGGGATATGGGGGAACGGGGAGAGTGTTGGGGTGCGAGGGTCAAAGGTGGGGGAGGGAGTGAAGTAGGCGAAGGAGGACAGGGGGATGAGGGGGACTGGGGAGAGTGTTGGGGTGCAAGGGTCGAAGGTGGGGAGAGATGGTGGTAGAAAGGAGTGGATGGAGTTAGTGATATTTTTACTGGTGTTGAGCAGAGGTGAAGAATAGAGATCATAAGTAGGAGGAGAAAATTGAGAAGCAGAAAGGGAGGGCGAGAGGTGGAGGGGGAGAGGAGGGGGGTTAAGGGAAGGCCAGGGATACGGTAAGATGAGAGGAGAAGGGGCTGTACAGGGAGGGGAGGGAGGGAGGTCAATGGAAGGCAAGAGGAATGGGGAGAAGAGAGAGGGTGCAGGCCAGGTACCATGGGCTATGAAAGGTGAATGTAGGGGGACAGGCATCAGGCAGAGTTGGGGAGGTTGGGCTAAATGGTAGTTGTGGGAGGAGTGAGGGACTGTGAGGTCAAAGGGAGGGAAGAGGGCGGAATTACCAAGAGGGGAAACAGGGTTGTGAAGCATAGGAGGAGGAAGGAATGTAAGGTCAGAGGGAGGGAAGAGGATGGAATTACAAACAGGGGAGGCAGGGATGTGAGGCATAGGAGGGGGTGTAGGTTGTAGAGAGATGGGAGGCGTAAAAACAGAATTGAAGGTACGAGGGAAGGGGAAGAGCGGGAAGGGATGCGGAGAAAGGGGGAGGAAAGGGGAAGGGTAAGGCGAGTTGAACGGTAGATCAGGTTGTAAAAAAGGTGGATTAAGTAGGGGGAAATGGGTAGGAATAGGGGAGTTAAGGGGCAGGAGATGGGAATGGAGTATGGGGGAGATGCAGGATGGGGAGGGGAAGCGGGAGGTAAAGCAGACGAGGTAGGGGGATCAAGTTGGGAAGGGGGTGGAATGGGAGGGGAGGGAGCAAGAGAAGGGGGAGATAAAGGGTAGACCTGTGACTCCCGGGAGAGCGGTCTTAAGGAATGTATAGGGGTCATGGGGGGAGAAAGAGAGAAAGAAGACAAGCAAGAAAAAGAAGAAGAAGAATCGAGAGCGATCGTAGTCGCAGGGGTGGGACGAAGGGAGTGGAAGAGGTGGTCAAAGAGAGAGAGACAGGAGTCTGTAGCTTGGATCATGACAGTGCCATTATTATGAAGTGTAATGGTGAGAGAGCCATTAAAGCAAGCGGAGGGAGACATTTTTAACCGCTTCCCATGTGTGAAAGAAGAGGAGGAGGAGACGTTGAAGGAATTGAAGAAGCTGGAGGACCAGGAAGGGATGTCGTGAGTGAAGAAAATGAAGTCATTTTTTATCTTCCCTAGACGCCCATTATGGAATACTAAACAAGTATAATAAGAGGGGGCGCATATTCCGGAAATCGAGTGAAAATAAACCAACAGGAGTGAGGTTAGATCAGGACCAAAGGAGATCCCTAACGAGGCTAAAAACAGGCGGGAAGGTAGAGGGGAGAAGCAGCATCTGAATATTTTAGGGGAAACCAGTGCTAAATACACGAGTGTCATTAGTGGAGATCTCGATTGTTCCAGTAAGGTGGAATGTGGAGAGTTGTCATATTCAAGTTAGCTGCCACAGTAAGAGGATAGACCATTCCTCATTCTGTTTCCATTATTTTAGACTAAGAAGTTTTCATTTTGGACAAGGGGGATAGCAGCAATAGAAGGGGGCAGTGCAATAATATCAGATATGCCAATGATGACCTGGTCAGAGGGGAAAGGATTCAGTATAGTAACCAGCACAAGGTCCAGTGCTGTATGAGTTATCAGCGCGTCACCAGAGAGCGGAGGCGAGAACAGGTGTACTGAAGGTGACTGCTGTGGTCCATATTGAAGTCTCATAGAATGATTAGATGAGTGGTTGGTATCAGTGATTCAAGGACATGGACAAGTTCTTCAAAGAAAGAACCTACTGTACCTGGATTGTAATAGCGAGTACGAGACAAGAACTTATGGGTCAAGCAGGAGACACAACAAAAACTGAAATGACACACTGTCACAGATAAGGCACTTCCGACTAAATATAACAAAAAACAAAGGATGGGTTAGGAATTCCCTCCTGGAGACCAGGAGCCAACCCCTGTACAAGGGAATACACTTACACAAAAGCGAGGACAAAATAGTACGCTTACCAGACACAGAGCCCAAGAATAGAAAACATAGCCAGCATTAGACAGGAACCTAAGAGTTGAAACAAGGAGGCAGGAGCGAGCCATTCAAGGAAAAACTGTAGAACAAACAAGCAAGTCAACCACAAGGATTCTAGGAACTAGCAAGAGACTGCAACTTCAAGGGAACTAAAGAATGAAAGAGAAACACTGAAAAGAGAACACAAACAAGAAGCAGAATCTAGAAGACTGGGGAGAAAATCTGCGAGCTGTGACAAACAATGGAATAAGCAAAGATAATCTATAAGAAGAACAGAGGGAACAAACATGTAATAATTACAAAGGGATCAACAAAGGGGGCCCTCGAGACTTGGGCTGCAAGATGACCATCACTGAGTGAGGCTCAGCCGGCCTGGTAAACAATTCAATAATTTTTCAACAAATGGGCTGACATCTGGACCTGCATGCTATGGGGTGCGTCCTGTGGGGTGACTGGGCAGCAATTAAAACAGTCTGCAACCTGGACGGTGGGTCACTGAGAGGCCAGCAGCTACATGTGAGCTGTGCACCACTCTGGGCCTACTGTAGTGGAGAGACACGGTACACAGAGAGCGCAGGTGAGCAGGGCTTTGCTTTTACTGCGGCATCAATCCATTCTGTGAGACTGTGCCTGAAGCAGCTGAGTGTAGGCCTGCCTCTGCCCACCACCTTTGTGTCTGCCCAGCTTGCGTGGAGAACGGTTGTCTTCCGGTGACCCTTGGCCTAGGCCCACATGACTGCGGCCTACCCGTGTCCTGAGAGGCGAGGCTTCAGACCAGGACAGTCTCCTAGTGCCCCATATTCACTGCTCTGCCCTCCCTCCTGGGGCACGAGGATTGTTTGTCGCAGCCGTCAAGCGGCATCTGTGGCCTGTGGCCTCCATATGCTGATTAGGCCTGATTCCTACTGCTGACAAGTGGAGCAGCTACTGCCTGAGGTCCCTGGCCTAAGTCTATGCGACTGTGGCCTGCCCATGGCCCTGGGAGGCAGACTGCTGGCCTGGAGACATTTTTCTGGCACCTTGTACCTGCTAACCCACCATCCTTGCTGGAAGCTAAGATCAAATGCGACAGATCCCCTCCGAATTTAGGCACCACCCCACTGCTCTGGGATGATGAATACTACGCCACTACATTGCCTGCGGCTTGGGGACGAGCCCATTTTGATAGCCTATTCCTTGTCCCCTACACCTTGACCTGCTTGTGCCCCCTGTGAGTCAGGGGAGAGGTGGTGCCCCTATCTCATTGATGCGGCTGATTGCCCCGAGAATCTGCAATGAAGATTACACGACTGGAGCCTTCACCCTTTACCACCTGCCTGACAAAAGTGAAAAGGAGACAAGCACCAAACCATGTTGGGGGGATATTCACAAGAACGTGTGATAACTACCGCAAGAGTAGCGTAACGCAACTCTTAACATCGCAGCCTATCGCTGGAAAATAATCCTGTGTCAACGTTGAATTCACAAGGAGGCCCCATGCGATAGTTTGCCGAATCCGCGGCCGATGCCCGCTATACAACCACTTAGACAGAGATAAAAACACAAACTTCAACTCCAAAAAACCTGCGATGGGCTAAAGCGCGATAAGAAAACTGTGACAACCAGCGCGAGGGCAGCAATACTCATGCGTAATGCGGGAAAAAGCACAAGAACAGCATACGGAAAATGCCAATGAACAAAATACATAAACAGCGGAGTACCACGGATGCACCCTGGCCGACTGCAGAGGGCAACATGTACACCACAACATCCAAGCACCGTGGAAGAACAGAACCGACAGGCACACCTCATGAAAGAGACAAGTGGCAGACAAATCAGAGCCCTCCACATCTGAACAAAGGACACAACTGGTTCCGCAAATGTGCACAACATGGCAAATCACATCTGAAACCGCAGGAAAATGTAACATGACAATGTACAAGTGCAACCTGTAACCTGCAAATATGTTTTAATCACACATGCAGTGCAATTGGACATCTTCTATCGTCCCATGAGTGCCATGAATGGCCACAATGTGACCTGCTCATGAGAGGTAAGTGTCAATGATGGAGTTTCTACGAGCCTTCCTGCTGCAGTGGGATGTGGGCCACCTGCCCCATCGTCAACATCATCGTCCTGTACCTCTGGAACTGGGATCCATGGGGCATTGGTGCGTACACAGATGTTGTGCAACACAACATGCAACGATCATCTTGCACACAATGTCCAGGCTGTACAGGAGCTTTCCACCTGTGCCATCCAGGCACCTGAAACGTGACTTCAACACGCCAAATGTGCGTTCAACGATGCCCCTGGTGCACATGTGGGCCGCATTGTACTGCCTCTGGGTGGGTGGCCAGGTCTCGGAGGGGTGTCATCATCCAAGGGCAGAGTGCATATCCTTGATCACCTGTGACTGTGCAGGGAGAAAAGAGTCAATACTTGGTTCGCAGGATGTGATGGCAGGCCCACTCATACAGTGACGCCTGTGCTGGCTGCGTGTGAGGTGAGAGTGAGACAGCCCTCAGGGAGTAGCTGGTGCTGGCAACAACTCCAATAGTCATCATGCACTCAGAAATGAAATGTTAGTACAACAAGGGGGAATTACGCAAGTCGCCAAGGCTAGTGGCCCTGGATGCACGGCGGCTGACACGGGCCCAACTCCATGGGACGCTGACCTGCGGGAGACTGGAGTAGGGTCATGAGGGCAGAGCAGGGCCTCACGTGTGTCATGGGTGCCTTCAGTGGAGCGTCACAGGTGAGAATGGGAGTCCTACCCCCATAGCATGATGCAGGGGGCACATGCCAGCTGTGCCCGGCAACATAGTGGATATGAATGCCACAGACCCAGGCCATACACCAAGTCCGTACCTGTCCGTTGCTTAGGACAACCCCCAGGCTCAGACACCAATGATGTTCCACCGGAGGATGACGGTCACTCATGGCGCACAGGGTTAGTGGCACCACGTGTCGCAGGCCTGCGATATGGAATTTTGCCTCACTGATCGAAGGGAGTCTTGTGCCACGGACTTTGGATCACTGCCATTCAGGACTCAGGACACTGTTCCACATGTGGGACCTACTGGGCCGAAGAGGATGACGGTGGGGCATGTAAATTACTAAGGAGTGATGTGGACCAGCGTCGGGGGCCAGCGATGGTCTGTGGAGGCTGCAGAGGTCATGGGACTGGGGATTAGTGCTTGCATCCGCACGTGTTGGGCCCTCATTGACACACAACGGTGTTGGCAGGTGAGCAGTGCAGCACTGGTGCGCTAGGGTGGGCAGGCCTGGTCTGTGGATCAGCGTCCTGGGGTGCAGCAGGCTCACAGGGTCGCAGGCCCTGCTGCTCACGGCATCAGCCTCGTGGCAGGCCGCGCGGCGCCACACTGTCAGTGACGTTGGCCTTCCTGGGAGTAGACCACGCCCTGCGCAATGGGGTTTGTCACCATACCCTTGCGCAGCCCTAGCGTACTCAGGGCCAAACCACTAGGCACACGCACACAGGGGGGGGACGCAGCGTGCTACCCTTCCTTTATCTGTCCCACGGCCTGAGTTGACATGGTTGCTTCCACTGCTCACTACTCTCCAGGCACCAGCAGTTGAGGTCTGCATTGACATATCAGTTGTTTGCATTCCCATGTCTGTCATGCACATCCATGCCTCACTTTTCACTGTGTACATTCCCACTCATGGGTCACTTGCATCCTCACACATGGCTGCATTCCGCTTCGCCACATGTTCAGCTGTTGTGTGGCTGTGCTGCCATGAAATTTCTGTGTTTGGTGCAGGGGTAGCCCAGGATGACCATGGAGTGGTGTTGTCGTGTCTGGTAGGTGGTCGTGTAGTTTGACATGTTGTATGTGGATTGGTCACGTGTGCATTCCCACAGTTGTGCGTTGTGTGTTGGTGACTTTGGGGTGTGTGATGTGATGATTTGGCACTTACCAACGAGCAGTCCCGTTCCATATGTGACATCCTGGAAGCGCTGGTTGATGACGGACTGTCTGAAGATGAAGGAATCATTCACACTGCCTGGGTAGTTGGTGACTACATTGGTGAAGAGTCCCCGGTGGTCCACTATATCCTGCACATTGATGGAATGCTGATGCTTTCTGTTGCGGTAGTGGTGTGCAGTATCCGCAGGGGGCACAAGTGGGACATGTGTGCAGTCGATTGCCCCAACACGGCTGGGAATCCTTGCTTTGTCTCCAGCTGTTCCTGCGCAGTGTTGGGGAAGTGAAGGTACTGGGGTATGAAGCTGAGGATGGCATCCAGGACAGGTGTGATGAACTTTGATAGGGCTGGCTGTGAGACCCCTCCGACTCTGGCAGTTGTTGGTTGGTAGGTACCAGAGGCCAACAGGTGCAGCACAGCCAGCAGCTTTGACAGCTGAGGGATGTTAGTTCTACGCTGTGTTGCGACGTCAGCCTGTGGGCGATGTGGGTCATGATGCGGAGGATGGTTGCCCTTTTGAGCCTGTAGTGGGCAATGACTTCCTCAGGCGTTAGGTCTGTGAGACTGGTGCATTTTCGGTGGGTCTGCTGTCTCTCTTTGCGCTGCCTCTGTGGTGGCGGGGCGGGTCCGGGTCCTGGGGGAGGTGGGGGTGGGTGTTGTGGCCCTGTTGGTTCTCCGAGCTGCATGATTTGTAGCTCCTTGCCATCGTTAGTTCTTTGGGTGTGGCTGTGTGCGGTGCTCCGTTGCCTACTGCAGATAGTCATCCGTCTTTACACCTGCTTGAGGCAGGTGTTAAATACCTGCGGCTACCGCAGCTTATGGCCTGTTTTTGGTTTGCTTCGCACATCTGGCAGTTCGTTGTGAAAGTGGTGGTGTGGTTTTTTCGTGTGTTTTTGCATGGGAACGCGTACTCTGCATCTCATTAGCGATAGTTGTGGGGGTCTTCTGAGGCGATGTTTTTGCGGGTGCTATCGCGGGTAAACCGGCACTGTGGGCTGTTAACATCAGCTTGTGAATGGGGCGATCGAATTATCGCAACTTTGGCTGCAAAAAAGCACCGTTAATTCGGCGATAGCTCCTTGTGAATATCCCCCACGGTGTTTGACGAAATTGCCCTCCAGGCACAATCTCTGCAACCTATTTGCCTTTCCCCATACACTCAATTCACAGTTTTCAGCGGTGGTGGTTTTCCTAGACACGCAAAGGACTTTAAACTCTATAGAGTGGCCATTCTTGTTAGCTCTGCTGCAAAAAATAGGCCTCAGCTCTTACTTCCTGCCACGGATTATGCTCTTATATTGGCCCCCCACAGCAAGACTGCAGGTAAACGGTGTGGTGCAGGATTCCATAGCGATAAAAAGAGGTACATGATAGGGATACCCACTCACTCTCTCTAATCTTATATGCTATAGACATGGAGTCACTTGCGGCATAAGCTTTGTATTTAGGAGAATAGTCATCTACGTGTATGCTGATGATGTCACTATTTATGTAAAAACCCCTGTCCAGAAGCTAGTGCCTATGCTGCACAAACGTATACAATTTGGCACCTTAACTGGAATCACGAATTTGCCATTGACTGATGCCATGGGGAAATTCTCTATGGAGCACCCTCTAGAGAGGGTGGGTGAGACAGTTTGCTATCTGGGAATCCAGATCAGCAGAGCTATGTCACTTCTCTGTCGGGAGAATTATGCGAGAGCCACAACGTGGCTAGAAGAAAGGATACCAAAGTGGAACTACCTGCCTCTGACCCTCGCAGGGAGTTTAACAATTTAAAAAATGGTGGTCCTCCAAAAATACATTTACCTGTTTGCCAACATTCCCATGCCACCCACTAGATCCTTCTTTAACAGTGTTCACTCCCTCTTGGTTCAACCGGCGTGGGCTAGTTGGCACCAAGATTAGCCTGGGAGGTCTTGACCCGGCCTCTGAGCAGGGTGGGATGAGCTCTCCTGATAAAGATTTCTTTTGGTGTTTGTACAAAACACTGAATTCAAAATATGAGGACACAGAAATATCATAAAAAATTATTGTGGTTGAAAAATATTGTGGTGCAAAAATATTGTAGTAAAAAATATAGTTTTTTAGGTAAGTAATATCGTTTTTAAGAATATCTATGTTTTAATATAGTTTTCAGTAATATAAATGTAAAAAATATAGTTTTTCGAATTATTTTAATGTGTTTTAGTTTTAAAAATTAATTGTATATGTTACAATTGTTTGTATAATTGATATAAACTTTTTAACAAACAGTTTGTATTTTGAAGTGATTTAGAATATTTTAATTGTTAATATTAATTTATAGCGGCATAGCAGGTTGTTGGGTTTGTAGGCAGAAAGGGTGGGAAGATTATTAAGCAAAAATTAACAACTAGCGATTGTCAATTATTTAATTGATGAATTATGGAAAGTGTGTAATATTTATTTTAGTTATATTTTCGGTGTAGGCTGCTGGTTTTGTAGGGGTATAGGATGGTAAGTTAATTATGTAACAGTTCATTAACAATTAATTATGAGTTTTAAACAATTATCAATTATGTAAATTGTGCAATACTTATTTTAGATGCGGGCTACTAGATTTGTAGGGCTACAGGATGGGAAGGTGGTAACAATTAACAAATATTACAATTATTATTTGATGATTAATTATTTAATTGACTATTAGTTATGTAAATTGTTTAATACAGATTTATTTTAATTATATTTTAGATGTGGACTGCTAGCTTATAGGGATAGAGGGTGGTAGGTTACATAAAATTAAATCAAATTCAATTATTTTTACATTATTTGTTGTTTGACTGCTAACTATGTAACTTTGTAAGTTAAGTTATCAATAATTGTATAATTGTTCTACTATTTCATTTTGTGACTCTTAGCATTTATATGTGTATTACCTATATATTTTTAAGTGGTGGTTTTTACTTTTAATGGCATGAGTTGGTTTGGAAAACAAATATATATGTATGTTTTAAATAAATTATATTATAGGTCATTTATTAATTGGTAATTAATGTAATTTATTTAAAATGTATAGTTTTTTCATAAATTTCATGGTATTTGTGACAGCTTGTTTGTGCTATGATATTTTTTGTTTGACTTGCTTTTTAAGTATTAATTGAGATTTAATATATTACGTTTTGGTAGTTAGGAAAGATTAATTTATTACATGTAATTTGACTTTTTCCTTTCTTCTTACTTTAATTATTAAATTGTGTTTATTTTTGAATACATATATATTTTTTAGATGTTAATTAATAATTATTTTAAAAGTATAATATTATTCCCACATTAATAGGGTTATTCCTTTATGTAATGTGTTTGAAGAGAAAGACTTTCTTTACTGTGGCTTACAGTTGAGTAGGAATAGGAAATCTAACCACTTAATAGTTCTGTATTTTTCCTATTGTTGCATTGACTGGAGAAGGAATAGTAAATCTAACCCCTCCGAAGTCCAACACTTTCCCTACTGCTGTGCTGTTTGGAGTGGGAAAAGTAAATCTAACCCGTCCGAGTCCAGCGCTTTCCATTCTGTTGCACTGTTTGTGGGAATAGTAATTTTAACACCTTTGAAGTCCAGTACTTTTCCTACTGCCGTGCTGATTGGAGTAGGAATAGTAGATATAACCCCTCCAAAGTCTAACGCTTTCTCCACTGTTGCCTAAACTGGAGTGGGAATAGTAAATGTAACCCCTCCGACACTTTCCATATCTTTGCGCTGACTGGTGTAGGAATAGTAAATGTTACCTGTTCATAGTCAAGTACTTTCCCTACTGCTGCACAAACTAGGGTAGGCATTGTAAATCTAACCCCTCTGAAGTTCTACACTTTCCCTACTCCTGCATAAACGGCACTGGGAATAGTACATGTCATTTTCGCAGACTCCAATACTGTTCTGAATATTGATTAAATATATTTTTATAGTGCTATTTGTTAATTTTTATATATATATATATATATATATATATATATACAAATATATATATATATATACAAATATATATATATATATGTATATATATATATATATATATGTATATATATATATACATATATATATATATTTGTATATATATTTCTAAGGTTTATTAAATGCTAATTCCTAACTATAACGTCTGTAAAACCTATGGTTTTTCCAGTGAATTTCGAAGTTTTTTTAAATGTTAAATGGTAATTTCTTATTTTAATATTTAAAAACCTATATTTTTTCAAATTGTTTTTTAATATTTTGCAACTCTATCATCCTTTTTTAAACGTTACAAATTATGTGATCTTTTATATCTTCCCCACAAAATATTTATATCTTTTTTTTTGGGGAGAAAACTACAGTTCCGTACCCATCAAAAGCATTAAGCATTTGCACAGCCACCGATAATGCGTGCTGTAGACAGGCCGTACAAGAAGCAATATCTGTTGCCATCAACACTCCATCATCTGCAATACCGACTCAATCTGAATTATGAACACTGCTGTCTGCAGTGTAGGCCATAGAGAGCGGTCACAAAGGACCCACAGATACGTAAAGTGACTTCACCTACCCAGTTTGTCATCAGGGAAGCAACAAAAGAGTCTGCAAAGCCTGCAATGATACATATGCTTGGTGCAGACAGTACACACTGGAGCAATGTCTTTTCCTACAGGACTACCTCATCTACAATAGCGACTCAATCTCAATTGTGAACACTGCTGTATGCAGTGTAGGTCAGAGTGAGCGGTCACAAGGGCCCACAGCCACATGGCATTCACTTGAGCTCTACAGTTTGCAATACACAAACTAAAAAAAAAACGTGTGCAGAGCCTGCAATGATGCATATGAGTGGTGCAGACAGAGCGCATTGGAGCAATATCTTTTCCTACAGGACTGCATCATCTACAATACCGACTCAATGTCAAATGTGGACAGAGAAGTCTGCAGTATAGGCCAGAGAGAGCGTTCACCAAGGGCCCACAGCCACGTGGAATTGACTTGACCTCTACAGTTTGCAATACACAAAGCAAACAAAATGTGTACAGATCCTACAATGATGCGTATAAGTGCTGCAGACAGAGCACACTGGAGCAATGTCTTTTCCTACAGAATTACCTAATCTACAATAGCGACTCAATCTCAATTGTGAACACTGCTGTATGCAGTGTAGGCCAGAGTGAGCGGTCACAAGGGCCCACAGCCACATGACATTCACTTGAGCTCTACAGTTTGCAATACTCAAAGAAAAAAAATGTGTGCAGAGCCTGCGATGATGCATATCATTGGAGCAGACAGAGAGCATTGGAGCAATGTCTTATTCTACAGGACTGCATCATCTATAATACCGACTCAATGTCAAATGTGGACACTGAAGTCTGCAGTATAGGCCAGAGAGAGCGGTCAGTAAGGGCCCACAGCCACGTGGCATTGACTTGAGCTCTACGGTTTGCAATACACGAACCAAAAAAAAATGTGCAGAGCCCGCAATGATGCGTATGAGTAGTGCAGACAGAGCGCACTGGAGCAATGTCTTATCCTACAGGACTGCATCATCTACAATACCGACTCAATGTCAAATGGGAACACTGAAGTCTGCAGTATAGGCCAGAGAGAGCGTTCAGCAAGGGCCCACAGTCACGTAGCATTGACTTGAGCTCTACAGTTTGCAATACACGAAGCAAAGAAAACGTGTGCGGAGCCTGCAATGATGCGTATGAGTGGTGTAGACAGAGCACACTACAGCAATCTCTTCTCTTCTCTTGCAGGACTGCATCATCTACAATAGCAACTCGATCTGAATTGTGAACACTACTGTCTGCATTGTTAATTAAAAGCAGTACTCACACACACAACCATCAATACTTTTTCTCACTACCTCTTTACAAAATAAAACAACATAAATTACACAAAACTCTACAATTAATAAATCAAAACCATTCGAATTGGGATTTCATCTCTCCACAGTCTACACTATTCACTCTTCCTTTGGACTTTCAAGATAAATTTGGTAAGTTCACTAAACCTATAACTTATATAAAAAAACTTGAAGCAAGTATACTAAAACAATATTGTATATGTTTCAATAGACATTCTAATTACTTAACTACTGGATTCTGTAATTAAACAATCACCACCAATCTAAATTGTGAACCCTTCGAACTACAGTTTACACCAAATCCAGTGGTCATTCACAACTCACAGCCACATACCGTTGGATTCGGAAGCACGGAGTTGGTTGCACCTGATCAGAGGGGGTACACAAAAATCATCACAGACTTTAACTTATGACATCCTCAATCATAGAATCAAGACCCGATTTCACTGTTTGCACCTGCTGTACCACAGTATACTCCACCGACTACTGTCAACCAAGCCCAATAATCATGTGCAGCAGTTAGCTATGGAATCACAGACTGTGATGCACCTCAACACACGAACTTCTGAAAAAAACAAGTAGAAGGTAATATCGGACATCATCCATTGTGGGATCAAGACACCGTTCCACAATTGGGACCTAAAGTTGGATGAGCCTGATCGAAGAGAGTACCCTCATCTCCACTCTCAAATGCAGTTCTAATATCGTCTATTGTGGAGTGAGTACACCGTTCTACTTTTGGAACCTAGAGCTGGTTGCAGCTTGTTGAAGGGAATACCTCCATCTCCACTCTGATACAGTTCTAACATCATCCATTGTGTGATCAACATACCATTCCACTGTTGGGACCTAGAGTTGCTTGCACCTCATCGGAGGGGGTTCACAGAAATCATCACAAACTGTAACTTCTAACATCCTCAATCATATAATTAACACCCCATTTCACTGTTTGGACCTGCTCTACCGCGGTGTATTTCAGCAATACCAGTCAACTAAGCCCAATAATCATGTGCAGCACTTAACTACAGAAGCACAGAATCTGATGCACCTCAAGAGACGGAGTTGTGTGAAAAACCAGCAACAGGTAATATCGGACATCATCCATTGTGTGATCAAGACACCATTCCACTGTTGGTACCTAGAGTTGGTTGCGCCTCATCAGAAGCTATACACAAAAATCATCACACACTTTAACTTTGACATCCTCAATCATAGAATTAAGACCTCGTTTCACTGTTCGAACATGCTGTACCACTGTCTACTCAAGCAACTACAATAAACCATGCCTAATAATCATGTGCAGCAGTTAACTACAGAAGCACAGAGTCTATTCCACCTCAACGGAAGGAGTTCTGTAAAAATTAAGCAGAATGTAATATCGGACATCTTCCATTGTGGAATCAAGACAACGTTCCACTGTTGCAACCTAGAGTTGGTTCCACCTGGTCAAAGGGAGTACCTTCATCTCCACTCTCAGATGCAGTTCTAACATAATCCATTATGGCATCAAGACACCGTTCCACTGTTGGGATCCAGAGTTGGTTGCAGCTGGTCAAAGGGAGTACCTCCATCTCCACTCGCAGATGCAGTTCTAACATCGTCCATTGTGGGATCAGACACCGTTCCAATGCTCGGACCTAGAGTTGGTTGCACCTCATCAGAGGGGGTACCTTCATCTCCTCTCTCAGATGCAGTTCTAACATCGTCCATTGTGATATCAAGACACCGTTCCACTGTTCGGACCTGCTGTACCGCGGTGTACTCCACCGACTGCAGTCAGCCAACCCCTATAATCATGTGCAGCAGTTAGCTACGGAAGCACAGAGTCTGATACACCTCAACGGAGGGAGTTCCCTGAAAACTCATTAGCAGGTAATATCGGACATCGTCCATTCTGGGATCAAGACACCGTTCCACTGTTGGGACCCAGGAGTTGGTTGCAGCTGGTCGAAGGGAGTACCTTCAGCTCCACTCTCAGATACAGTTCTAACATCATCCACTATGGTATCAAAACACCGTTCCACTGTCGGTACCTGTCGGACTATTGTGTTACTATTATACAGAGCACTCCATGCTCCTGGGCCTCAGGCTGGGCTAGGAGTGCCTGTGTCGCGGAAGCCAGTGTTAATCTCAGGAGCTATCCGAGCTCGCAGACCTCGGCCCAGGACCTTTCGCCAGCATGTGGTTGGCCCTCTTTCACATTCAGCGGTGTCAAAAGGTGAACTGTGGGGCATATATGTGTTACAGCGGCCATGACGGTTTCTGAGTACCAGCAGGCTGAGAGCATCATTCACGCACCCACCTTCGCTCACATCGTCAGCCTTGTGGTGGTGTAACCTGCGCAGTCCTGGCAGACACGTTCGCCAATCCGGAAGAGCCCAAAGAAACGTGCCTCTTATTCATACCCCTACGCTAACCTTGTGTACGGCGAGCCAGCCCACTTCCCTAAATATTGGGGTGGGGGCGAGAGGAGGCACGTACGCGCTACTATTCCGTAATCTTCCCTACAGACTGTACTATCATTGTTGCGTCCACTGTCCACTTTACTCAATAGACCATCAGTGTATGTTGACATGTACATGTCTGTGCTCTGCATACTCAAGTCTGTCCGGCACATCTCCTCAAGACTTTGCATTGTATACTTTTATAATCGAGAATTACTTGCCACCTTCGCACATACTTTGCTCCCATCTCTCCCCGCATTCTGCATTGTGTGGCAGAGGTGCCATGCCATGTTTGGTTTGTGTACATGGCTAGCCACGGTTCCCACAGTACGTAGTGTTGTTGTGTCTGCTAGGTGTACATGTTGTTTGTCATGTTGTCTGTGATTATATGAAGTAGCGCGTTTATTCACAAGCCGTGGTTTCTCCCAGTTACATCTCGCTGTTTTAAAGAGGAAACAGAAGTTTTTCTCACAGGTGCAAACTGTGACCACAATGGCAGTCATTCATTACTATCCAAGAATGTCCAACTACACGGCGCTTCTAAGCTTACAGCCCCCAATCTTGCGTCCTTTCTTAGAAGGACGCCAACTCCCACAATCAGACCAACATTCACACAGCTTTCTAACATCAGTTATCTGCTTCTCAATAACATGCACTCCTACGGAATGTGAGCTGGCATACTGTACGTCCTTACTGTTTCAAACCGAGTAACTTCCTGTGGCAATGTCTATTCCCACCCACACAAACTAACTCCCAAACTTCAACTAGGCCTTCAATCCCTACTTTGAAAAGAGATTTCATTAAACAAACCAAACTGAAAGCGCTTTTGTTCACAACAGAAGTGTCCCTCACTTCTGCAAAAGAAATTTATCGACTACCGAAACCACGAACTTCAAGTAAAATACACTCCCTTTTAAATACGAACCTCCCATTACACTTTGTGAATTGTTAAACAATTTTCAACACATATCACACTCAAGGTCTGGCACACTTTTTTAACACGGTCTCCTACAGCCTTCTAACACACTTTCAAACTGTTCTTCTTTTAATACCAGTCTACATTCAGACATTTTTTCTATCATCTCTGGAATAACAGGAACAGTGCCCATAATGCTCACCCTCTTTGTGGCCATCCTACTACTAATTCTATTTCTAGAAATGGCTACACTCTCTATGGTAACAACTATGTCCGACAGACTACGCCTCTATGACAAGCTACATCAATACTGTAAAAAAAACGGAATTTTTTTTCGGCTGCCTGCCTCTATCTATTATCGGAGCTAGCTACAACATAACATTTACCTACACTTATGCAATATGCGTACAACCATCGTTTGATTGCAAAGCTTGCCCATTCGACTGGCGAATGGATGTATGCCTTGCCAACATCTCAACAATCGCTCCAGATATCCAGCAGTTAATGGAGTATCTTGAAAACCATGAACGTGATTGTTCTGGCAGCAGAGCAATGGCGAATGCAATGCAAAAAGGAATCGCAGCGCAATGGGATTTCTGCGCAGCCGCAAGAGATCTCCTGCAACGTGCGACCTTTCACAACATCGCAGATTGCCTGCCCATTCAAATTACCGCTCCAACATTCGAGGAACATTACTGTCCCTTCGAGGATATGAATTGGATTGCTTCGCTTTTCTCACACAATGGCAACAATAGCCTCTTGGAACATTACGCATCTCAAGCAGCTGAAGAACTTCTGGACTGGAATCTCCAAGGCTTGTATGAAACTCACAGTATTCTTGAATGGATTTTTATCCTTTTCCTTTACATTTTTTATAATACACTTCAATCCTACTACTTTGATATAATAACTTTCTAAGTATACTCAGACATTTGAACTCTATCCTCATTATTCCCCCTTACATCTCCAGTCTAACCAGGAATCGGTGATGTATGGCCTATGCAAATACGCTATTTACAACCTAAACCAGACACCCATTTAGAAACCACATCTATTTTATGTGCACACACCTCTCTGACTGCCTGTTATTCACAAAGCCCTTTCACACAATTTTACTCAAAGTCAGCCTCTGCTCAGAACCTCACGATAAAAATGTAAAAAGACGACTTTGTTTAGGAACTGGTTGGCACAGTGTGGTAATCATAAACTACCTTTATTTTCAGTATACAATGTATTTATTCATGTCTAATAGCTATTCTGTAGGTCACATAGAACTGTAACATATAATGTGCAATTCACTGATGCAGGAGCTTCGATTTGACTACAGCAGAAGCAATTGGAGTTTGTCTAAGCTCGATGCCATAGCTCTCTACACAAGAATGTTTTTTTGAAACAGCTAAAGACAATAATGTATGGTTTGACTACAAAGGTACCATCGAATGTGCTTCTCCGAAGCAAAATGTTTGTATTCATCCTCAAAGTTCCAATGTGGGTAGAACTAGTACCAATTCTGACACGCACCACATTGAATCTACTGTACAACAGATTGCTAACTATTCTACTATTGTTAATTTTCTGTTACAAAAAAGCACTGCCAAGGTACATAAAAAGTTTGATGACTAGATTTTGCAATTTCTTTTTTATTTCTTTCTTTTCTTAAACGATACATGTGGTAATCGTATCCTACCTATATTTTCTATATAGAATGTAGAGTCATTCAAGTGCAATAGCTATTTATTTCACATGCAACTGTAACATGTAATATACAATTCACCGATGCCGGAGCTTACGTTTGAATACAGCAGCAGAAGTGGTTCAACTTTGCATCAGCTGAATACCCTAGCTCTTGCACCAGTGGGTCCAATTATGGCACTGAAATAAAGACACTTTCTATATAATTTTCAAACTCAATCCCTTTATTACACACAACCACTTTCTTAGACACAACTCATTTTACCATTTTCCTTCTCTGGCATTGCAACATTCTGCATTATATTCTTCACGATTATTCCTTTATTCCTGCTTTCTAAAACACTACATTCCACTCTTCAGACCAATAGGAATGAGTAGTTCATTTCACACTCCCTGTATAGAATAAACGCACACTAACATTACTTACACAGGTATGCTACAGCGGCCAGCATCCTACAGCGCCCACAGCACATCACTTCACAGCAATAAACTCACGACTTACACTCACAGTTTCATCCCCGAGTCTTCATACCGATACCACTAAGTACTTTGTTTCCCACTCCCGCTATACTCTAAACGCATACTAACCCCACCTGCACAGATATGCCACACCCCCCACTATGCTACAGCGCCCAGAGCACATCACTTTACAGAACTCAGCTCACAGTTTAGACGCATGGTTTTATCCCAGACTGTACCGGCACCTCAGCTCAGCACCATCTCACAGTGGGCAAAACAGCACTTTCACACAGGTAGGGATAAATAATTTGCTTCACACTCCCTTTATAGCACACCCTACCCACCCTACAAACCTTACAGCGCTCCTACCCTCCTCTTTCCCACTTTTTTCTCACCTTTTTTCCCCTTACTCGCTTCAACAGAATCACAAAATGGTGGCCAACACTTCCTAGTTGCAACCGATCGCACCGCTCACAGCCAATCACCAGCAAGCTCGTGCTCGTAATGCCTCAGCCAATCAGATGGCAGAATACCCAAATATCAATATCTTTAAATTTCGATATTTCTCAAAAAATACTGAACGGATTTACACCAAATAAACAAAAGTGTGCTTTCTAGACTAAGACCCTTCTCCCTTCCAAATTTGGGGTAATTCCGTTCACCCGTTCGACCTGTAGCCTGATTTTGGGTCCCCCTTCACGAATCACCCCCAAACTTTCAACATAGGAGCAAATAATTAGTTTTGAAAATTTCGCGAAGATTCGCCAATCGGCGCCAAAGTTATTGGGAATAAAATGTTGCCATTTTCCTATAGTAACTAGGTCCTAAGTATATATATATATATATATATATATATATATATATATATATATATATATATATAACCTGAGCTCGCGACGTGGGACTGCCTACATGCTCTCTGTGAGTGTAAACTTCTCGGACTGCATAGCATTGTGGGGACTACATCTACCAGCAACCTTAGCGCATGTTGCATACAGAGGTAGAAACATCGAGCCTCTGATTGGATTATCTATGCTCCAATGGGAACACATCTAGCAGTTTGTTAAAGCCCCGTGCAAAACAACAAAGACTAAACACATAGCTGGCAATGATTAAGGCATTCGCCGAAACGCGTCTGCCAGGTGTTTCCTGTTTTTATCCGGATGGTGGCAAATAAATTTCCCCTGAAGATATCCCAAGCATGTGTCGGACCCGTTTTTTAAAGAAAGGCGGGATTGGTGTTTGATGTTATGGCAGCAGTCGGCGCTGCATTTCCGATGCGCCTCTCGTTCTGGTGCTCCGCTGAAAGCCGGCATCTCTTCTGGTGTGACGTGCTGAATGCACACAGCAGCGCCCCCCTGCCCAAGACAATGCTCATGGTATCGGGGAGAGAGCAGCAGATTCCTGCTGATTGGGACATTTTCAGAGGACGATTACCGCCATATGTTCACGCGGCAGAGAGTGGGTGGACTCGCAAGCTGACATTGTCAGGGCATTACCTAATGCACGAACCGGTTACTGAACCTGAGCTCGCGACGTGGGACTGCCTACATGCTCTCTGTGAGTGTAAACTTCTCGGACTGCATAGCATTGTGGGGACTACATCTACCAGCAACCTTAGCGCATGCTGCATACAGAGGTAGAAACATTGAGCCTCTGATTGGATTATCTATGCTCCAATGGAAACACATCTAGCAGTTTGTTAAAGCCCCGTGCAAAACAACAAAGACTAAACACATAGCTGGCAATGATTAAGGCATTCGCCGAAACGCGTCTGCCAGGTGTTTCCTGTTTTTATCCGGATGGTGGCAAATAAATTTACCCTGAAGATATCCCAAGCATGTGTCGGACCCGTTTTTTAAAGAAAGGCGGGATTGGTGTTTGATATATATATATTTATACACATATAAATAAATAAATATATATATATATATATATATATATATGTTTATATATTTTTTGAAATGTGTTTTGGTTTAAAAAATATATATATTATTTATTGTTATTTATTGCATATATTTGATATGTTTATTTATAGAAGTACATTTAAAAAAAAAAAGAAAATTAATACAATATAAAATATATACTTTTCATAATTGTGTTACACTATTACAGAGTGGCATTAGCCACTCTATAGTTATAGTTATGGTAGCCAGAGATACAGATTCCTTGGATTTTTGCTCTCTAATAACTTTGCATTTGTTTAATAAATCTCCACGAAACTTAGCAAATCTACTGTTGTTTCTAAAATGACGGAGTATAAGTTTTGCGTGATTCATTTAGGGGGTGGTATAGACAAGAGGGGGGTCCCAATACAGGTTTGCCAACACCAATGCTGGGGCACAGATGGGAAGGTCTGAAGCATTGCAGTATTTAACTCTTAAACAAAAGTCCTTCCTAACTGTTAGAAATGGTCCTTTTTGAAGGGTTACCCAAAACTTTTTGCCTTCCTCCTATTTTTTTTTTTACCTTCTTTTTGTTGGCTTTATGACTCAGGGAACTGTACCACTGCTATGCAATGCTAAAGTGCATGTGCTCTCGTCTCTAAACCCTGTGCAATTGGTGTACACCCGTCTGGCATATTTAATTTTCTTGTGAGTCCCTTGTAAAGTGGTTCAATATATACCCAGGGCCTGTAAGGTAATTGCTACTAGGGGGCTGCAGCAATGATTGTGCCACCTCCAAAAGTATCTTTTCAACCCTGTCTCAGCCCTGCCATTGCAGGGTCTGTGTGTGCAGTTCACAGCCTCTGTGGCTTGGCATTTAAAATTACGTGCCAAGGAAAACCCCCCTTTTAGTACAGATCAGTCACCCCTAAGGTAGGTTCTAAGTGACCCTAAAGGAAGGGTGCAGTGTTGCTAAAAGGCAGGACATGTACCTTTATGCTTTACATGTTCTGGCAGTGACAAACAGCTAAATTCATTTTTCACTGCTGTGAGGCCTAGTCTTTAATAAGCTAGATTTGGGTACTCCCTCGTGCTCTTTAAGTGGTAATTCCTGATTAGAGAGGAGAAGCTTTCTTATGTTTGGTATAGTTGGAATAGTAATGATGAATCCTCTTTAATGGTAAAGTTGGATTTATTAGTACTATTTTGGAAATGCCACTTTGAGAAAGTGGACATTTCTCTGCTCTTCACTTTGTTCTGTGTGCCTGCAGCCTGTCTCCAATCTATGTCTGGCCTGGGTGAGAGGGAGGTGGCTTGCACCTACATCTGAATAGGTTGTGGCCTGCCCTCACACAAAGGGCTGTTTTATCCCCTACTGGTAGTCTGGAGCCAGAGCTGGGTTGAAAGGGACCCTTGTGCACTTCAGAAGGCTCTTTGGAAGTCACTTCCTACATCAAAGGGACTTCTGAGTAGAAGTGTGAGGACTCTGACCTTATCAGATCAGTACACAATTGGACCTGGAAGAAACTACGCTGAAAAAAGGGCTGCTGTTCTGAAGGATTTCCATCTTGGGGGCATATTCTCAAGAATGTGTGTTAATTATCGCAAAATTAGCTTAACGCAACTTCTCACATCGCAGCCTATCACAGAGCAACAGGCTTTTTATTCACACCCCCACACTGTCCTGGCGTACGCCTGGCCAGCCCACTCTGCTCACACTTACATGGGGGGACATAACAAGCTACATTTCTGAGATATTCCCCACTGCCTGGGGTAACATGGTTGCATCCACAGCTCACTACACTCCAGACACCAGCAGTATATGTCGGCATGGACATGTCTGTGGTCTGCATACTGCAGTCTGGCCAGCACATCCACGCCACACTTGGCATTGTGTACATTCTCATTCATGGGTCACTTGCCTCCTTTACACTTGCCTGGGTCCCACCTCTCCACACATTCTGCTAATGGTTGGCTGAGGTGTCATGATGTTGATGGCTTGTGTACATGGCTAACCAAGGTTACCATAGTGAGTTGTGCAGTCGTGTCTGGTAGGTGTGCATTTGTTTGGCATGTTGTATATGAGCTTGTAACATGTGCATTCCCAGAGTAGTGAGTTGCATGATTGTAGAGTTGAGGTGTGTGGTGTGTTCATTTGGTACTTGCCAATGAGCAATGCATTTGCATAGTTGCCAGCCTCAAAGCGCAGGTTGATGATGGACTGTCGGAAGATGAAGGAATCATGCACACTGCGTGGTTAGTTGCCGACGACATTGGTGAAGAGCTCTAGGTGGTCCACTATTGCCTGCACATTGATGGAACGCATATGCTTCCTGTTGCGGTAATTGTGTGCAGTGGCGGCAGGGGGCACGAGGAGTATGTGTGCAGTCAATTGCCTCCAACACGTTCGGGAAGCAAGCTATGGTGTAGAAGCCTTGCTTCTTCTCCAGCTGTTCCTGCGCAGTGTGGGGGAAGTGAAGGTACTAGGGTACCAAGCTGATGATGGCATCCATGACAGGTGTGAGGAACTTGGATAGGGCTGGCTGTGAGACTCCTCTAACTCTGGCAGTTGTTGGTTGGAAGGTCCCAGAGGCCAACAAGTGCAGCACAGCCAGCAGCTTTGTCTGCGGAGGGATGTTGGTTGTCCGCTGTGTTGGTACCGTCAGCCTGTTGGCCCTGATGGTCAGGATGTGGAGGATGATTGTCCTTTTGAGCCTGTAGTGGGCAATTACATTCTCTGGTGTTAAGTCTGTGAGGCTGGTGCGTTTTCTGAAGTTCCGCTGTCTTTGTCTGCGCTGCCTCTGTGGTAGTTCGGGGGTAGCGGGGGGGCAGTCCTGGGGGTGGTGGCGCTGAGTGTTGTGGCCCTCTTGGGGCTCCGAGCTGCATGATCAGTAGCTCCATGGCATCTGTTGATCATCAGTTGTGGCTGTGGGCTGGGCTCCCTTTTATGGTGCAGGTTGTCGTCTGACTTTACACCAGGTCAGAGCAGGTGTTAAATCCCTGCTGCTAATGCACCCTATCACCTGTTTTGGGAACTTATCGCAGATCTGGCCAGTCGTTGAGAATGTTGCGAAGTGGCTTTGTTGCTGCTTTTTGCACGGGAACGCCTACTCTGCATCTCATTAGCGTTAGTTGCTGGTGTCATCCGTGGTGATGTTTTTTGCATCTTCTATCGCAGGGAGACTGGTGATATCGGCTGTTAGCACCATCTTATGAATGGTGCAATACATTTATCACCGCTATGGCTGCGATACAGTGCTGATAATTCGCCAATAAGTCCTTGAGAATATGCCCCTTGATGTGCTGGCTGTTTAAAGGAACTGCTGCCCTGCTGCCTGCTCACCTCTGCCCTGCTGCAAGAACTGCTATATCCTCAGAATGACTCCAAAGCATTATCTGCTTGCTCCTTCTTCAGAAGAACACAGGGCCATAAGAAATAACACCCCCAGCAGTGGCGTGTTGTGACTAGGAGCCGTAATCACAAGCTCCGTGTTCTGCCTGCTTCAAGATCAGTGTGTGTTGAGCGCTTTTGGAGTACAAACCCAGCTGTGACCGAGCGCATGCTGAAATACCCTCTGACCTAAGCACGTGTGGAGCGCTGCTCATTTACAGCACAATTGTTTGTGTAGCGCTCAAAGCGGCATGTGTGTGTTTGACCCGCAGGAAGAGCAGCTTACCTGCTACAGAGACCCGTGTACCAACTCAGCGCAGCGCAACCAATTGTCTCCTCATCCCATCAGAGCATTGCTGGGCAACTGAGTGCACTATAAACGGCCCCAAAGGGATCCTCTGCTGTGTCACGTGGTTGGAATCAAACCTCGCGTGGCACTCCCAAAACGACACATCATCTCAACCAGCGTCTAAGTGGCCAAAGCAAGACTAACCACCAAGTAGACTCGACCAAAAGAGACAAAGAACTGTGAGTAGAGGGACCCGCATGGTCTCGGTGTCCACCTTGTGTGTCTTCACAATCGATTGAGCTTAAGGTCATGCATATATTTGAGTAAGACTGCAAAGCTTGGCCATTTGTTGGTTTAAGCCTTTCTGGACCCAAAGGGGGGCTGTGATTGCATGGGTAGTTGCGTGCTTTAACCATTGTGGGGTTTCGCTTCATTAAGATCAAGTACCACAACGAAGTCCCGCATCTTGAGAGCTCGTTCCACCACGCTGGCAACTTTCCAAAAGCACTGTGATGATAAATGTTTTAACAGCGATAACTTGAGAAATCGTGATGGGAATTTTGTTGCTTTGGTATCGCTTTAACCAGATACAAAAATACCCTATTTTTTAAGAATCTGTGTGGAGTCATTGTGTGGTGTATTTATTGAATTGCTGTATGCATGTGTTGCACAAATACTTTACACATTGTTTGTGATGGTAAGCCTGACTGCTCTGTGCCAAGCTACCACAGGGTGAGCACTGGTTATCTTTGGTGTGTAACTTACTTGTCCTGACTCGACTGGTGGATTCTGCTTGGATTAGGTGCATACCCTAGCCAACCAGGAACCCCATTTCCAACATCAACTCAATATTGGAGTGTGGGGGAGGAGCCAAGATGGCGACCGGAGCAGACGCTTGAGCGCCCGGCTCCGTCGGTCCGTGGCCTCGGACTACTATCCTGATGCCCATCCTCGCCGATTTTCGAGGTGCAACGTGTGCGAAGACGCGCTGACCGCGCTGCCGCTTTCCCGGAGTCTCAGCCCGACCGGATGCCCGAGTTCTGGGTGCTTTTGTCCTCTGCACTGAAACCCTGCGCCATTACGGCCTTTGCTGGCCCCCTGGAGGCTCCGCAGTTGCCGGACCAGCTAGCGCTAACCTGAGCCCCGCGGTCCCGATTTCACCTCGCACCACGGATCGTTGCCGGACGAGCCCGGAGAGGGACGGCCGGACACCTTCTGCACCCTGTGCCGGACGGGCTGGAGCTGTGGGGTGGGCCCCGGTGCGGCGGGTCCCCTGCCCCGCTCTGAGGACCGCGCTGTGGGAGGCAGCTGCCCCCTTCACCTATTGCCTAGCCAGCGGCGGAGGGAACCTGCGAGAAGAGAAGCGACTGTTGGCCTTTCCCGTTGCGGCGTAGACCTGAGGGGAATTGACTCCTTGCTACGACCCCCCCCCCGGCCATTGCACCGTATAGCGGCAAAACATGGCGTTTAGTGCCTGCTTGCGGCTGGGGGGCGATACTCCGGTCTCGCCTGCTGCCCACTTCGCCCCCCCTCTTCCGGACACCAGCTCCACGGTGCCGTCCCGGATTGCTGCCGCTGTGGGGGCCCAGCCTCCGCTTACATGCGGCTCCGTTCTGGCTGCCCTGCGGGACTTCCAACTACAGATGTGCGCTGGCCTGCAGGCGCTGAGTGAGCGGTTTGACCCCATACTGTCGGCCGCGGGTCGTGAGCGCACTGTGTGCCATCTACAGGGCGTGGGTCTCCCGGTGCTTTTGTCCGCTTGCGGGGACGCAACGGCGGTGTGTGACTGTGTTACACTGGTGCCTTCACCTGGCGCTCCCGGCGCCCAGGGTACACCGCTCTACACCTCAACTGCGGATGCTTTGTCCCCCTGGTCATGGCTGCCTGCTTCATTGTTGCCTGCCTCACCGCGTCCACTGGACTATCCTGTTGAGAGATGCCTAACGGCTTCGAGGAACCGTTCGCGGTGGCCCACTGCTGACTTTTTGTGGAACTCCTGTACCTTACTTGCCAGGTTTGGATTTTATGTGGTGCAAAGAGGGACCTTAATCGATGGGCGGCGGCCATTTCGTGATCCTACTTCACCATCCTTTCACAAGCGACCATCTTGTTTTTGTTTGTTCGGGACACGGGGCCTTCATGCAGGGGCTGGTTTAATCCCAAGCCCGCGATCGGGCCAGGGCTAGACTGATTTCTATTGTCATGGTTTATGGACGGGCTGGCCTGGGACTGGAACTGTATGTATGTTATGCGCGCACTGTTGCGACTTGTATCCCTTCGCTTACACTGTGGTGCCATGGTATCTTCGCATGCCGTTTTTTGGCGTAGTGGGCTCTCAGTGTGTGGGGGCCATGATTGGCTGATGGTTTGGGGCGCTCTGGTGTCCCGTGGGCTCCTCCCCGCCTTCTTTTCTGTTTTCTTACTTTCTTTCCTCTATTCCTACTTTCTTTCTCCTCTATATTTCGGGTTCATTGGGCGACAGGCACTATGCTGGGGGGGGGGTAGGCCGTAGCCTCCGCATTGGTGTAGGGTGGGGGGGTAATACTCTGTTCTTAATTAGTTCTATGGGCCTTTTTTCCTTTATGTCTCTGCGTTCTACTTTCTTCGATTCGGGGTCCGGGTGTGGGGTGGATCGAGTGGGGGCGGCTCCGGAGGGGTGCGTACTTGCTCATGTGACTATCCTTTTATATTTCTGCACCGCCTCACTGTTTGAGTTTTTACTTCAATTGTTGTTCTTACTGCTGTTGCTGCTCTCCCGTGTGGTGAGGCTATCTTGCGGACTCGAGTCTCCTTTGTTCCTATCCTTCATTGACTTTTTTTCTTGATAAAATTATCTAAAAAACTTAAAATTAACCTTCACTTCTCCTTCCCCGGGTGTCAAAGATATCTCCAGCATGTGATCCATAACTTGTTGTTAATCCTGACTGTTGACGCACGGGGGATTTAATGTGGGTATCAGTGCTTCATTGTATCGTGGCCGGCCTGACGGTTGTAGGCCCGTATTTGTTCTTTTAAGATGCACGAATAAAGGTTTTTTAAAAATAAAAAAAAAAAAAAAAAAATATTGGAGTGTGAAAATAAAATGATGTTTCTGGATGTGTTTAACTGGAATAAAACTAAAATAAAAAGTTAGCTTAATGATTACATTAACTCTTCATTTTAATGTTCTCCTTTTTCAAAGTGTTGTATTTACAAACAACATGCCTTGTGCTCCCAGTGGATATTGGACACCGTGTCATATGTATAACTGAAAAGGAAAATGCTACTTACCAGTATGCATCTGTTCTTGGCATGTAGAGATGTAGAGTTGTATACTTTAGCATAGATTGCCATCTGGTGCATTTAAATTCTTCACACTTGAACAAATTACTGTATGTTCGAGGCATATGATCTGTAAATTGTATACTTTAGCATAGATCGCCATCTGGTGTTGGGCTTGGATATTTGCAGTTTGTTTTTGTCGAAGAAATCTTTGTTAGTCATGAGATAGGTGACTCCTCCTTATGGTAACAGTGCTCCATCCCCAGATTGTTTTTCACCATGAAGGGTAATGATGGAGTTAGTATGAAAGTAGAAAAGGATGTCCATGTGTAATGTATCTAAGTAAGATATTACTGCAACGGAAAAAGGTATCCGGGGAGGTGGGTGGGCGTATACAATTCTACAGCTCTACATGCCAAGGACAGATGCATACTGGTATACGAGCTGTAGATTGTATACTTTAGCATAGACTATATAGCAGTTTTCCTCCTTAGCAGTGGCAACCTGTATCCGTTGCAGTGCTCTGAAAAAGTGTTCTCAATACAACCTGGCCCACACTAGCTTGTTCCTTTGCTTGCATATCTACACAATATTGTTTAGTGAAAGTGTGTGGTGTAGACCAAGTTGTTGCTTTGCAGATGGCATCTAGGGGAGTGTTCCCTAAGAATGCCATAGAAGCCCCTAGTTTACATGTGGATGGAGTTCTGGGGGGAATGGTTAGCATGCGTTTTGCTTTGAGATAGCATATTTAGATGCATTTAACAATCCATCTTGCAATTCCTATTCTTGAAATGGGATTGCCTTTGTGAGGTGGGGAGAAAGATACAAAGAGTTGTTTAGTCTTTCTGAAAGGTTTAGTTCTTTCTATGTAGTATAGTAATGCCCTTTTTATGTCTAGAGTGTGAAGAGCATGTTCTGCCACTGATCCTGGTTGGGGAAAAAAAACTGGCAGTTCAACAGACTGATAAAGGTGGAAGGCAGAAACTACCTTAGGCTGAAATTAACCACTTTACTATGATGCATTTGCAAAAATGGTTCTTGTATGGTTAATGCCTGGAGTTCACTAACTCTTCTGAGGGATGTGATAGCTATCAGGAACGCTACCTTCCAAGTGAGGAATTGTAACGCACATTTGTGTTGAGATTTAAATGGGGGACCTATGAGCCTGGTAAGGACAACATTGAGGTTACAGACTGGGGAAGGTGGAGAACTAGGTGGAATTATTCTTTTAAGTCCTTCCATAAATGCTTTGATAGCAGGAACTCGAAATAAAGAAAAGCGTTGTCTGTTTTGGAGGTAAGCGGCTATTGCAGCTAGATGTAGCCGTATAGCTGTATATGCCAAATTGCATTGTTGTAGATGCAAAAGATAACAGATAATGTTTTGAATGGAAGCATCTAGTGGATTGATTTTGGTATTTGTACAATAAACAACAAATCGCTTTCACTTTGCTGCATAGAGTGCCCTTGTGGTAGGACGTCTAGCCTCTTTGATGACGTTCATACATTCTGGTGGGAGATTGAGGTAGCCAAACTCTAGGACCTCAGGAGCCAGATCGCAAGATTGAGTTGATTGGGATCTGGATGTCTTATCTCTCCATGGTTCTGTGTAAGAAGTTTGGGTGAGAGGCATTGTTTTGATGCAGAACTACCGATAGTTCCCAGAGGGTTGCAAACCATGGTTGTCGGACCCATGTTGGAGCAACTAGGATCATTGTGAGGGAATGCTGTTTGAGTTTCCGAACCACTAACTGAATGAGCGGGAGATGCGGAAAAGCGTAAGCACATTTGTTTGACCAGTTCATTCATAGCGCATTGTCTTTGGACAATGGGTGTGGATACCTGGAGGCGAAGCTTGGGCATTTTGCGTTGTGATGTGTGGTGAACTGATCTATGTCTGGGTGTCCCCAAATTTGAAAGAATGGAAGAAGAACTTGAGGATGAAGTTCCCATTCGTGGATGTGTTCTGTTTGCCGACTGAGCAGATCCGCGATCTGATTGTGTACTCCCGGGAGATGTTCCGCGAGGAGGTATATGTTGTGAGGAATAGCCCATCTCCATATAGTTTGCGCTAGGTGCGAAAGTTGGAGAGCGTGTGTCCCCCCTGCTTTTGAATGTAATACATTGCTGTCATGTTGTCTGTACGTTTAAGGGCAGCTTTGCCTAGTAGCAAGAGTTGGAAAGACTTTAGTGCTAAAAAGATTGCTAGTAACTCCAAGTGATTTATGTGGAGTTGTTTCTGTCAAGGGGTCCATAAGCCCTAAACAGTCTGACTTTGTAGATTAGCTCCCCAACCGGTGACCGACACGTCTGTTGTTAGTACTATCTGTGGGACCGGGTCGAGGAACGGCCGCCCTTTGGAAAGGTTTTGTGTATTCCACCACTGCAAAGAGCAATGTGTGCGGTCGTCCACCAACACCAGATCTGTTAGCTGACCTTGAGCCTGGTTCCACTGATGGGCTAAGCATTCTTGCTATGGGCGCATTTGCAGTCTTGCATAAGGGACGATGAGGATCCAAGAGGCCATCATCCCGATTAACTGCATAAACACTGGAGCTGGCAGCGAGTGTTGGGGCCGAAATTGTGATAATAGAGCGTGCATGGAGTGAATCCTACTTGGATTGGGGTATGCTAGAGCTTCTGAGGTGTCTAGAGTAGCTCCTAGATACTGTTGTATGTTGGATGGTTGAAGGTGAGACTTGGTGAGGTTTACTGTGAAACCTAAGTCGTGAAGTAGATGAATAGTCTTGTGTGTGTGCTGTACACAACTGTTGTGAGATTTGGCTTTTATGAGCCAGTCATCCAGATAAGGGAACACATCAATCAATCAATCACGGCATTTGTAAAGCGCGCTACTCACCCGGAAGGGTCTCAAGGCGCTGGGGGGGGAGGGGTCCGTTACTGCTCGAACAGCCAGGTCTTGAGCTCCAGATAAGGGAACACATGGATGTGTTGCCTTCTTAAATGAGCTGCTACAACTGTGAGGCATTTGGTGAAGACTCTGTGTGCTGTGGTTACTCCAAATGGGAGGACTTTGAATTGATAATGTTGCCCGTCCACCATGAACCTGAGATACTTTCTGTGAGAGGGGTGAATAGGAATATGAAAGTAGGCGTCCTTTAGATCCAGAGTGGAGAGGAAGTCACATTGTTAAAGTAGAGGGAGCACCTGTTGATGAGTGACCATGTGGAAGTGGTCTGATTGGATTGGAGTAAACCCTGGTGTCCTGTTGGGTTAAGGGGACTGGTTCTATTGCATCTTTGTGTAGTAGAGAGAGAACCTCCTGTTTGAGGAGAGTCAAATGTTATGCGGACATTGGATGGTGTTTGGGAAGAATGTGTGGGGGACTGGACGTGAGTTCCAGGCAGTAACCATGTTGGATAATTTGTCTTACCCACCTGTCTGTAGTGAAGGAATTCCAGACAGGTAGTAACTGTGAAAGGCGTCCCCCAACAGGTGTGGAATGGTCGGGGGAAGGGCAAGGAAGTCACTGCTTGGTGGTAGGGGAGCTTCGGGTGTTATTAGCCCGGCATCTGCCTTTGTTGTTGTTACCCCCGTAACCTCCCCTAAAGTATCCTTTGGAAAAGGAGCTCTGAATGGGGCTTTTGCAGGATGAGGATGGGTGTTGGTTTTAGAGCCAGCCCAATAAAAGGAGCCTCGAAAGGAGCCTCTAGAAGAAGATAACTGCAAGGCTCCCATAGATTTTGCAGTTTCCATATCCTTTTTCATTTTCTCTATAGATGTGTCCACTGCAGGGCCAAAGAGGTGCTCTTGGTCGAAGGGCTGATTAAGGATACTGGTTTGCACCTCTTGATTAAATCCAGATATCCTGAGCCAAGCATGCCTGCGTAACAATACGCTAGTGTTGACTGCGCGGGACACAGTGTCCGCTGCATCTAGAGCACATTTGATTGATATGTTCGTAATTAATTTGCCTTCCTGTATGAGGTCATTGGCCTTGTCTTTGTATTGCTCTGGTAGGTGTTGAATGAGCATTTCCAGTTCATCATAGTGAGCCCTATCATACCTTGCCAAGAGAGCTTGTGTGTTGGCTATTTTCCAATAGTTTGCAGCCTGAAACGCCATACGTTTGCCTGATGCGTCTAATAATGTGGATACTTTATCCGAGGGCGGGATGTCACCTGAACCTTCAGAGTTGGCCCTTTTACATGCATTAGCCACTACCAGGGTATCTAAAGGAAGCTAACCTTTAATGTATATGGGGTCACTGGGAGCTGCTTTGTATTTCTTGTCTATCCTTGGGTTAGGAACTCTAGTCCTAGCAAGGTCTTTAAACACTTCTGGTGTGTGTTTAATTAGACCTTTTAACATTGGTAGGACGTGTGAGGTTTTTTGTGGCTGAGCAAATGTTTCTAAGAGGAAATCCTCCTCTACAGGGTCTGAATGTAAATTTACTCTGTGATATGTTGCATCCCTATTGATTAGTAGGGCAAACCTACATTATCGTTTGGTGGGGATGGCTTAGAGGGATAAAGATCTGGGTCTGTTAAGTCAGGATCTGTATTATAGTCCGTCCATAGATCTGGCTCCTGTGGAGTATTATCATTATCATCATTATCTTATTGTGGAATTATATTATCATCCCCTTGTCCGTCCCAATCTCCTTCATTACTATCCTCTGGTTGTGAACGTGGAAAAGTGTGTTCTGGAGTGTGTACTGGAGAGATCAGTAGATTGGGATCAATAGCTGGAGGAGGAGGTGTAGGGGGTGTAGAGGTGTTAGTGCCCATGTCCATTTTTAGGTCTCGCCTAGCGACGCAGCGCATGCAGTGCTCGCCTTGGCGAGTTCTATTGTTGTCGGTTCCTTGGCCGAAGGGGGACAGGAGATGTGCACGCGTACGGACAGGAGATGTGAATGTGTGCACATCGCCAGTCCCTCCCTGTCTCCTGCTCACTGTGCCAGCGCGGACAGGAGATGTGCACGCGCACGGCCGTCAGCGGTTAATCCAGGCGTAGGAGTCAGAGTGTAGATTTAGAACATTAGAAAAGATATTTACTTCCATGTATTGTGCGACCAAGGGGCGGGCGCGGATGTTACGTGGTGGGAATGCTCTGGGACTGGAAGTTTCTCCCCGCCAAGCTTGCATATGTTTGTGGGTGTTCTTGCAATCCGTTCCCTCCTGTGACACGGTCCTAAATGTAATATTGCCCGGGCAGGAGTACGTCTTTAAGGAGGGTGGAAACGGAGAACAGACTCCCCCAAAATTGTTTGCGATGCAGGGGAATGGGTTTCTGTAATTAAGAGGGATTTGCGCATGCGTAAATGTACGTTACCTATATTTGTTTCCCAAAAATACCCATATACGCATGTGAGAACGTTGAGAATTACAAAGAATTCCACAACTGGCCTCATCAAAGTGTGATTGTCATCATGGTTTCCCGGCAGTACTCCTACAATCCTCTGCCAATTCTAAAATGTTACTCCTGGATGACTTTTCTTCAGAATCGACCCTATATCTGTCAGAGAACCAGGTCAGCAGAGCTGCTCTAGAGCCAGAGAACCGGGTTAGCAGAGCTGCTTCAAAGCCAGAGAGCCAGGTCAGCAGAGCTGCTCTAGAGTCTAAGAACCAGGTCAGCAAAGCTGCTCTAGAGCCTAAGAACCAGGTCAGCACCACTGCTCTAGAGACAGAGAACCAGGTCAGCAGAGCTGCTTTAAAGCCAGAGAACCAGGTCTACAGAGCCGCTGTAGAGCCAGAGAACCACATCAGCAGAGCTGCTTTAGAGCCAGAGAACCAGGTCAGCAGAGCCATTGTACAGCCAGAGAACAAGGTCAGCAAAGCTGCTTTAGAGCCAGAGAACTAGGTCAGCAGAGCCGCTGTAGAGCCAGAGAACCAGGTCAGTAGAGCTGCTGTACAGCCAGAGAACAAGGTCAGCAGAGATGCTCTTGAGCCAGAGAACCAGGTCAGCAGAGCCGTTGTACAGCCTGAAAACCAGGTCAGCAAAGCTGCTCTAGAGCCAGAGAACCAGGTCAGCAGAGCTGCTTTAGAGCCAGAGAACCAGGTCAGCAGAGCTTCTCTAGAGCCAGAGATCCAGGTCAGCAGAGCTGCTTTAGAGACAGAGAACCAGGTCAGCAGAGCTGCTGTAGAGCCAGAGAACCAGGTCAGCAGAGCCGTTGTAGAACCAGAGAACTGGGTCAGCAGAGCTGCTCTAGAGCCAGAGAACTAGGTCAGCAGAGCTGCTGTAGAGCCAGAGAACCAGGTCAGCAGAGCCGCTCTAGAGCCACAGAACCAGATCAGCAGAGCTGCTTACCAGCCAGAGAACCAGGTCAACAGAGCCACTGTAGAGCCCGAGAACCAGGTCAGCAGAGCCGCTTTAGAGCCAGAGAACAAGGTCAGCAGAGCCGTTGTAGAGCCAGAGAACCAGGTCAGCAAAGCTGCTTTAGATCCAGAGAAACAGGTCAGCAGAGCTGCTGTAGAACCAGAGAACCAGGTCAGCAAAGCTGCTGCAGAGCCAGAGAACCAGGTCAGCAGAGCTGCTTTAGAGCCAGAGAACCAGGTCAGCAGAGCTGTGGCAGAGCCAGAGAGCCAGAGAGCCAGGTCAGCAGAGCTGCTTTGGAGCCAGAGAACCAGGTCAGCAGAGCTGCTTTGGAGCCAGAGAACCAGGTCAGCAAAGCTGCTTTAGAGCCAGAGAACTAGGTCAGCAGAGCCGCTGTAGAGCCAGAGAACCAGGTCAGTAGAGCTGCTGTACAGCCAGAGAACAAGGTCAGCAGAGATGCTCTTGAGCCAGAGAACCAGGTCAGCAGAGCCGTTGTACAGCCTGAAAACCAGGTCAGCAGAGCTGCTTTAGAGCCTGAGAAACAGGTCAGCAGAGCTGTTGCAGAGCCAGAGAACCAGGTCAGCAGAGCTGCTCTAGAGCCAGAGAACTAGGTCAGCAGAGCTGCTGTAGAGCCAGAGAACCAGGTCAGCAGAGCTGCTTTAGAGCCAGAGAACCAGGTCAGCAGAGCCACTGTAGAGCCAGAGAACCAGGTCAGCAGAGCTTCTTTAGAGCCAGAGAACCAGGTCAGCAGAGCTGCTCTAGAGCCAGAGAACCAGGTCAGCAGAGCTGCTTTAGAGCCTGAGAAACAGGTCAGCAGAGCCGTTGCAGAGCCAGAGAACCAGGTCAGCAGAGCTGCTGTACAGCCAGAGAACCAAGTCAGCAGAGATGCTGTAGAGCCAGAGAACCAGGTCAGCAGAGCTGCTATAGAGCCAGAGAACCCTGGTTGTAATTAAGTACTAGATGCCGTATATACATTCACACTAGGATGTTTTTCTATTCTTTTCTTCTCTTTTTTTCTTATTCTCAACCTGTCATAAACTTAATGCCGTATCCCTGGCAGTTAGCATGAATTTAGTTGAATTAATGCGGCACTGTAATGCGGTCTGGATGTTTAAGATCACTTTTTCCAACTGTGTATATGTCTTGATTGTGCTACTTCTCTCGGCTACATTCTCATGAGGCTCTGAGGGTTATTTATACCTCTTGGCTTTAAACTGTTTGCCAACAACATATGTGCCGTGACTGAGGGATTTCCTGTGCCACAGGACATTAAGGCCCAGGGGGATATTTTAATGATATATTAAATTCCTTGCTAATACCAGATGTTTCTGGCTGTAGGTCCAGGTGTCTCGCGGATGTAGCTGCTCCTGGTTTCTCAACCGTTTTTCAGTTGGAAGTATTCAAGCTTCATTTGACACCAAAAGGTGGCAACACTGCTCAAGAGCAGGATTTTTTCTCTGGGATATATGTGTGCGCATAGAGTGAGCGGCAATTGACTGGCATCTTTAAAGCCTTCTGCCAAGGACATTGGGGCTCATTTACAACCCCTTGCGCCACCGCTGCGTCACTTTTTCCCACACAAAAAGTGAAGCACCGGCGGTTCAAGGGACTTGTAAATAAGCCCCATTGTGCCCATTCGAACGCAATAAAACAGTTACGTAACATTCACACCACGGAAAAACTGAAATAAAGCACCAGTTTCTAAAGTTATTGCTCTTTCCACAGTTGCTGGTAACTTAAGTCTCCTGCCTGAGGTCTACTACATTTATTGTAATTTAAAACGTCAGGTATCAAAATGCAAAGTTGTGTGAGCTATTAGCCTTACACTGGATGAACAACTGCCTCCTACCATAGGACTGCTACGAGTGTCTACAAATCTAAGATTGTATTTTGGGAAGTAGGTGATGCACCTCATGCCTGCAACATAATAAACAAGCATTTACAATGCAATAGGGATGGCATTACTAAAAGTTTGAGCTATTGGTGTTGCAAATGACAATGTTTGTTAGTTTTTGTATTTTTTTGTTACAAAATATTCCAGCAGTAGCATAAATAATGAGATAAAATCCACGTAGACCACCAGTACCACCACCACTAACACCACCAGTACCACCACCACCAGTACCAATACCACCACCACTACCACCACAGCTACAACCACCAAAAGTACCATAACCACCACTACAAATATTACTTTTACTACTCTGTGGTGATAGTAATAATAATAGTGGTAATTATGGTACTGGTGGAAAATTACTATTGTAAATTACAATACCTGTTAATTTTTCAAAACGCATTGCCATTTACAATACCAATAGCTCTAAAACTCGCAGTTGCGAGAAATATTGCATTGTAAATGCTTGTTTTTGCAGGAACTGGTGAGGTTTGCAAATGGTCCAGTTTCCTCTTTTTAGGTTGTGTGGAAAGAATATGACCAGTCTTTGGATGAATATAAAGCGTTTTCTGGTTTGAATCCGGGACAAAAAGTTCTTAAGTTCCGGTGTTCTTTTTCGGTGCCGAAGATTTTTCCCCCTATGAGGAGTCTTAGACTGTTTAGGCATAGGGACAGTGTCTGGTTTGGAAGATTTTTCCCGCCCGAAGACTTCGGTGTAGGTTGTTTCGGCTCCGGAGGCTTTTGTTTTGGGCGTTTAGGCATCAAAGGTATATCCATGGATTGGTTCGGCTCGAGGTTTTCGGTGTCAAAGTTTTATCCTTTTGCTTCGACTCCGAGGGTTTGTCCTTCGACTGTTTCGGCACCAGAGGATTTTTCGGTGCCGATGGAGGAGGGCATGGCATATCAGAGGGCTTGGACTTCGGTTTTGGAGGTGGTTTTTCGGGACCGGAGTTAGCTCGAGCCCGAGCCAGAAGGCCTGTCTTTGATTTTCATAGCCGGGCCTCGAGGATGGGGCATTTGAAATGTTCGACCGGTGTGGACCTGGGCCCTGTGGCGAAGCTGTTACCGGAGCCTTTGGTATGGGCTTGGGGGGGCAGAGGTCTCAGTACTCAAGGTCTGCTGAGCTGGGGTGAGTGTGTCTTCGACGTCGGAGTCATCTGCTTCGGATACTGAGACATGTTCCTCCTGGGCTTGTTCCGGAAGGCTGTCGGGGCCTGGATGGAAGATGTCCGGAATGGAGCTGCTTCCTCTGGCCATTTCGTGGCGTCAAACCCGACGTTTACGAATGGTGTTCTTGGACTTGAATGATAGACAAGCATCACAAGTATCCTCTCAGCGTTCTGGAGAGAGGCAAAGATTACACACTGGGTGTAGGTCCGAGTGGGAATTTAGCACCACACTGGGGACATTTCTTAAAGGGAGTCCATTCCATTGACTTCCGTAGTGATCGGCGCGGGTAGGCCCAGCGGCCCGCGTCAAAGTTTTTTCAATCGTAGAAGATGCGTGTTGAGAAAGGGAAATGCAATCGAGACAATACCGTTGAGTGGTAAGTGATTGCACGTCGAAGGGGGTTTCGATAATGACACCGACCCGGAGCACAGCAAGTCACATCCGAACCCGATGGGGGAAAAAAACAATCTGGGGATGGAGTTGATGCCCATGCGCACTGTCACCATAAGGAGGAGTCGCCTATCTCGTGACTAACTAAGACTTATTCGACAAAAACAAACTGCAAACATCCGAGCCCAACACCAGATGGCGATCTATGCTAAAGTATACAATTTACAGCTCATATGCCTCGAACATACAGTAATTTGTTCAAGTGGGAGGACTTTAAAATGCACAAAAATGATCCATACTTAGTACATTTTTGCAGAACATTTTTCTGCACTTTAAATTTATCCCATTTAAAACAAAAATAGTTGCATGTTTTTGTTATACAAATAACTGTGTGTTGATAGTGGATTTCCACTTGCCTGCCCCGGTCGCACTTAGCATCGGAACCAACTCGTTCTGCTTCAAAACTCTTTTGAAAAAAATTGTTTTACAGTAATAATAACTCTTCAAACAGTAATTCAACACCAAGAACACTGTAGCACACCGCAAGAAGTTATTGATTTGGTATCATCAAGTCCATTCTATGGAACTGAATAGCTCAAATGGGCGGTTCAAAAATTGATTCACGTTGAGTTGTTAATGATTGGCTTTTATTCCAAATTCAGCTAAAAACAGCCATTTCCAATTCACAGCCAGCCGACGCGCGTTTCGCCCAATGGGCTTCCTCAAGTCTCCAAAACGGGATAATTCTACATCTATTGTCTCTCATCAAGTATCCACTTCCTTCTTAATTTTATCGTAATAATTTTGCTCGTGTCTCTTGCTGACGGTTCACCAGCATTCCCCTCGTCTAACTTAGACGTCTAACATCGGAATCATCCTGGACTCTCACCTCACCATGAAACTATAGATCAACGCCGTCTACGCTGCCTGCTTTCACATTCTCCACATGCTCTACAGGATCTTTTGCTGGATCCCCAGCTCATACAGGAAGACTATAACCCAGTACCCCATATTGAGCCTACTCAACTACGGCAATGCTCGCTACACCAGAACCACCAACGAACTCCTCAACTGCCTCAAAATAGTCCAGAACTCAGAGGCGAGACTCATCCTTGACCTTCTCAGAAGATCCACCATAACCCCTCCCCTCAGGAGCTTCCACTGGGTCTCCATCCAGGGAAAATCCTTCAAGCTCCTCACTCACACCTACAAAGCCCTCCACAATACCGGGCCCACCTACATCAACAACCGCCTGACCTTCCACTGACCAGAGAGCTCAGGTCCTCCACCCTAGCCTTAGCCTACATCCTACGTGTCCGTTGCAGCCGATGCGGGAGCTGCTTTTTCTCCTACCTCGCCGCCAAGTCCTGGAACGACCTCCCCTTCACGAAATCCTGTTACCCCAACTCACTGACATTGGGGTGGAAGAGTAGACCTTGTCCTGGCTAAGTTCCTTTCTGGTGGACAGAAAACAAGCAATCCAGTTCAAACCCCACCTCTTGGAAGCTAAAGCACTTAAGCACAGAATGCTTTAGGGCTCAGCCCTGAGCCCCACAGTTTTTAATGTATATGTGACACCACTGGCTTACCTAATTGAGTCCTTCGGCATTCAGGTAGTCTCCAATGCAAATGACACGCAACTCCTATTGACCTATAACAACCATGAGGCAGTGGCCAAAGTCAAATTTACGGCATGTATTACAGCTGTGATGGATTGGTTGAAGGCCAACTCCCTGCAATGCAACCCTGATAAAATGGAGGTTCTGCTATTGGGGAACTACCAAGCTGGTCAGGGCTTCGGCAGCCAGCTTCATTATACCTTGCTCCCTCCCCACCCCCACCACCGGCTGCACTGGCTAAATACCTAGGAGTTCTCATTGACTCAAATCTATCCCCTAAACCCCAGATCTCTGATGTGGTTAAACCCGCCTGCTGGATCCTTAGGAGGCTAAGGATGTTCCTCAAACTGTAGCATGGACAGCCCAGAAGACTGTGGTGGAGGCCTTTATTCTGTCTGAACAAGACTATGTCAACATTCTCTATCTGGGTATCCCAGATTACCTTATGCAGCGCCTACAAAAGGTTCAAAACATGGCAGTTCTTCTGCTGTTCAATCTTCCTAGACATTCCTCAATCAATTTATACCAAAGTCAGCTACACTGGCTCCAAGTGAATGCAAGAGTCTTCTTTAAGGAACTGACAGCTGAACACTCAGCCTTTTGTACGACCAGCCCAAGTTTCCTTCTTAACAGGGTGAAACCCTACCTCCCCAGATGATTCTGCAACAATTGAAAACCCACATGTTTAAGGGATCAGATGCCTTCGACCCTCCCTATTGATTTTGGTCTAGCATTGGGACATTCTTGTAGTATCTATGCACTCTACAAATCTTTTCATTCATTCATTCATTCATTCATTCATTCATTCATTCATTCAAAGAATTAGACTTCAGGGATCTGCCTTGACAGTAGGCCTTAAGTCTACTTCTCAAATAATGGGGTACCTTCTGATTTCCAGCTTTCACAAAACTCCTAGATGTTAATAGGTGGAGCCATTCTTTATAGGCCGCCTGCCCATAATTCTCAGTTGGTAACTAAGTTATTTGCTTGGATGTCTGTTTTGGTTTTAAAACATAATCTTTTTTTTAATAATCAGTGATTTGAACCTTCATTTCGAAGACATTGAGGACTCTCTATGCAAAATGTTGGAGTATGAGATGCAGAATCATCAATTAAAGCATTGGATAAAGGGCCTGGTTCAAAGGGCAGGGCATAACTTAGATATTGATACAACTGAGATTTATTATATTGACCCCTGAGCCATTGGTTTTGATCACTTCCTAATTATTTTTCGTTTATGCTGCCTATGGCCAGGCCAATAACCCCTGCTTCCACTCCAGTCCCGAAGAGAGCCTGGAGGAAAGCTAATTCTGAGTATTTTACAAGTCATTTCTGTCCCTCAGAGCTGGGAAATTGCACTCCTCTTGAAACATACTTGGAGGATTTTGACTCAGCCATGATTAAGGCATTTTATGGATGTGCTCCTTGGAAGTCAGGCAACTAATCTAGCTCATCCCCATTAGAGAACTGGTATTCTAACGAGCTTAGGTTGGAAAAGAGGAAATGCAAAGCACCAGAGTACCTATGGCCATGCTCAAAGCACTCTGAAGATTGATTGGCTTATAGATCTGTACTGAAGCTTGTCATAAGCTGCTCAGAAAGCATAAAAAATATTACTTTGTAAAAAGACTGGAGGAAAATAGTGGTTCCCTGAAAGAACTATTTAAAATTGTAAGGGAATTAGCCAACCCTATAAGTCTAAATCAGACAATCAACTCCTTGGCTGAGCGATGTGAAGGGGTGGCTCAATTTTTTTATGATACAATGGAGAAGATTTATTGGACTTTTGAGTTCCAACCTCCTTTAGATAACATCTCATATGAGCAATTTGGAACTCATGAAAGAGCTGTGGCCAATTTAGGCAACTTTGCGACTTAATTCAGAACAGGCTGAATAGGTCACAGAAGAGGTGAAATCTGGATCGCTCTTTGATCCATGTCCCAATATCATCTTTTCTCGTTTGGCTTCTATACTAACTCTTTTGCTTACCCAGATTTGTAATCTATCCTTGAACAATGCAGAATATCCTGCTAGTTGGAAGCAGGCCCTGACTCAACCTTTGGAGAAGAAAGCAGGGATGGATGTTTCCACCCTGTCTAACTATCGTCCAATCTCTCTTTTACCATATATGCCGAAGGTATTTGAAAGGCTAGTTAATGCTCAGCTAATACATTTCTTGGAAAATAATAACCTACTGGACTCGACACAAACAAGCTTTTAAGGCAGATATAATACTGAGTCCACTTAGACAGTATCAGATCGGAGGTTGATCCGGGGATCCTTTTTGATCTGTCTGCAGCTTTTGACACGGTCTCTCATAGCCAGCAAATAAAGAGATTACATGTCAAGAGATTACATGAGACTGGTGTGAATTTGATCGTTTTGCAGTTGTTTGGAACTTTTCTGAATAAAGATCTCAGTCAGTTCACATGGTCACTTTTAGGTCTATCCCACGGAGGATGTCAGATCTCAACCCCCGGTAGCAGTTACACAGGCTGCAGGAATGGTAACAACCACCGCCAGTACTGATAACTGTTCTGGTTCCTTGATTTACCATTATGTACTGTATGTCATCATGAGATTTCAGATGTATATAATTACTCCTGGTTATTTTCTATCTGTATTCTGCATATATAAATTAATAAAGAAATTTTAATAAAAAAAAGAAAGTAATGCACAGTAGATGGTTAATTAAAAAAAAGAAAGTAATGCACAGTAGATGCCAGTTCTTATTCAATACTTGGTAGTGCATTATAGAACCTGACATCCAAGGAAGCAACTATGGGTTTTCCAATGTGCCTAAAATTGAATTAGGAAGCCGAAAGACGTTATACAGGGACTTTGTATGAGTTTTAGTGGTGACTTCCTGGCTGCAGTTGGTCCATGTACAGTGTCTCCAAGAGGCAGAACGATGGAATCGTAACATTATTGGCTGAAGGGACGTAGTTTTGGGTGGGGTGTTATGAATGTATTTTCTATCAAATAGTTCTGTACAGGTGCTTTCCGTTGTGTATGGTGAGGCATCTGTTGGATTTCCTCAAGACATTTTACATACACACAGATAGAAATGCACACACTCTCCCCCTCTGCTTTGAAAGTCTTCAGAAATGTTGATTATTTTACAAAATACCCTTTTTTTCTCACTTAGTACCACTACCAATCTGAATTCCTCTCCCTTTCGGCTGCCCCTTAAGTCCATCTCATGCACCCTCCATGTCTTATAATAAATATATTTTATCATTATATGCCAGTGTGATTGTTTCAAAATATGAAGCTTACACCACCACCCCCAATTTTACTGGCCAAGATATGCCACTGATTGGATGTTGGGACAAAGGTAGGGATTTATTGAGGAAAATATCAAGTCTTTCATCCTTGCTCTTGGTCTGTGGTGTGAGGGAGATGATGGTAGCGAACTGTGTTTTGGATTCATCAAAGCATCATACCCTATGTTGTGCCCACATACCAGTGTTTGTCATGCCCCTTATAAATGAGAATTCATATCCCTGATAAGGAGAGTTTGCAAGGACAGTGAAGAAATGGCCAAGCATAGCCTTTGTGAGGGAGCATACTGTACCTCACATAGGGGTAAATGAAGCAGCTGTGTCTCTTACAGTCATTATGCAAATGAGACAACAGCTGAGTCCCTATATAATGGATGATTTAGAAAGGATTGTTTGTAGTTACCTGCAAAGCGCCTGGGCGTTTCCCAATCTAGGAGAAATACAGAAAAAAACATGTCAATAGGCCTTATACAATAAAATGAACAGATTACAAAAGATTAAATATGAGGGTTTTACAAACAAAACTATATAGAGTCGGCAGATATTCCCTGCATCAAAATAAGATAAGAAGACATGTTCATGTTCTATAATCAATAAGGTTTCAATTGCATTTCCATAGACAGAGAAAACTAATTGGGCTTCACAGGAAACAGCCTGGAAAGTTTTGATAAATTCAAAGGATTTATTAACCAAATTTAGTCAAATTAACCTTTAAGCATTCAGCATTTAAGCATTATTGTTACAAAGTTAAATTGCTCAAATGCTGATGTTTCGGCATCCAGGAAAAAAGAACATTGACAATTACGAAGTCAAGATTACAAAATATGCAAAAAGTGTGTTCCATAAAGGAAATTCCCTGTTCTAAACTAAACAGGTAAAGGTCAGGAAAGGAGGTACAGTTAGGCGAATAAAGTAAGCTGTCAGGTTCAGAAACCAAATGAAGCCCTCTGATGAGAGAATGTGAATGCTCAGACTCCAATCCTTTACACTCGAGCAGAGGAGATCAACAGAGACAAGAAAGGACTTCTCAGCTCGAAGTCAGCAAACATCTCCTTCAGCATCTCCCCACTAGTCAAAGGAGGACTTAACAATTTCAATACTTTAACAGCATTCGTGCCCATTCCCACACTTTAGAACATTAAGATTTCATCTTATTCTGGGAGTAGGTGAATTGTCTCAGGACAGCACAAAGGCCTACACACTCCAATGTCCTTGGGATGGACAATCTGTTGGGTACAACCAGCTCTTCCCACGAGTCGCTCTCCCATCTTGGCACTAAGTCTTCTTCTTTCAGTGAGAATCTCACTATCAGTTGTCTAATACATAACAATAAGCTATTCACTAGCTAGCAAAGGCAGTTTGAGACTGCGTCTGCAGTCGAGAAAAACATGATCATGCAAAACAAGCAATATGAAGTAACACGCCTCCAGCCATACTAGGCATGTGACATTTTAAAATGGAAATTAAAAATATAACTAACTTAAGTAGCATAGCTCAGGTGCCGCTCATAGTTGCTAAGTGCAGTCACCTACTACTATTTAGATAATTAATGTGCACACATTTCCAACTAAATGCATTAATTACGCAAATATAAAATTTAGCTCTTCCAATTTCCTGTTTGATGGATAACAGCTAACACAAAATACACAAATAAAACTTCAGCTCAGCTGAGTTCAGAACCTTGTGTCTAGAGTTTTGCAACTCCTTCATCTCCTCCTTAATCTCTCTTCCATTTCTACTTCTTCCTTCCTTTGTTTCTTCTATCTGTCCTTCCTGTTCTTGTTCTCAGGCATCTGAATTCCTTTTACACAACAAATAAGCAAGCTAAGCCAATGTCAACACTTAAATAGGCCTTACAACTGCACCTAAATATCTACTACCAATGCTTCCAACTAATTATAGCCAAGACCCCTCTTCCCAGGGTCCCTGGAACACTTTGGGCCTCATTACGATGTGACTCGGAAAGATTTTTGAGTCATATCGTAGGTTTTACTTCGGTCGAAAGTGAAACAGGTCAGTCATTCCGACTGAATTTCCGATGGGCTCAAGGAGCCCGACGGCCAGTCGGAGGCCCCACCGTAGTCCATATGGCGTTTCTGCCGTCGGGATTATGATGTCGGTTTCCAACAGGCTTTCCATGTCGGGCATTCTGACATGGAAAGCCTGTCGGAAAGCAACTTTAGGGGCAGCTAGCAGGGCCCCCTTCTCCCTGTGGCCTCCGGTTGGGGGCAGAGGGGGCATCTATTGTGCCCTCCCTGTTAATCCTTGAACCCTGTGGCAGGCACCATATGGTGCCTGCCACAGGGTGCAGGGATTAAGAGAAACTCCCATTTCTCTATGGTAGCTTGCTCTAGGGACGGTTTACAGCTGCAGCACAAGCTCCCATAGAGAAAAGGGAGTATGCAACCACACCATGTGCGGTCGCATTGTAATAGCGGTGTCTGGACCGCCGACTGAAGGCTAGGCGGTCCCGAGGCCGCAACGGTTTTGGATCGCAATAAGGCCCTTTCTGTTTCTAAATCTTCTAATTCAGGGTTCACATCTGAAATGTTTTTTTATAAATCCTTCTATCTGTTTCCTCTCATCTGGGATATAAGTTCAACATTACTTCACTTTCAACATTTACTTTTCTCAGCCAACAAAATATCTAAAGCAAGTCTGTCTTGCTAGACCATAGACCTAATAGCCAATAATTAAAAACAATGCACCTGAAGTACTAGTAGCAGGTTTGTCTCACACTGTGGAATACTTTCCAATTTTCTCATCATTCAAGACTACTCCTACATCAGAAATAATAGCTCCAAAAATATCACCTACTAAATACTAGCAGTAAATGGTAAAAGGCTGTAATAAAGCAACAGTATAACAAGGATAACCCCAACTGAACTTAACTTAAGATGGCTTGATAAACAAAGGGTTAAGAAAGAAGCATCGGATAAACTTTTCAAACAAAATGATATCTGGAGGGTCTGCATGGAGTCCCTGTATGGAAGGCACTTGCTATAAGAACTGATGACCTTTCAAAACTTATGGGTCTAATGATCAGGGTACAGTTTGCACAAGTCTCTGTGTTTCCAACACCTTTCTAGCCGCGCAAGAACACAGAGCTGGAAGGTGTGCAAGGTATCCACTCAAGGGTGTGTTATTCTACACACGTACACTGTTTATTCAGATTACACCTCATGAAATTTGTATCCTGACACATTTTACTATTCCCACTCAAACCAATAGATGGTTTGAGTAGATGTATGACAACGGCATTAGAAAATCCACAAACCCCGATCTTTTTAATTTGGCTAGAACTCCAGCCCTTCCATGCAAGATGAAGCCAAGAAAACCTGACAATTTAATAAACAATATAAAAGGCACACAAATGAAATCAAATAGATACTTCAATAGCAACAAACGCTGCATAACACATGATGAGGTACCCTCGCCTTTATATGACAACTTATGAAATGAAAAACAAATCTTAATATATTTTACAGCAGATAGCTTTCTAAAACTAAGTCGCTGTCAAAGTTGGATGAATGATGGGACCTTGAAAATGTCTACTAAATGTCTACTAAATAAACAAAGTAGCCCTTACTATGAGCTCGTAAACCACATAAAACAAAAAACTACCACTCACAAAAAATAATCATAGACTTTGAGCAAGCCATGATTGAAACCATTTTAAAAGTGTACCCTGCCTCCCGGCAGATCAAATGGCAGCCACAATCATAGTGATCCACAAGGAGGGTAGGCCAAGGTTCTGGCAAAGGTACTGGCAGACAGGGTGTTATCGGTAACTAAAGACCTAGTGCATGTAGACCAATCCGGGTTTATGGCGGGTTGAAGTACTAGACATAACCTGCGTAGGCTTTACAGAGTCCTGCACAAGACCGAGGGTGACATATGGCAGCAGACGGCATTTAGACGCCTTGATGACCTTCGACAGTATCGAATGGCCGTACCTCTTCATGATCCTCCAGGGGCTGGGCTTTGGCCCCTCCTTTTGTAGCTGGGTCAGACTCCTATACGAGGGGCCGATGGCACGAGTGAGGGTGAACAGTACCCTGTCTCGGTCCTTTCAGCTTCGGAGAGGTACGCGACAGGGGTGCCCTCTTTCCCCACTTCTATTTGCCATGGCGTTGGAGCCAATGGCTCACTGGGTCAGGAGGGATCCCGAAATCTGGGGACTGTGTGCGCCGAGTGACTGGGAGGAGCGTATCTCCTTATACGCAGACGACATTGTACTATACTTGGCACGGCCGTATTACTCTGTAGCACGGGTCCTCCACATTTTCGAGTTGTTTGGTAGCTATTCGAGATAAAATATAAACTGGTCAAAGTTGGAATCTTTCCTCTCTCGGGGCCCAACCACAGGGTTCCACGGAGTTGCGCGGCCCCGGTGGTGGTGGATGGTTTTACATACCTGGGGATATACATCACCAGAGATCAGAAAGTCTTCTTGGCGAGGAATCTGGGGCCTTAGATGAGTCCGATGTTAGTCACTGGCGCACGCTACCGCTCTCGCTTATGGGATGGGCGGCCCTCTACAAGATGTTGATGCTACCGCGGCTCCTCTATGTAATGCAAAACACCCCCTTTCAGATACCACAAATGACTTTCAAGCACATAGCACAGGAAGGGCCATCCCTGCTGTGGGCCGGGGGGGGGCAGGGGGGTGCCGAGAATTGCCTTACATAAACTGCATAGGGGAGTCTTCGATGGGGGGATCGTAGTACCAGATGCCAGGCTGTACTATTGGGCCTCCCAAATGCAGGTGATCAATGATTGGGTCTATGTAGGAATGGAGGAGCCGGCCTACAGGGTGGCTAGGGCGTCGATTTCACAGGGCAACTGTGAATCCCTTCTATGCTCCCGGCGGATGCGCCCGGACTGGCCTGAGCATACTAAGGTGGTGGTTCAGTGTTGGAAAGACACCAATAAACTTCTGGGTTGGACAGGGAGGCTGACGGGCAGGACTCCGCTTTGGGCAGGCAATCCACTAAGGGAAGTGGCGACACTGTCAGGCCTTAAGGGCTGGTGCCTGATTGGCATCGAATACCTGGGAGACGTGTGGCGGTGGGAGGCCCCTCGCACGTTTATCTGCAGAAAAAATACGACATGCACGACTCGCAGCGCTACACGCACCTGCGGCTCCTACATGCTCTGCGCACTCCCTTTCAACAGGGGGTCTCCATTCCAGAATACTCTCCGCTTGAAGACCGGCTACTGCTGGATCCAAAGCCTACCTCCATGATATACTGCAAACTGATCAATAATCCTCCGGATCCCTTGATATCTCTTAGAGAGGCTTGAGTTGGAGACCTTGGTATTCTGGATGACAAGGACTGGCAGGAGGCACTCCAGAGCCCACGGGAAGTGGCTATGTGTGTCAGATTCAGATTGGTATAGCTAAAGGTGATAGACACTGGGTCTACTATCCTCGCACTCACCTGTTTTCCTGGGGCCGTATCCAGTCAGCGCAGTGCGTTAAGTGGTGTGGGGAGGAGGGTACCTTTATACACATACTGTGGGAGTGTCCTGAAGTACCCGTTTTCTGGAAGAAAGCAACGGAGGTAAAGTCGGAGGTGGTGGGCGAGCCTGTACCGCTAGACCCGAAATGGCTTCTTTTAATGATTCAAGGAGAGATGTACTGGTCTAGATATGTGGGCATATGGCTGGCATTAGCGGCTGGGGTGGTGAAGCGCAACATTGCCAAAAACTGGGGGGCGCTGGCGCCCCCCACGAAGCAAGACTAGAAGCGGGACCTTGATTGGTGCCAGAGGGCGGAGGAAACAGTGTATAAGAGCAGGGGGTGTATCAAGAAATGGGAAAGGGTGTGGATGCCATGGAGACGCTACAGAGGACATGAGGAGGTGGATTACTGACACGATGGGGGGTTACAAGTGGGCCGGCCCCACCCGAGAATGTGTTGGCGATGATTCTCTGTATATGGCAACTGATGCTCTCATGATACTGTCTCTGTACTATGAGGTTTCTTGAGCTTTTGTTAATAAAAATATATATTTTTTAAGTGTACCCTCACACATCCATACAAGGCTGTAACTGCCATTTTAATCAAATCACATGGACACACCTCAAACAATCTTCAATAAGTATAGAATATGCTATGAAAAGTCAATTTGCCTGTGAAATAAAAACATTATATCAGCAGCTATGTCCCTGTCTGAAGTAGCTAACCACTACAATGTACTAATAGAAAGCCTTTACTACCAACAAAATGAAGACAGACTAAGACCCCTAATGGATTATTTCAAAGACACTTAGGTTGGCAGACTGCATGGCTCTGGACACAGATGCCAACCCAAATTCCAAATGCCATGGTGGAATGTCTATGGCAGCACCTTGGCACAGGAATCTAAAACAAACAAGGCAGTGGAAGGATGGCACAATGCCTTCCAATCCATACTAGGCTGAACCCAACCTATACAATTATAGAAGCATTACAAGAAGAGCAAAGTTGCCAAAAATTGACAAAACTGTAACCCAAATTGCACCTAAATTTACCAAAAGAATGTGTGACATGCCACAATTTAAACTTTTTATAAACATCAAATGAGTAGATCACTTAGAAATATAAGCCAAAAGCATATTAAGAAATACAAAGTAACCTAAAAAAGTAACTAAAAAGATGATTAAAAAAAACTTAAACAACTTGACAAATCATTCTTGATATAAATAATAAACATAATATTTTAATATATCAGTCAAAACATTAAAAAAGACTCCAACATTAAATAGAACTGATATAACTAAATTCTATTTATAAATTATGTACATGAAAAATCTAAACCTCACTAACTGTTGATACGAGGGTTATTCGTTGTCGCAAACATGTGTCTGCCACTGACAATAATGCCACTAACATAGTCTAGGGCTTAGAATAGATCACAGAAAATTATTCCCAAGCTCAACCCTTGGTAGCTGGGCTGTGAGTGTGCGAGCTTACCTTCAGAGCAAACGCAAGGAGACGATGGACGGAGCACTGAAACTTTTCAGACACTCAACCCCAGTCACAGATCAGAAGGCAATTTCAGAGACAGGTATAAGCATTGAAAAACCCTAATTGAGTAAATAATTAAGACAACACAAAACAAAACACCAATTTGAAAAAATAGGACTTTTTTTATCTTTAAAATAAAACTAAAAGAATCCAATGTAGGAACCAGAGATATGATTTATTTAAAGATTTAGCACTATATAGCACATAGAAACCTATTGCACCTATTGGGACTTTTGGTCACGCTAGACTAGGATAAAATATAAATTTCAGGTGACCAAGCTGGAGCCCTGTGTGGCTACCCCTCGTAGTAGGTCTCGGTCAAAGTTTTTACCTTCTGACTTAGAAACCTTTCTGGAGCTTTTCTTCCCGGGGTCCTTCAAAGCGCTTTGCCAGCCCGGATTCAGTGAGGGTTCGCGGAATTGCCTTACGATGAGATCCCGGTAAAACCTATGGAAGTCAGACCTCTGGAGCTTTCCAGCAAAACAAACCAAGGATCCAAGTCGGCTAGTGATTGAAGGTGGGTGGCTTGGCTCTGGCGGTTGGTCCAGGTCACCTTTGCTACTTTCGGACTTAGAAACTTTTACAGAGCATTTTCTCCCGGGGTATCTTGACGCTCTTCACCAGGCCAGATTCGGTGAGAGTTCACCGGCTTGGGTTTCGACCAGCTCCCGGGCAAACTCTGGAAGTCGGACCTCTGGAGCTTTTCAGTAGGACATACCTGAATGGCAGGCCGGCTTGTGGTTGAGGGTTTCCGGCAAGTCGGTCCACTTATGGAGCTTTTTTCCAAAGTTGCTCCAAACTTCTTCAAACTTCTGGAACTTCTTCCTGAAGTTCCTGTGAAGGTCCCAAAGTGTCCAAAATGTACTTCAAGGTTCTGAAAGCTCCAAGTTGGTCCTTGAAAGTTTGGAACTTCAATTCCCACAATCTACTTGGACAAAGCCCTTACAAGTCTGCTAGTAGCACTCCAGGCTGGGGATTCCTGGTGGTGATGGTCCAGGTGAGCTCTGTTAACCTGTAGCTTGCAGGGAGACCCCTCTTTAGTCATTGTGAAGCAAGTTAGGTCCACATGGCTTTAGATCCAAATTGTGCAGTAGGCGCAGTCAGTCAGAGTGCAGGGCCAGGTTGGTGCAAATCAAACTTCCTAGCATGGACCCTTCTTCTTTCTCTTGTTTCTAGCAACAGATCTGATAGGTACTGCCCCTCTCAGATACTTATTCAGTGTTCTCTGGGGTCACACAGGAGTGCACTACTGTCCAATATGGTGCAGGGTCACACTACAGAGCGTGACAATTTCCTCCAATATGTGGCACAATAGTCTCACAGAAAGCACTATTTCTCCAATATTCAATATGGCTGAAGTCTCAGCAGAGAGGCAAGAGCTGGATAAACCATCCTCCAGGATGGCTCATCTCCATATTCTACCACCCCCAGGCATCTGCAGATTCCTTCCTTAAGCCTGCCATCTGGCTGGGTTCAAAGAGTAGGGGTGTAAATGAAACTGGCTTCTTCTGCTTGTCTCCTCCTCCTTTGGAAGATCATGGCTTACGACCCCTCCCCCTTGCTCTGGCAGTCCTATGCAGGAGAACCCTCTCCTCCCAGAATGGCTCTTTCAACTCAGGGACTACTTATCACCTCATCAAAGCAGCCTGGCTGTTCCACTAAACTCTAACCAATCAGGGCAGATCACTGGAAGGGTGAGGTTTGGCTTACAGGCAAGAAAGTCTTATAACTTTTTGTCTGTACATTTTAGGATAAATTCAACAATAGCATAGTGTTGGATTTATCAATACCATTCTAGTAAGTCCTTGAATTATAGTTTTCTGTGTTTCCTGGCCAGAGTTATTCGTTAATAACTGAATGCCACCTTAATCTATGTGGCTGGGGATCTGCAATGAGAAAAATGAACTGGGCAATTTCTCCAACACTAGGGCTTATAAAACATTTTTTATAAGGACACTGCCCATATCTACAGGACCCCTGGACCCCTCACCCCTGGAACACACAGGGGAGACTTTAGGGGTTCTGAATGCCTAAAGATATTGCAGATCCTCACTCCACAGTGCTCCTAGCACAAAAGTTGATTTTGGGAAGCACTTTACTACAATGTGGGAAGTAAAATGTGGAATTTCACAAAACCCCAGGCCATATAACACCTTTTTTATAAGAGCCCTCATTATAAGTACCTCATCCACCTCCACTGGGACGTCTAGGGGAGACCCTGGTGGTACTTAATATGCCAAAATATTGTAGGTTATTAATTTGTATGTGCCCCAAACACTAGAGTCGAGTTTGGGCACAATTAAGCAGTCCTGCAACATAGGGCTGCTTTTTAACTGACCTCAGCAGTGCACACATGCAAGTGCAGAAAGGGCTTCTGGCCTCTAAACTGCCATGCCCTATTATAAACTAGGGACTTAAAGGTAGTTTGGATCCTCCTGCCCTATTATGCACTAGGGTCTTATAGGGGAGGACATGCCAATCATAGTGTTGCCCGGGTCCAATGTGTACCCTAGTGTATGTAGGGGTTTTCACTGTATTCTAAGCCCTGGGCCTGGTTAGGCAGAGCCCAGGGACAGTCAGAGTCAGTTACCACCAGTATCAGTCAGCAAAAAATCTTGGGGGGTTTTCAGGGCACAGATGGCTTTGCAGCACTAATCAAAAAGCTCAAAGAACATACTGTCATATAAAATAAATACAGAACATACACTACACATTTCTAAATACCAATCAAATATTAATTACACAAACAATAATATATAACTGCTTGTTCTGTACATGCAGATCTTCCTCTGTACTCATGTCATAAAAAATAATAAACCACCAAAATGGGAAAAATACAATAGAGATCCTTTGAAGCAATCCTAAGTATCTGGGAACCATTAAAAAATGAAAAAGTGTTTAAAAACAGGAATGCCCTTGGAACCCCCCCCCCAAAAAAGGAAATCAGAATCAAAAATATTGGTTTATTATAATCCAAAAGAGATTACCTTGAAAAAAAAAAGAAAAAGTATGGTAAAACCCAATGCCCATAGGACACGTTCTTAGAAAAGAACCTACAAAGTAAAACAAAAAACCTACCTGCAAAAAACATTATATTCCAAATAAATACATATGCATTTCACTTAATCATAATAAAATAAGTAACATAACAATACATTACTAGAACAGGGTACAAAAACCCAGAACTACACACTAATAAATAACTATAGAAGACAATATAACTAACCCCTACACCTCCCCCTTACCTAGCCCCACCCTCATAACCCTAGAAAATAAAACTTTCAAGAGGACTTACCCGTTCTGATGATCAGAAGCACCTTACCAGGACATCTATAGACTAAAATGGCACATCTAAATTATAAAAAAGAATAGGTAGAAGTAAAAATAAAAATGCCTTCTAAATGAAAGAAAAAACAGACTATCTCCCCAAAGAAGTGTATGTGAAATAATTGAAAAATGTTGAATACATGTATTAAGTAAGAAACAAGTTACTCACCTGTACACTGTGGTTCTCCAGTGTTGATATCTTTTATAGATTCACATGCTTGAATCTTCCCTGTCGTCATAGTGGGAGTCCCACGGTAACAGTAAAATAGCAGTATCAAAAGTTCAACATTCAAATACCCACAGGAATTCACTAGCTCCTAGCGACCTATTACCATTGTTATAAAACATCAAAACTCCAGCCAATCAGAGCGTAGACCATAGAGTCTCCTTCCCCTGCAGGGCCACTATACCTCAGATTTCGAGCATGAGTACCACAAGGTAATAGGAGAGGTATGGAGGGTGAACCTGAAAGGGGAGGAGGAAGGGTCGCATGTAAATTTATAAAAGATATCAATACTGGAGAACCACTGTGTACAGGTAAGTAACTTGTTTCTTCCTCAGTATTGTGTATTTTATAGATTCGCATGCTTGAATCAGAATAGCAAGCTGTACCAAAGTGTCAGAGGAGGAGGGTAAGGTGAACCATCCCACCATGCGACCCAGAAACCAAAATACGAATAATAATCATAAAGAGCATATAATATGAGCTCATACCAATGTATACATATGCATATACCTAAATTAGAAAATATTCGAAACTTATTATAACAACAGTAGCATATTTTGAAGAAAAAGACACGAAGAAGATCATACCTTGTGTGAATAGACATCGCAGAGGAGCTTGACAAACTTCTACATCCGCCTTCTGTCGGGTATCCAGGCAAGTAATGCTTCGTGAAAGTATGGACGTCCATCCATGTCGCCGCCCTGCACATATCAGGCAAGGACACTTCAGCGAATAGGGCAGAGAAAGCTAGTGTGTTAAGTGAGCGGCAACCTTGGAAACCAGGGAGTGGCCAGCCCTCTCATGACAGAATAGAATAGTTCATGAGACCCAGAAAGCGATAGACGCCCGCGTCAAAGCCTGACCCTTCCTAGGGGCAAAGAAGGCAATGAGTAACTGAGTAGATTTTCGGAAAGGCTGAGTCCTTTGCAAGTAGAACTTTAAACATTGTTTATTGTCCAGAGAATGGAGTGCTCTCTCAGCTGGAGAAGATGGAACTGAAAAGAAGGAGGGCTCATTTAGATGAAATGCAGAAGGTACTTTGGGAATAAAAGATGGATTGGAATGAAGAATTACTTTATCTTGAAAGAACTTCTTGTAAGGATCCGTTGTTGTGAAGGCCTGAATTTCACTAATGCGTCTAGCTGGCATGATGGCCAACAGGATAGGTACTTCAAGTCACACTTGTGAATTGGTTCATAGGGTGACTTCATAAGCTGCGACAGGACAATATTTAATTTCCACAGCACTTGAGGAGTGTGAGAAGTTGGCCTGGTATATGATGCTCACTAGTTAAAGCGATCACCTTGTACCATGCCAAGCAACCCTTATGGTGTGGTTGTAAGTCAACCTTTTCGGACTAGCTGCCCTAGTGGTAGCGTAGGCTAAGCAGTCTTTGAGGCTAAACTCGTGAAGCGTGTTAAGCCAGCTGTTTTACCAAATGTAACCCCCTTTTATACCAATGAAAGGACACCACACAGATATATATTCAAAATATATATGTATTTATTTCTCAAAGTGACCCCTAGTCTCTTTATGAGCACAGGAGCAAAAATCGTCAAACAAGATTACAGTAGAATACACAGAAGTTGCACTTTATATGGATAGGCCCTGGTGGCCGCTCGAACCATATACTAAAATAGTGGTATAAGTACCACGAACAGAAAAGGGAAAAGGCCTAGGGCCTCTAGAATCGCTGGGCCTACAAGGAGCTAACTTCAGTTAGTGACCAGGAGGTCCACGGGTGGCGTGTGCAGAGCAAATAGTCACACGCGTGCTCCCATAGGTTTCAATGGGTGCGTAAAAAGTACAAAGTTACTGCAAAGAGGATCTTCCGGATGGACTAGGAACTCAAGATTTGGAACACAGGCACTAGAGATGTAATACTACACTTGGGCACAGGAGTGCCAGCTTTACCTCACCCACAGGAAGCGGGTGCATAGGCCTCGAAGTGCGTCGGGTTTCGTCTATCTGTTCCGTGGAGCCTGAAGACAAAGATGCTGCAGGCGGTCGGTCCGGGAGAGATGCGGTGGATCCAAGAGTGGATCGGAGATGTTGAAGACCTGTAAGCAGAGGGGACAGTGTTCACAGTCACTAGCCAGTGACCAGCGTGGCACCAGGTGGGTACCAGGCAATGTCGGGTGCAAACAGGAAGAAAGGTGTAGCTTGTCTCTGCAGCCACGTGGTCCCTGGAGGTCGACGACGTCCAGGAGTCGGTTCACGAGCTGTCCCACGCAGGCTCTCGCTGTCGGCGGTGTCGGCGACTTGATCAAAGCAAACAAGCCTTGACAAAAGCAATTGTTGTAGGAGATGAAATAAGCTGATGGTTCTGACCAGCAAGGTCAGAAGGACTGCTCCTTTGGAGGGGAGCAAGGGCCAGTCTGGAGCAACCAGACCAGCGGTGTATTTCGTAAAGTTTGTCGCCAAGATGGCTACTAGCCAGCGGGCCAGCAACCGGTTAGGCGCGTCGAGTGGCAAAATGCAGAAGGGCCCCACGCAGATCGTGGAGATGCTGGAGGGCTCACCTTTGGTGCAGATGCTGCTCGAGGGTTGGGCTTCTCAGATCCCAAAGCACAACTTGGAGGGAGCCTCGGTTGTTGCACTTGTCAGCTTGTCGTGGTCGTTTCAAGATGGCTGGCTCCACGTGTCTCGGTGCCTCCACGGGTCTCCTCTTTTCAGGGACTGTGGATCGGGCGGTGAGAGGTCTGGAGGTCCAGGTCTTGTCAGTCTCTGGGCTCGGGCTCCGGCGGGAGGCGGCGACAAAGCAGACGTTGATTCGCTGGATGGTGCTTGCGTTAGCAAGGTGGTCACTCCCTGACCACAGGGGAGATTTCCTTCAGTCTTCTGTGCAGCAGAATGTCGAAGTTCCCGTCTTCTTCTTAGTTTCAAGTTGATTCCAGGATGTCTGAAGTCTTAGGACACAGCTCCTACCTTTAAGTGGATTCTAGGGGCCGGACTACCTGCTAGGTCCCTCCCTATGGGTGGGACCAGGAAGGGGGGTGGTTACACCCCCAATCCTTTGTCCAGCTCGCCCCAAGCCCGGGACTGGTGTGCCCCAGGACCGGTTTGAACTGGCATATGCACCGAGGCTCCTTGTGAGCCACAGGCATGTCTGGTTTCTTTCAAGCCCTACCTGACCAATACACAAAATCCTGTCTGGGGTGGTGCATGCACCTCCCCTGGCAGGAAACCCTTTGTCCACACCTCCCTAGCTGGAAGGACTCCCAGCAGCAGGAGGGCAGACTTGTGTCTGTGGTGGCAGCATCCATTTTGTGGAGCTGAGGCTATGTCTGATTTTACCCGGGTTTCAGGTACTGTACATGTCGTGTCCCTCTAGAAGGGTGGAATGCTAACCCCGTCGCCAGAATTGGCGAGGGGTTAGTATTCCAATTCGTATGACACCTTACTCGACATGTTTTGATAAAGCCAAACCAAAGATAGCATTTAACCGCGAGGTTCATAATGCACTTAAGAGTATATGGTATGACGATATCTGGAAACAGTAGAAGGAAGTTGTTCCGACCACTGCAGACAGGCTCAGCTCATGCCAGAGCACCATCTCACATGGAACCAAGCACTCTGCCTTCAGGATTGTTAAGGCCTGCCATAGGAGTGACTTATAGGTTACCAGGTGTCCCATTTAAGGTTAGGTATAGGTATACTACACCTAAGTAAGAGGTGATTACACCAACTTACCCCAGCTGAGTGATCAGCCAGTTGTGTCAAATTGTTAGGCCAAGCCTGGGGTGGCATAATACATGCTTCAGCCCCTGGCAGGCCTTGGGTACACCAATGCCCTGGGTACCTAGTGTACACTGGTACAGGGGCTGACAGGGTGATCCAACCAATTGGGTATGTACCTAGGGTACATGGAGTCCATTTTAAAGAGAGAACAGCCAGGCTGAGATCCTGAATAGCAAATTTTGCTAGAAACTAGGCAAAAATTTGGGGGTAACCATAGTCAGATATCCACCTTCCTACACGGAGGTCTTATTGAAGGGTAGACCCTGAAAAGTACTTTCATGAACTCTTTTATCAGTCTGTTAGACCACAAAGACAAACAACCAGAACATCGTCTGTATCTGGAGATTGCTGCTAAGTGCATTTTAATGAACGCATGCATCAGACCAGCTTTGGCAAGAGACAAGAGATAGGGCAAAACGTCCTCAGGCGGCAATGAGAGAGGATCACAAGAGTGTGCGGCACACCATATATAACATTTTTTCCACTTAGCCAAATAGTATTTGATCGTAGAAGGAGCTCAGGCTTTCTGTAGTATAGCCTGACATTCCTCGGAATTTGCTAGTTGTATGAATTCTGTGTGACGAGGAGCCAAGCTGACAAGTGTAGTGTGCGGATTTGAGGATGTAGCACTTGGCCCTGGTTCATGGAGAGAAGGTTTTCTTTTGGCTGAAACAGGATTGGAGAAGACCTTGATAGGTGATACAACTATGTGAACCAGTATTGTCGCCCTCACACTGGGGTAATCAGGATGACACGGTAAAGCTCTCATTTGATCTTTTGCATAACCTTTGGAATGAGAGGAAAACAGAGGGAATGCATAGGCAAACGTTCCCACCCAAGAGAAGTGGAAGGCGTCTCCTAGAGAGCCTGTCTGAGGAAATCCGCTGGCGTAGAATCTGCGTTTTTTGTTGAGTGACGTAGCGAAGAGATCTAGTGTTGGAAACCCCAGCAGTGAAAAACCCTTTGTACCTGATCTTCGTTTAGTTCCCATTTTTTACGCTGCTTGGGGTCCCTGCTGAGGGAATAGGCCCAATCGTTTTGGACTCCTGGCACATGCTGAACCTATATTGATATTCAGTAGACTGAGATCTTGTCCCACCTTGCTTCAGCAGATAGAACATGGTGGTGGTGTTGTCCGTGCGAATCAGGATCAACGGCTTCCTGATTCTTAGCAGGAATGCTTTGAGGCCCAGAAAAACTACTTTCATTTCCAAGAGGCTTATGTAACACTGTGCTTCCTGAGCCGACCACTTTCCAAGGATCTACAATTCTTCACCATCCATGGAAGCGTCCAATGTCATTTCAAACTTTGGTTTTGTTGTGAGGAAAGAAGATAGAGATTGTCTCTGACTGTCCACCAAGACATTGCTGAAATCATTACCAGTGTGATTGAAATGATGTCCTCGAATGAGCATCGAGACTGAATCTATTGCGCATCGAGCTGCTCCTGAAGAGGTCTCATCTTTAGACGACAGTGCGGAATCAACCGGATACAGGAGGACATCATCACTAGCATTGACTTGTATCTCCTTACTGAAACGCACTTCTTTGCAGACAGACTGTCTTCTGGAGTCATAAGATCCTTTCTTTTGTGGGGAAGGCTTTCGAAAGCATGGTGTCCAGAGTTGCTCTTAGAAATACTTTTGACCTGGAAGGAGTCAGAGAGGACTTTTCCTCGTTGATTCTGAGCCCCAGGGAATGAAAGAGTGAAACACAGGCCTCTGTCGATCTTCTGGAAGCTTGGAGCGATGGGGTCTTGACTAACCAGTCATCGAGATAAGGGTATACCTGATGACTGGCTCGCCGTAGAAAGGCCGCCACTGGAGCCAAGCTCTTGGTTAAGACTCTTGGAGCCGACTTTATCCCGAAGGGTAGTACTCTGAATTGATTATGGCACCCTGTCACCTCGAACTTCAGAAAATGGCAATGTTTTGGATGAATGGGAACATGAAAATACATGTCCAGAAGATCCAGAGAGGATATATAGTCTCCTGCATCTATGAGAAGCAGAATTTCCTGGAGCGACAACATTCGGAAGGGTTGAGATTTGATGAACTTGTTCAACGACCTGAGATCCATTATCTGCCTCAATTTTCCCTTCTTTTTCTTTATTAAGAAGAAGTGAGAATAGAACCCCAGATTTCGGTGATCGGGTGGCACCTCTTTGATTGCCTGCTTGGGAAGGAGCAATTGGACTTCCCTCTTGAGGACTTGGAGATAACGAAGGGGGGTTCTTTTGCGGAGGCAAACTCGGGGGCTGTTGAACAAATTCCAGGGTATGACTGTGGCGGAATACGTCTAGCGCCCATTTGCCCAAAGATATAAGCTTCCCTTGACTGAAGAATTTAGAGCAAGTGGGCCGAATTGAAGTGGGACTACGGTAGCAGGGGTCTGTGGATCCTCATTGCCTCTTATTAGAGTCAAGAGCCCTTCCTCCTGATGGTGGGCATCGACATGCCACTGTTCTAGGGTAGGCTGGCATTGAGGTTTACCGAAGTGTACTGAGCACAAAACCACTGTTGATAATATGGCTGGAAACGCTGCTGAAGCTGGGCGCGAGAGATATTGACCTCTGCCTCTGCCCCGGAGGGTGGCAAACTTCTTCTGCTGCAGATTAGTCAAAGATTTAGCCGTATCAGTATCCGACTTGATCCACTGCAGCACTTCATCCACGTTTATCAAGCAGAATTTCACCATCAAACGGCATGTCTAATACTTTGGCCTGAACCTCCAGAAGGAACATCGTAGCTTTAAGCCACCACTGCAGTCTCAACACCGCCGCTCCCGCCATCTGCCTGAAGGCCGTCAATGAAATGTCCAGAGCCACATCAATCATCTCGGAACAGGCTCTCTCTCCTTCCGACACCACCTCCTTTGCTTCTTTCTTTTTACCCTCAAGGAAGAAACATTTCTCATAACATTCACGTTCCATGTTAGGAGAGTTAGTAAATTTACCCTATCCATACGTGAACTCCCAACCTCTGTCTCTATTAGGATTCTTCATTTCTTCACCTTCTTGGACATAAACCCTTGGTCAAGCTTCCCAATGAAATGGAGCTCAATTGAATTGGAGAGTAGCAAAAAGAGGACTATTTTTTTTCTTTTTTCCCTATGCTCCCCACACCCTGTGACCCCCCTACGCCACCCCTCTAGGAAACCCCCTAGTTCCTCCCTGGGCGATATAATCCGCCCTTTGTGACCCCCTTCCCAAAAGAGTGATAAACGCATATTTTTAAAAAGAAAAGAAAAGAAGAGACAGCTTTACTGCTTATAGTAGTTCCTTAATTCGTACCTACTCAATTTCATCCGGCATAGGTCCGCTTATGTGTATTTTGACACTAAGGGTTATCCCTCCATCTGTGCTAGGAAAGTATCAACCTCCCCTGGGCTAGTGAAATTAAATATCTTATTTCGCCACATAATTTTGAGCATTGCCGGGAATTTCATTTGAATCTGGGCACCTCTACTTCTCAATTCATTCATCCGAAGTACCCAGCTCCCATTGCCTCTGAGCGGTTCTTTTGCCTAGGTCAGATCTTATTTGGTAGTTAAAATCGCCAAATTTCAGAGAGCTCTCTTTCAGGGCTCGACCCAGCACCAACTCTTTCACAGCATAGGATAGAAAATTGATCAGAATTTTCCTGGGTATCTTCCTGGCGGTGTTTAACTTAAAAGGGTCTCTAAGGACCCTTTGAATCTTTTTCTCAAGATCGAGGTCCTGTCTATTGTGCAAAACTCCTTCTCTCAATAGCTTGCAAATAAAGGACTTAATATCGCCATTTTCAGACCCCTCCGGGATGTTGAGGACTCTCAAGTTGTTGCGTCTAGACTGTGTTTTGAGCCTCTCCAAGTCTTCCTGCAAAGATTTATTCTGTGATTTCAAATCTATATCTCTGGAGTTCTCCGACACCGTCATTGACAATGCCCGGACCTCCCCTTTCAAAATTCCAGTACGTTGGACAGTGTCATCTAATTTTTCCTCCAGGACCACACACTTTTCTTGAATATTCTTCTGATTGCTCTCTGATATTTCAAATTTCGAAAAGATATCCTGTTGCAGACTCAAGATAATTTTTTTTCAATTGATTCATGGTTCCTCCTACAGCTTGAAGGCTATTATCTCTTAAACTTGTGTCCTCTGCAGTGAATACATCATCCTTGTCCTGGGGGAGCCCCTGGTTAATGCTTGGTGTATGGTTTAAATCCAGGCTTGGACTTAAGTTTGTACTACTCCCAAACCCAGATTCAGGTTCCCCAGCCAAGATAGAAAAGCGATTTTCCAGAGGGAGTGGTACAGACTGAGTAATCTGGGTTACCTTATCCCCCCCTTACTCCTTACCCCCTGTGAGGTGGTTGCCTGCTCCATTATCTTAAAATAGGAGCTGAGGGACGGTAAAGGTTTTACTAAAGATCATACCTATTTAGGGCCACAGCGTTTGAGTTTTCCTCCCGCCTTCACCACCTTATTCGTGGGGAGGACAGCAACAACTTGCCGGACAGTCTGCTTCCCCATTCTCCCGCTTTTACTTCTTTCCTCAAGTGCTGACCTCAATTGATACTGGCTCCTGACCTGGGCTCCTTTTCCTGCTGGTGTACTCACAGGGGCATTCTCCCTAGAGCCCAGTACGTTTGCTCCACTCGCAGGCGGGGGTTCCCTTTCCATCTGCCTCGATGCAGTCTGAGGATTTTCCTAGGGAAATGGTCGAACAACCCACAAGCTCTCTTTGAGTATACATAGAGCGTGACCATCCCTATTCCTCCTCTTGATATGCTGCTCCACAATGCCTCGACCGCGTGTAACCTCCGTATGCCACCGACTTGTGCTGCCGCTGCCCTGAGGAACCCAGACCCGGAAGCCGGCAAGCACCGCTGCTGCACGCGTCCTCTGCCAGGAAGCGGACGCGCGCCTCCAGATCCCCCACTGCTGCACCACCTCGAATCCCATGTAGTCCAGCAGTCCTAATCGGTAAGTAAGCTTTCTCCTCTTAATTCGCTGTTCTTTCTTTTTGTTTAGACCATTATTTCAAAGCGGTCTTTCCAGTCCTTTCACTCCTTGGTCCGAGAGCCCGCGCTACCAGCGTCAGCCTGTCGCCATGTTTCCCCTCAAGCCCCCCATGAAACAAATTTGACGAAAGTATGATGAACATGAATGGTATGAGAAATAAGAGGAAAGTGGCCCGGACGATAGAACATCTTAAAAACAATGAGGCGCAAATTATACTAATAATTGTGGAATAAGATTAGTTCAATACAAATCTGATTTCTCAGGCAGATGGCAGTGGCCACACTTCTGATCCAAGGTAGACCAATAGTCTGTGCAGTATACTACGGTCCAAATAATGATAACCTGGAAGCATTAATTAAGCTGGAATCCTGTTTGATGGAGATATCAGCCCCGATCATATTAGGAGCATATTTTAATCTAGTCCTGAATAAGGAGTTAAATTGGACCTCGAGAGTTAGATATATCAGCCCTACTAAAACATTCTGTAGATTGAAAACTATGATAACATAATTTAATCTGGTAGATGTCTAGTGTAATAAGATGGGGGCTGTAAGGGATTTTACCTTTTATAGTAAAAAGTACCATCACCATTCTTGGATTGACTACTTTTTGGTAGATCAGGAGTTATATGAGGATGTGGAGGCGGTATCCCATGTGCCGGCGGTGCTGTCAGAAAATTCCTCGGTGGCCCTATCGCTAAGGTTAAATCAAAAGATGGGGCAGAGAAGGTGGACGTTGGATAGGACTATCCTCTTAGATGAGGCGGTAGTGTTAAATTTAGTGGAAAGAACTGTGGACTACTTTCAGTTTAATGAGGGTTCTGCAGAAAGCAGAATAGTTTGGGATGCGTTTAAAGCATATATAGGGGGAATACTTAGTTCCATATTTGTCGGTAAAAAACGGCTGGTAAAACAGGAAGATGAGAATTGAATCACGGAAATCAAGGCCAGAGAAAGTGAGTTTCAGAGAGCTTTGAAGGAAGGTTCAGACAGAGTATCCCAGTTAACTAGAGAATTGGAGGGGTTGCAGGCTAAATATCCGGCGCAGGTGGATAAGAGGACAAGTGGAAAGTGAGCAAGCTCCAGCATTTTGCATATGGAGAAAGGTGTAGCTCACTGGTAGCTTGGAAGGCTAAAGCGGATAGGGCCAGGAATTCAATACGGAGCTTGATTAGTAGAGAGTCAGGGGAATCACTGTATTCAAATGTAGATAAAGGTGGAGAAGCCCAAAGCTATATGAGTAGCCTCTATAGTGAAGATTTGCAACCCAGGAGGGAAAGCATAGAGATATGGCTAAAGAAAACCGACCTCCCCAAACTCTCAAATGAACAGAAGAGAGTGCTATAGTATGAGATTACTGGAGAGGAGATCAGGCACAGTGTAGAAGTATGGCAAGGGGTAAGGCAGCCGGGCCAGATGGGCGTCCAGTTGAGATTTATATTCATATCATAGACAAAATAGCCCCAGATTTATTCAATGAAATATATATTAATGGGGAAAGGGTTCCCAGTTCCTGGTCGGAGGCCACTATAACTATGATATTGAAACCGAATAAAGACCCGCAGAGAGTGGATTCGTATAGACCGATATCTATTTTAAACTCGGACTATAAAATCTTCTCAGGGATTGTTGCATCAAGAGTGGCAAATGTCATAAAGGGAGTTATCCACTCTGACCAAAAAGATTTTATCGCTGGGAGGCAGCTAAATGATCTTACGTTTTTGATGATGGGGGTTATAGATCTGGCTGAGGTCCAGAATTTACCCTTGACCATAGTAGCAGTGGATGCAGCCAAGGCTTTTGATCAAGTGCATTGGGCATATTTATGGGAAACGTTGAGTAGATTTGGCTTCCCGCAGAATATGGTTAGGGCTGTACCACATCTTAATTATCTTCCTAGAGCTAAGGTACTGGTTAACGGTGAATTGTCAGACTGGTTTGCCATTTCAAGGGGCACCAGGCAAGGTTGCCCCCTTCCCTCCCTCCTTTTCAATCTGTATATAGAGCCGTTTGCTAATCAGGTCAGGGAAGATCATACTATCATACGCTTTAAGTCCGGGGCACTTAAGGCTAAACTAGCTCTATATGCAGATGATCTGATCCTATATACTATTAATCAGCATGATGCTATCCCGAATCTGATGGAGAAGGCAGAGAATTTTGGTCAAATCTCAGGCTATAAGGTCAATGCAGAAAAAACTGAAATAATGGAGTGGAATCAGAGTATGAGGAGTCCGGGGGCCAGAACTCAAATGCGCTGTCTAGGAGTACTGATAACACAGAAATTAGAAGATATCCCCAAAACTAACTGGAGGAAAATCAGTCAGGAAATAGCTAATCTGTTGGTAAAATGGGCCAACCTACATCTAAACATCTATTGTTGGGTGAATCTTATAAAAAGGAATATCCTCCCCAAAATTACTTTCCTTTTCAACTCAGTTCCTTTGACCTTTCAGAAAGAGGATATAGCCAAGCTACAGGGGAAAATCAGGTATTTTTATATGGACCTCAAAGGGTCCGAAGATAGCTTGGAAAAAGATGAGGATGAGGCTTGAGGCACGACGTTTGGCGTTACCTGATCTACTGGTGTACTGTTATGCTTTCCACTTCAAGGATTTTCGCATGCTCGCCAATAGGGTAGATGGGTCATCCATAGGTCTGCTGTTTGAAGCAATGTTGGCGGATGTTCCTCCTTTTGAAGTACAGAGATCAGAAATGTTTAAAAAAAGTGAGGTTGAAGATTCTGAGGCCTGCCTTAAGAACATGGGTTTATCTGCGGAAAAGGTTGGGTGTTCCATATTATTCAACACGGGCTCTAATTTGGGCATCCCCAGGTACCTCGGAATGTTTGAGAGATCAACTTAGTCAGCCTCTAAAACAGGGGGGCTATACTTCTGGGCAGACCTTAAAGCAGGCTCAAGCCTAGTGAGCTGGGAAGTGCTAAGCAACTGTACCGGTGGACACCTGACAAGATTTAAGTACTAACAACTACGGGAAACATCCTTTACCACACAACTATTACAACGCGGTATGGTTACATCGTGGTTTTCACAACGCAAGTCATTACGTCGACTTGCACTGGAGGGTGCTCTAGACATAAGGAATAGTGTGAATTACTATTCCAACACCTTCCCTACTGTACATAGACTGGAGATGGAATAGTAATTCACACTATTCCTAAATCCAGCGCCCTCCAACGCAAGTCGATGTAATGACTTGCGTTGTCAAGACCTCGATGTAACATACTGCGTTGTGATGGTACGCGTTGTATCATCATACATTCATCAACTACGTTCATGGTGGGCAACACAGGACTGGGTAGGAGAGGAAGATGATTCAGAGCTGGACCAGATAATGAGAACTGATCGATGGGTAAAGGAAGTCTTGTATTGGTATTGGGTTTTCTTGGAGGCGGATGAGAAGATTAATAATGAAATCTCCACCCTATAGGCAGATGAGCTTGGGGACTGTGATGTGAAGCAAATCTGGTTCGATTCCTTTTCTATCTTACGTATGGAACGTAATCATCTTTTACCACCCATAGGGTTTACTGGTCTCCAGCAAAATTATCAAAGATCACAGGTATCAATTATAACTGCCCAAGGTATTTGCTCCCATCTGCAAATGATCTACATTTGTTCTTGCAGTGTCCGAAGATTGACTCTTACTGGATCTCGATATGTGACTTTCTGGGTGAGGTGACTGGTAAACAGAATAAGGTAAGCCTGTGCCTCGTATTTTTTGGGCTAAATCAAGATGAGACTGTGCGGTTAAATTCAACTGCCTCCAAGTTTATTTTTTATGTTGTTTTGTTGGCAAGGCGAGGGATATGTTGGTTATGGAAAGCCGAAAGTGCACCATCTTTTGCTGGGTGCCTTAAAAGCATTATATATACGAGCCAGTCAGATATGGCCTGTGACCCAAGGAGCCAAGATAAGATATGGTCAATGTTGGTTAAATGGAGAGACAAGGCGAGCGGGTCCAATGATTAAGCCAAACATGGTGTAGATCTCGTCCACTCCTCTTATGTTGGGTCGCTATCTTAAAGGCGATGGAGATGGCGTGGAAACAGCAGAATACTCGTGGGGACATGCCCTCATCTCCCTTCCCAGGGTGACTGAAAGGGATAAGAGCCATCCCAGCAAGAGAGTTGGCAGAATGAGGACAAAAACAAAGGAAGCAACATCTGCAAGGCAGAGATGTCAGACCACATCTGTTGGTCATACCTCCCAAGGATAGCCATGGCGTTGGATGCTCTGATGGCAGTGGCCGCCAAAGCAGAGTACCTTTTGCCGATGTCATCCAACTGGGGCCCTTCCTTGTTAGGTGAGAGACGAGGGTGACCAATCAGGCACACAGGAGAATCCTGGGGCGCTCTGTACTTTTTGTCTAATTTCAGCACCACCACAGGTATAGAAGTTGGCATCTTCATCAACTTCATGTCATCTTGCAAAAAAAGCACTCTGTCTGCTTGGCAGGTGTAGGAAGCTCAAAGTGCCTAGAAGCGTATTCCAACTGTCCGTGGAACCCGCTGATATCTGCAGGTGGAGAGTTGGCTAGAGGCGGAGTAGAAGAAAGTGAAGTAGGAGCCACATAGTCGTCCCTCTCATCATGAACATCCTGGTCCAACTGTAATTCCCCTTCCTCTAGTTGCTGGTCATTGTCATCCTGACTTTGCACAGGAATTTCCACAGGTGGTGGGATGGTCTTGCCCTTCTGCAACGGGGGCACAGCCAACGACACAGGAGTGGGAGCCTCATGAACAGGAGGCGGCTGGGGAGCAGAGTTCACTTCAGGAAACCTTTTGTAATAATTATTCAGCATTAACCAAAGATCAGTTTCCAATGACACAGGGATATTAATGGAGGGTTCTTGAGCTTGTTCTTCCTGTTCCTCATAAGGGTAGTGCTTTGAAATGCATCCAAATGTTGAAAACTGGGGTGCCCTATATCCAAGACAGAATAGTCCCCCTCCAAATAAGTAGATGGATTATCCACTACCTCTTTTTTCTCAGAGTCCTGGCATTTAACCCTGAGTTGTGAAGGACTGTATACAGGACCATTAGGATGATCATCTTCAGACTCATGGAAATCATCCAGGAGATTAGCAGGTGGTAATGGAGAAATCTTTGAAAAATCCTGCAGATGGGGAGGCAACAGCTTCAGAAGCAGGTTGACATTTTCCCTCGTCGACAGGGTCGTCAACAGGATCGTTGACCGAATCATGGATGGGATCATTGACACCACCACCGACTGTGGAAGTTGAGACGCCGATGGTGAACAAACTTGCTAAACCATCAATGGAGAAGCCTTTGCCGATGGAGACGGTCTAACCGCAGCCAACAATGTTGAAATCACCACTGCCATTGTTGACGCAGCCGCTGTCGTGGTCTTGACTGTCGGTGTAGTAGCCGTTGCAGATGAAACCATCTACCGAGCGCCAGTTCAATTAAAGACGGAGGCCGTAGACGGAGATTTCTTCGCTAACGGGACCATTGACGAGCGGGTTTTGTCAGCTGAAGAATCTCTGGAAGGAGTATGAGGCACTACGGTGGAGCAGAACCAGACCTCTGTTGAGAAGAAGGACCGGACTGGTGCTTCTTGTCTCTTTTCTCTGTTGTCTTCCTAGAAGAGGTATGAGGCTTCTCCTCAGAGTCATAGGCTTTTGCTGCTTTTTTCCTATGCAGCCAGAGAAGCAGCATACCCTCACAGTCTTTGAGAGTTTTTGTGGAGAATGTACGGAAGTGCTTTCATTTTCTGAGCTTGTGGTCTGGATACAGGCAGTAAAACACTCTTTATGTGGATCCTCAGAATAGAATCTGGACTTTCCAAAAGTCTTACAGGGCCTAAACAACCCTTTTTTAGACTCTGACATTATGAAGGAAAAATAGGTACTCACACTCCTGGCCGGTACCTCAGAAGAAATATGAAGTTAAGAGATGAACAGCTAGCTGGAAGTTCAAAAGGGCAACATTATAAATCACTGTGACTGAGCAGAGCTCAGGGAGACTCCCTAACACACAACGTGCGGTAAGAAATCTGAGGTATGGTGGCCCTGCAGGGGAAGGAGACTCTATGGTCTACGCACTGATTGGATGGAGATTGGATGTTTTATAACAATGGTAATAGGTTGCTAAAAGCTAGTGAATTCCTATGGGCATTTGAACATTGAAGTTTTAATACTGCTATTTTACTGTTACCATGGAACTCCCACCATAACAACGGGGAAGATGTGAATCTATAAAACATACAATACTGGGAAAAAAAAAAATATATATATATATAATTATCCAAAGTCCTCCACCTGCCACTGGCAATAACGTTGAAACGAGAGAATGGAGCACGGACCACAAATTTAGCGCTTATGAGTTATTTATTTTCACAGAATGGCAACCATGACGCGTTTCAGCCCCGGAGGGCTTTGATCACATGACGCGCTCATTAGTCAGCACGTGATTTTTATTAGTTATATATAAATATTTTTTTAAATGCTTAAAAAAGTTCAACGGAAAAAAGTGGACACTATACAACATGCAATACTATTTAAAGACGATTACATTTTTTATTTGATAATAAAACATGTATTAAAAATTGTTTTCTATAAGTAAACGTTTTTTACCTATGTTTATTTTGTGTTTTCGATCCTCACTTTTAAGTATAAATCTAATGCTCGATTGTGCTTCAATATTAGTCGCTTTAAGCCTGCTAATCTGCGTTATGCATTTTAATAAGCACCTGCCTGATAAGGGCCATACAAATATCTATTTTGATCCCAAATATCTCTGTATCGCAGCTCACCTGGCTCACTCTTGAAGTAATTGTGAGATCTTGAGCGCTATCTCATTGTGCCACTTCTCCACAGTACCTCATTCCCAAGTTCACATTTCACCAGATTATGTGATCTTGTGCACATTGCATCTTCACTTTGTACCACTGTTCTTCGACTAACCTTAAGATTACATTGTGTAATCTCACTTGTGTCTCTAGTTTCTTGTAATTGTGTGCTTGTGGCTATACAACCTAATCTCCGTATGTACATTGTTAATGATACAGTACATGTTTTTAGTGAATTACTTAGAGCATGTTGTGATACATTTTGTTTACTGTATTATTTCATACCACTACAAACACTTCTATTATACACCTCAGCTTGGCAACCTGTGTTACATGTGTAATGCTACAGGCAATTATACATTGTGAGACTGCGTATTGACCACTGACTCCATGTTGCTTTAACTACATTTGTGAGCACGGTTTCATCTTGTGTCTGTCTGACCCTGCTTTTCAGCTGCGAACGCAGGCAAGCCCAAGGATACTTGTGAACACAGATTACTTATGTTTCTCATTTCACCGAGCACGAGAGATATGCTGCCAGAACAAACAGTGTGGGATACGTACAGTGTTCAAGGAAGTGAATGTGACAAATTCAGCCTCAGCTCCTATTGGAACCTGGCCAGCTCCGTTGAGTGACCATGACACACAGAGTGCAGCCAGAACTTACAGTGCAGATGAAGTGTTAGTAAAGAGTATAAAGACGGAGACCTCATGGCACTTTGACAGGAAGTCTTCTGGGAGTGGACGCACTGCCCATGGCCCTTTATACCCAGCTGAAAGCTGATGTCTGGGACTGTCAACGGGTTCCCTAGTTATGCCAGTGAGAATAATGCAAACAGACAGCCAGTGAAGTATTCCATGTTCTAATTGCTTATTCTTGTGTACATACAGTTATCTTTGTATGCATTTATTCTTGTGTGTATACGTTCACTATATACATTTATGTTATATGTGCATTATTGCTGTTTGGGAACTGGCTGCAATATATATTCCTTTTAATTTGGCAAACGAGTGTTGTATTTTGGTATTCTACAGTGTGTAGATTCGTATTTTGAAGAGTGTTCATGTTGTGTCCTGGTGTTTTGAAGTCGTGTCCAGGTGCTCTGGAGAAAAAAAAAGGTCAGGCTATTGGATAACCTGTGCTCTTATAACCAGACTTTCAGGTTTTTATTCTGTTTTAAATAATGGATCTGAATTTCCTTTGCTGACTTTGAAATTGAGCCTTTGTGTTATATGTGCTAACTTTATTTGCTTTTGTGATGACAGTGACTTTGACAGCCACACTTCCATCGCTAGTATGTGTGTGGCACGGCCAGGTTTCAAACTTCCCTTTTAACTTTGTGTTTTCAATGATGACTTTGATGGTTAAATATAATGTAGCATTGTGCTTTTCGATGCTAGGTGCTTTATTTCTGCTTGAGTGGTAGATGCATATTAATAACTACCTGCATGTGTCAGAAAAATATCTGTTAAGGTTTTGTGACTATCTATGATGGGCCAAATTCTCTTTGTACCTCATTCCTCCAGCTCACCCGTAATTACATTGTGTGATCACATCCACATCTGAATTTCACTCTCTCTATATCTCCCTTCCCCTGTGATCCAAAGACAAGGAGAAATAGTGCTTCAATTTATACTACCCGAAACACAATTGCAAGAAACAAAGAAGTCAATGTAGTCAACAACACTCTATTGCTAAAGCACATTTAGCATGTCCGTTTTTGTAAACATTGCAAATGAGATAGGTATATCCAGTTTATCAGGCTGTGTTAAACAAAACTATTATATCTTACAACGAATGCAGCTATTACATGGGACTGTGACACACCCTGCTGACTGATATATTACTAAGATATGACCTCACAGTCCATATACATATTGCTGGTAGTCTTACAATTGAATAACATATTGATAGAATTAATAACACTTCCACAACCATTTGGGTAGAATTCTATCATATTGTCAATGATGAGTGTGAGAAAGTGTCCTTTTACATAGTCACCCTATATTCTTGTGGACTGATACTACTGGTTTTAAACTCTGCCCACTGGGCAGCTGCTGTCCAGACACCAGGGTTTGTGCTCTGGCCCATAAAGCATGATAAAATTGCCTAATACCCAATTGGGACATTTAACTTTCCAGTAGGGACATAGTATATAGTGCACATAAATACACTAATGGCATGGAAAAGTTAAATGTCACCTTTGAATTGCTGCACATGCTGTGCAATTCACTAACCTAACAAAGATAACTTGGCTTCGGGTCTACCAGTATAACCTGAATTCAGCAGCTTTTGAGCCTGCAAGAGAACCTGTCAAAATAACCTTTTTAGACCGTAAGAGCCTTACTTTTAAATATTAAATAAGTCACCCCTAAGTAAGCCATTAAGCCCACACGGTATGGTGCCTGCTTAATATTTAAAAGTGGTACATGTAAGAATTTCATTTTGACATGGCCCTAAAGTGACTAGCCCCCAAAAGCTATTTTTACTGTAAAAAGGCAGTAGTTATCCTATATGGAAAACTAAAATTCAGAATAAAATCCTACCTCTGCTATCTTTGGTTTGGGACAGGCTAATTGATTGATGCAACCTCTAGCTTTAATGTTTATTAAAAATTCAATTCAGTAGTGAAGGTGGGTTGTTAATAAATATTTAGGAAAACTGACCTTTAAAAAGTTAGACTTTCCCAACCTGAACCACCAGTAGGATAATTAGCAATAAGCCTACAAGCAGCTAACCACTTTAGGTGCATCCCCTTAATGAGGTGTGAAAACTCCTCCCAGAGGCTTATTGTAGGAAATGACCATCTTTTTCACGCTGCCCCCCCCCCCATATTTTTGCCATATCTGTGTTTTTGGCTTTAGCACTATGAGCAATTTACCTCTGCGAACCAGTGGGAACGTGCCTCTGCTTCCCCTTTAGACATGCAACCATGGCTTCAGACTATGCACATGCACTGCAACTTCCCAGGCATAAACCTGCCTTTTTAATATTAATTAGTCACCCCTATGTCAGCCATGTAGCCCACAAGGCAGAGTACATGGTATTCAAAAGTGAGACATGTAGAAATTTAACATTACCACATCTTCACAGTGAATATCACCCAAAAGCTATTTTCATTGGGAAGCAATTTTAAACATTCATTTTGCTGTCTCAGGGTAGGGACCAGATAGAGAAATGATTAAATCACTATTTTTAATATTTATTAAAAGCTCTTAATAGAGGAATCTGATTTTTAATAAATAAGGAACATAGCTTTTAGAAAGTTACCAAGTTCTGCCTGAACCTCCTAATTTACATTATAAAAAAATTAAATGGACCGCATGTACATGACCAGAGAATAGGCTAAAGACTAAACTCCAAGAGCAGTCTAGCAAGGGGGAGGGGTGCTACTCTCCCTGACCTGATGTGCCTTGGGACTGGACTTCTTCCAGGACAATGGTGCTGTGCCCCGCTTGCTGCATGGCCTGGGGGACGGAGGCCACAAGTGGACAGAGGATACCATAGTCTGCATGGCCTGGGCCACCAAAGCATCAAAGTCATTCAGGTGGGTCCAACGCTGAGAAACTCATCTAGGCGCTACAACTGTACAGAACGTGCTCAACCTTCTGAGTGTTGGTTGTCATTAGGTACAATAAATCTGTATTTGGTGCCTGCATCACACGTAAAGAAACCTTGTGCAACACAATCTTACATGCAGACAGTTCCCACCCCTCTCATCAAATCAGAGACATTCTTTACGGGGAGTTTTTCAGGCGAGGAGGAACTGTAGTGACTACAATGAGTTCCAAACCTGCTTTACTGACATGAAACGAAGATTCACTAAGAGAGGTCACAAACCACATATCATTAGGAAAGCTGAGAACAGAATAGCAAATATGAACAGATCAGATACACTACGTACTCCCACTCACGCACAACAACTGGTGAGAATTATCACAGATTTCAATGATTTGCACCATGTAGTCAGGAGAAGTTCCACCAGACACTAGGGCATTTTACAAGCTGACACATCACTCTCTGCCCATATTACTAACTACCCTCAAATTACATTCAGGAGGGGTAGAACACTAAGAAACAGACTCAGTCCTACCGTACCTAGAAGTGCCAAAGATTCCATATGGCTCAGACCGCACACGCTAGGTTTCTACAAATGTGGTTGTTGTGGAATATGTCGGTGGGCAAAACATGGCACGAAGAGTTTCACAAATTTTGACAAGAAAAGATATGATATCAGGAATAACAAAAATTGTAACACTAAGTTTGTGGTGTACATCATCGAATGCTTGTGTGGTGAATTCGATGTAGGCAGCACCATTAGACCTTTAAGAGACATAATTACAGAACACATCAGAGCACTACACCAACAAGATGCGAGATGTCCTGTAGCTATACACGCAGCAACCTGTCCCTCTCAAGGAACCGAAAAACATGTGTCATTTTTTGGCATTGATGTGACTCTGCCCAACATACGAGGGGGGAATAGGGAACTTAAACTTAGACGCACAGAAGCCGTCTGGATCATGCGCCTTTGTACAGTAGAAAACGGTCTCAATTGCGACCATGTAATGCAATATTTCTTGGGTGATGACTAACGTCATATCTGTCCCAACTTTTCACATAACCACAAACTAATAACAAACACCACTCTTTAGACATTTACAGACGGGAATAATAATGTCTCTGTCATTGAATATACATTAGGGCTTTGTAAAGTGGAGATCTCACTCGGGATATAAGTTGCTAATCATATAACTGCGAAACAATGCTGTTTCCTACGTATTTATACATGTATATGTTCTGTGAACCACATGGTGCAGGATTCCAGCATCAAGAATACTAGATTCATTTGTACTGTACGTCTCAGTTTTATAGATATCTGCTGTTTTCCATACACTGTAATGTTTATATTGTAACTCTTGAATTTTATATATACTGTGTTGCATATAAACTCAGGTGTAAAGCGGCACACAAACCCTAAAGGGGCTTCTCCTCATGCTTACAACGTGTGATGCGGGCACCAAATACAGATTTAGTACACACAAGTGTGGACTCCGATTCAGAATATGAGATGATACATTTATTCGTTGTACTTGTTTAAGATCTACGTCTAATGATGTTTAATAATGTGTCATCCAGACAATATCCGTTGTTTCTAAAGAAAAGTCTTGGTTCATAGATGTGGTGCTAGCTTTTCAGGAATTGAACACACCTACTCATCATCTATCTTTTCTGTCTCTCTCTCTCTGCTTTTTCTATTTATATTTCTTTCATATGCATTCTTTAAGAGGAATAGACTTACTTATGGAAACATTTTTAACCAAATACCATTAAGATTAATGTGGACACGCTACTACTTAACCTGAGACATTTTCATGAAGTTAAGCAAATTAGTCATTACCTTTTCGTCCTAAACCAACGCTTGATCAAGGATCGTCTATATACTTCTGTTTATACTGTGGTCGTATAGAGAATTCTCATCTTACGAAGGCGCACATTCTATCACCATGACTGGGGTTTTTTAGCATTGAATTGTACATCTTGCCATCCGCTTCAACTATGTTTGACCGGAGATAGTGTACTCACTTCTGGTACAATCTTGAATTCTGCAGTCATCTTTCTAGTCCCCGTGGTGCTCACACAGCGGATTTAAAACAACCTCCGGCGGTGTTAATCACGTGTTCATACCGGAACACAGTGAACTGCCGTGGGGACGTCTAAAGCGCACTCGCTACAGGTAAGACCTAGGTCAATCCCTCCTTAAACTTTACCCAACTTCACTAGGTGCTTTTCTGATGGATGATCTAATTTCAGATCGGACAACAAATACAATCGGCAGTTACACACGGATCGCCCTCACGGCGCATCCTGTAACAAGACTTCATATACCACGGTAAACTTTTTTCAAACAGTTTATCAAGTATATTTCACTTTAGCGCTTTCATGATTTACGACTTAACCACTTCCGCTCTTTATAGTCCTACACTTCGGGATGGTTTTTGCCAGCCGGAGAATCTCTCTACCGGCAGCGAGGTAAGCACTTTTGCTATTGTATATTATATCGTGAGCAGAGGCTACAATCCTCTTCCTCACACTTTGTTCCTGTCCCGTATACATTGTACATGGCAAGTGTTTACTGTCACTTGTGCAACATGCATAAAGGCCCCCCCTTTTTTTCTTTTTTTCATTTGTTTTATTCACTTGTTTGCCACAGGTCTTACCCTTTGAATTTTTTTATCCAAAGACCACGTTTCTACTGGCCGGAGATTAACTGAACCGGCAACGTGGTAAGCGCTTTTCCAGATCTTTGTGTCAATGGAGGCAATCCACCTCATCCTTTCACCACAATTAATGAATCACCACTTCTTACACACTACTTAGGTAACATTTCACTTTTTTTACTTTCACCCTTAGACACGCATTTAGAAATACTTTTACCATTTTCAAGTGATTAGCCCAGCCAGATTGGAAGTATCACCGGCAGCGCGGTAAGCGCTTTTTCCTTTTGACCTACCCTTTCTTTGCTACACTATCTTATTTCCTAATTTTTTCTATCTCTCTAGAGTAAGGACGCTTATGTTTCTTTTTTCTCCTCTATCTCTCTTTTATTCACATTCTAGATTACAAAGTCGTATACGTCAACATTCAGGTATATAGTGATTTATTTTCTGTTTAAAGGACCTATCTAGCCGATTGCTCCATGTAACAATTTTTTTGCATCTTTACATTTTGGAAACTGAAAATGATTTGTCACACTTTTTACTTGCATAGACACTGCTTAAAATGTCACTATTAAGGGTCTGTGCCTTTTAGATGAAACACACTTACAAATTCAAATCTCAATGTTTATCCGCAATTTCCATCTTAAATCTCCACGGTGATTATGGTTTCCACTGGTAGCTTAACATTATGCCTGCTCATCTCGCTTTTACGTTTGGTGAGCAATATGTGTCACACATACTCCTTGTATCTTTCCCAGCCCTGAGGAGTTTCGGAATTAACTTCCATATGCAACGAAACACGTGTCGGCTGGTTTCTGTTTGACCGCACGAAAACCGAATAAAAGACCAAAACAACACAACATTTATACGTTTATAAATTATTGTTTTGTATATTTTTCTGGTTGTATTGAATTTTATACATACTGTTGAATTACCCTAATGTGTGCCTAGGTTTAGACATAGGCCCAGACGTGGGTCCCTTACTCACTTTGCCACTGGATTCAAGCTAGCCTGGCTGATGAAGGGTTTTTCCCAGAAACCAGTCCCAGGATGCTTGTTTCCAGTTCAGGGAACACCTGGCTTGGCAGTTCGGGCTGGACTGTTCCCATGAGGCACAGGATCAAGACTGATTTGCATATAGCTGAGTCTGAACTGAGGTGGCGAAGTGAGCTAAAGAATGATGATGGATTCAACCCAGATCTGTGACTGGGGGGGAGTATCTGAAAAGTTTCACCGCTCCGTCCATCATCTCCTTGTGTTTGCTTTATTCGCCCTAAGTTGGCAGGATATGCCCAGGCGTGAGTCCCTTGCTCACTTTGCTGCTGGATTCAAGCTAGCCTGGCTGATGAAGGGTGTTACCCAGAAACCGGTCCCAGGATGCTTGTTTTCGGTTCAGGGAAGACCTGGCTTGGCAGTTCGGGCTGAACTGTTCCCATGAGGCACCTGGTGAAGACTGATTTGCATATAGCTGGGTCTGAACTTAGGTCGCGAAGGGTGCTAAAGAATGATGATGGATTCAACCCAGATCTGTGACTGGGGGTGAGTGTCTGAAAAGTTTCAGTGCTCCATCCACATCATCTCCTTGTGTTGGCTTAGAAGCAAACACAGGGCCTAATTTAGATCTTGGTGGAGGGGAATGCTCCATCACAAACGTGAAGGAGATCCCGCTCGCCGTATTACAATCCCATTATAGCCTATGGAGATTGAAATATGTCAGACGGGATAGCTGTCACATTTGTGATGGTGAATTCCATCCGCCGAGATCTAAATTAGGGCCATAGGCTATTATTCCCTGCTAGAAGAAGTAAATAAAATCATGTGATGGGCAAAACAGAAGCGAAAATAAATGTATGCAATGCAATATAGTGCATTGCAATGTGAGACAATATACTCTGATATGCTCCGACATAGGGCCTAATAGGGCTTAATTACGATGTCATTAGGACTAACCCTGGGCATAGTTTGCGTAGTAGTACTAGCTGCGTTCAGCTACTTTGATCTATGGTAGCTGATAACACAGCATCTTGCACACTGCAAGTTATGATAAAATTAGAATTTCTGTCTTTAAATGCTATAACGCATATAGTCATTTCACAAAAGTGAAAATGATACATTAGCAAGCAGTGAGAGAGGTGATGATTTTGGGATCCTCCCTAACCTAGGGAGAGAACCAAGCAGATGCCTTGAAAACAAAAAGCACATCTTCTTGAACGATTCGGCGGTGGCCCCATCCTCTGAGGACCACCCCAAGCACAGTTATTGGCAAAAATACAATCCCAACCAAAGGCCCTGCAAAGCATTATGGGACAAGATTAGCAGTGGGAAGTGAATATTATAGTATCCAATATCAAAATAATTCTACACAGAGCTGCAGTTCAACTAGTCGTTACTAGATGTCCCTCACAAGTCAAATTCAAAAGCATTGAAATTATTGTTACATCAAGCTGCAGTTCCACTCGTCGTTACTAGATGTCCCTCACGAGTCGACACGAGTCAAATGCAAAAGTTTCATGAAAGGGTTTCAATGCTTTTGCATTTGACTCGTGAGGGACATCTAGTAACGATTAGTGGAACTCCAGCTTGATGTGATAATAATTTCAATGCTTTTGCATTTGACTCGTGAGGGACATCTAGTAACGACTAGTTGAACTGCAGCTCTTTGTAGAATTATTTTGATATTGGACACTATAATATTCACTGCCCACTGCTAACCTCGTCCCATAATGCTTTGCAGGGCCTTTGGCTGGGATTGTATTTTTGCCCATAACTGTGCTTGGGGTGGTCCTAGGTGGAAGACCACCCCAAGCACAGTTTGGCGAAGCGTAGTAATATGCTCAGGCTTAGTTAGGACACCATTCCGGTTCCGGAATGCTTTCCGAACGACTCAGATCGGGAGAGTCCGACTGAACGAATTGGATGCATCCGGATATGATTGGTCGGACTCCCATTGACTTCAATAGAAGCCTGTGTTCCGAACTTAAAGACAGGCTCCCATTGAAAAAGGGGTGGTTGGGGAATGTTGTGCACCCTGTGGTGGGCACCCCATGGTGCCTGCCACACTGTGCATGCACGGGTTTGGGAGACCCATGCTTACCCCCATGGGCCCAATTCGGAAGTCCTGGGGTCAGCGGGGCCCTGCTATGGGACCCTGAGGTCCGATTTCCACAGCCGTTTCATCTCAGGCAAACTGATTCGGAACAGCTGTCCGAATTGATCATCGTACTCGCTTGTTCAGAAACCGTCTCCATTGGGCAGTATGATTCGGCTCCAAACGACTCGGGCTGCCTGAATCCCGTTCAGAAATGACACAGACAGCCTGTACGGCTTCCTTGTATCATACTTGGTCGTCCTGGAAGGTGACCGATTCGTTCAGAAGCAAAGCTTACAAATTGGATTTGAACACATTGAATGCCGTTTGAAGTCTATCCTGACGACATCGTAATCGGGCCTATAATTGTAACCCCTTAATAACATCTTCAGAGTGCTAATAATGGTTATTTACTTTGATAAATAGGAACAAAGTCATAACTTACAAGCCAACATTACATCAACAAAGAAAAACAAGCACAGCCCAGGCCAAGCCCAGTTTAAACACGATTTCCCCGCATGATTTATCAACCAGTGTCGGCAAAACACAGTCATGGTTGAACAGCAGCCAGGCTTATCATGACCAAAATTATATAAAATCTTACAATCTGTCATGATAAACTGGCGCTTAGGCCAGATCAAAAATCAAAAAAGGTAACAACACATCTTTGTACTCTTAACTTGTATATGCAACAACTTGGCGTTTATTTCGTATTTCAATATTAAAGAAGGTGGAAGAGGATCTCACAGAAAGCATATAATGGTTACACCAGGACCTTCACCAAAACTATCTAGTGTTGTGGAGCCTTCCTTGGACACAGCCTACTGTCTTGCTCTGCTGAAAGGTATTGACTTCCATTTTTTAGACTAAGTCCCAGGGTAAACCCTCCTACTTTGCCAAACCTGGTTAGAATATTCGACCCACACTACATCGCGGTGGGGCTGAAATCACACTTTGGTCTCGGTCTACTGCAACCAGTAGTCCCACTTTGGAACATAGTGCTTTTTTTGGTACTTTTTTATCTTTAAATTTTGTATCTCCAGTTCCCCTTTCTGTTTTTTGTCATTTTGGTGTAATTTTAGCTATAAAAATTTGGAAGTATTTTTCTAATTTGGGGCCTTATTATGAGTTTGGCGGTCCAACCACCCAAACACTGTGGCTGCCAGAAGATCATAGTATCAGCGGTCTCCTCACCGCCGTATTATGAGTTTACCGCGATGCCTGTGGTGTAGCTGCAGATATTTTGCAGCGGCCATGATTACTTTTCCATATGTATCAATGCCTGTATAAGCATGTCTACTGCATATGTGTCGGATGCACACATATGCATCATACTTGTGGAAAAATACCTCCTACCAATTGCCAGAGTCTGGCCCATATGTGGCCAGTCCACGCAATGGGTACATGGTACAAAAAAGACTGTCCTGGTTTTTGCCAAAAACAGTGCCATAATCCTTGGGTTGAAGATGCTGATATGAAGGAGGAACCTGAAGAAAGAGATCCACGTCGAACTGTGACTGAAAAAATAAGAAAGGGGTAAGTACGCACCGCAAATCTTTAGTTTCTGCCCACTTGACGATGACGGTCTCACCTTAGCGGTCAGCTGGTGGAAAAGCCAACTCGTAATACGGACGGCAGTGAAACTCCCCTGTACCACCCTATGCTGCTGCTTTTCTCCGACCGTGACCCCTGGCGGTCTGCGGTGTGGGCAGTTCAGCCACAGTATTTCCAAATGCAATCTGCAAACCGAACGCCGGGAGCTCAGCAGTCTGACTGTGTTACGCCAGTCAGACTGCTGAGCTCAAGGCATTTGGACCGCGAGAACAGAAGTTCACAGACCACCAAAGTCATAATAAGGCCCATAACGCCTTAATTTGGCAGGGTATGCCCAGACGTGGGTCCCTTGCTCACTTTGCCACTGGATTCAAGCTAGCCTGGCTGATGTAGGGCGTTACCCAGAAACCGGTCCCAGGATGCTTGTTTGCGGTTCAGGGAAGACCTGGCTTGGTTTTTATTGTGTTGTGTTTATACTTTGTTACTGTTTTGGTAGTGCATAAATGCTTTACACATTGCCCTAAGTTAAGCCTGTCTTGTGATGTAAGATAGATTTGTAGAGGGCTGTTTGTCACCTGTGAGGGTATACAGCTTGGCGAGTAGGTGAGTGTAGGCGTGTGGTGAGGCTGAGCCTGAATACAGAAAATCTCGATGGTCCTGAAAGAAGGCTAACTGAAAAGTCAGGTCTTCAGCCCCTTGTGGAATTGCCTAACAAAACGAATGTGTCTGTCTGTAATGCAACTGGTGAATGTGTAAAGCGCTCTGATTCCTGTAAATATGAGTGTGTGTGCAAGTGAGAGTGATGCTGAGCAAAATTGTCTAGTGGGTTATTGGAAGTGGAACCGATGACTGAGGTATGTGGGTTCCGTGTTGTGTAGGGACTTAAATGCATGCATGAGAAGTTTGAACTGGCAGCGCTTCTGGATGGGGATTCAGTGGAGCTCTCTGAGCAGTGATGAGGTGTGGACTCGATGTGGGAGGTCAGGGATGAGCCTGGAGGCAGCTTTTTGGATGGTTTGAAGAAGAAGGTTTGGGATGCTGACATCAAGTGTGTTACCGTAGTCTAATCTTCTTACGATTAGGGACTATGATACAGTATGTTTGGGGACTGGTGGGAGCCACTAGACATTTTTTATGTAACATGTGGAAGATGTGGAAGTATGAGGAGGTGATTGCATTGATCTGGGACTTCATGGTAAGGGTGATGTCCAGAATGAGGTCTAGGTTCCTAACTTGGTCAGTTGGGGTGGGTGTGAGTCCACGTTCGGTGTGCTACCAAGTGGAATCCCAAGGTGAGCTCTCATTCTGAAAGATCAGCACTTCAGTTTTGTTAGTGTTGATCTTTAGGTAGTATTCTTTCATCAAAATTTGCCACGCTTGTCATGCATTTTTTGAAGTTTGCCTTGGTGGTGACGGTGTCATCTCAGAGGAAAAAGCTGAGCTGTATGTTGTTAGCGTATGAGATGATGTTGATTTTGGGGGATCTGATGATGTTAGCCATAGAGCTGAGTGATAATCCCTGTGGGACTTCGCATATGAGGTCCTTGGATTGTGATGTGAACAGCTTAAGCCTGACTCGTTGAATTCTTTTGGAGAGGAAAGAGGTTATCCATTTGAGAGCTGGTCCTTGTATTTTGCTTGTGTAGTCTGGCAATGAGTATGTGGTGGGAGACTGTCGAAGGCAGCAGAGAAGTCGAGGAGGGTGAGGGCTGCAGTCTATATAAGGTCCAGGAAGATGCTTATGAGGATGAGGGCTGTTTCGGTGTTCTGGTTGTTTTGGAATCTTGACTGCCAGTTGTCCAGGACTGTAGTGAAGGCTACAATTTACATACACACATTGCTAAGTTAGCATAACCGCGTTAGAGGTTAGAAAGCCATCTTGCTGCTTCTGCTGCTTTTGCACACGATACTGCAGTTGCATGTTTTTAGTTGAAAACTGCTTGCTCGACTTTTTCTTCACATGAGAACTGTCTGTTGTTCACATCCCTAGCAGTGAGCTGCGACCTTGGTCTGTACACCGTGTAAGAGAAACAGTCTGGCTCGCTAGACAATGCATGTTTTTGAGTTCAGGTTGATCGGCCCACTATTTAGCCATAACACGCACGCAGCTGCAAATACCTAAAAGTCGAGTGCTTTTCATATTGCAGGCTGCATGCTTAACACACATTCTGAAGAAGAGGTTTCCTAGGAGAAGACCACATCTGATCCTGTGATGTGAATCCACTAAGCTGATCTTTACAGTATGGGGTTCCCCATTCAAGCCTAAGAGACCTTTTATTAGTCTAATAATATTAGCTTATTAGTGAAGGGAAGGTGGTTGTACCCACTGTCATTTATAATATGATTTCTCCCTTTATTTTCTATGGTATTGTAACAATGCTGATGGTTTTGATATTAATCATTTGTCTGCTTGTGTTAGCCAAAGTACTGCATCTTAGGACACGAGGTTTATAAAATAAACTCTTTAAACTTTACCGTGCCTCCTATTACTATTGTTGTGGACTGATATGAGAATAATTACGAACAGGTATTTCTGATTCCCACCATTCCTGAGAGTACCCTAAGTCACTTGTTCTGGGTTGTCAATTCATTGGGACCTCCGTGATGATACGGATAACGAATGGGACACTGATGCTGGCCGGATGAGAGGTTCTGGGTTCTGAGGTGAGTTTCTGGTACACCACAATTCACTGAGGTCCTGGTTTCCTGAGCATAGTTCTGTGTATTAGCAGAATCCCTGCAACATGGTGCACCTAACGTTTGGTCTATTGATTTGAAACGCCTTAGTAGTGCTTATATTAGTCCACATCACCTTCACTCTTGTTTCCGGACAACGAGGGTGACGGATTCAGTCCTAACTACCTATCTATTACTATTGTGATAGGTTCTTTCAAGCTTGATCATTAAAAAGGTTTCTGAACCCTTGTGCTACTAATAAACTAATTGTAGATTTGTCCTTATGGTGGTCGATATAGCGGCGCATAGCCGCACACCACTGCGACGTCACTTGATGCAGTATGGGGTGCCGGACGATGGCATGGCTGTAATTTTTGTGGTTAGTGCCGATGCATCTTATCCTTATGAGTTGTTTTACTCTTGGGTGACTTTGCCGGCGGTGAGTGAAGAAGATGATACGTTTCACTCCTATACGGCCACACAGCTCCCTGCCAACTATACTCCGTATAGGACACAAGAAATACCTATTTCTGCCTGGCAGCATACGATTTGGTTTAATGGCGCCCTTCCCCATGCGGTTATACCGGCGAGAATGGGCCCTTTGTCAATTGCAGGGGCCACATGGCCAGTACTAGCCGGATATACGCCTCATCCCCACTATCTACAAGTCGGGGTGGCTGAGTTACGTGTACTTCACACAGCCCTTATTACAGTACATAGGGCTTTAGTGCAGTACGTGTCATGCAACGTAGAGGTGGGGGCACCTGCTGTTGCGGGACAGCCTACGGACCACCACGCGGTGGTTATTAGTCCTGTTATGGTTAATTCGGTTGTGGGCAAACGCCCCCAAAATAGGGATGATTTTCCTTTTTGGCTTGCTGAGAAATTTGATCAACTGGAAGCGGTTTATCCGAATTCAACTCCTGTGGTGAAACACAGGATACTTACCATTACTTTGCCGAAAGACTTGGTCCCAGATATGGCTGATTGTCAAAACTGGGGCAAGGTCTTTGCTGCGACATATTCGAAGTGCTTCGGCACTCCGTCTCTGTCAGTGCTGCCCTCCGTTATTAAACGTGTTCAGGGGAATCACGGTGCGGAGGCAGCCGTTGAATTGGGAATGTGGCTTGTCGGAGTGTTCGATGTGGTTGCTACCATGATACTGGGCAACCTCAAAGGAGATGCTATGCAATTCCAGGTGCTTAATAAATTAGCCGAAGTGGACGACGAAGACAAGCCGAGGGAGTTTGCCAAAATGATCGCGAATGCCTATAAACAGGTCGGTCGTAGCGCCTTAGGTGTTAAACCAACTGTGAAAAATCCTGATTTAATACAGCAAACAAAGGCAAACTCGTCTGGTAAGGACGAACGCCCAAATTTTCCAAAACAAAATTGGCGGGCAAAGAAACAGGAGAAGCAGCAACAGAAACAGGGGTCTCGTCCAGCCTCTCCCGTTCAGTCAGGTAGTGAACGCACTTATGATCTGCGCGATCGTTCTACTATTAAGTCACCTGATCGATTTCAGGTTTCTGAACAACGTTCTCCTCGTTCTTCACAGGAAACATCGGCTTCACAGTCCGGTGGCGGAGGCGGTGGCAAGGGTCGGGGTGCCCCACAAACACGTGAGCAGTCCCGACAGACTGAAGGCAAAGGCAAGCAAGATGAGTTTGCGCGCCAAAGACCCCCGTTTCAAAAGAAGAAAGTTGCTGCGCTAACAGCGAGGTATGCCACAGATAGTGCGGACACAGCTTCGGAACCTGTCATGGGCCCTAATGCTGCTAGACAGCGCAGCGGAAGTTACCATAGTGCGACAAGCTCTGGGTCCATATCTGGCGGCGACAGCAACTGACATGTTTGTTGCTGTTGAAACTGCTGACACTAGAGTGGCTCCCCCTGACAGACTATATAACATAGTACTCCTGATTGAAGGTGACATACAACAAACAATAAAAGGGATTTTTTGGGATAATCTGACAACCTCCTATGATATTCTCTTGGCGGAGGCAGACTGGCCCCCAGCTTTCATTTTAGATGCTCCTAGAGGGGAGGAGGTAATCCTCCCGTCCTTTGCGCACACAGTGCCTAAGGACCAGGCTAAACAGTTCGCTGAGGAGTGGGCACGGGTGCTAGCACCTGCATTGTATCATACTCAAGTGGGATGCGATAAATTGTCCCCTAGTCATGAAATTCCATTGCGGTCCACGCCCCAGCCACAACCCCAATATCCCATGCGTCGCGAAGCAAGACCTCAAGTCGCAGCAATCCTTGAACAATTGGAATATCAGGGTGTTATTGAAACATGTATGTCCCCTATGAATAATCCTTTATTCACTGTGACGAAGCCTGATGGGTCGTACCGCTTAGTTTTGGATTACCGGCACTTAAATTCACATTGCCGGACCTGTGCGGTACAGAATACTCATAGTTCAGCTCTCGTCGATAGTCTCGTGCGAAAAAGGTTTAAAACCACACTTGACATTTCCAATGGCTTTTACAGCCACAACCTGTCCGCTATTAGCAGTCAGTGGACAGCGTTTACTTCAGGCGGCAAACAAAAACAGTTTACGAGATTAGCCATGGGCTATAAAAACAGCCCTGGCGTCTTTGCCGCACGTGTAGTCTCTCTTTTAGAGAGAATAGACCCAGATGCGTACTCGTATGCCGATGATATCTATCTCATGGACGACGAGTTGATGCCGCATCTGAGTCAAGTTGACAATATAATTACGATATTTGCTGACTACGGTTACAAATTCAATTTTGCAAAGTCTCACATTGCAGAATATACAGTGTTGTTTTTGGGCTACGAGCTCAACAATGAAGGTCGAGGATTGGCTCCTCACTTTCTGGAGAAGTGCGCATGCCTGCGTGCTCCAACAACATTGAAAAAATTACAATCTTTGCTGGGTTTTCTGAATTTCGGTCGTACGTATATTCCTGATTATGCCCAGCGTATCAAGCTGCTTTATGCCTTGGTACAACCTACTTTTTCCAAATCATGCTGGCAGCTAGAGTATTCAGCTATCTTGCAATCTTTGCAAGCTGATCTTCTTGCTTCAAAATACTTACTGACACGTGATAACCACACTAACCTGGTAATAAGAATTGTGCCGGGCGCAGTGGGTTTCACGTACTTAACGTTCAATGAGGGCGATACAGTTCACATTGCATACAAATCACACTTGTACACTTCTGCTGAATTGCGCTTTTCCACTGTCGAGAAAGTTCTGACGGCTGTGCAGATGGCGATTCTTAAAGAGCGAGCGCTGTCGCAAGGAAAACGCATGTTGGTTGTGACACCATATCCTGCCCTTGAGGCAGTAACCAAAGCAAGTGTACCTAATTCTAAAGCTTTGCACCCACGGTGGATACAATGGGCGACAACTTTGACATCGCCAGATGTCACATACATCTTTGATGCCTCTTTACAGACTCAGGAGTTCTTGCAGTATGAATTCGTTCATCCGGCTCCTCTGTCTTTTAGAGGACGCTCCAACGATTTCCTGTTGGAAGCTGTTGCTACTTACTGTGCATATACATTAATGGATTAACTGAAAAGTCGTCCGACTTTCCGTTGCACAGATCTTTTTTTGAACTTTTCACTTTTTATTTTTTTTCGTTTATTTTTAATTATTGCCCTGCCATTAATCATTACATTCAAATTTTTTTTTTTCCATTTCTTGGTTTTTTGTCTTCGAACTTTCACTGCACCTTTATATGGATTTGACATTCATGCACTTAGTTCCGTTCTATCAAACTTGAACTCTGCGTTCCCTGATTGTATCCTTATTGGCTAGTGGTCCGATCACCGGGGGGTGTAGTGAAGGCTACAATTTACATACACACATTGCTAAGTTAGCATAACCGCGTTTGAGGTTAGAAAGCCATCTTGCCGCTTCTGCTGCTTTTGCACACAATACTGCAGTTGCATGTTATTAGTTGAAAACTGCTTGCTCGACTTTTTCTTCACATGAGAACTGTCTGTTGTTCACATCCCTAGCAGTGAGCTGCGACCTTGGTCTGTACACCGTGTAAGAGAAACAGTCTGGCTCGCTAGACAATGCATGTTTTTGAGTTCAGGTTGATCGGCCCACTATTTAGCCATAACACGCACGCAGCTGCAAATACCTGAAAGTCGAGTGCTTTTAATATTGCAGGCTGCATGCTTAACACACATTCTGAAGAAGAGGTTTCCTAGGAGAAGACCACATCTGATCCTGTGATGTGAATCCACTAAGCTGATCTTTACGGTATGGGGTTCCCCATTCAAGCCTAAGAGACCTTTTATTAGTCTAATAATATTAGCTTATTAGTGAAGGGAAGGTGGTTGTACCCACTGTCATTTATAATATGATTTCTCCCTTTATTTTCTATGGTATTGTAACAATGCTGATGGTTTTGATATTAATCATTTGTCTGCTTGTGTTAGCCAAAGTACTGCATCTTAGGACACGAGGTCTATAAAATAAACTCTTTAAACTTTACCGTGCCTCCTATTACTATTGTTGTGGACTGATATGAGAATAATTACGAACAGGTATTTCTGATTCCCACCATTCCTGAGAGTACCCTAAGTCGCTTGTTCTGGGTTGTCAATTCATTGGGACCTCCGTGATGATACGGATAACGAATGGGACACTGATGCTGGCCGGATGAGGGGTTCTGGGTTCTGAGGTGAGTTTCTGGTACACCACAATTCACTGAGGTCCTGGTTTCCTGAGCATAGTTCTGTGTATTAGCAGAATCCCTGCAACAGGACTTAGTGGCATTCTAGGAGGTAAGAGAGTTGTCTATTGATGTTTTTCTTTATGACTTGGGCTGGGAAAGAGAGCAGCGTGATGGTACCATAGTTGTTGAGTACTTCAGGTTCTGGTGAGGTTTTTTTTTAAGAGGGTGTGACTTTGACGTGTTTCCAGGTATCTGGGAAGGTGACTGTCTTGAGGGAGATGTTAATGTTGAAAGATAGTGCAGCACATCTTTGTACCATAGCTACGAGAGGTTGAAATCAGGTTGTTTTAGTGAATTTAAGGGTCACTTAGACAAGAGTTGTGATTATTCCTTGGGGTGGGTAGTCATACACCATAATTAATAACCTAATGTCTGACAATTAGGCTTAGGCCTTTTAGCAGGAAGGCCTAGGTATGTGACTCCTATTTGTTCAGGAAGGACAGCAGACAGGAAGCATTTCAAAGCTTCAATAACTTGAAAAGGATCACGGTGAGGTATGCCCATTCACAGTAAAGTGTAGAGGGAGACCTGTTGAAGGGAAGCCGTTTGTTTTCTCAACTCTCTGTAGCCAGCTTTGCACCAGCCTAGTGGGAACTAGTTTAGTGCAGCTGAGGAGGAGGGCTGCTAATTTTCTGAAATACACCCCTTGCTCGAACAGCAGCAGCCTCGAGGGGCAGGAAGGTGCTATTGTCTTGGATATGCACAAGATTACTGGACTGCAGGATCATTTGTAGGAAAGCAAAAAGGATTTTCTGAAAAAGCAGGGAGGGTTTCCCCCTGGAAGATTTTTTCTCATTGGTTAGAGAGTGTTCAGGTGTTAGCGCACCCACTGGCTATTATTTCCTACAAAAGTAGGAACTCGCCCATAGCTTTTTTGAACACTCTCTTGACTTGTGGGAGAACAGAAGATGACCTGACTTGACTTGCTGACCATGACTTGTATCTAGACTTGAAGGGCTGGACCTGCTCCCACATGTACCTAGGACTGAGAAGTGGACTCCATTGGTCAGTTGGCTGAACTCTGATGCTAAAGGTATACAACGAGTTGTAGGAGGACCAGGACCGGACTCTGCTGGTGTCTTTTGCTGGGGCCCCTAAGTGCTGTCCATAGGGTACTGAGTGCCATTGAAGTCATGTAGAGGAGCTGCGCCTGAAAGTCTGAAATGTTGATTACATTATTTTTGGACTTCCTGACCTCTGGAGCATCAGCAGAATCTTGCATACACAGTGTCCGACTTTGAGAGTACTTCATAGGATTTATCTTTAAGCTTGACCCACAGAAGGATTTTGAGCTCGCTTAAAACAACAAAGTTCAAAGTAACAAATTTGGACGGGGTGAATTTGTGAAAAGAATCCACCCAGCGATTGGTCTCGAAATATGAATTTCTACTAGAGCATTTGCCATCAAAATCAATGGCTTCTGTGTGACCTAGTCCAACAGCTATCCAGATTAAAGGGGACTTCATCGGATATAACCTCAAACCTTGTTCTGCTGGAGGATTTCGACTTTTATTTTACTGACTAAGTCAGTAGATAATATCCATTGTGGTCAGTCTGAAATTGCACTTAGGTCTCAGTCAGCTGCCCATAGTGACTACTGACTGCCATTTTATTTTTTCTGGACATTTTGTATTAAATCTTTAAAAAATCAAATCTACAGTTCCCCTTATCGAATTATTGTCTTTTTTCTCATTACATATTACTCTATTGTTAGAACATATGTTGTGTTTTGACTTCTTAACTGTTTTGTTGCAACTAAATCTTTACACATTTTCATACATTAAACCTGTCTGCTCTGTGCCCAGCTACCAGGAGGTTGAGAGCTGGTTTAAATTATTTAAATTGTGTTTGACCCTGACATGTTTGTGGTATTATTCCTTGAGGTGAACCACCATCCACGCTGATTAACAACACACTTTATTACAGTCAATTACTATGACAGCAGTGACACATATGTCATAATTCAATATCGTCAAACCAGATGCCTATCCAACCCATTTCTAGGTAATTTCAACACACTAAAACATTTATTAAAATAATCAGAAAACAATTTCTATTAACACAAGCATCAGCTCAAACTACAGATAAAATTCTATTAATGCCAAAAAAGTTCTTTCTTATGTCATAAAATTCTACTCTTATTCCTAATTAATACCATTCTCACAAACGTCTAAACTTAGCCTTACTAGCAACTCATACCTCTAATGTATCCTGCATGAACTACTATTTACTCACTTTAATGACTCAGAATTTCTAAATACCTAATGCTTCCTCCTATACAGCACAAAGCTATATGAATATTATTGCATAAAGTATAATACGCTAGGTATCTCCTCAGTACCAACTTATCCTTTGTTTGCATTACCCTTTGTCTCACCACTTACGTGAGCACTTGAATCAGCACCATATGAATCACTCCATGTATGTGAACTAACATGACAAACTGCTTGACACAGGGCATCAACTAAAGTATTACATCATTTCATACACAGAAGTATTTTACCCATCACTCCTTTTAATAACATCACAAACTAATATTCATTTTGTTCACTTTATTCAAAATCCCTACAAAAACTGTTTGCAGACAAGCAATTAACCTTAGCACCATTAGCGTTAAAGTTTCAAAAGATACACTCAAAATGCCAATATGGCAAGATTGCTCCAACTTTGAGTACAGCATCAGGGACCATATTAACACATTACTGTACAGCTACACTAACTATTAGGCTAACCCTGATATCAACAATCAGATAAATACTAGTTTTATCACAATGTGTTGTATACCATTGTCTAACATTTAAATTTAAGACTCAAGGAGCCACCCTAGATGGAACAGCTAAAAGCCACATTTCCATCGCACAATTATTAACAGGATGATTTTATGTTTGTGCAAACCATTTAGATTGAAAATTAACATGGTTACATGGTTGCACTAGTTATATTTTAATTTGTTTTATATATAAACTTATATAATTTTTTCTAATAATGCAAAGTAAATGGCTTGATTTGTTCTTTATACATTACAATACTTTACTCAAAACAAATACTGCCAAGGACAGACCAATTGGCTTTGCTAGTGCTTGCTTATTGAAATCCAGGATCATTCTACTGTCTTAGGTTATTAGTTATATATTAGTGAGGCATGTCTGATCACTGCTTGTCCAGCGCAAGCACACTTTGCCTTCGTTTAAAGATTTACGTATTTCCTGCCAGCTGTATTATAGCAACTCTCTGTACCTTGAATTTAATCAATATTTACTTTCCAGTCTACAGATTATTCAGAACCCCCAACTCATCTTGAGTCTGTGTTGCCAAACTGTGATATTCACTTACATGACCAAGCTGTATTGCCTTTCAATACGTAACCATATTATTTTCAAACCAACCAGCCCTGTGTAGTCTATGGCCCGTAGAATTTTCACAACAATATAAGTGGCAAATCCTTCTTGGTTGTGGACAATCCCTGAAATCTCCTACTATTCTCACTACACTCAAAGTAACTATTGAGTTTTCCAAAAATACTTGAAACCATATTTCTTTAATTTCTCTGTTTAGGCTTTATTTCTTGTGTTCTGTTTAGCCTTGGTTACCAGAGGCTTACTTATTGTCTCTACTCAGGCATCTCATTTCCATTCTCGGTTCCAAGATCCTATTGGGTAACTGTGTGTTTCCACATTCACAATGAAACAATTACATACTCTATCTAGTCTCCTAGAACTGCATAGCATCCACAAAGAACTCCTTCTAAAAAGGATTTTTCAAACCACAGGACCAGTCCGACCCTTTAGCTAATTGTTTATTACTTCTACTTCCTCATCCTTGTTAGTAATCTGAGCAAAGACTCACTGGGCAGTGAAGTACACATTGCCTGTCTCAGAGTGGCTGAACTCATATCTCAACGCCCTATAAAACTCTAATTGAGAAGTTACTCATTGCCATTTCTGCTTACTCCATTTCAGTAGCTACCACTCACTATTGCTGAAAACCAGCAGTCTCATTGGGATGAATTCAACACCAAAATCTAGGATCAAGTTCAAAGTTCCATTTTTGGCCAGTGCCCCATCATGCAACCCAGTCTGACCCCAAACATAGCATGAGAAATAATTAAAGTTTGGCCATAACCTCAGAGAGCTCCCGTCTCTGGATGGAAAAAGGAAAAAAAGAGTAGTCCGGGATTCCAGCTTCTTTCATGACACTTATGCTGGATGTGAATGCACATCAATCTCAGAAAAGTTAAAGCAATGTACTACCTCGCAGGTGGGGCTAACTCCATTAGAAAAAACTGGGTAGAACAGGACTGAGAGAAAAAAATATTACATGTAAACTATAGGGACAATAATGTTTTTCAATTCAAGGATATTGCACCTTGGGTTCTCAATTTCAAAATGTTGATTGCTTCATGCCTTCATCAGTTGCTAAACAATCTGCTAGATTGATCAGGACAAGGGAATTTAGTTATTCCCGACAAATAATACAGTTCTTGTATAGGCTATACTAATCCAGCCACAAGCTTTTCATTTAATCTGTATAACCTGGCTGACAAAGGAAAGATGTTCATGCAAATGTATCCTACCTCTTGGAATCCAAGCTGGTCTTTAGGCTTTAAATGAGCCATCATCTGGACTTTCTGGCCAGCTCGGTATTCTGAACACTGAGTCATGCCCAGAAATGATGTGCTTCATTTATTTATTTATTTATTTTAAATATAAATCATTGGCGAGACAATAACACAAAGGTGGGTGTGGTAAATGTCGCACAAGCATAATTTCCCACACCCCTAACCTGCCAACCCAGTCGTTTCACCTTGCCTAGGGGAGCTATCCACTTCCCTGGAAACGGGCCACAAATCCCCAGTGAGAGGCGAGTGAGGAATCACTTTCGCCAGCAGTCTAGCTTCTCAGGCAAGGGCTTCATGAACTGGTCTAGCAAGTAATAACTTCTCAGGGTAGAATTTTAACTCATCATTTTTCACTCATGTTGGAACTCTGCAACTTATGCAAAACTGTACTGACCCTGCTCCTCATGAGAACAGTTCAGCCGAACCACCAGGCAAAGCATCTTACAGAAGGAAACATGAGCAACCCTACACTTCTTCCGGCCTCATCAATGAGGAACAGCTTGGATGGAGCCCTTGGCCACTTATGATACATACAATATACAAATGATAATGAAAGGAATACTTGCAAATCGTCTAACCGCAGACAATCACTTGGAGCAGCTTTCCAACTCATCATTTTTCCCACTGCAGCACTCTAGACAGAGGCCTGCCTCATGCAATTCAGTACCGACCCTGCTCCTCAATGGAACTGCCCATTGTAAATGGTGTGCCTGTGCCTTTGTTTAAAGAATATCTCTGCAATTGACTCCTTGTTCATCATCAGCTTCTTTTATGAAAGCTATTGCTGTTAGTCCTTCCATCTCTGCTCAACAAAGCACTCATTCTATCAACAATGACCAGAAAGATACTTCAATGCACCTCGATGGTGGTGCATTCATGTAAGACACCAGTAGCAAATTAACAGACCACAAATGTGAAACCATGCCATGGATTGTGCATGCGATGTCCACTTACTTCTCAACTGCAGAATCTAACTCATTTGGAAAAATGTAGGCCAGAGAAGGAATGGTGCTTTATCCTTTTTAAGTAGCTCACTTAAAGGCATGATGCATAATTGTAATCTGTCATTACCCTGAATATGGTGTTGGTCTGATCTTTATCGATCTTTAAGACCGAAAGGTCTCTTTGCAGCATATTTGCTGTAGATCACATGCTTTGCACACTCTTGCCTTCTACTTTTGGCCACGGACATTGCAAATTATTATTCTGGGTACTTGGTATTTTAGTTTCAAGATGACTCAGGGTCCTTCCCCCTAAATTCCCACTGCTCTAGGACATAGACTTCACCCAAAATAATTTCTGCCTTTGGGTTTGGCGTAATTTTCAGAGTTCCAGGACTGATCTGTAAAGATTCAAGATCTGAAATGCCTATTTAAATTCTAAATGAAGGTACTTGGCACTTACATGTGAAGCGCACAAGAACTATGGAATACAATATGATACATGAATGTCACTTTTCTTGTCATATTTCCAATCAACACAACAATTCTGTCATGTTTAACCCCTTGTGTGCCCATGACGAGCTGGACTCGTCATGGGCCGCGGTTGCGCTGTGCCCATGACGAGTCCAGCTCGTCATGAACCCCGCCCGCTAATGCAACGGCCGGCACAGGGCGGGGAAAGGGCGTGGCACACAAGGGGTTAATTTAGCATGCATGTTCAAACTGTTTACAATGTGCAAACTTCCAAAAAAGGAAAGGTTGAATATATACGACTGCTATCTTTGGTGCTGACCTCCCACTTGAAGACAAAATAAGGGATTTACACACAAATTAATAACTCACAATAGTATATAATTTAGCTTTCTACTCCACATTTCTATACAACACATTTGAGCTGTCATCAATGATGTCATGAGTGATGTCATGTTTGAGGTCCTAAGCAGTGCATGGCCGGGCACAAGTTATAGTTAGCACTGATAAATATATTTGTTCAATTTCTGTGTCTTTTGAGTTTAAAATATTACTTTCTGACTGAAAGTTTCACCTAACTATAAAGTTACTTTAACCTCTGTTTTTTGTGTGAATTTGTGAGGTTTTTTAATGTAAAAATAATATTATTATTATTTCTAACTATAACTTTAACTTATCCTATAAGTTTTTTCAGTAAATTTCTAGGTTTTTATTAAGATAAAGTAATATTTTATTATCTTTCATAACACCAACCCATGTGGCATGTGCCTAACTCCCCGCGACCAGCCAACCCCACACTCCACACAGCCTTGTGGTATGCGCAGCACGCATTTAGTCTTGCAGATCCTGAATTTACTCAGGCAATGCCCTGCTTGCAACCCCCACAAGCAGCGAACACCCCACAGTACACAGCTCTCTTGCATGCTAAGCATGCGGTTGGTTCCTTCGGCCACCCCACAACAAATATGAAAAATAAACATGAAAAATATTTGCTGCTGCCCCTGCCTCTGCTAGGGACATCACAATATATTATGTTAGAATGCCCCAGGGCATTATGGGGCACACCAAAGATTAATAAATGAGTGGCTCCTGCTGCTCTTTTTTTATTCATTTTTATTTATAATTGTGGTAAGGGGAGCATGTGTCCTTCTCCCCAAACCATTGATCTCCCCGGGGACCCCATCCCTTTGGGCAAATAATTTTTTCATGAGGGGGGCATGCAGCCTCCTCCACTAGCTTCAAAAGGCTCCGGTCCCCATCCCCCAAGGCCAACATTTGTTTAAAGGAGAGGGCAAGGAAACCCTTTCCTAGAGGTGTACTCTCTGGACATAGAGATTCAGTCAGGCTCCAGGGGATGGGATCTCCGAAGCCATAATCGGCTTGAGTAGGGGGTCCATGCCTCCTCCTCTTTCCTAAGTATTGCCGGGCAACCAAAGAATGGAGTTTACGGGGTTGTAACCGACTCGAGAGGGGAGTGCAAACCCCTTTCATAACTATCCTGGGCCCCAAGGCATGAGGTCCTCGACCTGTAATCGGCTCGTGGAGGGGGGCCCTCAAGAAATTCACCAGGCCCCAGGGGATGGGATCCCAGGGGGGGGGCAAATTGACTTAGGGAGGGGGGCCCCATGCACATGAACTCGACCATCAAGATATACCAATATTTTCAAACCCTGATTTTCTAAATCTATTAAATGGATTTACACCAGATCTAATAAATCATGCTTTCTGGACCAAGATCTAGCTTTCTGCTAAACGTGGTGTTATTCCGTTCAGCTGTTTTTGCACTAGTGCATTCCCAAATATTCAATGTAAAATGCAGGAAGATTTTGCATTTTGGGTGACCAGCCTCCTTTTTCTTGGACCCTGAAACTTTCATGGACAGAGCTGATAAAAAAACAGCACTTTTTTGACGGTTTTGTGAAGATTTTTTAAATGGCGCAAACATTATTAGCAAACTAAAAAAGGCATTTTATATATATATAAAATGTTTTTTTTAGTTTGTGTGTGTGTGTGTGTGTGTGTATATATATATATATATATATATATATATATATATATACACACACAAGCACCTCCATCGACGGGCACCCCCAATCCTGCAGGGTGGCTTCAGCTGAGTAACGGGACAGAGCTTCCGTTACATATTCCATACACAAAGAAGCGCCAAATCCAATTCTGGAAACAGACCAAGTGTTACATTCATAGTACAGAAGACACCACATTTTTCTTCCTGACGCGTTTCGGCTTCTCAATTAAGCCTTGATCACAGTTGAGCAGGTGAAATTGTACGATAATCATTTGCTTCTAAATCCCAACACACGTGATAAAGTAGCATGTCATAGTACAATACCCAGAGTGCACCTGGACTGGAGTCATATTTTCTCTTTTGACTGTAGAGCCTTATAATCATGCTATAATAGTGTTACTGCCACACAGTTACATTCAAAGTATAAAGTTCAAGTGCAAAATCATTCCAAATGAAAATTAGTCACGCGCATTTAAAATGAATCTTAAAATCTTCTCTCTTCTTTGTATTGCCATATTAAATTCAATGTCTTTTGAAACTCTGGGTGTCCAGAATCATAGAGACGAGGTGAATGCCTCTCTCCTCTCCCTTCTTCTACTCTGTGCTCTGATATCTCAGGTAAATCCTTATAACAGGCCGGAGTGTAAGCGGGTCATGCCCCCCAACCAAATACAAAGACAAGCTCTATTGATGGGAGCCCCAAACAATTTAGTGCAGCTTCCGCTGTTTGACGTAGACATGAATACAGATTTACTATTTGCCTCTCTTTACCTATACCCATCCCCAAACCCCAAAATTACCCTTACCTCTCTTTACCTCTACCTATCCATGAAACTTAAAATTACCTGTATCTCTCTTTACATCTATTCTCCCTCAAACCATAAAATCTCACTTAAGTGACTACGTTTCCCCACCCTAAACTTCTCTTTACCTCCATTTACCTCTATCCACCCCTGCACCCTAAAATTACCCTTACCTGTCATTACCTCTACCCACTCCTAAACCTTAAAATCACCCTTACCTCCCTATACTTCTACCCACTGCATAAACCTATAATTACCCTTAACACTCTTTACCTCTATCCACACCTGAAACCCTTCTTTTTTTTAATAACAGGAATATTTTCTTATCTAAAACATACAAACATCATATCTGCTTGATAAAGTACTTTGTGGTGAACCTATAAATACTTACCTGTGTAGTACTTACCTGCGCAGTAAAGACTGCTGGTAAAAGTTCAATGGTAAAGGCTGCTGCCATAGGCCGTACAAGAGACATCCCCCATCCCCCATACAGAAAGGGCTCCAATTCCTTCCCCTCGGCAACACATCTGCATCGCTGATCATAGCTTTGTACTTTGAATACTTACACATATATCCACAAATCGCTGCTAGAAGAATAGCCAGGGCACCCAGAAGAATATGACCATAATCTGTCCACAGGTGACACGCCGGGGAGGCTAGAAAGAAAGTTAAGCATTATTCACGACAATCATTTGAGGACAATTGCATTAATATTAATTGACCAGAGTGCATATCAAGATGGTAGATAAAATGCCTGCTCTACGGGGTATCAAACACAGATGAAGCTGTTAGAGGGGGCTCAAACAATGTAGCAGACTGGTAAGGGTGGGGTCACTGAAGATCCTTTTATGACTACACACATAAATTGTGGTGACAATATTTTGCCATCACATGCATTATATTTTCTGCAACAGTAGTGTGAAAGATGCTGCAGTCTGCAATAGATTATATATGTGAGAAGTGACATGCAAAGGAAGCAGGAATCTGACAATCAGCACAAAAGATGATAGTTTGTGTTATGATGCATTATGGTATTTTATATTATTATATTAAATTGATTATGAACACTAACCAATGATGTGACTGCTACCTTATTCAATATTGAAGGGGTGGGATCCCGCTTGTGAATCCAACCTAACAGGCTACAAATACATGGATAGAGGCGTGAGAGAGACAGCTGACCCTCATCCCTGGCACTGTAGAGGTCTGCTTTTATTCCAGTCTCCCTCCCATGCAGACTTTTCTGACTTCAAAACTGCTTAATACATATGGCCTACCATCGGTCAATAGAGACTGAAACTACTAGTCATGGAGAGGCGTCGCGGCGAAGCTGATACAGGTATACTATACTAAGAGACCTAAACCACAATCTCTCGGGCACGGATAACCAGTGCAAAACAAGGAGACCTGGGACAATGAGGCCCATGGCTTCAGATTTTATAGGGCGCATCCAGCCACAAAATGTGTAGATGGGAACAAATCGGTAGGCCTGTGCTTAGTTTGTGAAGTTTTGCTACACGGAACTCTGCGAAGTTACAATAAAAAAACGCCAAGTTCCGCGAGTGGCGGAGTGCAATGCGAACTGCAGTTTGTGCTGGTATTCCTGCCGCTCGGGTAGAAATTCTACCCGAGTGGCAGCACGCACCCCTAAACTTACCATTCGCGATCTTACTGTTCACGATCGCAAAAGGTGAAAAAACTCCGCTGCACATTGCGAAGCGGAGTGTTCTGCACTCCGCAAGATGCGCGGAGTGCGGAGTGCAGAAAACTCCACAAACGGAGCGAAGTTCACCGCCCAGGCCTACAAATTGGTACTATAGAACCGAAAATATAAGATTTTAAACTCTGTAGTTTTTCTATCAGGAACAAAGGTGGCCTTAAATAGACCATGTTTACACCCCGATTTCTGAATAAAAGCACTGCCTTTCCGGATGTTTTTTTTGTGAAGGATTCCTAGGTATGGAGAAATCCTTTGCACCGGCTGTCATGAGCGAATCAACTATTTATCACATCAGCTAGTATACAGAGTACAAACACGGAATGGGCGTCCATAATCAAAACACCGCTTTTTCCTTTTATAAGTAGTCCTCGGGTCGGACCAGCTATGAGGACCAGCCAGCTGAGGGCAATAAAGGAGGTGAACATCCTGTGACCATAAAGTCTGTCTCCTGCATATATTTGCACTAGGGCCCAGATCTACAAGGTTTGGATTCATAACACACGGGTTCAGGGACTTAGTTCAGGGCACCATCACTAAATAAGGAAGGCCAGGCTTTTGTTGCCCCACACAACCTACTGAGCACTTCTGAAGGCTCTGTGTCAGTGCTTTCTACGGTAGGCACTTTCAAAAAAAGAGAGGAACCCTTGGACACTCAAAGGACTCGGGTTAAGACAAAAGGTTAAAAATTGCGTCCTCTGGGATTATTTTTAGTATATTGTTTCGTTCACACCTTCTTTCATATGCCAAACCCCGACTTCATACACACACTCATCATTCATAAATGTCACCGCTCAACTGGTGGCTACAATGTATTGCCACAAACACCTATTGTTCATAAGGTAATGATTGTAATTTATTAAAACCATTTATTATTTTATACAAGATTCAAAAGAAAAAAGGAATTTGTTTCATGTTAAAGCCATTTTTGTCCATAGAATTGGGAACGCCGGATTCTTGCTCTATCCAGTTATCTACAAGAACCCACTCAGGTCTGCAGGATCTTTTTATTTGCCAAATAGCGTAGAGGGAAGAAACACAATTATCAAATCGTATTTACCGCAATTTGACATTTCAGAAATAAAACTCATAATCTTGGAGGTTGACCTTTTATTATCAGCAAAAACATCTGAATACATAGGCACCTCAATACAAGGCACAAAAGATAAATGGGGACTAACACAAATGCTACTCTACGAAGTATCCGCATACGACTAAAGATAAACAGGATTACAGCTTCCAAAAGCATCAAGTACCCTACGGCAATCGTGATGTCAAAATTTAAAGTCATGAATCAAATCATTTCTGTCCCTACTCTATTCTAAGGTGACATCCCTACACAACATTCCCTTCCAGGTGAGAATCGCATAAAAGGTGTCAGCAGTGAAACTTCCTAAGAAGTCTTCACTATATGAGAGCTCGATCTATAGTGCTCCCTTCAGTCCCTCTCCTAAGTCTCGTCTGCTCAACCCACGGGCTCTGTCCCTAATACGAAACCCCAAAAAGCTGTACACGCCCTTCAACACACCCCTTCAGGCAGATTCTTCCTCCAGTAGGTTTCCATTAAGATCCTTTCATCTTCCTTTTCATAAATTCGACCTTGGGTCCCAGGCCTCATCTGTACCAGGAGTTGCAACTTCACATTCCAATTCACTCCCTTCCTGTCTACTCCTTCTGTCTCCATTCAATTTGAACAAAGACTTATTCTAACTAACGAGCTACATGGCCTTGTACCTGCAGCCAAATGATGAACGGAAAAACCCTAATATCATGAAGTTTCACAATTCACTGCAATTTAAGCTTTGCTAAAATCCTGTCTGCCTAATAAAACATGGCTAAAATAAAAACGAAGGCCTTCACTTTACATACATAATTAGGCCTCAAACTAAACATACTACAATTACTAATTCAATTTATTCATCTCATACTTGTAAGAGAACTACCTCCTTCATTCTTCTAACATGACCTAATGTCTCTTAATGCATGACATTACTACAAACTAAACATTACACATACACAAATGCATTTCTTAATAACTGGTGGCCTTTTCTCTTCTCTCGAGGCCTGTTCACATTTCTACTTTTCTATTTCAACTAATATATTTCTATTACTCTTTAAACATTCTTATTTTATATGCGGGTGCTGACTAACAATGAATATGGTGCACCCCTACAAATTTTTGCATTAGCAACGCTCTATCAGTTCCCCCCTTTAATGACAACTTGTCATCACACAAATCCATTTATACAGAAGTGGTAACCATCCTATTCTGTCGGAAACGCTCCATTCTTTTTAGGTCCTGATATTGATTATCTTGCATATGCGCCATTCGTCTTTCATATCCCCTGAGAATCCTCTCAGCTCTGTTTCCTCTGTACCACTTGTACGCTCTTACAAGTCCCCACAAACAGATCACACAAATCACCACAATCAAGATTGGTTTCAGCACATATCCGAAAACTCCTTTCCCCAAATCTGCAAACCAATTTCCCACATGTCCAAATCCTTTTCCAATCTTTTCCCACACATTCTCTTCTGCCAACATTGCAGCCTCTTCGTGAAGCGTGGTAATGTTGAGTATATATTTCCTCAGCTCCTTGCTGTTGTCTGGAATATACGTGCAACATTCTTGAACCTTCAACAATTTACAGACTCCGCCCTCTTTTGCCAATAATACGTCTAATGCAAGACGATTTTGTAAAACCATTGTCCTGATCGATAACATTTCTCCATCTACCAACAACAATGACTTTGCCGTATTCATTGACAACTCATCGACCACAGTTGCTAGCTTTCGTATTTTCACATCATTCAAAACCACACCCAGACCGGGTATCATTGCTCCAAAGATATCACCAATCACAACTCCTGCACTTACATCTCTCCGTGCTCTAGAATGGTGTCCTGTTTCTAGCAGAGCCAAATCCTCGGCATGGTATATCTTCGGGAAAATAACAGCCAAATAACAAGTCCCGTACCACTGCTCAGGCAACCTCATGTATGCATTCCTTCCACACACATAATACACTGTCGGGATGACTTGTATCTGACCCTGCAAGAAGTTCCTAGCTGAATCTTCCATAGTAAAGGTATGAGCACATGTGCTATGTCCAACCCAGATTTTGTCCTTGTCCGACTGCGGACGAGCAACACACAAATTTCCCTTTTGTACTTGATCTAAAGCTATGGGTCCATAACTTCCCCTTGACTTATGTAGTTTCTCTTCATCTGTCCAATCTGTTGACTTCTTTCCCCCATCCTTATCTTGGGTTAATTTTCTATATCTGTCTTCAACTTGGCCAATGAATTTCTTTTCAGTGCCTGATAATGAACATATCAAGTTATGTCTATGTGCATAAGCAGTATCCAAACTTGTAGTCAGTATGAAATAAGTCCGAAGTCTTTCTTCTGACTTATAATAATCATACTTATTCAAATGCTTAAACGCTGGTACGTCAGGAAGTACTGTGTCATAATTAGAGAAATAATACTCGAACTGTTTCCTTTCGTAAAACAGACTAAGCAATAAACTGCAAGAAATCCCATATGTAAATGGAAGGTGATGGTATCTAATACCCTCATCTACAGAAGCAGGCAACTGCATGCACACATAGCAATCTTTCGCATCCATCGCATCAACGTACTCATACAACAATTTTGCATACGCATTAAGTTTGAAATCACCTCTCGACAAATCTATGTGAAACATACGACTTTCTTCTAGCATCATCGCCCTTTTATCTCCTGAAATATCCTTCTTCGTACTGGGAGTGACAGATGTAGGTGTTCCCAGCATCTTACCCACCTGCCTGTGGGCCACTGCATAAGAAGTTACGACTACTGCGAATATAACAGCTATAACTACTCCTAAAAGTGTACCTATCACTGTCTTCGCCCTACGGTGTGAATTTCTAGCCTCCGCCATCTTTCCTCCGTGCTCAGAATCCAGTTCAATAACAATGGGCGAGAGTCTCTTCCTCATTCAGGCTGGTATCTCAATGCAACAATTATCTTCTGTAGCTAATGTTCTCTTCTGGCGTTTCAGTTCTCCACTTTATTTCTGATCAGCAAAGGCTTCCTTCCACTTTTCAATACCTCCAACTGAGATGTCACAACATTTTTCTTCTTCCACTCGGGCCTAGGTTATCTTCTTTTCGCTCTTATACAACAAAGTTCATCGCTAATCCAAAATAACTGCCGGTCCCAACAACTCTAGGACCCCTTGCAAAATTTCAAGTTTAAGAGTTTTCAGTTCTTGGGGAGAAGGTACAACAGCAAAGGTCGGGAAAGCCAATGTATCCAAGATAAGACCACGAATGTTACTCAGGAGCGGCGGATCTGGAATATGGAGAGTCAATATTCCCTCGATCTCCAATCCACTGGAACCTGGGCCAACTCTTCTTCCTGCTGTACTTGGTTTAACGGATTAAAAGGACACTCGCGTCTCCAGTGTCCAATCTGGTGGCAAAGATGACAAGCTGTGGTCTTTTTCAACACTGCCACATCTATTCCGGTCCTAGGATCTACTCCTCTCGGCCTCCCCTGTCCTTGAGCATTCTGTGCTCCTCCTTGATAATTTCCCTGCCTCCTTCCCAACGTTCCTCCGGTAGACTGTCCCTGAACCGCGGTCTGCATCTGTACTAATAGCAGATTATCTTTCAATTTCCTGTGCTTAGACTCAATCTCATCGCTACAATATCTAGCATATCGGAGAATCTCATCCACAGGCTTATTCTGCCAACAAATCAAATGTTGCTGTATCATTAGACTAACCTCTGGCCTCAATCCCAACACAAATTTGGACACAAACTGTCCCATATCTTTGGTATCCAACGCCTCCAAACCACTGTACTGTTTAAAAGCCTGCAAAAGCCTCTCGTAAAATTCATGCACTGTCTCCTTAGGCTCTTGTACTGTCCTATCTATCTTCACCCAATCGGTGTCTTGAGGTGAGACCTTCGACTTCAACCAAGTGATTACCTGTTCGAACTTTTTCATCACTATCGGCGACGGGCCATGTGTAATCAAGTCCCTGTCAGGCTCTGAGGCCGGCCATTCAATCGCAACTTTACATGCCGACCACAGATCCCCCGGGATCACTATGTCAAACAAAGTGTTCAAATCAATCCACAGTACTTTCGAAATTTTGACAAAGCGATCAACTCGCTTGTACCACTCCACAGGCTTTTCCCTTAATCGGGGAAAATCATTTGTGAAGGCAGCCAAGTCCCCTCTAGTCCAGGGTACATGAACGTACCCTCCATTCTGTACCTCCCTTAAAGGGAAATTCCCTATCTCCGTCGTGCCTCCACCCGGAGGTGGCGTCTCTCCCACTACTCCTCTAGAGCTTTTCTTCTTGGACCATCTTTCTTCCCATTTATCGAGCATGATCCATGCCCGCATTGCTATAATCAGATCCTTGACATGGGTCCTCAATCCCATGATTCTCTTCTCTTCCAATTCCTGATCACTATACTGTAGCCGGTGATTTCCTTGCAACGCTCTAGTTTTCGACAAATCCACCCCATATCTCTTTGCCAGCTCTGACAATTTCTCATGAGCCGTGCGTGCTTTACGAGTCACATCTTTCGCTAAAAAGAGTAACTCATCTTGTTCGTACGTTAGTATTCTTTCTAGGGGTAGATTTCCACTTATTATCTCATCCAATTCTGCCTTTAGTCTTACGACATCCAACATTTTCCCTCTCAAAGCTCCCCTCAGAACTTCTCGACAGGCTGTACCATCCCTGTCATCGTACTCACATTTTCTTTCATGTGGCCTACCCTCTCCTGACCTGCCCATGGGAACAGAACGATTTACAATCGTCCCTCGTTCCCTCTCTGCGTCTAACACACCTTGACTTTGGGTTCTCACCGGTGGTGTCCACATTCTCAAATCTGATCTTGACTCAACTAAAGACCTCGGTCTAGTAGGTCTCGATTCTCCCTGTCCTCCTGAGGAGTCAGCTGTGGCTGGCATCGGCGTACTCCATTCTATAGGCTTCGGAGTCCGCTCCATTCTCCTCACCGAGCCACTTTCCTCAACTCCATTTCTCGTCCTGACCTCTGATTGTTCTAAACTTCCTGCCGTCTCTGGCTCAAGCTCGTACATCGACTCAATAGGTCCGATGATAACTGGTATTTTCAACGCATCTGGTAACCTCACTCCTCTCTCCACCTCTGAGCTGCCTAAAGACTTATACCTGGTATTCTCGGTTCCTATCGAGATCTTTCCTTCTACTCTTACTTCTGATCGGGGTACTGCTCCCTTACTCTCTTCTTCTTTTGTCTCATTACCTTCTGAGGCATCTGGATTGTATGGAGGTGGTCTCTCGGATAGCAACCTTTCTACCAGGCTGTCATCCGTGTCACTGTCTTCCTCCCCATCTACTGCCTTTTCCTTTGATTTTCCTGTCGTCTCCAATAAGGGATATAATTTATGTCCCTCTATTGCCTGCACTCTCCATATTTTCTCCGCTGCATCCCATCAAGCATCTTGGAAAGCCTGGACCGACCTTTTCACCCTTTCCTGATTTCTGCCTCTCTCCTTATCATGCGCTGCTCTAATCCACGCATGTAGTGCTTCAAATTGTGTGGGCCTCGGCATAGGTCGTAAAGCTGCCATTACAGTCTTCAGCTGATACAACACCGCTAATCTGAATGACCCATACCTTGGGAACGCTAACTCTCCTTCACCTTGAGTCATTTTATGCCAATTCTCAAGCCAAACTATGGTATGCAACCCTACATTTCTTGCCATGTAGTGTGCTGGCGTGTCCTCAGGAGGGGCTTCCGCACCCTCTCGAGTAACCACATGTTCATCCCCTCGACACAATTCTCGGAAAACTTTAAAACATTTCATAATGACCAAGTGCTAAACGCATACAATCTCTGTTTACTCCCTGGTAACTGTCCACCAATGCCAGCGCGAACTACACCAACCAGCCTATCGCAGCGCGACACCTTCTGACATCACTTTTCCTCCACTCGCAGCAGTTCCCCTCCTTCACACCACTCGTCTCACCCTTGCATTCGTCCCATTCACACACTGAAATAACCGTTTGTCCCAAACAAGTTACTCCTCTGGCTGTCCGTCCACAGCCTCTGACTGTCCGTCCACAGTCTCTCGAAATTGTCGACCTCGGTTGGTTACTATCTGTCCCTGCCGGGCAGACAGATCGCCTCTGATAGGTTACAAATACTCAATTCCACATACAACAACCCACGACCAGCGTCAGGTTGACACACACTCATACATTCGCTCCCCCTATCTCGGTCCAGGTGATCGATGGTACCTCACGATCGCCTTCAGGTGGTCAACAAAATCTACCACGGGTGTCTTCTACACCCTCTCGCTTAGGCTTCTCATCGCCTAAGACTTTCCCGGGCTGCGCGCACTCACAGCCTGATCTCACAACATTCACACTAACACCGCAAGACATCTCACACAATACAACACCGCAATCTACAACATCGTATCTTGTTCATACTCACTCTTCGAGCTTGTGCTTGCTGCCGCACTGCTACTCGCCATCTATGTCCGTCCGCCAGGCCATCTGCCGTTCGCCCTCCGATGATTCAACCTCACTTATCATTTATGGGCCTCAAGGATCTCTTATCCTAATCTCAATCTTCCCTCGCTATCAGAAATAAACCATCCGTGTCTGCTACCAACTGGGAATGCCGGATTCTTGTTCTATCCAATTATCTACAAGAACCCACTCAGGTCGCCAGGATCTTTTTATTTGCCAAATAGCGGAGAGGGAAGAAACACAATTATCAATTCGTATTTACCGCAATTTGACATTTCAGAAATAAAACTCATAATCTTGGAGGTTGACCTTTTATTATCAGCAAAAACATCTGAATATATAGGCACCTCAATACAAGGCACAAAAGATAAATGGGGACTAACACAAATGCTACTCTACGAAGTATCCGCATACGACTAAAGATAAACAGGATTACAGCTTCCAAAAGCATCAAGTACCCTATGGCAATCGTGATGTCAAAATTTAAAGTCATGAATCAAATCATTTCTGTCCCTACTCTATTCTAAGGTGACATCCCTACACAACATTCCCTTCCAGGTGAGAATCGCATAAAAGGTGTCAGCACTGAAACTCCCTAAGAAGTCTTCACTATATGAGAGCTCGATCTATAGTGCTCCCTTCAGTCCCTCTCCTAAGTCTCGTCTGCTCAACCCACGGGGCTCTGTACCTAATACAAAACCCCAAAAAGCTGTACACGCCCTTCAGCACACCCCTTCAGGCAGATTCTTCCTCCAGTAGGTTTCCATTAAGATCCTTTCATCTTCCTTTTCATAAATTCGACCTTGGGTCCCAGGCCTCTTCTGTACCAGGAGTTGCAACTTCACATTCCAATTCACTCCCTTCCTGTCTACTCCTTCTGTCTCCATTCCATTTGAACAAAGACTTATTCTAACTAAGGAGCTACATGGCCTTGTACCTGCAGCCAAATGATGAACTTTGCATACATACATAATTAGGCCTCAAACTAAACATACTACAATTACTAGTTCAATTTATTCGTCTCATACTTGTAAGAGAACTACCTCCTTCATTCTTCTAACATGACCTAATGTCTCTTAATGCATGACATTACTACAAACTAAACATTACACATACACAAATGCATTTCTTAATAACTGGTGGCCTTTTCTCTTCTCTCGAGGCCTGTTCACATTTCTACTTTTCTATTTCAACGAATATATTTCTATTACTCTTTAAACATTCTTATTTTATATGCGGGTGCTGACTAACAATGAATATGGTGCACCCCTAAAAATTTTTGCATCAGCAACGCTCTATCAAAATCATCATGAAAAATATGTAACAATACTAAAAACAATTAATCACATTCATAATGCTTCAGAAAATCATAACACAAGAATTAAAACAGACAGTAATGTTTGTCATAAATCGCCATAATCCACAGTTCAACTTATGTACAAACACCCTGATGCCTTGTGTATCATCAATATCTAGGGTGAAGTTCGTATAGATGGATTTGTGGCAACAGAAAAAGGCGTTGACGCGTTTCGAAGGCTTTATCTCATTCCGCCTTCTTTATCAAGACCGTTATATTATGTACACCCGTACTTTAAAAATCTATAATGTAAACATATATATATATATATATATATATATATATATATATATATATTATATCCACCAAATTGCCCTCGAGCTTAGGAGCGCACACAACAGGCAACACACCATCCGGTTTGTTATCAGGCATCTCACTCTCGTTACTCCGGGTTACTGATTAGACCTGACGCGTTTCAAGGATTTCCCTCTTTATCAAAGGTCATTATGCAAATTAGGCACACCGGAAGTTCTGCAGGCACATTTTAATTATTCTGCTAAGTGCATTTCGTTTTTAGTGCATGCTGGTACTTGTCGTCACCATTAAGAACAGTCATTCACCTTTGAGTAAGTCCCATGTGCATTGACCTGCACTGTAATTATATTCACCCTGAGTGGGCCCCAGACTTCAGAGAGCGAGTAATTCACCTTGTTGTCTGTGCTGCATATCACGCCCAAAACAGTTCCGAGCTTACAGCCTCCTCGAACTTCAAAGATGGTGCCGCTCCTCACGGCCGGGCCGCCGTGTCCTATTTTATCCACCAAATTGCCCTCGAGCTTAGGAGCGCACACAACAGGCAACACACCATCCGGTTTGTTATCGGGCATCTCACTCTCGCTACTCCGGGTTACTGATTAGACCTGACGCGTTTCAAGGATTTCCCTCTTTATCAAAGTAACGGAGTATCGGAGTAACGAGAGTGAGATGCCTGATAACAAACCGGATGGTGTGTTGCCTGTTGTGTGCGCTCCTAAGCTCGAGGGCAATTTGGTGGATAAAATAGGACACGGCGGCCCGGCCGTGAGGAGCGGCACCATCTTTGAAGTTCGAGGAGGCTGTAAGCTCGGAACTGTTTTGGGCGTGATATGCAGCACAGACAACAAGGTGAATTACTCGCTCTCTGAAGTCTGGGGCCCACTCAGGGTGAATATAATTACAGTGCAGGTCAATGCACATGGGACTTACTCAAAGGTGAATGACTGTTCTTAATGGTGATGACAAGTACCAGCATGCACTAAAAACGAAATGCACTTAGCAGAATAATTAAAATGTGCCTGCAGAACTTCCGGTGTGCCTAATTTGCATAATGACCTTTGATAAAGAGGGAAATCCTTGAAACGCGTCAGGTCTAATCAGTAACCCGGAGTAACGAGAGTGAGATGCCTGATAACAAACCGGATGGTGTGTTGCCTGTTGTGTGCGTTCCTAAGCTCGAGGGCAATTTGGTGGATAAAATAGGACACGGCGGCCCGGCCGTGAGGAGCGGCACCATCTTTGAAGTTCGAGGAGGCTGTAAGCTCGGAACTGTTTTGGGCGTGATATGCAGCACAGACAACAAGGTGAATTACTCGCTCTCTGAAGTCTGGGGCCCACTCAGGGTGAATATAATTACAGTGCAGGTCAATGCACATGGGACTTACTCAAAGGTGAATGACTGTTCTTAATGGTGACGACAAGTACCAGCATGCACTAAAAACGAAATGCACTTAGCAGAATAATTAAAATGTGCCTGCAGAACTTCCGGTGTGCCTAATTTGCATAATGACCTTTGATAAAGAGGGAAATCCTTGAAACGCGTTAGGTCTAATCAGTAACCCGGAGTAACGAGAGTGAGATGCCTGATAACAAACCGGATGGTGTGTTGCCTGTTGTGTGCGCTCCTAAGCTCGAGGGAAATTTGGTGGATAATATATATATATATATATTATCTACTGGCGGTCGCCAGTAGATAGTTATAGTTACAACCTAGTTTCCATAGGAAATCTCAAAATTCTATTTTGAATAACTTTGGCGCCGGTAGACGAATCCTCGCGAAATTTTCAAAACAAATGGGGCGCTCCGTTCAGCTCCTACCCTGAAAGTCTCCGGGTGATTCGTCAAGCGGGGGCCGAGAAAAAGGGCGGGTCCCAAAACGCGTTTTCCCCATGCATTTTTCCATAGGACCTTTAGTCGCAGCTACAGCCCGAACGGCTGAACAGAATTACGTGAAATTTGGCAGAGAGGTAGCCATAAGGTCAAGGAAGTGCCTTTTGCAGGTCTTGTGTAAATCTGTTCAGTATTTCCTGAGAAAATAGCATTTAAAAGCATATCAATATCTATACGCGCGCACCGCGCGCACTGTGCGCGCACCCTGCCGTGCACGAGCGCAATTCTGATTGGTTGTTAGATGTCGGTAAACATTCGAATCGGTCGAAACCAGGAAGTGTCGGCCGCGATTTTGTCTCTCGCAGTCTGAGGGGGTGAAAAAAAAAGGTGGAGAATGTGAAAAGGGGGCAGAGTGGACAGTTCCTGACCCCCTAGCCTTGGTCAGGGGGTCACAGAAGGACCCCCAAGGGAGAAAAAGACAATTATTATTATTTTTTTTAAATTGCGAGGTGCGCGCACGGCACGCACTGCGAACCGTCGCGCACCGAGCACCCACAGCGCGCGCACGGTGCGTGAAGCGCACAGTGCGCGCACGGTGCGCGCACGGTGAAAAACCTGAAAAAAAATAATAATAATAAATACATAACTTAGCATTTAAAAAACCGTACACATTCACTGAAAAAACCATAGGTTTCACACACGTTATAGTTACGAATTAGCATTTAAAAAACCTTGCAAATTCACTTAAAAAACCATAGGTTTCACACATGTTATAGTTAGCTGGACATTTCACTCGTAAAAAACCAATGAAATTCCACCGTTATAGTTAGTGCAGGCAACTATAACTCACGCGACCGCAATCCTCTGCTGATGACGTCAGATATTACATCACTGATGACATATGTGTCTTTATGAAAAATAAATATTTGTAATATATGTATAGCTAAAGATGAATGGAAGAAGACATGGGTAAATAAGTGTCTAAATACAGTGATGTAATATCTGACGTCATCAGCAGAGGATTGCGGTCGCGTGAGTTATAGTTGCCTGCACTAACTATAACGGGGGAATTTCATTGGTTTTTTACGAGTGAAATGTCCAGCTAACTATAACATGTGTGAAACCTAGGGTTTTTTAAGTGAATTTGCAAGGTTTTTTAAATGCTAATTCGTAACTATAATGTGTGTGAAACCTATGGTTTTTTTCAGTGAATTTGTATATATATATTACCTACTGGCGGTCGCCAGTAGGTAGTTATAGTTAGGACCGTGTTTCCATAGGAAATCTCAAAATTCTATTTTGAATAACTTTGGCGCCGGTTGATGAATCCTCGCAAAATTTTCAAAACTAATGGGGCGCTCCGCTCAGCTCCTACCCTGAAAGTTTCGGGGTGATTCGTCAAGCGGGGGCAGAGAAAAAGGGGGGGTCCCAAAAGGCGTTTCCCCATGGATTTTTCCATAGGGACTTTAGTCGCAGCTACAGTCCGAACGGCTGAACAGAATTATGTGAAATTTGGCAGAGAGGTAGCTATAAGGTCCATGAAGTGCCTTTTGCAGGTTTGGTGTAAATCTGTTCAGTATTTCCTGAGAAATTAGCATTTAAAGCAATATATATATCTATATGTGCGCAGCGTGCGCGCACTGAGCAAGTCCTGTGCGCGCACCCTGCCGTGCGCGAGCGCACTTCTGATTGGTTGTTAGATGTCAGTAAACATTCGAATCGGTGGAAATCAGGAAGCAGCGGCCGCCATTTTGTCTCTCGCATAAAGAGGGGGTGATAAACAAAGGGGGAGAACGTGAAAAGGGGGCAGAGTGGGGAGATATTGACCCACTAGGCATTGTAAGGGGGTCACAGTAGGACCTTGTAGGGCAAAAAAAAAGATTTATATTTTTTTTAAAAATATCGCCGAGTGCGCGCACCCAGCGCGCACCCGAATTTTTTTTTTTTTTTTAAAAAGAATAAAAAATCGCATTTAAGTGATTAGATATAAGGTGGCTCTAAAAAGAGTCCTTGTGTTTATTGTGTGTTTTTTGGTACCTACAAGTAAGTACCGATGCAGAGTCTAAAGTTCAAGAGGAAGACTCTGTTGCCTTCATCAGTGAAGTGTACACCATCTCCTCTATAAATGTCTTGCATGTTGTAACGCAAGTTGTTGTGGTATATAGAACCCATACCATAGTCTCTGAGGAAAGCAGAAATAGATTTGTTGACGTGCTTCCTTGCTTTGTCAATCTGTGGACAAAATTGGTTGGACCAGTTCCACTTTTGCCTTTGGCATATATTAGAATATACAAAGGCAGTTTTTGGAAAAAGCGACATCAATTGCACAAAGGTGTCCTTAATAAGCATTTCCAGACCTACCCCAGTTAAAGTGCCTAGGTTATTACCACCACAGTACACAATAAAAAGGTTAGGCTGTGGGAGATGTAGAAAGGTTTTCACCAAAGGCATTAATTGGTGCCACTTTAACCCTCTCTGACCAATCCATTTAATGTCTACATTTGGCAAAGCAAGGTCTCTCCCCATACCTCTTTTTTCTGCAAACTTTTCACTCCAGAAGACATAGCTGTGACCTACAATCCACACTTTGAACATCTTCCAAGGAGATCTGGATGCACTCAGGAGGTGTCTTTCAGTAGAAAGGCAATATGAAATGAAAGACACACATACTTTTTTTTATAAAAAGAACTCATTGGCAGATTCAAACCATTTTACAGTTAAAACTAGGCTGTATGTTTACATTTTTAAAAGCATGTTTTGTATTGGTTCAGAAAAATGTGTTACCACAGAACATTACTATGGATTTGCTGTTAGGTTTGAAAAGTCAAGCACTCTTGCTCTTTGGATATGAAACATTGTCTGCTGAACTTCTGACCTCTCTCCTCACAGCAGTGTTCCATGAGCTGTTGCTATGGAAGCAGGCAGAAGTCAAGTTGGGGGAAGGGTACATTTGGAAAGGGGTGGAAGTTTTCAACCAATAGAAATGTGTGATTTCATTTGAAAAAAAGTGGGAAGCACTGAGATTTGAAATTAACATGTATATGTGTGAAAAAATAGAGGGAAACATTGCCATTTACTGGTTCTGGAGAGAGGTGTGGAGCTCTGATATTCTGACTCTGATAGTCTGCTGTTTAAGTGGCACATTTCTTTCTCAACTAACTATTTTTAAAGGTGAGTTATGAGTTTGAGAGGGGATGTATGTGGTGATTTTTGAGATAAATATTAGAATTGTGAATCTTCTTCAAAAGTTATGTTTTACATTTTGAGGTTTGGGAGATATTTAACTGTTTTGAACTTGTAAGATATTATGGAGTATGTTTTCACCATAAGTTAATGTGTACTGGTAAGAATGAGGAATACTGTTTTGTGCCTACCATCAAACCATGAGTCTGTGTGCAGAGAAGAATTGTTGACAGAGATTTAATTCGTGGTGGTCTGGTTCTGTATGACTTGCATTCGTAGGAAAGGGGCAGCTTGTTTTGTTGAAGTGTGATGGCTAGCATTCAGCAGAAATCAATATTTCACAAATGAGAGGGAAATGCTAACACATTTGCAAACAACAGGGTAGATTTTCCTTCCACTCCTGCAATGGGTGAGGTAGTTCCTATGTGTTACAAACTGCAATTAAAACTTATCACACATGTACTCTTACATACATCTCTGCAGTCTTCATGCAGTTGTGCAAGCGTCCATGCAGATCTCTCTTGCACCTGACAATACACAGTCTCCAGAAACATACTTGTAGCACACAGGCAGTAGCTTCTCCGGCACTCCCATGCTAAGTATTCAGCACTGTGTGGTATTTCTGATAGTAGTGTGTAACGCTACCACATTCAACATCACCAAGGCTCATTTCCTTTGCTCTAGTGTAATCACTCACCCAGGTTCCACATGCTCATGCTCTCAAGTAGCTGTTAGGACATGTGCTCTTTTCTGCCTCTCTAAACTATAAGTAAAATGTGTCAGGCTGTTACAGTAATTACTTGTAATATATATGTAATATTTCTAACAAGGTATATTTTAGTGAGGATAGTTTTTGGGCTTTTTTTAAACAATCTTTCAGATTGTTTTTTTTTTGCCCGCTGTTAAATGATGAATACAATTGTTTTCACTATTTTAAGTGAAAATTAAAAAATTCTGAAAACAGCAAAAAAAAGGGCAAAAAATTGCTTTGTAAAATATGTAAAAACATGTAATGCTTTTTGAAATGTATGATTGAATATTAATACTTTTTTTCTTTTTTTGCAGAACTAGAAAGAAAAAAGAAAAAATGAAATTCTGTTCCCTTGCAAAATACAAAAAATTTATTTTTTCCAAATAAGTTATTTTTTTTTAAAAATAAGTGAAAAATATTTCTATTTCTCAATCCTCCCTTTTCATGCTTCCATTTCTTCACCTCTCTTTGTACATTAAATTTAAAAAAAAAAAACAATTTTTTTAAAAAACATCCTTTTTAAAAAACATCCTTTTTTTAAAAAAACATCCTTTTTAAAAAACATCTTTTTTTTTTGGGTGCGCGCACCCAAAATAAATAAAGAAATAAATAAATCCCCCCAAAATTTTTGGGGGTTTAGTTTTTAAGTGGCTCTTAAAAGAGCCCTTGAGTTAATGGAGGGAAACAGGAAGAGAAAAACGAAAAAAAAGAAAAAACATCTATGGCCTACTGCACTCATGCGCATCAAATTTTCTCTGAATGAGATCAAGACTGGTCTCACCCACAGAAATAAGTCGACCGCAATCAGTGCAGCGTGTGGACAACCTCGCCAAACAAGGTGGTCCAAAAAGAGGTGTGGAAGAAGGCAAAGGCACCACTGCAGAAGAAGTGCTCGCCTGAGCTGCCAAAGATGTGCTCGGCTGAGCTGTTGCAGATGTCGTCGGTTGAGCAGGTGGAGGGTTTGCTCCAGAAGCTCGACGAAAAGATACTGGATGCATTGCCTCAACATGCCTCGTCATTGTGTGTATGCTAAAAGAATATTTCTTGTTAGCATTCCCACGTGATAAGACTTTTTGACACAATGTACAAGTAACTTTCGGTGCATTTACCTTTTTTTGTCCCTCTGGGAAAGTAAAAAACTGCCATATAAAGCTGTCTTTCTGCTTCCTGTTCCTCTGCCTCTCAAGAGTGTCCTGCTCAGTGTCTGAAGATGGTTGCTGTTCAGCCATTGTCTCTCAACAACAGAATAGCTCCTTCTCCAAAGGAATCAGAACTAATAATGAGGGGAGTAGGTGTGGTTTGGGAAGAATCTGGAACTGAAAGTACTTCAAACCAATCAAAAGTGATGATTCATGATCACATGACTTGCCATGAGGGGATTGGGTGTGGTGTTGAAACAATCAGAAACTGAAAGTAATGTTAACCAATTAGAAGTGTTGTTTTATTATGCATATAACCCGAGGTGCGCGCACTGAGCAAGCTCCGAGCGCGCACCTTGTGTTTACGCATGCACGAACGCGTAGGAGCGCATGTGCATACGTCATATGCGCGTACGTAACGCGCATACGTTGCACACTCGTATACGCGAACGTTAATGCGCGTAATTTAAGCGTATGCGGAAGTGAACCGCGTGAAGCGCGTACGACGCACGCACGCATGCGTACATACGTACGCATACGTACTGGGTGCGCGCTCCCAGCGCGCACTATAATGTATGTATGCGTACGTAAATACCGTACGACGGTATTCATAAAAAACTTACGAAAACGTACTAGGTGCGCGCTCTGAGCGCGCACCCCAAGAATTTATATAAAAAAAAATTGGAGAAAAATTAATTGAAAAAATTAAATAAACTGTTCAACTTTATCCTAATTGAAAGTTAAAAAAAGAGCAAAAACAAATAAAAGGATACAGATAATATATAAATGAATACATAGGAATTTTTTTTATAAAAAAAAATATATATATAATTTAATAATTCAAAAATTAGCATTTAAAAAACCGTACAAATTCACTGAAAAAACCATAGGTTTCACACACGTTATAGTTAGGAATTAGCATTTAAAAAACCTTGCAAATTCACTGAAAAAACCATAGGTTTCACACACGTTATAGTTAGCTAGACATTTCTCTCATACAAAACCAATGAAATTCCCCCGTTATAGTTAGTACAGCTAACTATAACTTGCGCGACCGCAATCCACTGCTGATGACGTCACATATTACATCACTCATGACATGGTCAGTGACATCACTCATGACATCACTGATGACATCTCAAATGACATCACTGACGATGTCACTGTTCAAGACATCAATGTGATAAATTACCACATCTTCTCACACCCTTATAAAACCATTCATATACCAACTGAAAATTACACCGTTCCATTCTCAAATCCATAAATAATGCAATACTAATAACTGCATACCTAAAAAAAAACTTTTAGATCTTCATTCACCTCCACACACTCACCTGTACAGTCACTCATAGTTACATTCAGTCCATAAAAAAGTATCATATGAATTTATACATATATCTATATAGACACTCACACACTAACAATCATCCATAGAGGTACTCTCACACCTAGTCATTCATACAAATAATCACACTGCCATTTACTCATTAATGCAGTTATACACACTCAAGTTCACTCACTCACAAAAATAGTATCATATTCTTATGCTCAATTAGAATCATTGGCACAAGCCCACATTCATCCATACAGACACTGTCACAATTACACACTCTCACATCTAACCACTTATATACTCTTACACACATATATTATGCCTTTTAAATATTTAGTTAGTCACAAATGTACCACTGAGATATACATTCAAACCATAACACAGCCATACATACACTCACTCAACCATACAGTCCTTCAGAGATGCACTTTTAATAACATCCAGTCATAGAATCACACACTCACTCATCTATGCACACTCACACACACTTTACCCACACAAACACCTAGGAACTCATAAAGATACTGAGACAAGCAATCAAAAACCCATATAGACACTTGTATAGCTATTCACAAAACCATGCCACGACTTATACACCAACACACAGACACATACAAAACATTTATACAGTTTATGCACTAGTTTGAAGTAAGATGTAGTTAAAGGACTCACTTGTCGAGTCAGTTACACAACACAGAAAATCAACCCTTTACACACTTGTACACCCACTCATTCTTTAACAGGCCTTTCTCTATATTTATAAAAAAATTTGCAAATTAAAGGTTCACTGGATGACATCATCAGTGACATCGTCAGTGATGTCATTTGAGATGTCATCAGTGATGTCATGAGTGATGTCACTGACCATGTCATGAGTGATGTAATATGTGACGTCATCAGCAGTGGATTGCGGTCGCGCAAGTTATAGTTAGCTGTACTAACTATAACGGGGGAATTTCATTGGTTTTGTATGAGAGAAATGTCCAGCTAACTATAACTTGTGTGAAACCTATGGCTTTTCAGTGAATATATATATATATATATATATAATCTACTGGCGGTCGCCAGTAGATAGTTATAGTTAGGACCGTGTTTCCATAGGAAATCCGCAACATTCTATTTGGAATAACTTTGGCGCCGGTTGATGAATCCTCACAAAATTTTCAAAATAGGTGGGGCGCTCCGCTCCGCTCCTACCCTGAAAGTCTCGGGGGGGATTCGTCAAGCAGGGGCTGAGAAAAAAGGGGGTCCCAAAACGCATTTTCCCCATGCAATTTTCTATAGGGACCTTTAGTCCAAGGTACAGCCCGAACAGCTGAACAGAATTACTTGAAATTTGGCAGAGAGGTAGTCCTCAGCTCAGGGAAGTGCCTTTTGCAGGTCTGGTGTCAATCTGTTCAGTAGTTCCTGAGAAAATCAAAAGTAAAATCATATATATGTGGGCGGAGCCTAACCACACATCTCATCCTGAGATCTGATTGGCTGTCAGCACTTCATCCAAGAAGTGTTGGCAGCCATCTTGGGACCAATATACATGATAGCACCTCATTAAAAAGCATTGCAGTTAATAGAAGGTTATAAGACTTTAGTTACATTATAAATCATTTGTTGATGGTACCATACTCATTTTAGGAATTGTGGTATGTTCTAAGGTGATTTCACCATGCGAAAAAGCCTTCTGCTGGGATATCATGATTGAGAGAAAAATATTTTCTCATGCTTTTCCCACAGAGGTTTGGAAGGTGGTCTATAAGCTAAACTGAGAGCTTATTTTCTGTAAATTCACATTATCTTTCTCAGTCATGTGAGAATGAAGTCTGACATTCTCAGTAAAACATGTACATCCAACAAGGGCAGAGACTGTCAGTTGATTCCTTTGTGTTCTACTGCAGCTTCCCAGAATGTTCCAAAGAACAACTAGAGCACTAACAGTCCTACTTATGATAAACGTATGGCACACCTGAAGCCATCTTGCTTGGATTAAAGTGGTAACTCTTAAAACATTTAATTTAAAAAGGAACAAAACGAGGGGGTTCATTTTTCCATAACAAGTATGATTAGTGCTGCAGAAAGAAAAACTAGGGCACATTTTGACTTCTGAAATCCTCTTTTATTTCATTAAAAAATTCTGACATGCAGACTGAAACATGCACTTTAAATACCAGCAGCAGTTTTCCCTGGTGAGCAGTAGCTTTACTACAGTGATCTAATGAGCAAAAAGAGTGCTAACATTCTGAATTTATGGCAAATGTGTGACACCTCTGAATGCCTTCTTGATGGAATCAAAGTAAAAAACTGAAAGTATTTCCTACTGAGGAGACTGCAGTAAATGAGGAAATTAGGAAACTTCATAACAAATAAGTCTCCCAAGATGGCCACCAGAGACAAAAGAGCCCAAATGTAACCCAAATATCACCCAGATGTAGCCCAAGTATAGCCCAATGACAGAATGTCCCAGAGTGTTCTTAAAAACAACTAGAGCGCTTACTGTCTTCATCATGACAAAAGTATGGCACACCTGAAGCCATTTTGATTGGAATAAACTGGTAACACTTAAAACATTTAATTTAAAAAGGAACACAATGAGGGGGTTCATTTTGCCATAGAAATTATGATTAATGCTGAAGAAAGAAAATGAGGGCACATTTTGAGTGACTTCTCAAATCCTCTTCTATTTCATTAAAAAATTCTGACATGCAGACTGAAACATGCACTTTTAATACCAGGAGCAGACTTCCATGGTGAACAGTAGTTTTACTACAGTGATCTAAAGAGCAACTAGAGTGCTAACTTTCAGAATTTATGGCAAATGTGTGACATATCTGAATACATTCATGATGGAATCAAAGTAAAAAACTGAAAGCATTTCCTACTGAGGAGACTGCAGTACATGAGGAAATTAGGAAACTTCATAACAAATAAATCTCCCAAGATGGCCACCGGAGACAAAAGAGCCCAAATGTAGGCCAAAATCACCCAGATGTAGCCCAAATATAGCCCAATGACAGAAGTGTGCAAAACACTTATTATTTTGTGTTTTTGCAGTGTTATATAGTGCAGACTTGTCAGGTATTGGAGTGCTTTACATGATCATTGGTTACATCACACAAGAACAAATTCATTTTGGTTGTAGACATGGGGAGACTAAGTGATTTGACCAGAATCACAGAATGTCGAGCTGAAGCAGAAACTCCAACTTGGTTCCCCAGTTGCAAAGTCTGCAGTTCTGGAAGTAACACCACATCCTCTCCCCTAAGTGCAACATTTAATCAAGTGGTCAACTGGATAAAAAAACATAAAGATAACAAATAATTTAAAAGTGCTTTGTCGCTATTTGAAAACTCAGAAAATATGTCCTTATTTTAGTCTTTTAGAGCACTAACTATAATTTTGATGCCAATAAGACCCTCTCATATATGTAATTTCTAAAGGAAATGCTCTAGGTATTACAGTTTTGATTACATCAAGATGACGTCAGGCGTTCCACACTTTTGTAATAAATATAGAATGTTAGCAATCTAGTTGTTCATTAGGATACTGTTGAGAGGCAGAGGCCAGGGGCACGGACTCTGAAAATTGAAGGCAGGTAGGAGGGTTTAAAGGCAACAATTTGACCACACTGAGCAGGCAGGAAGGGCCGTGGCAGCACAACAGACTATGGAGGGCAGTGGAAAGGGGGGCAGGGGCAACAAACCAACAATACAGGACTTGCAAGAGAGGCTGTGGCAATGTAATAGACCATTGTGGGCAGAAGGAAGAGGCAATGGTAGTACAACCATACATGCCAACAGACCCGATTCAGCCAGGAAACGTCCAATGTTTTTAAGCTCAAATGGGCTTTATTTGATCTGTCTCCTGTCTACAATCTCCTCTTTTTCAATGTAACTCAAAGGGGAAAATCAATACTCCAGTTTTTTTTCAAAATCTCCCTCTTAACAAGTACAAAATGTTCGCAAGTATGGTACATTGGATCATGGAAGGAAATGGGGTAGGGACATGGACTTGGATAACAGAGGACAGGAGGGACATGGAGAGGTGCACCAAACTGACCCTGCAGGGCAGGCATCAGGGTTTGCAGCAGCACAATACACCACACAGGGCATGCGGAACGGGAGTGCAGCACAACAATCCATAGAAAGCAAGAGGGAGGGGACAGGACCATGCACATGGACAACAGAGAACAGAGGGGCAAGAGGCAATGGTAGCTAGCTGACCATAATGGACAGACAGGAGAGAAAGCTGCAGCATAACAGACCATAAAGGGCAGGAGGGACGGATCAGGGGCATTACAATGGAACAGACAAGCCAGGAGGGAGGGAGTAGGGGTCTGCACATGTAAACAGAGGGCTGGGGGCAAGGGGCAGGGCAGGAGCAGCAAGATAGCCATGGAGGTCAGGCAGGATGGGCACTAGAAGCAAGACACACCATGAAGAGCAACAGTGAGACTGTGATGGCATACACACAGACCATGGAGGGAAGGTGGGAGGGGGTCAGGGGCAGCTAACTGACCACACAGGGAAGGTGGAAGGGGCCATGGTAGCACAGAAGACCATGCATGGCAAGTGGGAGGGTTAGTGGCAGCACAATGGCTATGATGGGCAAGAAGGAGGGTGCAGGGGCATGCACAAAGGACGATGGAGGATAGAAGGGAGGGTCAGGACCTGTGCACAGATAAGAAAGTTCAGGGGAAGGGGCCTCACAACAGACCGCACGGGGCAGGCAGGAGGAGCAGTTGCAGCACAACAGACCAGGGAGGGCAGAAGGGTGTGGCAGTACAATGGACCATGTAGGACAGGAGGAAGAGGATAGGGGCATGTCATGTGGACAGGCAGGGTGGAGGTGGCAGGGACAGGTTACAGTCATCTGACAATGCTAGGCAGGTGGGAGGGGAGTGGCAGCTCAACAGAACACTCAGAGTAGATAGGAGTGGCAGGTCCATGGAACATGGTGGGCAAAAAGGATGGAGCAGGGGCATGCACAAAGACATCGGAGGGCAGGGGTAAGGAGAATAGGGGCAGCAAGCTAAGCACAGAGTTTAAGCAGGAGGTCAATGATGGGGCATAGAATTGGGCAATGGAGGGCAGGAGGAGGGGACTGGTACATCATACTAAATTGAGGGCAGTGGCAGCACATCAGACCATGCATGGCAGGAGGGAGGAGGCTAGTCCATGGATTCACACAACAGAGGATAGGGAGGAGGGGCATGGGGCAGCAAGCTAACTGTTCAGAGAAGGCGGGTATTAGGAACTTTATTGTTTTTAAAACGTGTGTCTGTGCGAACTACTTAAAATATGAACAAGTATGCAGCATAATCTCACTTTTATTCAGGAAGAAGAGGACGTTTGTGACTGTGACTCCGGGCTCACTTGGCAGAAACACCCCCTGACCCTCCACCCCCTATCGCAAAATGTAATGCCCGTGAAAAGGGTAGGTGAACACAGTGTTATATAGAACATAGTCCTGAGAGCACGATTGAAAATGAAAACTAGATATAGTGTATGGTATAAACTATGCACCAAAAAGTGTGATATAAGATGAACCGGGCGTGAAATATAATATGCAATACATTGTGCGCAATGACAGATTCATTGGAGAGCGCGAGATAGCACAGGCTCTAGCGCGTGCTATGCGATGTGCGCCTTGGAGTGTAATATGCACAGGGCAGTGTTGTGTAACCTAACTAGTCTCTAAAGTTGTAATATAAAATATGTGCTGGGGAGTGTAACGTTGCATATGCACTGTGACAAAGATATGGATCCCAGATTGTAATATGTATGGCATAGCACTGTGCGAAGACAAGTGTGGCATGACATATTCACGTGGTGGTGTTACAGTGCACATGGGCTAGAGAGTGTCATAGCATATGCACTAGCTGGTGGAATACAACACAGAGGTGTGTGGCACTCGGCAGGCAATGGTGGGTGTAACACAGCATTGGGCTCTGCCAGGAGCGCGCTGTGACTCTCAAGTGATGTTCGTCCCCTTTCCAGAGAGTAAAATAAAAAGTATTACACATCCGGCAGTGGATGTGTGTTTTATTAACCGTGAGGGGGGTTTCTTACATAGTTTTGGTCGAATTTTTGTCGAATCTCCTTTGAATGGCTTGGTGTGCATGTGTATTAAATGTGCCCGTCAATAGCTACCCATGTTTGTATAAATAAACGACAAGGGTGTCTACCGGGATTAGGCACGGTAGGGCATCAGACATGTCAGAGCTTCACTAGTGGTGTAAATGCATTCCACGTGGATTCATTGTATGCATAGTCGCCTTTTAATGAATATCACTCAAATCGTCATGGTAATAGGTACGTACGGTTTGTCCAGCATGTCCTAGGTGTGTCTATAAATATATATTTTTTTAAAATAATAAAAAACAGTGGCCGGCCCTGGGGATTGGGGTCAGAAAAAATATAATTAGGAGACAGGCCCTGGGGGATGGGGTCATCAGGGCCAATAAATTAGAATAAGAAGGGGAACCACACAGCCCCCCTTCATAAAATATTAAAATAAATAAAAGTCTGGCATCGTGCCGGAGGCCACGCCCCCTCCATGCAGCACTCTGCAAACGCGTTCCCTGGCGAGTTGTAAGTTGGGGAATTAATTCCTCTTCAATTCTGAGGGTCCCTGAGGGCCAACTAGCCCAACAGGCATCTCCAGTATGCGCCAGGGAGCTGCGCTGCAGACAGGTGTTCTGAGGCCAAGCCCCTTTTTACACCTCTCTGCAACTCAGCTCTGTGGTGCTTACTGGAGGTACCTAGTGGTCTAGTTTGACCCTAGGGACCCTTAGGATTCAAGGGGACTTAATCTCTCAACTTAGAACAGCCACAGGGCGCGTTTACACAGTGGTGAAGGGAGGGGACGGGGCCTGAGGTGACGTGTGCAAACACGCACTATGGCACGTTATAAATTGGGGATATAATTTCCCTTCAATACTGAGGGCCCCTGGGGGCTAACTAGCCCACCAAGTGCTTCCAGTAAGCGCCACTGAGCTGCATTGCAGAGAGGTGGTCCAGGCTGTGCCACTTTTTACACCTCTCTGCAACGCAGCTCTGTGGCACTTACTGGAGGTACCTAGTGGGCTAGTTGGACCCTGGGACCCTCAGGATTCAAATGAACTTAATCTCCCAACTAAAAACGGACACAGGGCGTGTTTACACAGTGGTGAAGGGAGGGGACGGGGCCTGAGTTAACGTGTGCAAAAACGCCCTGTGGCCTGTTTTAAGAGGTAGTTTTAATCCCCCTGCCCTATTATATACTAGGGGCTTACAGAGGAGGTCATGCTAATCACAGGGGGACCCCAACACATAATGTTCCCTAGTGTATGTAGGTGTTTTCACTGTATTCTAAATGTCTTTTAACATAGCACTGGCTCTAGGACTGGTTAGTCAGACTCAGTTACCACCAGTATCCGTCTGAAAAAGTTGAGGGTACAGGATGATTTTGCAACAAGGATTCTTTCTGCTCTTCTTTTTGTTCTTTCTGCACGTTATCCTTCTTCCTGCACTTTTCTTCGTCTTTGTGGACTTCTGTTGCTTCTTTCTGCACTCCTTTTTTTTCTTTCTGTGCATTTTTTCTTCTTTCTTCACATGTCCTATCTCTGTAGGCATAGTTAGAAATTAGCATTTAAAAAACCTTTGAAATTCACAGAAAACACCATAGGTTTCAGGCACGTTATAGTTAGGAATTAGCATTTAAAAAACCTCAGAAATTCACTGAAAAAACCATAGGTTTCAGGGGTGTTATAGTTAGCTGGACTTTTCACTTGTACAAAACCATTGAAATTCCCCCGTTATAGTTAGTTCAGCTAACTATAACTCGCGCGCCTGCAATGCACTGCTGATGACGTTACATATTACATCACTCATGACATGGTCAGTGACATCACTCATGACATCACTGATGACATCACTGATGACATCATCCTTGTGATAGAGTGGCAGACCTCCTCTCACCCTAATATAACCTTTGATACACACATTCAAAAATAGAGACTAAAATTTTCAAAACAATGGACATACCAATACCAGTTACAACAACCTCTTCAGTAATTCTAAGATCCACATACACATCCACTCATTCACCAACAGTCCTATACAGTCACTCATACATGTACTCACTCATCATATGTACTCATACACCTATACATCCTGTTACACAATGCCACTCATCCATAGAGTTAATCACACACATAGTCACTCATGCTAATAAAGAATCAAGCATACATTTACTTGCATATACAGTTATACACACACCACCACACTTACTTCTACGGAAACTTACACATACTTAGTCTTTTAAACAATCACTTATAGAAACACATACTTATTCATACAGGAACTCTTTCAATCTCTCACTCTCACATATACTCACTTATATACACCAATAGTCACATATACTAGTTTAAAACATATGTAGTTACTCATAAAGACACTATTGAGACAGTCATTCACTCACTAACACACCCATACACACACTCATCCACCCATACAGTCCTGCACACATGCTGTCTTCAACACATACAAACAGTGTGTCACTCATTCATGCACCTATGCACTACGTAATACCCCCGAACGAACCATGCAGACACTCAGACTGATACTCAAAAAACCAACTAATAACCTATATAGACACCCATGTAGCTACTCACCAACCCATGCAGCCACTTATACACAAAGTGAGAGACTGATACAGATATTTACATATTTAAACATTACTCACTAAGCCATGTATTCACTATGATACACCTAATCAGTCAGTTACACAATCAATTTTTCAAAAACAAATCATCCATTTAGACACTTATATACCCATTTATTCTTCCATCGACCTTGAGATATACATATATAAAACATATTTAATTTTCAGAAAAACAGACATTCACTGGATGATGTCATCAGTGATGTCATTTGAGATGTCATCAGTTATGTCATGGGTGATGTCACTGATCATGTCATCAGTGATGTAATACGTGACGTCATCAGCAGTGCATTGCGGGCGCGCGAGTTATAGTTGGCTGAATTAACTATAACGGGGGAATTTCAATGGTTTTGTACAAGTGAAAAGTCCAGCTAACTATAACACCCCTGAAACCTATGGTTTTTTCAGTGAATATATATATATATATATATATATATATATATATATATATATATATATATATATTCACTGAAAAAACCATAGGTTTCACACATGTTATAGTTAGCTGGACATTTTATTGATAAAAAACCAATGAAATTCCCCCGTTATAGTTAGTGCAGGCAACTATAACTCACGCGACCGCAATCCTCTGCTGACGCTAATACTGTATTTAGACACTTATTTGCCCATGTCTTCTTCCATACATTTTTAGCTATACATATATTACAAATATTTTTTTTTCATAAAGACACATATGTCATCAGCAGAAGATTGCGGTCGCGTGAGTTATAGTTGCCAGCACTAACTATAACGGGGCAATTTCACTGGTTTTTTATCAGTAAAATTTCCGCTAACTATAACATGTGTGAAACCTATGGTTTTTTCAGTGAATTTGCAAGGTTTTTTAAATGCTAATTCCTAACTATAACGTGTGTGAAACCTATGGTTTTTTCAGTGAATTTGTACGGTTTTTTAAATGCTAAGTTACTTTACGGCATTCGTGGCGTGCGCGCCCAGTTAACGCAGTTCGTTCCGTGCGCGCACGGTGCGCTTCGCGCACCGTGCGTGCACAGTGAGCACGCGGTGCGCTTCGCGCACCGCGCGCCCACTTTACGCAGTTAGTGCCGTGCACGCACGGTGGTCACGCGGTGCGCTGTGCGCACCGCGTGCCCACGTTATGCGGAATGGGCCATGTACGCACGATGCGCTTCGCGCACCGTGCGCACATGGGGGACATATTATGCGCATCTTTGTGAAATTTATTCTTTGTTTATTTCTTACCATTAATAAGCCATGCACAAATGGTGCCCTTCTGGCACCATTTGCACACGGGGTGGGGAGGGTGTGGATAATTTAAAAAAAAAAAAATGTTTTACCGTACGCGTACGGTAAGCATAATCGGCGATTTTCCGAAAAAAAAAAATTTTTTTTTTTGGGCTTGGGGGTTGTTTGGGGACCCCTATATCAATGCTGGGTGGTTAGGATCTCAAGAAACTGCCTCTTTAGACATTTTTTGGCATCGTTTTTGCTGCCCAACTCAGAGAGCGAGAGAGAAAATGGCGGACGCCGCTTCCTGGTTTCGACCGATTCGAATGTTTACTAAGATCTAACAGCCAATCAAAATCGCACTCGCGCACGCCCCCGTACGCGTACGGTAAGCGCACCGTAAGCGCACCGTAAGCTGGCTCAGATATATATATTGATTTAAAGGCTATTTTCTCTGAATCTACTGAACAGATTTACACCAAACCTACAAAAGGCACTTCCTTGACCTGAGGACTACCTCTCTGCCAAATTTCAAGTAATTCTGTTCAGCCGTTCGGGCTGTAGCTGTGTCTAAAGGTCCTATGGAAAAATGCATGGGAAAAACGCGTTTTGGGACCCCCCTTTTATCTCAGCCCCCGCTTGACGAATCCCCCCGAGACTTTCAGGGTCGGAGCGGAGCGTAGCGCCCCACCTATTTTGAAAAATTCACGAGGATTCGTCTACCGGCGCCAAAGTTATTCAAAATAGAATGTTGCGGATTTCCTATGGAAACGTGGTCCTAACTATAACTACCTACTGGCGACCGCCAGTAGGTAATATATAATTATAAATAATACCCTTACAGAAATTGAAAAACACTTTGGTGCCAAACCTGCAGGCCACCAAGCAACATCAGTGCCTTTTCACCAAGCAGGAAAGGAGGTAAATAACAATAGCAAAAGAGTATATTGGAGTGTTATGAGTGGATGTAGTGTCATGTGTATATATATATATATATATATATATATATATATATATATATATATATATATATACACAGAAAAAAACATAGGTTTCAGGGGTGTTATAGTTAGCTGCCCATTTCACTCGTACAAAACCATAGAAATTCCTCCATTATAGTTAGTTCTGCTAACTATAACTCACGCGCCCGCAATGCACTGCTGATGATGTCACATATTGCATCATTCATGACATGGTCAGTGACATCACTGATGACATCACTGATGACATCTCAAATGACATCACTGATGACATCATCCACTGAATGTGGTTTAGTTTGACATTTAAATATGTATTATATATATATACCAATCTGTATTGAAGATTGAGTGGATATATAACTGTCTGGATGGAGGATTTAGTAGCTGTCTGACTGTCTTTTTAAGTGAGTAATTAAAAGTGTCTCACTTAATACATGGATTAGTAACTAAACTATGTGAATGTGTGCAGCACTGTCTCTGTTGTTGTATAACATGCTGCCTCAGTTGGTCACTAACTACATGAGTGTGTATATTAATTATTGATTAGTTGGGTGAGTATTTGTATGGGACACTGAGTTTGTGTGTGGTTGGATGGGGTGTGTGTAACTCTATGCATAGATGTGTGAATGGTTGATTGACTAGGTGTATGGGTTTAAGAGTGCATGTGGAAACAGTTGTTTGGGTGACTGAGTGTATTTATTTGTGTGTTGGTGAGCGAATATATGTTTTAGTTGTACGTCTTCAACAAAGTAAAAAAATAAAAGGCATTGTATGTGAGAGTTGGTGTATATAAATAAGTTTGTGTAAGAGTCAGTGATTGTGAGAGTAAATATATGAATGAGTGTATAATTGTAATGGTGCTTTTTTAACATATTAACGATGAGTTACTATGTGTTTGAATAAATGAGGTGTCGTTGGATAATTGTGTAAGTGAGTAAATTGAAGTGCGATACATTTTTTTCATGAGTGAGTAGGATGACTGCATAACCGACTAAGATGACTGCTGATGTGTCAATGTCTATATATGTGTATAAGTGCATTTGATAGTGTTCTATTAATTAATGACTGCATGTATAGATGATTCTGTTGTTGAATGGGTAGTTGTGTGTGTAGACTTAGGAATCAGTGAGTGGGTATGTAGTAACTGGTATTGGTGTGTCAATGGTTTCAAATATGGTACTCTGTATTTTACAGTGAGTGATGAAAGGTTATACTAGTGTATGATGTGGTGTATCGGATTGTCAAGTGGATGATGTCATCAGTGATGTCATTTGAAATGTCATCAGTGATGTCACTGACCATGTCATGAATGATGCAATATGTGACATCATCAGCAGTGCATTGCGGGCGCGTGAGTTATAGTTAGCAGATTTACCTATAACGGAGGAATTTCTATGGTTTTGTATGAGTGAAATGGGCAGCTAACTATAACACCCCTGAAACCTATGGTTTTTTCTGTGAATTTCTAAGGTTTTTTAAATGCTAATTTCTAACTATAACGTCTCTGAAACCTATGTTTTTTTCAGTGAATTTCAAAGGTTTTTTAAATGCTAACTTTTAAGTGATAGTAGTTATATCTATTTTTTGTACTGATTTTTTACAGTTTTTTAACTGTTTATTTATAAATATTTTATTCATTAAATAACATTATATATTTTTCTGAAAATTGCAAAAAAACATTTTTTAATTAAAAGTGAAATATTGATTAATTTTCTTGTTTTCATTTTTTATTTGAATATATTTATATCACTTTAATTAAAAAAATAAAAAAAATTCGCAGCCTAAGAACTAGGTCAGCAGAGCTGCTCTAGAGTCAGAGAACCAGGTCAGCAGAGCTGCTGTAGAGCCAGAGAAACCAGGTCAGCAGAGCTGCTTTAGAGGGAGAGAACCAGGTCAGCAGAGTTGCTTTAGAGCCAGAGAACCAGGCCAGCAGAGCTGCTTTAGAGCCATAGAACCAGGTCAGCAGAGCTGCTTTAGAGCCAGAGAACCAGGTCAGTAGAGCTGGTCTAGAGCCTAAGAACCAGGTCAACAGAGCTGCTCTAGAGCCAGAGAACCAGGTCAGCAGAGCTGCTGCAGAGCCAGAGAAACCAGGTCAGTAGAGCTGCTTTAGAGGGAGAGAACCAGGTCAGCAGAGCTTCTATAGAGCCAGTGAACCATGTCAGCAGAACTGCTTCAGAGCCATAGAACTGGGTCAACGGAGCTGCTTTAGAGCCAGAGAACCAGGTCTGCAGAGCTGTTGTAGAGCCAGAGAACTAGATCAGCAGAGCTGCTCTGTAGCATAAGAACTAGGTCAGCAGAGCTGCTCTAGAGCCAGAGAACCAGGTCAGCAGACCTGCTGTAGAGCCAGAGAAACCAGGTCAGCAGAGCTGCTTTAGAGAGAGAGAACCAGGTCAGCAGAGCTGCTTTAGAGCCAGAGAACCAGGTCAGCAGAGCTGCTCTAGCTGACACTGACTGACTGACACTGACTGACTGACACTGACTGATTGACACTGACTGACACTGACTGACTGACACTGATTGACTGACACTGACTGACTGACACTGATTGACTGACACTGACTGACACTGATTGACTGACACTGACAGACTGACTGACACTGACTGACTGACATTGACTGACATTGACTGACACTGACTGACTACTCTATACTACTCTACTACTGACTCTCTACTACTCTCTCTCTACTACTCACTCTCTACTACTCTCTACTACTCACTCTCAACTACTCACTCTCTACTACTCTACTACTCACTCTCTACTACTCACTCGCTACTACTCTCTACCACTCACTCTCTACTACTCACTCTCTACTACTCACGCTTTACTACTCTCTACTACTCACTCTCTACTACTCTCTACTATTCACTCTCTACTACTCACTCTCTACTACTCACTCTACTACTTTCTACTACTCTCTGCCACTCACTCTCTACTACTCTACTACTCACTCTCTACTACTCTCTACTACTCACTCGCTACTACTCTCTACTACTCACTCTCTACTACACTCTCTACTACTCTCTCTCTACTACTCACTCTCTACTATTCACTCTCTACTACTCACTCTCTACTGCTCTCTACTACTCACTCTACTACTCTCTGCTGCTCTCTAGCACTCACTCTCTACTACTCTACTACTCTCTCTCTACTACTCACTCTCTACTACTCTCTCTCTACTACTCTCTACTACTCTCTACTACTCCTCACTCTACTACTCTCTACTACTCACTCTCTACTACTCTCTCTCTACTACTCACTCTACTATTCACTCTCTACTACTCACTCTCTACTACTCGCTCTCTACTACTCACTCTCCACTACTCACTCTTTACTACTTGCTCTCTACTACTCTCTACTACTCACTCTCTGCTACTCACTCTCTACTACTCACTCTCTACTACTCTACTACTCTCTACTACTCGCTCTACTACTCACTCTCTACTATTCTCTACTACTCACTCTACTACTCTCTCCTACTCTCTACCACTCACTCTCTACTACTCTACTACTCACTCTCTACTACTCTCTCTCTACTACTCACTCTCTACTACTCTATACTACTCACTCTGTACTACTCTCTACTACTCACTCTGTACTACTCACTCTCTACTACTCTCTAGTGCTCAATCTCCACTACTGATTCTCTACTACTTGCTCTCAACTACTCTCTACTACTCACTCTACTACTCACTCTCTACTACTCTACTACTCTCTCTACTTGTCACTCTCTACTACTCTCTCTACTACTCACTCTCTACTACTCACTCTCTACTACACACTCTCTACTACTTGCTCTCTGCTACTCGCTCTCTACTACTCTCTAGTACTCACTCTCTACTACTCACTCTCTACTACTCTCTCTACCACTCTCTACTACTCACTCTCTACTACTCTCTACTACTCACTCTCTACTACTCTCTCTCTACTACTCTCTACTACTCACTCTGCTACTCACTCTCTACTACTCTCTACTACTCACTCTCTACTACTCACTCTCTACTACTCCACTACTCTCTACTACTCACTCTCTACTACTCACGCTCTACTGCTCTACTACTCTCTACTACTCTCTCTACTACTCACTCTCTACTACTCACTCTCTACTACTCTCTCTACCACTCTCTACTACTCACTCTCTACTACTCTATACTACTCACTCTCTACTACTCACTCTCTACTACTCTCTCTACCACTCTCTACTACTCACTCTCTACTACTCTCTACTACTCACTCTCTACTACTCTCTCTCTACTACTCTCTACTACTCACTCTGCTACTCACTCTCTACTACTCTCTACTACTCACTCTCTACTACTCACTCTCTACTACTCTCTACTACTCACTCTACTACTCACTCTCTACTACTCTCAACTACTCACTCTCTAATACTCACTCTCTACTACTCACTCTCTACTACTCACTCTACTACTCTCTACTACTCACTCTCTGATACTTTCTCTACTACTCTCTACTACTCTCTACTACTCACTCTCTGATACTTTCTCTACTACTCTCTATTACTCTCTACTACTCACTCTCTACTACTCTCTACTACTCACTCTCTACTACTCTCTCTCTACTACTCTCTACTACTCACTCTGCTACTCACTCTCTACTACTCTCTACTACTCACTCTCTACTACTCACTCTCTACTACTCCACTACTCTCTACTACTCACTCTCTACTACTCATGCTCTACTGCTCTACTACTCTCTACTACTCTCTCTACTACTCACTCTCTACTACTCACTCTCTACTACTCTCTCTACCACTCTCTACTACTCACTCTCTACTACTCTATACTACTCACTCTCTACTACTCACTCTCTACTACTCTCTCTACCACTCTCTACTACTCACTCTCTACTACTCTCTACTACTCACTCTCTACTACTCTCTCTCTACTACTCTCTACTACTCACTCTGCTACTCACTCTCTACTACTCTCTACTACTCACTCTCTACTACTCACTCTCTACTACTCTCTACTACTCACTCTACTACTCACTCTCTACTACTCTCAACTACTCACTCTCTAATACTCACTCTCTACTACTCACTCTCTACTACTCACTCTACTACTCTCTACTACTCACTCTCTGATACTTTCTCTACTACTCTCTACTACTCTCTACTACTCACTCTCTGATACTTTCTCTACTACTCTCTATTACTCTCTACTACTCACTCTCTACTCTCTATTACTCGCTCTCTACTCTCTACCTCTCTACCTCTCTCTCTACTACTCTCTACCTCTACCTCTCTACCTCTACACCTCTACCTATACACCTCTACCTCTCTGTACATGCACACATATGCACATATATATATGCATATATATGCATATGCATTTATATATATGTATGTGTATATATATATATATATACATATATAAACATATAAATATAATCTGCATATCTATATAAATATAAATTCATGCAAACATATACATATATGCATACAATGTATATGAAAGTTTGAAAAACTCTAATACAAGCAAAGCTAAAAAGCAACCTAATTACAAACAGAATTGCTTTAACTTAAACGAGGGCGAGACCTATTGCATTTTCAATGCTTGTTTACTTTGATTCCATCAAGAAGGCATTCAGATGTGTCACACATTTTCAATAAATTCTGAATGGTAGCACTCTAGTTGCTCATTAGATCACTGTAGTAAAGCTACTGCTCACCAGGGAAGTCTGCTGCTGGTATTGAAAGTGCATGTTTCAGTCTGCATGGCAGAATTTTTTAATGAAATAGAAGAGGATTTCTTTTTTCCTCACTAATCATAATTTCTATGGCAAAATGAACCTCCTCATTGTATTCCTTTTAAATTAAACTACTCACTCTCTACTACTCACTCGCTACTACTTTCTACTACTCACTCTCTACTACTCACTTTCTACTACTCTCTAGTACTCTACTACTCTCTACTACTACTCTCTACTACTCACTCTCTACTACTCACTCTCTACTACTCTCTACTACTCTCTACCACTCACTCTCTACTACTCTACTACTCACTCTCTACTCTCTCTCTACTACTCCCTCTCTACTACTCACTCTACTACTCTCTACTACTCACTCTCTACTACTCTCTACTACTCTCTACTATTCACTCTCTACTACTCACTCTCAACTACTCACTCTACTACTTTCTCTACTACTCACTCTCTACTACTCTCCACTACTCACTCTACTACTCTCTACCACTCACTCTCTACTACTCTCTCTCTCTACTACTCACTCTCTACTACTCACTCTACTACTCTCTGCTGCTCTCTAGCACTCACTCTCTACTACTCTACTACTCTCTCTCTACTACTCACTCTCTACTACTCACTCTCTACTACTCTACTACTCTCTACTACTCTCTCTACTACTCACTCTCTACTACTCACTCTCTACTACTCTCTACTACTCTCTCTCTACTACACACTCTCTACTACTTGCTCTTTACTACTCACTCTACTACTCACTCTCTACTACTCCCTACTACTCACTCTAATACTCACTCTCTACTACTCTCTACTACTCACTCTCTACTTCTCCACTACTCTCTACTAATCACTCTCTACTACTCACTCTGTACTACTCTCTACTACTCACTCTCTACTACTCTCTACTACTCACTCTCTACTACTCTCTCTCTACTACTCACTCTCTACTACTCACTCTCTACTACTCACTCTCTACTACTCTCTCTCTACTACTCTATACTACTCACTCTATTACTCACTCTCTACTACTCTCTCTCTACTACTCCCTCTCTACTACTCACTCTACTACTCTCTACTAATCACTCTCTACTACTCACTCTCTACTACTCTACTACTCTCTACTACTCTCTACTACTCACTCTCTACTACTCACTCTCAACTACTCACTCTACTACTCTCTCTACTACTCACTCTCTACTACTCTCCACTACTCACTCTACTACTCTCTACCACTCACTCTCTACTACTCTCTCTCTACTACTCACTCTCTACTACTCACTCTACTACTCTCTCTGCTACTCTCTCTCTACTACTCTCTACTACTCACTCTCTACTACTCACTCTCTACTACTCTACTACTCTCTCTACTACTCTCTCTACTACTCACTCTCTACTACTCACTCTCTACTACTCTCTCTCTACTACACACTCTCTACTACTTGCTCTCTACTACTCACTCTACTACTCACTCTCTACTACTCCCTACTACTCACTCTAATACTCACTCTCTACTACTCTCTACTACTCACTCTCTACTACTCCACTACTCTCTACTAATCACTCTCTACTACTCACTCTGTACTACTCACTCTCTACTACTCTCTACTACTACTCTCTCTCTACTACTCACTCTCTACTACTCACTCTCTACTACTCTCTCTCTACTACTCTCTCTCTACTACTCTATACTACTCACTCTCTACTACTCTCTATTACTCACTCTCTACTACTCTCCCTACTACTCTCTACTACTCACTCTACTACTCATTCTCTACTACACATTCTCTACTACTCTCTCTCTGCTACTCAGTCTCCACTACTCACTCTCTACTACTCTCTACTACTCACTCTCTAAATACTCACTCTCTACTACTCTCTACTACTCACTCTCTACTACTCTCTACTACTCCCTCTACTACTCACTCTCTACTACTCTCTACTACTCTCTACTTCTCACTCTCTACTACTCTCTACTACTCACTCTCTACTACTCACTCTACTACTCTCTCCTACTCACTCTCTGCTACTCTCTCTACTACTCTCTACTACTCTCTCTCTACTCTCTATTACTCATCCTCTACTCTCTACCTCTCTACCTTTCTCTACCTCTCTCTCTTCTACTCTCTACCTCTACCTCTCTACCTCTACGTCTCTACCTCTACACCTCTACCTCTCTCTAAACGCACACATATGCACATATATGCATATGCATTTATATATATGTATGTGTATTACCTACTGGTGGTCGCCAGTAGGTAGTTATAGTTAGGACCCCTTTTCCATAGGAAATCCGCAACATTCTATTTTGAATAACTTTGGCGCCGGTCGAAGAATCCTCGCGAATTTTTCAAAATAGGTGGGGCGCTACGCTCCGCTCCTACCCTGAAAGTCTCGGGGGGATTCGTCAAGCGGGGGCTGAGATAAAAGGGGGGTCCCAAAACGCGTTTTTCCCATGCATTTTTCCATAGGACCTTTAGACAGGGCTACAGCCCGAACGGCTGAACAGATTTACTTGAAATTTGGCAGAGAGGTAGTCCTCAGGTCAAGGAAGTGCCTTTTGTAGGTTTGGTGTAAATCTGTTCAGTATTTCCTGAGAAAATAGCATTTAAAAGCATATATATATGTGGGCGGAGCCTAACCACACATCTCATCCTGAGATCTGATTGGCTGTCAGCACTTCATCCAAGAAGTGTTGGCAGCCATCTTGGGACCAATATACATGATAGCACCTCATTAAAAAGCATTGCAGTTAATAGAAGGTTTTAAGACTTTAGTTACATTATAAATCATTTGTTGATGGTACCATACTCATTTTAGGAATTGTGGTATGTTCTAAGGTGATTTCACCATGTGAAAAAGCCTTCTGCTGGGATATCATGATTGAGAGAAAAATATTTTCTCATGCTTTTACCACAGAGGTTTGGAAGGTGATCTATAAGCTAAACTGAGAGCTTATTTTCTGTAAATTCACATTATCTTTCTCAGTCATGTGAGAATGAAGTCTGACATTCTCAGTAAAACATGTACATCCAACAAGGGCAGAGACTGTCAGTTGATTCCTTTGTGTTCTACTGCAGCTTCCCAGAGTGTTCCAAAGAACTACTAGAGCGCTAACAGTCCTACCTATGATAAACGTATGGCACACCTGAAGCCATCTTGCTTGGAATAAAGTGGTAACTCTTAAAACATTTAATTTCAAAAGGAACAAAATGAGGGGGTTCATTTTTCCATAAAAAGTATGATTAGTGCTGCAGAAAGAAAAATTAGGGCACATTTTGAGTGACTTCTCAAATCCTCTTCTATTTCATTAAAAAATTCTGACATGCAGACTGAAACATGAACTTTCAATACCAGCAGCAGTTTTCCCTGGTGAGCAGTAACTTTACTACAG